>NC_072409.2:72859545-73504318 GCF_028858775.2 Pan troglodytes
TCAGTTGCAATCTAAAATTGACCATTTCAGGAAAAGCAAACCTCAGCCTTCTCCAGAGGGTCCAATCTGGGTTGTGGTCATTATTTTACTACCAGTAATTTTAAATCTTCTTGGAAACATTACCTTTCTAATTTAATTTTGACGGATCTGTGAAACCACACTTGAGATGTTGGTAAACTAAGTAGATATGTAGAATATGGATCAGGAGGAAAACAAGCAGTGCTAAATAGAACTGGAAGAAAAAAAAACCCACCCCCAAACCTATAGTGCAAGCCTGGAAATCAGTCAGCTTCAAGATGCTTCACGAATTGCAGTACAGCAGAAAGTCAATCAATTTTTTTTTTAATGTTTACCTGTGGACCTTTCAGCAAACTATAACAGGACCTGATGCCACTGGATAGTTATAAACAGTGACACTTCAAGACAAAGTAGGATCTCCTCATATTCACTCCTCAAACATTGCAGGGTCCCAAGGAAGCCATTCAGAGAGACCAACTTGACACAGTGAAAGCATTTGTCAGAGTCCTTTTCTTCTTAAATAAAGATCTGTCTCATGATCTTCTCTAAGAAGTTGGAATATTGCTTATTTTCTAGGGCTGTTCTAACTTTATAAAGCAAAGAATATTCCATACTAGGGCAGTTCTTGATAGTTAAAAACGAACTAAGTTTCATCACTGTGCCTAGGAAGGACCAACTGAATTTCCTTGTGATTAGTTTTGTAATAGAAAGTCTGGGTTTAAGAGAATTCAGACTCTCAAGAGGTATTTGTAACCATTTATTGAGTGACAATTCAGAAAGCTTGGGAAATATGGAAACTTTATTGGGCAGTACGGTAACCATTAGCACAAATTTTTTTCCCACATAGAATAACACCATAAAATGTCCAATTACAATACAACAAAATTAAGAATAAAAACAAAAAGCAGTTGTATCTTCTTGGCTGTAGAACAGGGGAGGTTTAATAAAGTCTCATTTTAATATATAGTTACCAACTATTTATAGAGACGTCCAATTAAAGGTGGTAGGTTGAACATAAGCATTTCCTTTCAGTCCTTCCTAACCCTCCACTAAAACGTCAGTAAATATATATGTCTTTGAAAACGTAAACCTACAAAGACAAAGCAAAAAGAGAAGAGACAAACCATCACATGGTTAAAGATAAAATGCAGATGGATAAAGCAATTGAATGCAGCAGACCTGAAAAAGTGATATGCTAAACTGAGAGTGAGGAAAGGGAAAACAACAACTTGATTTACTCCAAAGAATCCTTAGTATTCTCAGGCATTGGTGATGCCAAGTAACTCTGAATGTGGGAGGTGAAGTAGAGCTTTAAAAAAAAAGAGGGTGAGTTGAAAGAATATGTAAGATGAAGGAAATCCCAAGGTTCTCTTCCCCGACGAGGGCTGTGGATGAGAGGTTTATTTTCTGGAGAAGTGAAACATAGGCTCTCTGGGCTGGGAAACAGCAGGGGATAAGGTTTCATACGAAACAGGGAGATTAAGTAAATGTTACTGATACTGGGATTTGTCTAACAAAATGGCTTAATCATAGCACCGTACAGTGAAATCCACAGTCCACAAGCCTTTACTATGAAGGCAAAACTTTCAATCAGCCTCTTAGTGCCCTCCTCTTTGATAGGAGCAGACTGTAAAGGATCACCAAACACTTAAGGACATTATCTGATATAAAAGGCAGAAATCAAAATAAGCTGACTAGAACAATCTGAAGGAAACAGAAAATATACAGGGAGAATGAAACTAAAATCAACAAAGAAACCTATTATTAATACTATTATGGACGTAAGAGAAGATACTACAATTGTAGAATTGGAATGAAAGGCGATTTTTAAGAATAATTCAGAGGACAAGAAAATATGCAGAAGTTAAAATAGCAGAAATGAAACCTCAAAAGAAGATTAGGAAGACAAAATGAAGAATCTCCTAGAAAACTAACAAAAATGATAAAAAGTGAATGAGAAAGTTAGATGACTATTCTATAAATTCCTATAGCTAAATAACAGGAATTCTAAAAGAGAGAATAGAGACAATGAAATGTAGAAAATCATTAAATCAATTATTTAAGGTAATTCCCCAGAACTGAATACTGTAAGTTTCCAGATAGAATGAGGCTAGGCAGTGACCTAAAAATAGATTACTGCCATACCAAGGAGTATTATTGTAAAATTTCAAAAATATGGTGAATAAATGAAGAGCCAAATGCATTGCAGAGAGAAAAAAAATTAGATGTCATAGAAGAAAGAAGCAGCAGTCTGGCTTTAGACCTCTCAACCCGTTATTGGCCAGTAGAAAGTAATAGAGCAATACTTTCAAAATTTTGAGGAAAAATGATTTTTGATTTAGGGGTCTATCAATTAATTAACCATAAAGATGAACTCTCAACCATAAAGGTAGAATCAATTCATGTTGTGACAAGTAAAGTCTTAAAAATTTACCTTCCAAAAAGTTATTGAAGTTTGGAATATATGTACCCTGCAAGACAAGTGAGTAAACCCCAAGCAATGGCCATATGAGGTCCAAAAAACAAGAGATGTAACATAAGACATGGACAAATGCAGTGCCCTGAAAAAGGAGGAAGTAAACTCTCAAGATGAGTACTATTTAATATATGCCAAATCTAGAAGGCAGCCAGTACAAGCAAGTTAATCAAAAGGCTTTTGGAGAGTTTCTTTAAACAGATGATATTGACTAGATACCCAAGGACTTTGAACAGATTGAGAGTTTTCACTGGAGGAGTATTTGGGTAGAAGTGATGTGTTTAGAGATCTAAGCAAATTTTTTTAAAGATTATTATCTTCAGGAAAAATAAGCAAAGAACAAAATAACACCAAGATATAAAAAATATACCTTGTGTAAAAGTATAAGAGTAATTATACTACGTGGTTCAACTATGCATAACATTTACGTAGTCATAATAATGTAAGTAATGGGTACTGATCTAGCAAAAATTATGACATTATTCTATTGGGATGAAGGGGGATGAAGAAAGTACATGTTTGAGGTGTGTAGAAATAAGTTTAAGTGGACCTTTGGCCTGGCGTCATGGCTCACACCTGTACTGCCAGCACTTCGGGAGGCCAAGGTGGGTGGTTCACCTGCGGTCAGGAGTTTGAGACCAGCCTGGCCGACATGATGAAACCCCATCTCTATTAAAAATACAAAAATTAGCTGGGTGTGGTGGCCTGGCCTGTAGTCCCAGCTACACGGGAGGCTGAGGCAGGAAAATTGCATGAACCCAGGAGGTGGAGGTTGTAGTGAGCTGAGATTGTGCCACTGCAGTCCAGCATGGGTGACAGAGTGAGACCCTGTCTCAAAAAAAAAAAAAAAAAAAAATTATAAGTGGGCCCACATAATCGAAAACTGTGTTGTTCAAGGTTCAACTGTAGTATGATATGCTAATTACTTAAAGATATGAAGATAAATAGCAAAATAATAAAGAATTTAAAGTGTTTCTGGAGAGTGGGAATTTGGGGAAAAGGGTTGGTTGGAGGGCTTGTTATTTTTCCTAACATGAAACTACTTACTTTACTTACTTGCCTTTAAATCATGCGTATGTTCAGTTTTAAAACATTAATTAAAATAATTTACCAACAGATTTGTTAATGCCAAATTTATGACAAAGACTGTCTCAAATTTTTTCTTTTTTTTTTTTTTTAAGACAGACTCTTACTTTGTAGCCCAAGCTGGAGTGCAGTGGCGTGATTTCGGCTAACTGCAACCTCCACTTCCTGGGTTCAAGGGATTCTCCTGCCTCAGCCTCCTGAGTAGCTGGGATTACAGGCATGCACCATCCCACTCAGCTAATTTTTGTATTTTTAGTAGAGATGGGATTTTGCCATGTTGGCCAGGCTGGTCTCGAACTCCTGACCTAAAGCCATCCATCCATCTTGGCCTCCCAAAGTGCTGGGATTACAGGCGTCAGCCACTACGCCCAGCCCCAAATTTGCTTTAAAATCTTAAATCTGTTTGAATTTGGCAGTAAATATTGTCTTTGATTTCTACATTGTCATATGTTGCCTAAAATTTTGTTTTAGTAGTTTTAATAGATTTTTGTCATCACTACTAAGGTTACTTGATTAATAATGAAGTTATGCTCCTTTATAGGGGAAATATTTTATGTCAGTTATAACTACAAATGCTAATGTATAATCATGTAATGATTTAGGCTTTTTATTATTAAAATCTAGAAATAATATCACATGAAAATAAATGTCATAAATCACTCAATTTGAAGCCACAGATATAATCAATTTTTAACATTTTAGATATAAGCATAATTGGATGTATCAAATCATTCCAGATGTAGAGTTCAAGAGTTCTAATTTCTTTTTTAAAAGGATACCCACATCGGCTGGGCACGGTGGCTCACGCCTATAATCCTAGCACTTTGGGAGGCCAAGGCGGGTGGATCACCTGAGGTCAGGAGTTGGAGACCAGCCTCACCAACAAGCTGAAACCCCCTCTCTACTAAAAATAACAAAAATTAGCCAGGCTTGGTGGCGGGCACCTGTAGTCCCAGCTACTTGGGAGGCTGAGACAGGAGAATTGCTTGAACCCAGGAGGCAGAGGTTGAAGTCAGCCGAGATTGTGCCATTGCACTCCAGCCTGGGTGACAGAGTGAGACTCCAACTCGAAAGAAAAAAAAAAAAGGATACCTACATCAACAGTGAGTGTCTGTGAAAAACAGTTAAAATTTATTAGACACTGTGACAAAGGCTTTAATAAAGTGCTTCGTTATTTAACATATATATGTTGATAAAATTTAATTTTCATTCATATAAATGAGAAAATACAGCTTTAAGTAACCTAAAACATCAAAAATTACCCCAATAATCAGTGACTATGCCAAAATACACCCTTTCTTTTAGAGATAGAGGTCTATATGGCACTGAGAGCTCAAGTTTGCTCCTTATCACCTTCTTCATGAGTCTTGGCCCTAACGTGTCAGTTAACTGTGACATTTAATATTATTTTGACACATTCCCTATAGGTAAATGGTCACAGTCTTGCCTATCTAAGTAAAGGCTTTCAGCAAATTAATATAATCCTTATGTAATATAATTCATTTAGATATCTTTCCTCTAAAAAACTCTGAGCCCTTTTTCTATGGCCATTTATACCAAAACGATTCTAATGACCTAGATAGACACTAGTCTCATCTAAATCTGGTATCTGGTTTTTATTATGTTGCTTAACCCTGGGAATGAAACCTTTAAAAGCTAAGTCTGAGGAATTGATGTGAATTTATCCATATAATGAAAGTGGGACTTAACCAACTCAAATGATTTTTCTTTGTTCAGATTCTCAGCCTGATTAGACCTCTATTTTGATACATTCATTCAACATATTTATCAACTGCTTGCTATGTGAAAAATGCTATCCTAAGTACTAGTCATGGTCTGATTGGTAAGTTTCATTACTTGCAGAAAAATGAAGTAATTGTTTATTGAATGACCAATGTGTGCTAGGCATGTTTATATATAATCTCTATATATGCAGTACCTAATATAATCCATATATATGTAATACATATAATCTAATTTAATCTGTATGAATCTCTATTATCATCCCTGCTTTAAAAAGAAGGAAGCTTCTGGCCAGGCTCAGTGGCTCATACTTGTAATTCCAGCACTTTGGGAGGTCAAGGCAGGCGGATCATCAGATCAGGAGATCAAGACCATCCTGGCTAACATGGTGAAACCCCGTCTCTACTAAAAATATAAAAATTTAGCTGGGTGTGGTGGCAGGCGCCTGTAGACCCAGCTACTCGGGAGGCTGAGGCAGGCGAATGGCGTGAACCCAGGAGGCGGAGCTTGCAGTGAGCCAAGATGGCGCCACTGTACTCCAGCCTGGGTGACAGAGCAAGAGTCTTGTCTCAAAAACAAAAAAAAAAAAAAAAAAAAAGAAGGAAGCTTTTACTCAATAATGTTAACTTGCCTAATAAATACTAGGTTTTTGTGTTGTAATACAAAGTGAAATATAAGAAATTATTCGGGTTTTTTCCAATGTATGTTTTGGCTGAATCCATGTGTCTTATATATCAATAGTTTGGGAAATACTTAGAAAACAATTAGATTATCAGGGGCAAAACACCAAAATGCATAAACATCAGGGTGCAACATGGTGACAATTTGTCTACTAATTATGATCTCTTCCTTGTGTTCAGTTCAGTTGTGTTGCGACTGAATGACTTAACAAGACTGAGATTTTGGAGGTTATTCACCATAAGATCTTAAGGAGATGATAATGATCCTTTACAGTGATGATATAGAAATTCTTGAAAAGAAGTAGGCCTTTAGGGATTGAAAGAATGAAAACAAAGAGGATGGATGTTTTTTAACTGAGGGTAGAATAAATTACTCTCTAAGGGGAATGACATCACTTGGATAAGATTACCCAGATGATTAAAGGCTTGGAAAATGTCCCATTGAGAAAAGTCTAAACCATCTGAGATAGCTTAGTGTAAAGAATGGAAACTGAGAGATTACATATTAATGAATAGTTTTTTAGTTTATCAAGGGGTATCATTTAGAGGAATTTTCTGTCTAAATGGAAGTCTGTACATAAAGAATTAACTGATGATACAGCAAAGGAAACTTTTGCTAAATATTTTTGAGGTCATTAAAAACTGAATTAACTACCAAGCAATGTTGCAGGCTATCTTCAAAGGCGACTGTTACAAACACATACTTATTCAGCCATCTGGAATAGTTTATCTGTGATACGATAGAACATCATGTGATAAGGAATAAATCAGAATTCCCCTTAAGTACCCTTCCAGCTTTCTAATTTAAGGCTCAATATGAACTTTCACTTTGCTTCCTTTTTCAGAACTCTGCAACTGATAACTCAAGCGCTATTGTGTAAGGAACCAGATGAGACTGTCAGCAGTCCTCTGGTTCCTCACTGCTCACAGTGTCCACAGGCAGCAGCAGCAGAATCTGGGAGTTTATTAGATATGTAGGATGGCAGACCCACTGCAGGCCTCCTGAGTCAGAATCTGTCTTTTAAAAAGATCCCCAGGTAGTGCATATGTGCACTGAGGTTTGGGAAGCACCAGTCTAGTCCATTCTCTCTGTCACTAGAATAAACTGTCCTGGCCTTTTTCCTAAGCAGATTTCTTTTCAGATTGTTCCAAAAGATAATATGGAAAAAAAATCTCCCTTGACTCCAATGATTATATTGATGGGTATACATTGATTTTTATTGCCAAGTTTCTATTTTATGGGAAAACTATTCTCCAAAAAAATCAAAACAAGAGACTCAAGGTTGTCTCACTCAGAGGCACTTAAAAAATAAATAAATAACCTGGCCACCAGGCTTTCCACAAGGAAAAGGAACAATTAAACATTATACCAGAGGTCTTGTATAATGGTTTCTATTTCATACAAAACTAAAGGTAGTTTTTGTCTCTCGTTCTCTCTGTTTCTGCTCAAATATCCATCCTGCTCTCTCTCTCTCTCTCTCTGCCCTCTCTCTCTCCTTGTCTTTGTGTGTGTATGTGTGCATGCAAAGATGTGTGTTTGTACAACCAAAAACCTTGGAAATTTGTGGTGTTTTTACTCCAGCATCCTGACTTTATTTAAATCAAGATGTAAATAAAACTGTTTTGTTTTGAAGACCAATAGGAATTACATCCAAGAAGGAAAGCTTTGTAAAATATGGTGCAGGTCAACCACAAACATTTCAAAGGGCACCACCATTGAGACAACATGGAAGTGGAGGAAACAATTGAACAACATTAGACTCAAGTGAGAGTTGACTGTAAAGGGCATGGGGAGTTTCACAGTGACTCCTGGGTTTTGAGCTTTTGTGAAGATAACAAAAGATGCCTCTTGATTTTAATTTTTCTAATCAGCCTTCCCAAATTTATTATGGAAAATTACTTTAAGTGTTTATACTTTCCACCTCTTCTCTGTATGATCTGTATAAAATAAAATTACTTTACATGACATTGTACCCTGTCTGCCTTCCTCCTTATTTGTCCCAGTGCCCTTGTAAGGAGAGAAGCACTGGACTGTAGAAAAATGAAATATCTGATGGTAAGCATCATTCTAAAGACAACAAGTAATGCAGTTTAAATTATGGAACATTCTCCCTAAACTAATTTAGAAAATGATTACCACTATAGTGGCCAAGTTAGCGCAAACTCATTTAGGCCACCTTGTTTTCCCTGAATGAAACATGAACTCCGGGGAAGCCTGTTGTAACTTTAAAGTTTTCATTTAAATAACTACAGCTTTATTTTAAGTATTTCTTTCATTTTTTTCAGTTTACAAACTAACAGATAAGAAATACCTCCCATGATGCTGTGCATTCGTCTGGTGCTTCTGCAGTAATTAGTGAGATTTCTGGATGAATTATGCCATTTAACATCTGTTATTAACTATAACCACATTTATTGCCTCATAACAATATCATTACAAAGGAAAGCTGTGCAGATGAGAAGCATTTCTTTGTAAACCCTAATAAGTGTACAATGTGTGTGTAAATATTTACTTTTCCATAATTCTCTCACTGTTTAATTGTGACTCTGTGTTTAGCCATTTTAATTAGGTTGAATTTCCAGCCCTTTGGCATTTAGATATTTAAGTTTAATGCTCTGTTGATGAAATTTTCTTGCTTTTAATCGATATTACATGTCACAGAAGCTCTGTCTGTGCTACATCAAAGTTTTTAAAAGGGAATTTCGTAAAAGGAAGGCTAGCAGGGCAATCAGAATCCATTCTGGGGCAAGGGGGGGCCACTGTCGATTTCAGTGACCTGCTACAGTATTTTTTAAGTTATTATACTACTAGTCAAAAAATGGAAAATGTGCAAAGCTTGACATTAGTATTTTTATGAGAAGCATGATAACCACGTTCTTTATTTTTCTTGTGTCCTTAGGTAGAAAAGCAATAGCTAAATAGAAAGGGCTGGTGCCTGGCTGGGAGGAAAACAGAAGCAAACTATGGGATGAAAGAGACCCTCATCTTTAAGCACTAGGGATTTCTCCTGGAGGAAGAAATATTCAGTTAAACACTTTACATGTATTTAGATTTGGGTTTAGTGGTTTTTGCAGTTGGGAATCACATATCTTGATTTTTAACCCTTCAAATTCTGGGAAAACACTTACCATAGTTCTATCATTGGTATTACCTTTATCTCAACCCAAATTGTTTGCATAGGAAACCAGGCATGGTTTTGATGATGGGCTGAGGGAAGGAAAGGAGAAGAAAGCCAGGAAACTAGAATGAGAATGAGCACTATAAAGTGAGAATGGAGAACAATCTAGCTGACCTTCTCCCAGCCCTTTGAAGTAAGAGTGGAGTTACAGACAGAACCACTTTTGCTGGCAAAACTGCCACAGCTTTTGGAGAAGCTCAACAAGCAGGAGTGAAAGGATTTATTCTGTTGATGGAGAGTCTGAGCTCTTCAAGTCAAGAGGCAAGTAGGGAGGTAAGATAAAAAGAACATATTCTTGTGTGGAAGGAGGCTAAAAAAGTCATTGCCAGGCCGTGATTGCTAGGATGACTATCAGGAGCTCTCAGTGGAGATAAGAATTTGCAAGTAGTCTCTAAACTTATTTCATTGGTCTACTGAATGCCATACAGTCCACCAGGGGCTGTCTGCATCTGGACCTCAAGTCTTTATTTTTCTTTCTTTCTTTCTTTCTTTCTTTTTTTTCTTTTGAGACGGTGTCTTGCTCTGTCACCTGGGCTGGAGTGCAGTGGCGTGATCTCAGCTCACTGCAACCTCCGCCTCCCAGGTTCAAGTGAATCTCCTGTCTCAGCCTCCTGAGTAGCTGGGACTACAGGTGCAAGCCCCCACATCCTGCTAATTTTGGTATTTTTAGTAGAGACGGAGTTTCACTGTATTGGTCAGGCTGGTCTCAAACTCCTGACCTCAGGTTATCCACCCGTCTCGGCCTCCCAAAGTGTTGGGATTACAGGTGTGAGCCACCGCATCTGGCCCTCGAGTCTTGATCACTATTGATAGCATTCGGAGTCCTTGGGGGCCTTTGCATCTTCTCTCTTTGGGGGGAAGAATGCAAAAAGGATCTGCAGCAAAAAATACTGGGTCTTGATAACTTTGCTTGATGAAGCAAGGAGGAAGATATAAGGTCAGAAATAATTGCGCATTTACACGCCTAGAAGAAATGTCAGGAGAGCAAGCTTGTGTTGGCAAGGAAAAAAATATGCCTTGATTTGCATGTACTAAGTTTAATGGGTCCTAAATTGTGTGATTTTTCTTCCCAAACTACCTACATGGTTCTCACCCAGTCTAATGTCCTTATGCTGATGTTCTGGTGCTACACATTAAGGAATAGCTATGATTGGTGTCACCTGGGCCAGACAGATACTGATCACCAGAAAAGTGGATGCAGTACTCAATTTGATGTGGAGCTTCAAACATTAGCCTCTTAACTGAAGTATGTTTAATTTCTTTGGTGAATCATTAAAATTCAAGGCCAATCTATAAAATTAGCTTCTATTACTACATCACAGTTGTACTTTTATTAAGTTAGAAAGCCTCATAACTGTCTTCTGCCAGAATCTCAGCTGTTAAGAAGAGAATTTAAATCTTCCAATTTCTTCTCCCTTCTACCATTCACTCAGGCCCTCCATGATCATAATATTAATTTCATGACCTTATTTCCTCTTCTAAAGAGATACCGTCTTAACAGTGCTCTCTTTGGCCATCACTGGTACTGATGCTTATATTTATATAGCTGTATTAAAATATTAGATTGATGCTTTTGCGTTGTCCTGGATTCACAAAGCATCATCCAGAAGAAACAATCTAACAGGAGTGGTAATGTCCCAATTTTTTAAATCAAAATCCTAAGTTCAATTGAAACCCAATGGCCCCATAAGACCACTTATGTGTGGCATAACCAGAACTGAAATTGGTTTTCTGATCCCTAGACTGATGATTTTTTTTTTTCATGTTGCCACTTTCAGACTCAACTCCAAAGCTCAAGAACCACTAAGATTGTAAAGACAATGACAATCTTATCTCTCTCTGGAAGAAGATGCGCAATTCCCAAATTAACTCCGATGTAATGTAGGAAGACTTTTACTCGTCCTCGAGGGAAGAAAGTTTTTACATTTAACCCAAAGAGATTGAAAAACACTAGACTTTGCTAACAGCTCTCCATAACTTCTATACAAATCATGTGAGCCTATTTCTAAGAATACTTATATCTGGCTGTCACACTTGATTTCTTCCTCTCAGAAGTAGAGTGGCTTTCTTTTGTAATCCTCAAATCACTTTGCTTCCCACTCTGAAAAGTCACGAGCGGGGCTATAGTTCCACAACATAACTAGTGGTTGAGAAACACAAGGCCATGCTGCAGTACTTCCCCAGTTTCAGGAATACTAGTCATAGTCCTGGGAGTCTCCCTGACCTGAAAATTTCATTGAAGAGTAGCTGACATTGTTAATTTAACCTCCTCCTCTTTATCCAGTATGGCAACTTCATGCAACAACAACAAATTCCAGGGACTTGCCAGTGTGGTGATTTTTATAAAGATGAGTTGTTGACAAATGTAGTAGTTTTTCTTCCTCCTTATTAAACAAGACCTAAGCTAGATCTCCTATAGCTAATGTGTTGACACTCTAGTGTGAAGCACTCTGTTGAGCACTTCTAACACAGCAATCAGAAAAACAAATTATCCCCTGAGTAGTCCCTCTTTACTAGCAGGTAAGAATATAAAAATACATTTGCTTTTTCCCAGTGGTTAATTTTCTGTTCCTCTGGAGATCAGTATCTATTTACATTTACTTACCTAAGGAGAGAAAGGCTAGAAATTTTTCAGAGGACAAGGTTAGAGGTCAGGAAATTATTCAGTTGCATTCAGAAACTTCTAAGAAACACTTGAAACATTTGACATGTTGAAGCCAAGCTCAACAGCTCAAACAAGATAAATCTTATTCTGACTAATCAATATGAAGGAAAAACTATTAGCTTTGACAAAGTCATTGCTAAAAAGTATTCCAAAGCTGAAAATTGGGACATGTCATTGTCCTCCTAAAAGTTTTCCATATCTTTCTATCACCTATAGGATAAAACCTAAACTCTATAACATCATTTTCATAATCTGGGCTTCATCCATCTGTTCACTTGCATCTCTTGTCATCAAATCTCCCCACTCTACTGTATTTAAGAATTTACAATTCTCTGAATACTCTGTGTGTGGGCCTCTGGGTATTTGCTTATGCTATACCTTTTGCCTGGAATGACTCATCACCTTGCTCAACTGGAAAACACCTACTCTTCTTTCTAAATGCAACTCAAATGACACCTGCTTAATGAAGTCTTTCCTGCCTTCTCCAGCTGACATAGAGGATCCAAGATAGGTTATACACAACTCTACCCTGATCATTATCATCATCGTCTATTAGATTTGTCTCTTTCCTGGCTGTCTTTATCCCAGAAGGCAACCTCCTTACGAGTAGGTATCATATGAGAGAATAAATGATTGTGTCCTATTCCCAAAATGATTCCCTCTATATATGTACTCCCAAAGGTGGGAAAGTATAGGTAACCAATGACTCTCACGTGCACTTCTTCTTCAGTAAAATGTTTACTGTCTTCAGTAAGTCTTTGCTTTTTGAGGTGAGCATTAACTTAAGACCTAGATTAAAACCAAAGCAGGTCATGAACTATTGTGGTCATTCTCTTACACTTTGCCCACACTTCCTATCAAACTCCTGCCTCTGTTCCTCCTTCTCCATGTCAACCCTTGCCCAGAGTGACAACAGTAGAAAATATCTTTCTAACCTCAAAGTAACAGTCAAAGATAGCTAAGATTTCATAATCTCCCAACATGATGACAAAAAACACACAGGTAAAAGCATGCTTTATAGACATATGAATCCTAAGTAAACCTTAAATGTTTTTCTATTCACCTCCCTCCTTCTCTCTTGCATTTTTGGAATTAGTCCAAATTCCTTTTGAGATTACCTTGATCTTTAAGTCCTCAAACACATCTAAAACTTGTCTTGCTTCATCTGGTATAGTTTCTTTTTCATGACATTATAAGAATCAACTAAAATTTCAAGAGTCCAGAATGTTGCAGCTGAAGCACTTTCATATTTGAAAAAAGCATAATCACAATTCTTTCCCCATATGCTACCTTCTCAGCAGGGCTATTTTTTTCACCCTCAGAAATGTATAGTGTCAGAATTCCTCAAATAAGTTAAGAGTTGAGAATCAAACTCAGAATGATCCTGTCACTACATTCCAGAGGGAATGCCTCTTTGCCCAGGTCCCTGGAATCTCCCATTTCCAATTCTGTGCTGTAGACCTGGAACAAGCTTAAAGAACCACTGTTCAAAAAGGATACAGGTATCTATTTTAATCCAATTCAACATGTGGTCTGAGATGCATATCTGAAAGCATAGTTTAAAAATTTTTTTTGGTCTTATGATATTTAAAATTTTCTCGAGACCATCTGGAAACAGGTTTCCCTTTAACAATGTCAGTCTTTCTCCACATTTCTCTAGTTATTGCTTCCTTTCTGTCTGTCCTTCCAATATTTCTAGGCTGTGGTTGGAACGGCATTTTTTTCCTTTTATACTTAACATTTGGTGAACTTTTCCTCAGGTTACACAAGGTGCGGGTGAGGGTGGAGGTGGCTTTCGCTTTCTCAGCCCTGACCCCTCCAGCTCACACATCCTAGGTTTCTGTTCTTTCTAAGTACCTCTTCTCAGTTTCTTCCAGAACAGCCTGGATCCATATCTGCTTCACCTTGATAACTTGAACCTTTGATGGATCTTGGGGAATAAGCAGCTCGTACTGTGAACTCTGATACCTTTTACATAATAGCATATCAATAAATGCTTGAATGAGGGAAAAAGTGAATGACTTTCACTAATTATGAATTTCTTTCCTTGGGCTGTTTGCCTCTGACTTTTTATATTTTCTGAAAGGGAATACTACGTCTATATTTACTAAGTCCTTTCTCTCATTTTGTTACTTTTTATCTGGTAAGAGAGCATTGATTGGGGAAATTCTTTAATATAAAAAGGTGTAAAAGAGGTGATGATGTAGAAACAAATATATGCATCCCCAAGTGTGCAGCAAGAGTGAGGACTGATTTGACATTGAAATGCTCTATGTCTATAAAATTCACTCATTAGAAGGCTTTTATCTTGAGGCTGTAATACCTCGAATTAGCATAACTTTGAAGTCTTCCTTCTATGAGGCTGCCCAAGTAAGTGATTCTCAGTCTTTGCATGTCATCTTTTAGCCATGGCTTTGTTAAAGCAAGCTGACTTAAGCTTAGTCATAATTACAAAATTTTGGGTGGGCAAAGCAAGATACTTTGATATTTCTACTTTATCATCTGAAGGAACTTAAGGAAGATGAGCTCATTTGGAGAGAATGAATATCAATGGCCATTACAAGCTGTTACTGCTAATGGTCTCTGAATATCCCACATCACTTAGCACTGGAAGTGATGAAATTGATTTTAAGAAAGTTTGCTGTTCTAAAAAATTCCATGGTTTGTACGTGGGATTGCTTGTCTCTGAATTGAGGGCACAGACATTTCTACATGTAAGCATTCCATCAGGGGCCTTGGGGCATTGGAGCAAGTTTGGACTGGAACCACTGCCTCTGCTTCTGTCTGCATGGTCTTAATCCAAAGCACCCAGAACATGTATTCTGTAGTGGCAGCAGTTCATTGCAGGTGGAGATTCGCAAAGACTTCAAGTAGTTGGAGAGACTACAGCCAGGGATAAGTTCCTTTGCTTAACTGCTATTGTAGCTAGAAGAGCTAATCTCAATGAGAAGTGCAAGACTTTCCAATCTTGGTATTTATAGCTGGAGCATAGAACACATTTTTTTAAAAGAAAGAAAGTAAATGAGGTGTGTGCAGTTGGAATAGTGCTGTTATTGCCTTCCATTGCTTGAAATTAAGTCATTTGTGGGTAGGACCAGGACTCAAGCCTCCAGTAATTATACACTTGCAAGACTACACCAACTTAAACACAAAAATTGAGGATATACTTATTTATACAAATATAAATCAGAATTTTGTCAAAACAGAAATGTCAGTGCCCAGCTAGCTACCATTGTTGGTAGTACTGGAGTTGCCCAACCATGCAGTTCTTCCTCACCAACCTAAAACTTCATGTTTAGAACTGGAAACAATTGCCTGAACTGCACTCACCAAGGTTAGAATAAGTATTATACTTATTTCAGCATATAGTACAAAAGCTAGGTAATACAAGAGAAAATTAGTAAAACATTAAAAGAAAGCGATTAAATCTGAGTTGCAAGAAGGAGGGAAATATTACCTCAGTGTGAGGGAGTTGGATTTGAAACTCTTCTGTTATAATTTCAGCCTCAATCAGCCTCCTTTATAATTTTGCAGCCAGCAGTAAATTTCCTTTAAACTTACAGTATCTTTTATGGTCAAGTTATTGACAAAGGAAAAGCCAGCTTCTTAAAAGTAATCATTTAGGCTTTATGAAAGTAGAGAATAGTCTATTTCTGATTCTTTGTATTGTTTTGTTTTCTATTGTGTTTCCTTATTTACCTTAAGAAGTATAGGTTACAAAATCAATATACACAAATCAGTATCACTGCTATATACCACCAATGACCAAGCAGAGAATCAAATCAAGAACTCAATTCCTTTTACAACAGCTGCCAAAAAAATTTAGGAATACCTAGGAATATACTTAACCAAGGTGGTGGAAGATCTCTACAAGGAAAACTACAAAACACTGCTGAAAGAAATCATAGATGACACAAACAAAAGGAAACACATCACATACTCATGGATGGGAGGAATCAATATTGTGAAAGAGACCATACTATCCAAAGCAATCTACAGATTCAATGCAATTCCCATCAAAATACCATCATCATTCTTCACAAAACTAGAAAACCTCTAAAATTTATATAGAACCAAAAAAGAGCCCATCTAGCCAAAGCAATACTAAGCAAAAAGAGCAAATCTAGAGACATCACATTACCTGACTTCAAATTATACTACAAGGCTATAGTTACTAAAACAGCATGGTACTGGTATAAAAATAGGCATGTAGACAAATGGAACAAAATAGAAATATCTGAAATAGAGTCAAATACTTACAGCCAACTGATCTTCTACAAAGCATACAAAACATAAATTGAGGAAAAGACCACCTATTCAATAAATAGTGCTGAAAAAACTGGCAAGACATATGTAGAATGAAACTTGATCCTTATCTCTCACTTTATGCAAAAATCAACTCAAGATGGATTAAATACTTAAATCTAAGATCTGAAACCATAAAAATTCTAAAAGATAATATCAGACAAACTGTTCTAGACATTGGCTTTGGCATGACTAAGACCCCAAAAGCAAGTGTAACAAAAATAAATAAATGAGACCTAATTAAACTAAAAAGCTTCTGCACAGCAAAAGAAATAATCAGCAGAGTAAACAGACAACCCAGAGTGTGTGAAAATATTTGCAAACTATGTATCTGACAAAGGACTAGTATCCAGAATCTACGAGGAACTCAAACAAATCAGCAAGAAAAGTACAATCCCATCAGAAAGTGGGCAAAGGACATGATTAGACATTTCTGAAAAGATGATCTACAAACAGCCAACAAACGTGAAAAAATGCCCAACACTACTAATCATCAGGAAATTACAAATTGAAACCACAATGAGATACCACCTTACTCCTGCAAATAATGGCCATAACTAAAAAGTCAAAAAACAGTAGATGTTGGCATGGATGTCGGGAATGCTGGCACACTGCTGGTGGGAATGTAAATTAGTACAACCACTATGGAAAATAGTATGGGGATTCTGTAAAGAACTAAAAGTAGAACTGCCATTCGATCCAGCAATCCCACAACTGGGTATCTACCCAAAGAAAAAAGAGTCATTATATGAAAAAGACACAATTTGCAATTGTAAACATATGGAACCAACCTAAGTGCCCATCATACAGCATACAGATAAAGAAAATGTGGTATATATACACCATAGAATACTTCTTAGCCATAAAAAGGAACAAAATAATGTCTTTTGCAGAAACTTGGCTGGAGCTTGAAGCCGTTATTCCAAGTGAAGTAACTCAGAAATGGAAAACCAAATATTGTTAATGTTCTCACTTATAAGTGGGAACTAAGCTGTAAGGATGCAAAGGCATGAGTGATGTAATGGACTTTGGGGACTCAGTGAGGGAGGTCTGGGAGAGGGGTGAGGGATAAAAAACTACACATTGGGTACAGTGTACACTGCTCAGGTGACAGGTCCACTGAAATCTCAGAAATCACCACTAAAGAACTGATACATGTAATCAAAAACCACCTGTGTCTGAAAAACTATTGAAATAATAGAAGTAAATTGGATAGGAATAAAAAAAGAGGAATCTAGCTAGGATTTTCCAAAATTAATCATATACCAGAAAGGTGAAAGAGATAACTTCAGAAAAAGTCCACTTACTCAAAAGGAGAGTAGATTAATTCATTAATTTTATATTTGAGTGCCTGCCATGGTCCAGGGATGCATTTGTGCATCCTTGCCCATGTACCAGATCATAAAGTCAGATACAATGTTAAAGAAAAAAATACTCATGACACTTTTTAAAGATTTTATTTAGTACTATCAAAATAGATATAGGAACCATTGTAATGGAGTTTTGTGGAGGCGAAAGACTGGGCTCAATTGCAGATACACCAAAAAAAAAAAAAAAACTGGGAATTTGGAGTCGGGGGTCAGTGGATGGAAATTGCTAAGAAGAATCATCAGGGGTAAAGGGATAATCTGGCTGAAATGACCCAATAGTATTCTTGCTGAGAACAGGCCAGGATGATCAGACATCACCTGGAGGATGGTGGGGAATATGAATCTGATCAAATATCGAGGGTAATCAGATACTGAGGGTGGAGAATTCTGGTAAAACTGACTTTGCAGGATTCTTGCTAAAATTGCACAATGCAGACAGATATGGAGACATAAAAGTTGAGGCCTAGTTGGGAAGAGGGTTTAGAGGAGCATCACTAGAGTTTGGTTAAGGAAAGAGTCTGTCAGTAGTCCCTGCCCATCCTAGTGGGAGATGATTGTAACCCGTGCTGTGAAAGGAAGGTCCATAATATTATGCGTACATACAGCAGGGGATCTGACCTGGCCTGGAGATCAAGAAGGTTTCTCTGAGGAAGCTGGGATCTCAAGGAAGGATAAAAGGTGACAAGAGGGAGAGTGGAGAGAGAGGAAGTTCCACTGTGAGACTCTGAATGTAATGTGAGGAGTAGAACCCATTGTTGGAACTGGAGGAGATGTGAGTACACAGAGCAAGGAGGAGAGTGGTAGGAAGCAGCAGCAGGAAGGGGGCATGAAACAGACCGTGAAGGGTATGGTGGTGGGTGGTGATCTGATCACATTTTCATTTTCAATGCTATCTCTAGCTGTAAAATGGAAAAAAAAAGATGGAGACAAATGCCAGAGAAAGATCAGGTGGTACTAGAGAGAGAAGGTAGATTCAAGAGATATTTAGTAAATAAACTTAATGTCACTTAGTGATGGGTTTAATAAGAAAGGAAAAGTGAATCATAGGTTTTTGGATTTAGATCTGGGTGAATGGAGGTGCTATTTTCATTGTAATAGAAAATAATGGAAAAGGCCCAGGTTTGTGGTTGGGAAATTTCTATGATTTTTCTTTTAGCCATGTTGAATGTTAATGCCTTTAAGATGTGGCAGGAGATTTAACAGATTTTAAAATGTGGCATATGTAATTCAGATGTATAGCAAATATTGTCTTTATTTTCCATAATTGATTCTATCTTCCTCATAGACTCTTCCTGTTAGCACGGGTCCTGGAGTAAGTTGACAGCTAATATATTTCTGTTTATCTTCTGGTTGAAATAGTATCTTTTCATTTTATTCAGTCTCTTTGAGGTAAATTCAGTCTTTGAGATTTCTGCTCCTTCTTCCCTAGGCCTCCTAAGATTATGTGCAGATGTAGGGTTCAAAGGGGTTTCTGTGAGATGGCAGCAATGGGCAAAGGAGCGTTGGACTCTCACACTGATTTCTGGTTATCTCTGGGCTTTGGCCTAAGGATGGCCAGTCAAGTCCAGACCCATGATATTCCATGAAATGTAACTCATCTCTTTAGCCCCTGGGGCCATGACACAGGCCTCCATTTCCAAAGTAAGTTTAAGTATCATACATTCTATGAGTGTCTCAGGAAATTCTTGTTTCTTCTTTTACCATAGCACCATTTACAGTTTTTCTACTTTCAAGTGTTAGATTATATTCTGACTTCTACTTCTTTCCACCACTACCAGTTAGAGAATTTACAAGGGTAGGGACTTTGGTCAATTTCTTTTCTGCATCTGAGCTCTGAGCGTACTGCCTGTCATAATAGATACGTAAAAAATACTTACTGGATTGAATTGAAATGGGATCTCTTACTTCCCAAAGCTTGTTGGCACAAGTCTGAGGTACCAAAATTATTTCCATGTGCTGTTTCATTTTTTTAATGCAAAATCGAGTTTATTTTGTGATGCTGACTGGTATGGAGAAGAAATAGGGCAATCTGAATGAAAGAAAACTTCTTGTGACATTGGAAACTCTCTTAAATCTCTTTTGTCTCATCGTGAAATAGTTACCCCCTTTTGTAAGCGTTAAACAGCAATTCTTATCCATTGTCCAGTTCAGAAGAATCATGGCTTAAGAATAGCAATGTCTCAAGGACCTTTTGAGCCCTGAGTTGGTGGGTTAGGAATTTAGACAGGATTTTTTGTGGGAAATGGGTAATCAGAGGTACAAAAAGAAAAGGCTTCCACGGCCTTTTGGTTTCCTGCTGCATACCTTTTTGTAGAAATTTGCATGCTCTATTGTTTGCAAAAGCAAGAAAAAGGCAACAAAAATAAAACTACCAAAAACCCAGAGCTCTTGCCATCTTAATTCCTGGTGCAAGTTCTCCCCTCCTGACAGGCTTTGGCAATAATGAAACACTGAATCTCAGCTCTGGGAACGTTTTATAGATGATCTAGACTATAGGTTCTAGAATCTAGACTCTAGACCAAGTCAAAGAAAGTCCTTCCTTTTTCTGTTCACTAAATTGTCCCCAGAATATGAGTGTATTTAGTGCAATGGGAGCTCGGTACATGTTTAATGAATGAGTAAGTGAATGAATAAAATTTCTTTCTTTGCAGTTGAGAAAGCATCGGTTGAGAAAGGCCAGGGGACTTGTGTAGGGTCACACCATTTGTTCGTGGTAGGGCAGGTGAGGAACCACGGTCTCCTGATATCTCATTTGCTGCACTTCAGGTTACACAATAATATTTCCTGCAGCTTAAACCACAGAAGCACTCACCCTTGAGTGCTGTAATAGGTTTCTAGAATTTATTTAAACTATAAAAAAACACAAGACGAATGGTTGTTTTGGCTCACGTAATGGATCAGATATCTAGGAATGCCAAAAGCATATTTATTTACTCACAGGTAGCAAAAACATCACATAATTCTTTTTGTGGCTGTCCAGGCAATGTGAATTTTTTTTTCTGTTCCAGTAAAGTGTACATTGATTAGAAATTATTGTTGTGAAAAGACCACCACTCAAACAGAGGGTCTGCACTAGGCAAGATATATGAACCCCAAAGTGCCTGTTAGGGTGCTGTGAAAATGTACGCCCTCCTTTTATTTATTTTTTTAAAGATTTGTTCCATGCAGGAATAGAAGCCTTTTTTGTGTGTGGTCATATTGCTGAGAATCATCTGGTAAATGAGCCAAGAAGAGAGAGCAAGCAAATAATCTTAATCACTTGGGAATATAAGAATCAAACATCACATTGTGTGCAGTAATGAGGAGAATACATTTTAGACATTGGTGCAAAAATCTAACTTCTATCTTTTGGCTACAGCTTACTCAATTTGAGCTATAGTATGGATTGGGATTAAAAGCTCTAAGTTAAATGGTGGTGTAATTATGTGTTAACATTTCTTATATATAAGTTTATTTACATAGCATATTTGGAATGGCTCTATTTTTAATTTAGTATTGAATCGCTGCACATTTGCAAACTGCTTCAGATGCACTTTCTGAAAAGGTTCCTTGGGGCTCCCTGGAGGTAAAATCTCCATAGACTCTATAAAGCACACGTGGCCAATAATTGTTGCTCCTGATGGAGGGAAAGTTCCTTTAGCAATGGAAAGAATAACCTTCCAGACTTTTATTAAAATAATACTGGGGAAATACCTTCAATCACATTGTCTTGTTAGGTAACATCTCTTGCATATGGCTATGTATATAGTTTTTGTGCAATAAACATTAGAACAAAACTTTAAAATCAAACAGATATATACCTTTATGATCTTTATGTGCTGTTAAACAAAGTTTATGATATACCTTTATGATATTTATGTGCTGTTAAACAAAGTTTATGGGAGGCCGTTGTTTTGTGCTAAGCTCCTGTATTAGGCCCTAGCACACCAGACCAAACCAGAATGGAGCCACTTGTGCTAAGTGCCATGTAGTCAAGCTGAACCTTGAAATGGGCCAATTTTCCAAAAAAAAATAAATAAAATAAAATAAAATAAACCATGGGATTCCAGTCAGCCTGAGTCAGTGTAATATGGAAGTCCCCTCTGTTAATGCTGTAAGGAAAGTTACTGTGAAATGACCAATCTGCTATTTGTCCACTGTTTCTGCTTTCTTTTTATTTTATTTTATTTTTTTTATTTTTATTTTTTTAATTTTCTTTTTTTAATTTTATCATTATTATACTTTAAGTTTTAGGGTACATGTGTATAATGTGCAGGTTAGTTACATATGTATACATGTGCCATGCTGGTGTGCTGCACCCATTAACTAGTCATTTAGCATTAGGTATATCTCCTAATGCTATCCTTCCCCACTCCCCCCACCTCACAACAGTCCCCAGAGTGTGATGTTCCCCTTCCTGTGTCCATGTGTTCTCATTGTTCAGTTCCCACCTATGAGTGAGAACACGTGGTGTTTGGTTTTTTGTTCTTCCGATAGTTTACTGAGAATGATGATTTCCAATTTCATCTATGTTCCTACAAAGGACATGAACTCATCATTTTTTATGGCTGCATAGTATTCCATGGTGTATATGTGCCATATTTTCTTAATCCAGTCTATCATTGTTGGACATTTGGGTTGGTTCCAAGTCTTTGCTATTGTGAATAATGCCGCAATAAACATACATGTGCATGTGTCTTTATAGCAGCATGATTTATAGTCCTTTGGGTATATACCCAGTAATGGGATGGCTGGGTCAAATGGTGTTTCTAGTTCTAGATCCCTGAGGAATCGCCACACTGACTTCCACAATGGTTGAACTAGTTTACAGTCCCACCAACAGTGTAAAAGTGTTCCTATTTCTCCACATCCTCTCCAGCACCTGTTGTTTCCTGACTTTTTAATGATTGCCATTCTAACTGGTGTGAGATGGTATCTCATTTTGGTTTTGATTTGCATTTTTCTCTGCTTTCTTTAGCCCTTCTCTGCCTGTAAGACCAACCTCCTCTGCTCAGCTCATCAGAACACTCACTCTGTTATATAAAATGAGGTGTTACCTGATTCGAGAATCACAAATAAAAGCCAATCAGACCTTTAAACTAAATTTGTTGTAATTTTGTCTTTTGACAGTGCTAATTATTATTTTGTAACTAGCGTGTTTTTTATGGGAGTGGGAGAAAGAAAAGGGAGACAGGGTAACTGGTTCTTTCTGAAACAAGTAATCTCATAATTTTAAAAATCCTAGGAAATATCAAAAGCAGCTCAGGCTCAGTTTAGCCATTTATGCTGCTTTAAATAGCTGTCTGCTTTTACAAAAGTTCTAATTTTTTTCTGATTCCTGCCACATTTCTGATATTGCCCAGCCATAAGCCCTGCTGCCTTGCAGGCGTGCCCCATGGAGGGAGCAGAGCTGAAATTAGACACAACAAACTATGTGCTCTCTTATTCATGGACTCAATAAAAGCACTTCCTCAGGGAGATATTATATTTCCATCTTCAAGTCTGGGAGTTTGGGCACCCCAAAGCGATTGTCAGCAGCCCAGCCAGAGCAAATTTAACCTCGCCCTGAACCTTGGTGGGGCTCTAGCGGGACTGTCATGAAAATGTCGAATTTTGGCCCTGTGTCTCCAGCTCCAAAGTAGCGTTCGGACAGCCAAAGAAAACAGAGCCTGAGTTAAACAGTGAGAAGAGAAAGAGGCCAAAACTCTTACCTAAAGGTCTCTACAGCTCAGCAAACTCAGTGAGAGTCAAGGAGTTAGAAGGAAGGCCTTTCCCTTGTGCATGACACCTCTTAGTGCCTCTATTTTTCCTTCCGTAAAATGAACATTTTCTAAATCCTCACTACTCAAATTGTGGTACTCAGACTAATAGCATTGGTATCACCATGGAAGCTTGTTAGAAAAGCAGAATCTTAGGCCCCATCCTAAAATTACTGAGTCAAAATATACATTTTAACTTATGCGTCTTAAAGTTTGAGAATCTCTGATGTAAAAGGCCTAGATCCAAATGCACGATAACAAATCTATTATGGAAAACCCTTTTTTAAACATAAAGAGTGTGACCGTAAAGTTATAAGCTGCCCCTCAGATAGGGAGCATTTCACAGCCTTGACCTGTGTAAACTAGATCAGCATGATTCACTGAGCTCCTACCAATGCAAGGACACACCCTGATATTGTTTGGCTGTGTCCCCACCCAAATCTCATCTTGAATTGTAGGTCCCATAATTCCCACGTGTCGTGGGAGGGACCTGGTGGGAGGTAATTGAATCATGGGGGAGGTTTCCCCCATGCTGTTCTTGTGACAGTGAGTGTGTGCTCACGAGATCTGGTGGTTATAAGCATCTGGCATTTCTCCTGCTGGCACTGGTTCTCTCTCCTACCACCCTGTGAAGAGGTGCCTTCCACCACGATTGTAAGTTTCCTGAGTCCTCCTCCGCCATGCAGAACTGTGAGTCAATTAAACCTCTTCTCTTTATAAATTACCCAGTCTCGGGTATTTCTTCATAGCAGTGTGAGAATGGACTGACACACACCCTGAAGGCTGCCTGACTAGAGTGGTTCCCTGAACTCCCCAAAGTTTGAAATCTGACTGTAAGGATGCGAGAAGCAAAGAAAAAATACATTCATACACTCAGGAATCTAACCCAGGGGCACTATTAAACCTGAGTTTGCAAATCTATCTTGGGAAAGAACAGGATAACAGAGCTTGTGCTAGGAGGTTTACTTGTAAAGGTGTTCCTGAGACTTTTCCAGATTTATGCAAAGAAGGATTGGGGACTTTTGCCAAATCCTCATCTCCTGAAATCCAGGGTTCAGACACTGTCAGAAAGGCACACTTGATGTTTATCTTCTGGAAGACAAGCCCTACAGAGACTGAAAATTCTCCTCAGCCCTGAGACTCAGGAGACCCAGTCCTCCCCACAGCCCGCCCCAAGGAGACTAAAGAGACAGATGTGATGCACCACCATGGGACAGTCACTGCTTTCTCTCTTAATGCCACCCTGGGGCCTTCTCATCAGTTCCTTGAAGAGCGATGCTACCTTATCACTGCCCTTCCAGGGCTTAGCAAGAACCAGAGGGCTGACGCAAAAATAACCTTGAGTCTTCCATCTGCCCAAAGCTCTCCAGGGAAGCAGGAGGCATCAGGGCACTTAAGAAGCCACAGGCAGGAGACATGTGGCACATGGCTGGGCCCCACTGATGATGCAGCTGCTAAAAGCTCTGGAGAGTCATTTTGGATAGAAACAGACTCTTGACAGGAGCCATCAGTTGCATGAAATTATGCTGAAAGCCTGTAGGCAAAATCCCTGCTGATGGAGGTTGCTAGCACCCAAAGTAGCAGAGATAACCATACTACTGGACTCTGTGTCAGGCACTTTATTATACAAACTCTAGGGAAAGTATTGTTATCTGCGTTGGGCATATAAGGAAACCGGAGCTCTAAGAGCTCAAATAGTTTGTACACAGTTGAATCAGGGTTACTTTTGAATTCGGGCCATCCTAGCTCCAAAGTCCAAGCTTCTTTTGTTGCACTGCAGAACCTCCCCTGGGTAGATGCAACTTGCCAACAAGAATCAAGGCAGAACTTTGCAGGGAGGCATTGGGCGACTAGAGCCTTATACTGGGAGAAGCAGGTTGGAGTGCCAGGCTGGTGGGAATTTCTTGCTCAGAGTTATCCAGTTCAACCCATTTGTGGCCTACAGGGAGGTTAGGCTTCTGAGACCGTTTTTTCCTCCATACCTTGAGAGATACTTTATACCTCTTGAGAAGGAAGGAATAGTTCCTAGCCAGAAAAGTTTAATGGCTGCATCAGGGCCAGCTTCAGGGACACAGCAGTCACATAGAGCCCTCACTTATGAGGCCCCTGTGCTTGGGTTTTAATCCTCTGCCATTGCTGTCTTGAAATGCTAAACAATTTTGTCTTTGAATTTATGTTGTGTAAGGAAAGTCTGGTGGGACAATGACACATTGTCTTAGAGCCTTGCCTCATGTGCAGTCTCACCTCCCACCCACTCCCTGTCTCCCTGGGATGGGTTGTCTGCTGCCTACTTCCTGTCCTCTGCCACTGTTCACCCAGGGATCCAGGTACTGAGAGATCTAGGTACCCTTGGGGTGACCTGTCTGTAGAGCAGTAGGCCTGACTTTTCTGCCTCTGGCTGGGTCCCTACATAATTATTTTGCACTAGACCTGCAAATTATGTAGCCATCTCTGAACTACACTTTTCTAGGGTTGGAACTGTCAAAGTGATTAAAAGTTCAGCATGCAAAGGCTGGGCTCTTCCTGCCCTGGGGGAAGTAGTCTCAACCATCCTTTTCTCTCTTTCCTCAAATACTGTCTCCTCCTTCTAGGACTAAGACTGCTGCCTGGTTTACAATCAGGGCCAGCTTGATACCAGGCAGTAAGAGCAAACTTCCTCTCTCTCTGCTTTTGTTTCTCTGGTTATAGATTCTTAGACTCTGACAGGTGCATTTTTAATTAGCCTTTTGATATGGTAGTAAGATCTGAGATTAGGGTTTACACATTAGAGGTGAAATACATGAAGCAATCCTCTAAGAGTGCTTTGTTTCAACATTACTTGGACCTATTTAACTTCAGTAAAAGGAGACTTCCACATAGTTTAACTCACTGTTATCTGAGGTTAAAGTCCCCCAAATAATGAATTACTATGTTGCTTTAGCTTTTTGTGCATATATTTCCCTTAGAGAACTTATTGACAGGAGAAAACCCAGAGTCAAAGCAATATTCATATACTGCTAACCTCTGGCCTAATGTCATATTAATACCATTCTGATAATACCTAATGCCACTCTAAGCCCAGTGATGAGAGGAGGGGTGCAGATACGAATTTGCAATCTTTCAATAAGGTCTCCTTAGTGACAAAGCAATACATTTTCCTATCAAGAAACCTTCAGGGACCAAGAATATTATCCAGGGACTTAAGGCAGCTTTAGCAACCATAGGGTATTATCCAATCTCAGAATTCCAGCATGGTAGAATGAGTGAGGAAAGAATTAGAAGGTCATACAAACAACACTCAAGAGAGGTCATAATGTCACTCATGACTAAGTCATATTTTTGATACAGGTGACAAATTATAAAACCAGAGCTCTTTAGATCTTGAAGCAGCATGGGTACTACACATTTCAAAGCCTTCAAGTTTCAAATTAAGAAACCGAGGATCTAAGAGTTGTAGAAAGGCATATATTATTACTCAGGATATTACTGTAATCACTGGTATTTGAGACCCATAGCCAGCAGCCGAGACACCATTCTTTCCATTATACTGTATCCACTGAGGTTTATTAACCATGGTAGATAATTTTATCTAACAAGAGTAAAATTGTGTCTAATGTGAGATGAGCATTTCTTATACAACTTTATAAATTAGAATTAATCTCTGAACAAAGTATAAATGGAGAAACACATGTACCCTACTTTATTACGTGGGCATTCTCTCTTTATTAGTAGGGAGAATAATGTGATAGCCCTATGACAAGGTTTAGGGGTTCTAGAAAATCCTCAAAACTTATTGCCATACATAACAAAATAACTAAAATTCTAAAATTACAGGTTGAATTCTGTGAACTAAGCCAAAAGAGCTCGGTTCCTGGTAGAGTATGATCAATTCATGCATGAAACCCAGATCTGAGGGTGCAAAAGGGCCTTACCAGTTTTCTAGTCTAATCTTTGCATATTTACCTCCAATATATCAATGCCTAAAGAGTAGTGCCCTATTCTATGAGAATATATCCATCATCCATTCCTCCATCCCTCAATTATTCATTCACTAATTTAGCTAATATTTTTGCATCCCTCTTTTCTACCAGTATGCCAGATACTGTTTCTTTTCTCTGAGTAGCAAATCCACCCTCTTTATTCTCTTTAGATTCTCCCATTGAGAAGCATTTCTGTGAGCTCTGAAAGTCAGGTGAAAAGGAGAAGTCATAATCTATGGCAGCAGCTATGGGAAGGTACATTTATTAGAAATTAGAGGAACATCAGATATTAGAGGATATATTAGATTAGATATTATTGATATATTAGATATATTAGATATTATTGATATATTAGATATATTGATAGATTGGATATCATTAGCTAGATTAGATATATTTGGAAGATATTAGAGGAACACCAGATTTCATCAGTATGCTTCTGAGATTTATCCAGTTTTGCACTGCAAGCATCTGATAATTTTGTGGCAGCTTTTCTGCATTGCTGGTACTTCTAGACTTCCTCAGAGGCCGGGCCTCCCTGACCTTAGCTCACTAGTCCTTCTGAAGCTTGTGTAAACTTTTAATTCCCTGTATTAAATTCATTGTTGTTCAGAATACCTACAGTTATTTTTTATGTTTTTGTTTTTGTTTTTTCCTGACAAACCCTGACAGAAACAGCCAAGCACTGGGCAATGAACACAAGATACAAAATTGAGTCAACCTGCTCTACTATCTGAAGCCGTTCCTTATTTTGGAAAGCATCCTGGCTCTCTCTTGTGTACATTGGTCCTTTGCCTGTCCTAAGTAGCCACACATATTAAGTCTTGCTTATTCATTTATATTTCAGCTCGTATTAGCCTTCCTGAGAGGAGGTGTCTACAGGGAGAGAAAGGTGAGGACATGGGTACATGATTGGTAGGAAGAGAGCACTACTGAGTTTGCAAAGATGAAACTTTTTCTTTTTTAGTTTTCCTGACACTTAGAACATAAAGGTTGGATTCTATTCTTAGAGAAGAGTGAGTAAATCCTACTATGTTCAGTGAGAATCGCATATATTTTGCAAGACAGAGGAGTAAGATAGGTAGTCTTGGGAAGTCGGCCATGTCAATGTAAGGGTCTACGGGCTGGTCTCGAACTCCCGACCTCAGGTGATCTGCCCACCTTGGCCTCCCAAAGTGCTAGGATTACAGGGATGAGCCACCATGCCCGGCCTAAAATGAAATTTTAATTGGCAGAGAAGGCAGATGGTGAGAATTGTTGATCCAATAATAACATGAAGTCCATGAAAGCCTGTGGCTATAAAGAATGTTGAGCTGTAGATTCCATCAGAGATAATAAAGGGGGCCTCAAAATATTCTGAGATTTGTGGAAGGGTGAAATAGACTCCTAAGAGGATTGTGGTAAGTAGTGCTTGAATTGTTTGTTTTTGGTTACCTTCTGTTAGGCTGTGATGGGCTCAAGTAATTGAAACTCCTGATGCAAGTAATACAGACGTATTTAGGAGAGGTACTTCTAAAGGGTTCAGGGGAAGAATACCTGTTGGGGGTCAATGTCCTCCTAATTCTGGGGTTGGTGCTAAACTGGAGTGATAGAATGCCCAAAAAAAACCGGTGAAGAAGAATACTTCTGAGATAATAGGAGCATCCTGTATCAGAGGCCTTTTTGGACAATTGCTGTGTGGTGGCCTTGGAATGTACTTTCTCGGACAATATCACGTCATCATTGATATATAGTCAGTGTGTTGGTTAGTAGGCCTAAAGTTAAAAGAGTGGTAGAATTAAAGTGAAATCCTATGGTTAGGCCAGATGTTATCAGGAGATCCGAGAGAGCTCCTGTTAGTGGTCAAGGGCTAGGTACAGCTATATGGTAGGCATGTGTCTGGTGGGTCATTATGTATCATGTGAACAAAGACTTACTAATAGTGTGAAGACATAAGCTTGAATAAGAGTGACAGCGAACTTGAGAACAGTTAGTAGAATTAGAATAATAGGAAATACTGAAGTTGCAGAGATACTAATAATTGATAATATTAGCACTGCACTGTATTTTAATTCTTTTTCTCCTGTAGGAAAAGGAAGAACTGATTGAAGAGTGGCAACCAGAACCTCTTGTTCCTCCTGTCCCAAAAGACCATCCTGCGCTCAACTACAACATCATTTCAGGGTAAATTGATTTTGCTACCTGAAGTACTTGTATTTGGCTTCTTGTAGTAACCTGCAGTCTATAGTGCTTTATATGTAGTAGTCCTTTTTTATCTGAAACAAAACATTTTGAAGTTCCCAGGAGTAACAGCTTTAGCTCCTGATTTTAAAAAATTTATTCTAGGGATGATACAGGCATTTTTTAAAATCTCCAATTTAAGCATTAATGTTTGCCCTTTTTTCCAAGAATGCACACGTGTTAATAATTCAAATGGTTGAACACTTAAAATGAAAAGCAACAGACTCCTGCTTTTTACCCATCTGGTTATTTTCTGATTTTAAATCTGTCACACGTTACCCTCATAATTCTAGATACTGTAGTATGCTTAACTACCATTTGTTAATGGTAGTTGTTGTTGTACAGACAACACCTGTTGATCCCCACAATATGAATTATGGAGCTTCCGCTCACTTATGCCTCTTTCCTCCTTGCTTCCAGTGTCTCATCTATTTTTTACTTTTCGTTCTCTTGGCTATCTTTGCTATATTGTATGTATTTTCATTAATTAAGAAATACATTAAGAATACAGAAAGTTATCAGATACAGATATAGATATAGATATCAGACACCTATATACCTACCACCCAGAATTAATTGGTGTTAACATTTTGCTATTTTTAATTCAAGCTTACTTTTACAGGCAAATACAATATTACAAATGCATCTTAAGAAATTCCTTCACATCCGTCACTTACTCTTGCCTCTCATACAGATAACCACTGTCTTGAAGTTGGTGATTGTGTTTTCTTTGCTTATATTTATAATTTTACCATATATGCCTGTTGCCATAAAAATATTTGGTTTATTTTAAAATGTGATACAAGATATTTTCCTGAGTATTATTGTTCTGATTCTGATCTGATCAAAGAGGAGCTTCTATTCTTTACTTCTGTAGATCTCTTTAGTCTTATAAAAGTTTTATATATTCTGAAATCAAACCTACCAATCTTTTTTTTTTTGAGACAGAGTCTCGCTCTGTCGCCCAGTCTGGAGTGCAGTGGCGCAATCTTGGCTCACTGCAAGCTTCGCCTCCCGGGTTCACGCCATTATCCTGCCTCAGCCTCCTGAGTAGCTGGGACTACAGGCGCACGCTGCCATGCCCGGCTAATTTTTTGTATTTTTAGTAAAGACGGAGTTTCACCGTGTTAGCCAGGATGGTCTCGATCTCCTGACTTTGTGATCCGCCCGCCTCGGCCTCCCAAAGTGCTGGGATTACAGGCGTGAGCCGCCGCACCCGGCCCAAATTTACCAATCTTTTATAGTTTGGGCTTTTGAAGTCTTAGGGAATCGTTTCCTACCCTAAAGGTCTAATTTGATTGTTTTCCATGTGATGGTCAGTTGTCTCAGCATTATTAGTTGAATAATCCAGTATTTACCTACTGCTTGGAAATTTCCCTTCTTTGGTAAGCCAGATTCCCTTCTAAAGGGTCTATTTCTGGCTTCTATTTTTATTCATTGGATTTATTCGTATCTCCATATACCAGAGACTCATTCATGTATACCGCAGCTTTATAATAAACGTTGATTAGAGTGTTTTTCTACCTCCGTGTTCTTCAGAATTGTCTAGACTATTCTTGACCCTTCTTCACTGTGAGTTTAGGTTTAGGTGATCATATTTAACCAAAAAAATGCATTTGGGTTTTTTATTAGAAGTGTGTTGAATTTATGGATTAATTTAGGAGGCTTGGTATCTTGCTGATACTTAATCTCACTACCCATTTACATGGTATATATTGCTTGCATACTTGGGTCTTTTGTTTTCTATAGTAAAGTTGCTGGAAGAGGAGTGGGGGAGGAAAGAGGAGGAGAGGAATGCACACATATGGGTGTAGGAGGCACCCTTCTGAAGGGAGGCTGGAAGGAGAAAGATGTGGGGCTAGGACGTGTGGGGCATGGGTCAGAGGTCAGAGGCACTGAAACTGCAGCTGAATGAGAGCAGCCTCCCTTCTCATTAGGTGGAACCCCCAAAATGAGGGCAAGGTCAGTGGGAAGAGCCAGGGAAGAGTTAGGAATTATGGATATCAAATTTTACTCAATTCTTGGTGTGGGCAAAGGTGGAGGGACAGGCAAAATGAGGGGCCCAACAGCGTGTGGGCCGAGTCAGAGTAGGACGAGGAGCTGGGATCTGTGAAGTGTAGGTGGCCAGGGACAGGGAGTCTCAGCAGGTGTGGAGACAGCAGGGGCAGGCTGGGTGCCACTGCAGTTTGCCATGTCTTACTTTTTTTTTTTTTTTTTTTTTTTTTTGAGATGGAGTCTTGCTCTGTCACCAGGCTGGAGTGCAGTGGTGCGATCTCGGCTCACTGCAGCCTCCACCTCCCGGGTTCAAGCCATTCTCCTGCCTCAGCCTCCCGAGTAGCTGGGACTACAGGCACAAGCCACCATGCCCGCCTAATTTTTGTATTTTCAGTAGAGACAGAGTTTCACCATGTTGGCCAGAATGATCTCGATCTCCTTTTATTTAATTAAAAAGTAAACTTTAATGTCAAAAATGCAAGCTTGAGGAGGGCAGAAAGATCACACACAAGGCTTTCACTTCACACTTGGAAGGTTGCACAGCAGCCAGGCAGAGATGCTCCTCACTTCCCAGATGGTGAGGGGGCCGGGCAGAGGCACTCCTCACTTCCCAGATGGTGCAGGCAGAGATGCTCCTCAGGTCTCAATCTCTTGACCTCCTGATCCGCCCGCCTGAGCCTCCCAAAGTGATGGATTACAGGCGTGGGCCACCACGCCTGCCCTGCCGTCTCTTCTTTCTCCTCCTAAGCAGCTCTCTTAGTCTCCTGAATTTTGATGTTCTACTTAACATCCTCATGTTCTTACGCATGTTGCCCTGCTGGAGGCGTCCTTCTCTTTGGGAAGACTGACCCACCAACAGTGCCTCAGGAGATAGACATGGAAGCTTAGCTGGTGGGGGCCCCTTGTCTCTATCCCACCTCAGTTGCAGGGGAGGGGTTGGTTGCAGCTGCAGCGGTGGCCCCGACAGTTTTCTTTTGCGGGACCTGTGGCCAGCAGCTCTGGGTGGAGAAGACCTACTTGATCCAAGAGCTGCAGGATCCTTGGGCTGCATGTCCTCCCCGACCATCACCATCAGCTGGGCAGGTGGTCTTCACCCAGCACCTTCAAGGCTGCCTTCTCTGGCCACAGGGAGCAGCCCGGAACTGGGGCAGGGAGCACCGTTGGAAGTGGGTCAGGCTTCCCAAAGGGAAGGATGCCTCCAGCAGGGCTGTGTGAACTGGCGACTCCATGGCCCTTGGAGTAGAAACTCACTGCATGCACCTGGGCCTTGTCAGTCTGGTTGTTTCCTGTCAAGCCCTTGAGGTGGACATTTCCCTCCAAGGGCCTGGGATTGTACCAGGAGGAAGTGAGGTTTCCCTGAGTCTCCAGGGGCCTAGAGGTGGAGGCTGCTTCCCCATTGCTACAGGGGCCCCTTTTATTGTCCTCCTGCCCCTGGGTCTCTACCTGGTCTTTCACCTCCGTTGCTTCTTTGGGCTCTTTTGCCCTCACCTCCATCTTCGGGAGCCTGGCTGGGATCACCTGCTCATCTAATGAAGGAAGTCGGAGGTTAAACTTGCCTCTGAGATGAGGGATCCTCACGGGGCTGAGGTGCCCAAACATCCTGGAGTTGCGAGCAGACAGCATGGGTTTCTTCCTTGAGGGGGGGCTCTAGACTACAGGAGGCAGGACCCTCTGTGGGGTGCCCGTGTTCCGAGGGATAAGACACAGCCTCATAGGGGCGCCGTCCCACCTGACTGGAAAAGAAGGCCCAAGATGTCACTGACGGTTGAAGAGGAGTGGGAAACGGCCCCAGATTCCCGGGGCAGGCACAGGTGCAGGAGCCGCGGGGTGAGCCCGGCCAGCTGGGAAGGCCTCACGGACAAGACGAGCAGGTTGCCGATGGCATGGCCAGGACCTGCGGCAGAACCAGGAGCAAAATACGCTTAGTGAGTTGCCCATTTTGAGCGAGTTGTGCACAGACGAAACTAAGGGTCAGAAGCGGAGAGGATGTTCTTAAGTCACCCACTTCTCTGTGGCCGGGTGCACACTGGGCATCTGGGAGTTTATGACATCACCATGGGGCTGGTGACAGAGCCAGGGTGTGGAGGAGTGCTCAGGAGCCCAGCGAGGGTGCCTACAAGAGGAGTCAAAGGGCAAAGGGTGAGACCCTTCCACCGGTCCCCCTGGACTCTAGCCTCAGGGACGTCCTGCTCCTGGGGGCAGGTGTGTGGCCTTGGATGGGCCTCCCTGTGTGGCTGTTGGGGGTGCGGGACTGATCTGCCAGAGCCCTTCCGCCTGGTGCCTGGCCCAGGTGCTGGCTGGCACCCAGTGGCCTTGTCTTGGCCAGCCCCGTCCCCCGGGTTACAGGGCCAGAACCTGGAAGCAGAGCTCAGGACCAGCCAGATCCTGCCAGGCTCCCCGGGGGCCTCTCCAGTGCCTCTGTGCCGCCTGGAGCCAGGCCCGCCTTCTCCATGGCTGCCGTGGCCTCAAGGGCCACCAGCCTCGCTCCGCAGGTTTCCAAAGAGAGGACGCGGTGCCCTGACCTGACTGGATGCGCCTCTTACCACATGCCTCCCTGGCAGGCAGGGTCTCCACTTTTTACAAATTTGCCTGAGACCATTCCTCAGGTCATTCAGGTGGTCATGGCCCAGCCAGGCTTTGAACCCGGGCTGTGCCATTCCACAGCTGGCGCTCTGGCCTGTGTGCCTCATGATCATGGATACAACATCTATTCTTAATTTTTCCTGTAGTCCTGAGGTACTTAGCATCGTGGCATATCTGTAATAAGCACATGCACACCTCGAAGGAGGTCTTCACTTCAACATACAAGTTGACCATGGCATGCTCTGGGCTCCAGTCCTCTACAAAGATGTAGGGCAGGAACTACCAGTTGTCAGCACAGCACCATCCCACATTGCTCTTCTAATGGAGGCTTTCACCCTAAATGTTCTTTCTCGTCTGATGGGAAGGATCCAAGTATGTAAAGATTATGTTCTAGATCAGCTTTGGTCTGTCCTAAAAGAAATTTGCCAGTGGATTATTCCATATGGATAAAAGTCAGTTTCTCTGGTCTTCCTGGAATGTGTCTAGAAAGCAAATACATTATTTACAAGTTCATAGTAGATCAATGTATTGGATTAAAATATGACAAACATAATTTGGTCATTGTGAGCATGCCAGCTCGGTCAACTATTCACCACACATGATGCCCTAAATATAACTCTAGGTTTTCTTATGCCCAAGAGAGGGACATACTCTTGGGTGTCTGGACTGGGAAACATATATGAAAAACCATTTGGCCACTCTACATCTTGTTATTGGAGAATCGAAACCATCTATATTCAAAGATATTATTAAAAGGCAAGAAGTTAACTTCTGTCATTTTGTTAATTGTTTTCTGGTTGTTTTGTAGATCTTTTGTTTCTTCTTTTATTGTTTGCTTTATGGTTTGCTGAGTTTCTGTACTGATAAGCTTTGATTCCTTTATTTCATTGACATATCTGGTGTAATTTTTTTCTCTGGTTACTCTGGAGCTTATATTTAAAAATGTATATTTATGATAGACTATTTAAAGCTGATAAAAATTTTGATCACACACGAACCTGCTATACTACCTCCACATCCCTTGTCAGTGCACAAAATTTGTACTTTTTTTGCCTTAATTTATATTGTTCTGTATTGGGTGTTTATTAAGAACTCATTGTAGATATAAATATTTTTTACTATTTTGATGTTCAGCTTTCTCAAGGGTGATTTGAAAGATTCTAAAGCATAATTTCAGTAATGTAGGATTCTCAGTTTGAATATGAATTTACTTTTAACAGTTAGGTTGATAGTGTCCTGTGTTTTTGCATTAGTATTGTTCTTTCACTTGCAATTGAAGCACTCCCTTAAGCATTTCTTGTCAGGCTGGTCTTATGGTGATGAATTCCATAAGCATTTGCTTGTCTGGGAAAGAATTTATTTCTTTAATTTCTGATGGGTAGCTGTGCTAAGTACGGTACTCTTTGCTGACTGATTTCTCATTAGCACTTTGAATATATCATCCTCATCTCTCCTAGCATTCAAGATTTCTGCTGTGAAAACTGATAGTCTAATGGAGACTTGCTTATTTGTGATTTGATGCTTCTCTCTTGCTAATTTTAGAAGTTTTTCTTTGTGTTTGACTTTTGACAAATTGATTATAATGTGCCTTAGAAAAGGCCTTTTTGGGTTGAAAATGTATGGGACCCTTTAGGCTTCATGGAACTGGATGTCCGTATCTCTCCCAAGAATTGGGAGATTTTCAGCTATTATTTTGTTAAATAAGTTTTCTGTGTCTTTGTCTGTCTCTTCTCTCTGTTTCTCTTCTATATTTTCAAAATCTGTTATCTTAATATCATGGCACAAGTCTCATAGACTTTCCTTGATTCTTTTTACTCTTTTTTTCTCCTTTTTTCCCTCAGGCTGGGTTATTTCAAAAGTCCTGTCTGCAAGTTCAAAAATTCTTTTGTTTGATCTAGTGTGCCATTGAAGCTCTCAGTTGTACTTTTTATTTAATTCATTCAATTCTTCATTCCTAAGATTTCTGTTGGTTTGTTTTCTTTTTTTTTCTTTTTTGAGACGGAGTCTTGCTCTGTCACCCAGGCTGGAGTGCAGTGGCACGATCTTGGCTCACTGCAAGCTCCACCTCCCAGGTTCACACCATTCTCCTGTCTCAGCCTCCGGAGTAGCTGGGACTACAGGCGCCCACCACCACGCCCGGCTAATTGTTTGTCTTTTTAGTAGAGACGGGGTTTCATCGTGTTAGCCAGGATGGTCTAGATCTCCTGACCTCGTGATCCGCCCACCTCGGCCTTCCAAAGTGCTGGGATTACAGGTGTAAGCCACCACGCCTGGCCCGTTTGTTTTCTTTAATGGTATCTATGTCTTTGTTGAATTTCTCATCCAGGTTATGGCTTGTTTTTTTTATTATTTGATTAAGTTTTCTAGCTGTATTCTTTTGTGTCTCATTGAATTTTCTTAAGATCAATATTTCAAATTCCTTTTAAGGCAACTTGAAAATTTCCATTTATTTAGGGTAACTTTGTGAAGAATTATTGTGCACCTTTGGTGGTGTCAAGTTTCATTGCATTTTCATGCTTTTTATCTCCTATGTTTATATTTATGAGACTGTTGACATGGTCACCTGTTCTAATTGTATAGAGTGGCTTATGTAGAGAAAGATTTTCACCTGGAGATGTGTCTTAGGGTGTCAGTTGGATGGGCTGCATCTCCTTTAGTTCTAGGAGGACACACTAGTGTAGTATCTGTGCTTTTCTCTTGCCTTTTTTTTTTTTCTTTTGCCAGTATCCATTTTGGTGATACCTGTGAGTGTCTTGGTGACCTAAGCTGCAGGAGCATGTGCAATTTGTTTTTCTCCTCAGGATTGGGGCTGGGGGAGAAGGTGGCGGTGTCAGGAAGCTGCATGCCTATCTAGTGACTATGTTACTGAGTCACAGGGGTTGGTTCACCAGTTTGAGATGGGACTCCTCTGGAAACACTCGCCTGGCTGTGGATTACTGGGGCTGCTCTGCAGGTTTGAGATGGGGATAACCTAGAAACACCAGGCCCAGTTGGTGAGCGCACTGATGGCACAATAAATCAGTAATTGGTCCACAGTTAGAGTGTTGCAGTCACTAGGATGTGGAAGGCAAACCTCTTTGAGAGTTTGTTTCTAGGATATAGAGAGCAGCAGCTGCTTTCCTGGAGAAGGCTGTTGTAATGACAGGGTAGCCTCTGGGATGGAAGGAGGCAGTGACTACTAGTTCATGGAGCAGAATATACTCAGCTATGGCTTGGCTTTCTAGATGGTGCTATATGTGGGCTCCTTCTCTGGGGCAGTATAGCCTTGTGGGCATCAAGCAGCTTCCTAAACTAGGCTGCTAGAGATGGGGTTTCACCATGTTGGTCAGGCTGGTCTCAAACTCCTGACCTCTGGTGATCTGCCCGCCTTGGCCTCCCAAAGTGCCGGGATCACAGGCATGAGCCACCATACCTGACCTACCTTTTTTTTGTTTTGTTTTGTTAAGAAACTTGCTTATGTTGTTCTTTATTTTCTTCTTGACCTTTTTTTCCCCAGGTTTCCTTAAAGTCATGAGTCACTTAATGAGGTAGATACGTTCTGAGAAATGTGTTAGGCAATTCCATTGTCATACAAACATCATAGAGTGAACTTACACAGACCTAGATGTGTAGTGTGTACCTATAACCTGGTACACACCTAGACTATATGGTGTAGCCTATTGCTCCTAGGTCACAAACTATACAGCATGTTACTCTACTGAATACTCTAGGCAGTTGTAGTAAAATGGTATTTGTGTATCTAAATATATTTAAGTATAGAGAAGGTACAATAGGGCCAGGCATGATGGCTCATGCCTGCAATCTCAGCACTTTGGGAGGCTGAGGTGGGCAGGTCACTTGAGCCCAGGAATTTGAGACCAGCCTGGGCAACATGACAAAACCCCTTCTCTACCAAAGAATCCAAAAAATTAGCTGGGTGTGGTGGTATAGGCCTATAGTCCCAGCTACTTGGGAGGATGAGGTGGGAGGATGGCTTGAGCCTGGGAGGTGGAGGTTGCAGTGAAACAAGATTGTGTCACTGTGCTCCATCCTGGGCAACAGAGCCAGACCCTGTCTTTTAAAAAAAAAAAAAAGTACAATAAAAATTCAGTATTTTACTCTTATAGGACCACTGTTGTATATGTGGTCCATTTTGTCAATTGAGATGTTGTTAAATGGCACGTGACTGTATATCCATTAATTGTAGGTGATTGAGACTGGCTCTCTGAAAACACATCTACACTCACTGTCCCCAGGCCTGGAATAGCTCCTGTCATGCCTTTGTGTGGATTAGGGGAAGGTACTCTTCCTCCAGCAAGTGCAGCAGCCTGGTGCAGACCTTGGGCTGTGGTGCCAATCCCTGGATGCCCCTAACAGGACCCCAGCTCATGCAGCAGCCTTGCTCTGCCCTTTCTTCGGAAGTCTTCTAATGAGATGTGCATGCAGTGCCCCCACTTTTGCCTCTTACAACCACTCAGGAGATGACTGCAGGTGTACTTTCCTGCAGAAATAGAGAGATTGTAATCTTCTCTATTCTTTACTAGTTGGCTAATAAGACAAAATGTCATGAACTCAAGAGGGGCCTTCACATTCCAAAAGAACTATCACACGGCTGGGCTGTGAACCAGGTTTGACTCCTCTGTTCTCCTTAAGCTGCTGGAAAACTTCGTGGCCATGAAATGCTTTGGTCATCTTTCATAGTGGCCAACGCTTGGCCATGTGGTTAATGCGAGGAGAACTGGAATTAGGTGGATAATATTTTATGTGAATTAGGAAACTTTTTAGGCATGAAGTTATTATCAAGTCAGCTCTGAATATTCTATAAATATTTATTCTCTCAGAGGAAAATATTACCTCAAGACTGCCCAATTTTTCTTAGATTTTATAGCCTTCTCAGTATTTTCTGGCTACATTTATGGGGTTTCTAAAGAGACTGTTACCTAAGCAATGACCTGTGTGTGTGTATGCACATGTAGTAGTCACATTAAACACCCTATTGGTATTTAATACCCAATGGAATTGAAGAACAATGGAACCAATTGCACAATAAACCATCTTATAAGTTAAAATGGTCTCCATCTAATCAGGCCATAAATGTTGTGAAGAGTGTGTAGTTTGATGTTTCTCCTATATCTCAAGCTTCTAATGTAAATGAAGAGAACTTGGAGATGACAGACAGTGAAAATGACTTGCAGGAAAATCCTAAAGACTGTTAAGTAACAGGAGAGTTTCATGTTTGACAGTGTCTGGAAATGTTGAATCTGTTTCACTGGCTGACCTTGGCTTTCATGCATGTTTGTAAAAAGGCTGCCTCATTTTTACCCAGAAAAAAATGATTTTACTTTTTGTTTATCTGGACTAGCTAATCTTTTTCCTCCAAAATATTTATTTAATATTTACTCTGGGCACAGCATTGCCTTGTGCAGTGTGTAAGGAATTCCTCAGTGGATTAATAATTGAGATGGGTATTTACAACATCATACCCAATATATAAAAATGAAACTTTTGCTGTTAAATACATGGACTAATTTTGTAAAAAAAAAAAAATTCTTGTGCCTTTTCTTTGTGCAAGACATGGTGCTAAGCACTTCTCTGCATATCATTTGTTTTTCTCCAGATTAATTATCCACTCTTTGCTCAATTGCTCTCAGCACAGGATGGTGAATCTTCATAGATTACATTCATCCAGGGTCCCTTGCCTTTTGGCTTCTGATATAGTTTGGATATTTCTCCCCTCCAAATCTCATGTTGAAATGTAATCCCCAATGTTGGAGGTAGGGCCTGATGGCAGGTGTTTGGATCATGGGGGTGGATCCCTCATGAATGGGTTGGGCCATTTCCTTGGTGATAAGTGAGCTGTCACTCTGAGTTCACAGGAAATATGGTTGCTTAAAAGTACATGACACCTCGCCTCCAACCCTCTCTCTCTTGCTCCTGCTTTTGCCATGTGACATGGCAGCTCCCACTTCACCTTCTGCCATGAGTAAAAGCTTCCTGAAGCCTCCCCAGAAGCCAAGTAACATCAGTGCCCTGCTTTTACAGCCTGGAGAACCATGAGCCAATTGAATCTCTTCTCTTTAGAAATTATCCAATCTCAGATATTTCTTTATAACAATGCAAGAATGCCCTAATACATAAAATTGGTACTAGGCATGGAGTATTGCTTAAGATACCGGAAAATGTGGAAGCAGCTTTGGAATTGGGTAAAAGGTAGAAGTTGGAAGAGTTTGGAGGGCTCTGAAGAAGACAGAAAGGTGAGATTAAGTTTGGAACTTCTTAGAGACTGGTTAAATTGTTGACACCAAAATTCCGCTAGTGATATGGACAGTGAAGTCCAGGCTGATGAGAACTCAGATGGAAATGAGGAAGTTATTGGGAACTGGAGCAAAGATCAGCATGTTATGCTTTAGCAGAGAGGTTAGCTGCATTGTGTCCATACACTAGGGATCTGTGGAAGTTTGAACTTCAGAGTGATGATTTAGGCTGTCTAGCAGAGAATTTTCTAAACAGCAAAGCATTCAAGATGTGGCCTGGCTGCTTCTAACACCCATGCTCAGATACAGGAGCAAATAAATGACTTAAAGTTGGAATTTATATTTAAAAGGGAAGCAGAGAGTAAAAGTTTGCAGCCTGGCCATGTGGCAGAGAAAGAGAAAACCTTTCTGGGAGAGTAATTTAAGCAGTCCATGGAGCAACCACTGGCTAGAGATATTTGCATAACTAAAAGGGAGCCAAGTGCTAATAGCCAAGACAATGGGAAAAAGCCTGGAAGGCATTTCAGAGACCTTCCTGGCAGCCCCTCCCATTGCAGGCACAGAGGTCTAGGAGGGAAAAATGATTTCATGGGCTAGGCCCAGAGCCCAGCTTCCCTGCACAGCCTCAGGACACTGCTCCCCATATCCCTGCTGCTCCAGCTCCACCTGTGGCTCAAAGGGGCCCAGGTATAACACGAATGACTGCTTCAGCAACAAAGGGTAAAAGCTGTAAGCATTGGCATCTTTAACGTGATGTTAAGCCTGTAGGTGCACAGAGTGCAAGAGTGAAAAAGGCTCAGCAACCTCTGCCTAGATTTCAGAGGGTGTATGAGAAGGCTGGAGTGCCCAGGCAGAAGCCTGCTGCAGGGCTGGAGCCCTCACAGAGAACCTCTACTAGAGCAGTGTGGAGGGAAAATGTCGGGTTAGACCCCCACACAGTGTCCCAGCTGGTGCACTGCCTAGTGGAGCTGTGAGAAGGGGGCCACTGTCCTCCAGACCCCAGAATAGTAGATCCACTAACAACTTGCACCATATGCCTGGAAAAGCTAGAGGAACTCAATGCCAGCCCAGGAGAACAACCATGGGGGCTGAACCCTGTAGAGCTGCAGGGACAGAGCTGCCTAAAGCTTTGAGTGCCCACACCTCATATTAGTGTGCTCTGGATGCAGGACATAGAGTCAAAGGAGACTCTTTTGGAGATTTAAGATTTAATGGCTGCCTTGCTGGGTTTTGAACTCACATGGGGCCTGTAGCCCCTTTGTTTCAGCTGATTTAACTCTTTTGGAATGGGAATTACCCAATGCCTACACCCCCATTGTATCTTAGAAGTAAATAACTTGTTTTTTATTTTATAGGTTCATAGGTGGAAGGGACTTGCCTTGTCTCAGATAAGACTTTAGACTTTGGGCTTCTGAGTTAATTCTGAAATGAGTTAAAACTTTGGGGGCTACTGGGAAGGCATGATAGTATTTTGCAATGTGAGAAGTCCATGAGATTTGTGGGAGGAAGGCAGGAATGATATAGTTTAGAGATTTGCCCCCACCCAAAACTCATATTGAAATGTAATCCCCAATGTTGGAGCTGGGGCCTGGTGGGAGGTGTTTGAATCATGGGGCAGGTTCCTCATGAATGGCCTGGGCCATCTCCTTGGTAATAAGTGAGCTTTCACTCTGAATTCACAGGAGATGTGGTTGTTTAAAAGTGTGTGGCAACAATCCCCCAACTCTTTCTCTCTGTTGCTCCTGTTTTTTCCATTTGACATGCCAGTTCCTGCTTCACCGTCTGCTGTGAGTAAAAGCTCCCTGAGGTCTTTCCAGAAGCCAAGCGATGTTGGTGCCATGCTTGTATAGTGCACAGAACCAAAAGCCAATTAAGCCTATTTATTTACAAGTTATCCAGTCTGAGGCATTTCTTTATAGCAATGCAAGAACACCCTAATATAGCTTCCATTAAGTTTAGCCAATGGGAGATGCTGGCATGAGATCTAGGGTGGGAAGAGAATGAAGTTGCAGTAGTTATCCTCCTTGCCACCTTCTTGCTAAATCATCTTAGATGGGTTGCTTTACTCACAGAGCCACCCTCCTTAGGTTCTTGTAAATGTTCACTGTTTTGCCCCTTAGGACTCAATAATGGCTCCCCATAATTTCTGCTATTAGAGTATTGAACTGTCTTCTCTTGGCTAGGGAAAACATAAACCCTGCCCTCAGTTTTGCAAATGGTCTCTTTATTAAATTCAATACAAACTACCTAATTTTAATTTGCCATCTTTTCCTAGCTAGTCCTGAACTCATACAAAAGTAAATCAAATGGGTATCTAGTCTTCAAGGTGAAGATAAGCCATGTTTCAACATAAGTATGACAAGATAGAATTTAAGTAAGAGGCAGTGTAATACACCGGTGAGAACAGTCAACTTGAAATTAGGTTGTATAGATTATAATCACTGCTCTGCTTCTAGTTGTGATTACCTGGGTGAAATACACGACTTCCTTGGATGACAGTTTCCCTAGGTATATAAAGAAATTAAATGTGCTCAAAATTCTCTCCAATGTTGAGATTTTATACTGACTGCTCTCTTTGAGTTCTTTAAGGAAGTAGCAATTAAATGCTAGAAGGGAGTGGCAGCTAAAGTACCATGGAAACGTGGGGAAAACATAGATTAACTCGTGACAAAATTACTAAGAGCAATGATATTTCTGAGGAAGAAGAGATTGCTGGAATAAGGGAAAGCTTCAGGGAACAGATGATGCATGGGAAATCTTTATTTCATATGTTGGGTTAGAAAATCATTAAGTGAGTAAATAATTGTTGGTAAATCTTCCTGAGTTAAAGCAAAGTCTATGGAGTTCCTGACATTCCTTGTAGAGCCATCCAGCTATGGAACATGACTTAACTATTGTAGTTAGCAGGTACATGATGCCAGTTGTATTAGTCCATTTTCACACTGCTGATAAAGACGTACCCAAGACTGGGAAGAAAAAGAGGTTTAATTGGACTTACAGTTCCACATAGCTGGGGAGGTGTCCGAATCATGGTGGAAGGCAACAGACACTTCTTACATGGTGGCGTCAAGAGAAAATGAGGAAGATGCAAAAGTGGAAACTCCTGATAAAACCATCAGATCTTGTGAGACTTATTCACTACCACGAGAACAGTATGGGGAAACCAAGCCCATGATTCAAATTATCTCTCACTGAGTTTCTCCCGCAACATGTGAGAATTATGGGAGTACAATTCAGGATGAGATTTGGGTGGGAACACAGCCAAACCATATCACCAGTGTTTCCTGAGTTGTCTCTGCAGAGACTCTTGTATCCACTTTAGGATACCTAAGATAACTGCTGCTCTTGCCAGAACATGTACTTCTGCTGCCTTTATATTTTCCTTAAGATCCCCTCTTTGCCTTCCATGTCACATGACATTGGATTTTCCAAAGCATCTGGACAGCCTCAGTGCTTCTTTGCTGATAATGACACAGACTCTTCCAGGAGCAAAAAAGTTCTAAGCAATCTCCCTGTTGTGTTGAGCAAGAAGGGAGGGAGACAGTGTATTTCATGGGAACTCCTGAAGACAGAACTTGTATGACTGCCAATTATGTAACTATTTAAGAAAATTTACTGATCTATTATTTATTAGGCATGATGTTGACCAAGCCCTCAGGGAACTTAAGACTAGTAGAGGAAAGGGAAGGTTAATAAGAATACTTTAATCCAATGTTGTAAGCACTATGGTGTGACACAGTGGATGTCTAGATTATTATGGGAACCCAGAGACCCTACATAACTCAGCTGGAAGGTGGGTGGGCTTGGAAGGAATCAGAGAAACTCCCTAAGAGATAATGCTAATATTAGCTCATTCAGAAAGGTTGTACAAGTGTTAGTCACAAGGAGAGAGTAGGGAAGGATGTTCACAATGAGAATAGGATGACCTAAACCTTGGAACTATAAAATAGTGAGGGATGTGTTTGAATTGTGTGCATATGGGTGTATCATGTGGACATAGACTAGCTTGGTGTATCAGAAGTATAATATAAATGTGGGTAAGTGTCCTTTTAAGGGTTAGTTGGGTGTTTATGTGCTAGCTGGGGAACCTAACCACACAAGATAGCCTTATTTGTCTGGGAAGTACATTTTAATATCCACTAAGTCAATTTAGGAAGGAGATTGTGAGTGTAGTAGATGGGTAAGTTGAGGCTCCCTGTGCAGCATTATTTCCCACACATCTCTTGGCAAGGAGCCTTGACAAATAGCAGCAATAAAAGCTTTACATCTTTCGATCAATATATAATGGAATAATGTAATTCCATTCATGGATGATTTGGCAATCATACCGTCTTGCCAAAGAGGGGGAGATTGATGGACCCAGCCAAACAAAGGTCTGTGTGGCAAGGGAAGCTTGGTAACATGCTCTTGCAGTTTTCTCTGGGTTTGGGAATTATTGCTGTTTTTCTCACTTCTTGGTTTTAATGGGTGCCTGAGAAATACTCTGACTCCCAGGGCTTTGCAGGAAGGGGAAAAAACAGATTTAATGCTATTCTAAGTCTTTAGACACATTTACACATCCTCCATCTGCTTGGGAGGGAAAAAAATTCAGATTTCAATAACAAAAATTGTACAGGTCTTCCTTAAGGCAACAGAAAATGCATGTGATAAGGGAATAGCCATGAAGTGCAAAGGCGCATTTAGGTCTTAGTGCTTATTGACTGGAGCTGCAAAGAAGATGTGAAGGATGTGTGAAAAATCCCAAATAAAAGAGCTCAAGTAACATACAATATGGATAAGAAAATGTGCTTTAAAGAAAATGCAACTGTCACAAATGAACATGGGTTATGGAAAAGAAGTGGGGCCGAGGACAAGAAGTGTGTGACAAGAATGACGATAAGCAATATTCTCTTCTTAGAAGTTTGGCTCGCGGAAACAATATTCTGTTCTGCAGTTATTGGTTTGCATTACATTTATTCAAAATACAATTTGAAATGCAAGAATCGTGAACTAGACCTACTTTTCCTCTTCTCCCTTGCTACCTGTAAGGGAGATTTCAATCTTACAACCACTGAAAACCATAATCAATGTGAAGAGGGATTGGGATGGCTACAGTACCAGTCCTAGGAGGAGGCTAGAAAGCACAAAACTCCACAATTCCCTGTCAGGCGGGTATAAGGCATGTTGAACCAACAATCACATTCAAGGTAGACATTTGACGGGAAGTATATTAAATGTGTGTTACTGCTTATAAAGACTTTCTGGGATGAAATACTGGATGTGTTTTAGGTTGGTTACAGCCAATCTGGTGAACTTGTGCAGCACATTGTGAAATGTCACTTTTCTATTTGAACTCAAAAAAGGCAATGGATTTACGTGCTTACCAGTTGTCATTTACATGGTATTCTACAGCATAAGCCCATCTGATTCATAGCATATACCTTGTGTGCCAGCTATATATAACAGCCCTGATATTAGCACCTGGCCAACTGTTTAGGACCTTAAAGAATTTTTAGAGTCCCTCTCTCCCCTTCACCATAGGCCTGGAAGAGATTTTTTAAAAGGCTGCGTATAAGTTCCATCATTTTTGGGGGGTGGATTCTTATGAGATTTTAGCCACTGGGATTCATGTCAAACCAGATAAATTTCCATTAGCCCACACCCTTGGCTTGGTGAGACAGAACGGTGCCTATACGAAACGAATATCTTGGCCAACAACCAGCCTCTGCCAACAGAGCCCATGTCTCACCTTCTTGTATGACAGGCAACTCTCTGGATCTGCCTTGCTCGTGGCTCACCCCTGCTTTTTGCCACCCGTCCTGCTAGCACCCTAACCGTGACTCAGCCACTTTGTAACTTCTAGCCCTGACATGGTAACTATTTGTGTTTCTCATGCAGCTTGGTGAATCCCACTGACAAGTTTTGGGGCATACATCCAGTTTACCTGGAGTCTAGGAACTCCTGCAGCCAGACATTGTATTCACTGGAAGTTCTTTACTACATTTCTCTCTGCCGTGTAGGCAGAGCTAAAGGAATTTTCCTGACATTGAATGTATACTCTCAGGGTAGGCATTCAGAGTTTTTTAAGACCACTTAATTCACAAACATTTACTGTATTCTTAATAGATGCCAGGTATTGTTAGGGTTATAAATTATAACTGAGGTGTGGCTAAGAGTGTAGTAGGAAAGAAAATGGATGCAGATAGCTGTAATTAGAAGATGATTGACAGTAGGTCAGTAATCTTAGAGACAAACCCTAAATGGAGACACCATACGAAAAAAAGACATAATTTCTGTAAGCTGTATCACAGAAGGCTCTAGAAGGGGCAGCTTTTGGGATAGACTTCAGTGGATGGATGGAATTTCAGAAGGAGAAACTTTCAAAGTGTGCATTCAGATAGAAGAAATAGAGTAGGCACGAAGGGCATGAAGACAGGATGTATCTAGGTAACAACAATTGGGATAAATTTGCGGGAGCAAGGAATGCACACAGAAGAGATGATGTAGATAAAATAAATCTGGAACTTTGTCCTGAAATATGTTGAGCCAGGGAGTTACGCTATCAAAGCTAGCTATGCATTTGGATGCTTAACTCTTGATGGTGACTAGTATGTATCAGTGGTTCTCAACTAGAGGTTAGTCTTGCTTGCCCTCTGCCCAGGGATGTTTGGCAAGATCTGAAGTCGCTTTTTGTTGTCACATATCAGTAGGGAGAGGAAGTAGATAATCTGAGATGTGGTTGTTACATCTCAGTAGGGGGAGGAAGTGGACTTGTCCACTGCTACATGTCCCATTGTGCATCCAATAACAAAGAATTATCTGGCTCCAAGTATCAGTAGTGCCAAGGCTGAGAAACCCTGCAATGGATTAAAGGAGGAATTGACTGCTGAAAGGGGAAACAAGGGTTAAAACAGTATTGGAAGGGTCTAGCCAAGAGAAAGGAGGATCTCTACAGGGCAGTGGTGGTAAAAAATGGAAGAGGAGAGACAGCTGTACTGAATATTTAAAGGTAGAATTGACAAAAATTTGGCAACAAATTCTTTGTGGTGAGGAGGAAGGAAAGAATAAAAAGAAAATCCAAGGCTTTGAACTGGTTTTGCTGGGAGAATGATTTGTCTAATCACAGAAATGAAAAAGGCAGCAAGAACCAAAACTATATATCCTTTTGATGGGAAAAAACTATATATCCTTTTGTCTAACAACATTGATATAAAGCTGGGTTCAGATCCTAGCTTTTCCACTTACTATTTGTATGGTTTAGAAAAATTTCTTTAGTTCCATGGGGTTATTTTCTCATTAGTAAGATAGTGATAATATCATCTCCCTTACTGGTCACCATTAAAGTAAAATCAGATCATGTTCATGCAGGGAAGTTCTCTGGGTGATCTTAGACTAACCGAGTTCTCCCCACTTTCTCCCTTGTATTTCTCAAGAATAACTGTGTAATGTTCTGGGAATGCAACATTGTGAGACAGGGAAGAACTGACCTTAACAGTCAGCTCTGTTCCTGTACCCCTGAGAGATAAGACGTCCTTCAGTGTTTTAGCCCAGCAATTCACAGTGTCACAGAGTATAAAACCCATGTGGGCTACTTTCCAGAGTCTTTCAGCTGTGGTACAAGTGGGGAATGCACAGATGAGACTTCATTCACCTCAGGCAACTTTTCTGAGCCTTGGAGGACTGTTTTTTCATGAGCCTCTAGGTTTCCATTGTCTCCTGCTGCTTACTCTAAGTAATCCATTTCATGTAATTTGTTGTGTCTGTGGGTGTTTTGTCTCATGTCACTCAAGGCAAGGTGGTAACCAGTGCACAGTGAATCTTCTTTACAGTCCATAGAACACATTGCCAGGCACATAATTTTGCTCCATAAATGGAGCTATTATTCTGCCTCTGCTGCTCTTATCTCTTATTGTCCAGCCTGGGGAGATGTCAAATGTGCTTGAGAAAAATCTTAATGACAGCTCCTTTGATAAACACTGATGCTCGATAAAATCAAAGCTACCAGTTGCAGTGATTTAAAAGACATTTTGGCAAAATTCTTTCATTTGGAAATTCTACTGTGGTTTTGGACTCAAGGAACAATGTGGAAGTGGTCCCATTTGTTGTGTTTATGACCTTTAAGTTAATTAAGATGTTAATCCTTGACAATAGCAATTCTAACTGAAGAACTGAAGACCAGGTGGTCTTGAAGAAACTTAAGACCCGACTTGCATGGCTTAATGATAGGAGAAGATTAATTAGTGTATATTAAGTACTTGCCCTATACAAACAAATTGTGAGAAACAAAGTACCCAGTGCCTTGTTTGCACTGTGAATGACAAGTAATAATTTAATCACAAATATCTTGTTGTGGTCAATGAGAAGAAAAAATAGACTTAACATCACTTGAAAAGTAGTTTGACTTAACTTTGTTTTTTGAAAATCTGATAGACTTGAAAGTTTGTCTTTGATTTAAAGATATCACTACATTAGAATATATTGCTATATTAAAATTATTTTTATTTAAAATATGTAATGTATACTACTTTTTTGTCTTTCTAGTTGACTACTGTTATTTTTGAATGAAAATGTGCTATTATTTTCTATTCTGTTATACATCTGTGTATTTCCGTGTCTGTAAGTGGAAGAATGCATCTCACCAAGGAAACTTAGACTCTCTCTTTGAGAGTTTTACAGGTGCCCTCTATCAAATGACCTGGGTATAGTCACAGTACATTCAGTAGACATGATGATTAGGGTGACGTGGATTTCTGAGCATTTGGACTAGGTGGCTCTTTTTCAAATTCTGAATGTGTTGCCTTCATATTATCATCTTCCTCCTGCCACCATTCTCTAAGATTTCTTGCATTTATTAATTTTATTGTAGAGTGCCTTTATCCGAAGATTTTTTTCAGGTGCTAGACAGAAATGGGTATTTATTATAATAAAACAGAGACATTACCAAGCGGGGAAAAAGACCAGAAGAAAAGAAGTAGGTGGGGAAGGGCAGCAACAGGTGAAAGAATTGCAAGGTAGATGAAAGGGAAGAATGAGTGAGAGGAAAACAAACAGCTAAGTCATTGGTTGCAAGTCCCTGTTACCTCCGAGACAGACCAAACAGGTTCTGGGGGTGTTGAGGTTGATTTTGCAGATCTTGTCAGTTCTGAGAGCAGAGCAGCACTTCTTTTTCAGCTTCATCATCTTTTAATATTATTGTGTGTGTGTGTGTGTGTGTGTGATTCTTTAATTATTGTTTAATTGAGCACAAAGAGTACTTGCAAAGGTGTGGCTTGAAGTAGTAACTAAATTATAGTCATGCATCACTAATGACAAGAATATCTTATAAGAACCATGTTGTTAGGTGATTTCATTATTGTACAAACATCATAGAGTGTACTTAAACAAACCTAGATGATGCTATACACCTAGGCTATGTATTCTATTGCCTCTAGGCTACAAACCTGTACAGCATATTACTGTACTGAATACTGTGGGCAGTTGTAACACAATGGTTAACTATTTGTGTATCTAAACATATCTAAACATAGAAAAGGTACAGTAAAATACAGTATCATAATCCTATAGGATCACCATTGTATATGCAGCCCATTGTTAACTGAAATGTCATTGTATGGCACATGACTGTAGTAAGAGTTTTTCATTCTTTCCATAGTTAGATAAAAATTTGTAAATACAAAGAGATGCTTATTTTCCATTAACAATCCTTAACCATGGGACTAACATTTGTCAAGGCAGACTCTTACTTAGAACTTGGAAAATATTGTTTACCATTTCTTCCTAAAAATCTTCTACAAAAGGTAACACATTCTCTTTGTTACAAAACATCATTTCCTTTGCAATGCCTGTGATGCAGTTCAATACTGTGTCCAATGTGGCGTATCATAGATATTTAATAAATATTTTTTGCATACATAAACGAATTAATTCAAAATTAGATTTGTAGAGTTGCCAAGGCAGTCATCTCCCAATATTTTAAGCTTTCATGGAAACAATTCTTGGTTGTATACTAACATATCTGAGTGTCTATATATGCATATATATGCACATTTATGCATATGTATTCCTATAATTATATGCATGCACACACATATTCTGGACTTCTTTTGAAAGGTTTATGTGTGATGATACACTGTATATAAAGTGTATCTTATGTTGCTATCCATTCAAGACATGTATACCAACTGTACATATGTTGCACCATATGGCAGAACTTCAATGCCCATCTCTCAGCCTTATTCTTAGAGTCACTGAAGAGATGCCTCTTGAGATAAGACAGCCTTAAAATAGGTCAGAGACTTCAGATGTCAATTTTTTTCAATGGTAAATGACATCATGAGGAAACAGCTAAAACAGGGAAATACCCTTGCTAAATAAGCTAGCTTCCATATGCAGAATGCAAGCTAGTGAGGCTCCTTTTTCCTGGCATACTGCTTTTGCGAATACTACACCTATCACTTCTTTCTTTGGTTGCTGTGACCCAAGGATTGATGCATTTAAAGCTCCTACAATCACAGAAGACATGAACTTGAAAAGTCCACAAAGTACTAGTTTTAGTAGCTACATAATGTTGGGCAAATCGATTGAATAGACAGTATATTTTGTCTTCAGTACAAGCAAATTAAGAGCAAAGTGTGTTTATGGTTTTTTTTTTTTTTTGAGACGGAGTTTCTCTCTGTCGCCAGGCTAGAGTGCAGTGGTGCAATCCCAGCCGGCTCACTGCAACCTCTGCCTCCCAGGTTCAAGCAATTCTCCCACCTCAGCCTTCCAAGTAACTGGGACAACAGGCATGCACCACCATGCCCAGCTAATTTTTTATTTTTAGTAGAAATGGGGTTTCACCATGTTGGCCAGGATGGTCTCGATCTCTTGACCTCGTGATCTGCCTGCCTCAGCCTCCCAAAGTGCTGGGATTACAGGCATCAGCCACTGCGCATGGCCTGTGAATATTTTAATATCATTATTCTAATCCATATTGCAAGAAAACCAAGCTTTAAAAAACCCATGCTAAGTGGCTACTCACTAATTCATTTATTAAAATAATCATCTAGCGTAATATACCTACCACCGATAATGTGCTGCAGGCTGTGTGTTTTATTCCATTTTCACAACCACCTTACTATTTAGGTACTATTATTTTAATTTTATAGATGAGTAAACTAAAGCTGAAGAACATTAGTAATTTACCTAAGCTCACTCAGCTAGTAAGAGGCAGAGATGGTTTTCAATATTTTTTAATGAACAGATGAATGAAATAATAAACTTGCTTGAAAGCATCTTCCAGTTTGTCTGATTCTTAAACCTATAATGTCTGTCTGATACATTGTACTGACTCTCAATAAATAACTTCTCTTTCGTATGCTAATAAGCAGGAGGAGAAGAAATTGTCAATTTAAAGATCCCATTATAAATTGTAAGGGCATGGCTTTTGACAGGCCCTTATCATATCGTATTTGATCTCATTAGATATTCAAAACTACCATACAGGGAAGACTTAGTATCCTCAGGTATAGATGAGCAAAGTATAACTCACTGAAGCTTACATTGTGTCTAGGCTTGCACAGCTAGGACATACATTATATAATTAATAATCAAACTAATGTTTGTCTTGTCAGATTTTTAGTGCACCATTCATAAATATGAACAGTATCCAGTAAATACCAAACATTTGAAGAAAGGGTCTACAATAGAAGAGAGATCAAAACAAATGAATAGAACAAAGGAACTTAGAAGAAATGTCAGGTGAAGAAGAAAATTTTAATCAAACAATTCTATAGCTATTTCATCTATAAATACTAGGGATATGTTTACTCGGAATCTCTGTTGTGTAATACTTGTCATCCAAGGCTGTACTCCCCTGTGAGAAGGTTCTGGGAAGGATCCTGAGATGCATATGTCCTTCCATACCAATATTCCATTCTTGTGTGCTTTGTGTAAACTGGCTTTGTAAGTTTCCAAGCACTTTGCCATCAAAAAATGTTTACATCCTCTCATTGTGATTCTTTGTATATTTTCATCTATTCATGTTTTATTGTAACTTCCATGCTGGTTGGAAGTTAGAAGATAAAGTTAAAAAAACACTATCCTCAAAAATAGAACCAATATGCTCAGAGATGGGAAAAGGGAGTAAAAAGATAGGATGAATTATAGAGGTTTTGAGTAGTAGGAATTCCAGAAAAGAAGATCATATTGGAGACAATTAGCCAAAAAATTATTCCAAAAAATGCCCCAGAAATGATAGCCATACATTTTGATATTGCAAGAATCTATTGATTCTCCAATACATTGGTGGAAATAAGAACAACAACAATATGCATCATCATAAAATTTCCAGACACTGGAGAAAAAGAGAAAAATCCTAAAGGCTGCCAGTAAGAATAAATAAGTCACATAGGAAAGATCAAGACTTGGAATAAAATCATATTTCTCAATTAGATTTAGAAGCTCAAAGAAATAAAGATATGGTTCAAAATTCTGAGGGGAAAATTCTTTCTAACCTAGAATTCTATACCCAGTAAAAGTATCAAAAATATATGTGGATAAAATAAAGTCATTTGAGGTACCTGCATGGTCTCAAACAACTGACCTTCAATTAACTTTTTCTTGGTAAGCTATTGAAAGGATGATGGAAAGCAAGAAAGACATGAGAGTGAGGAAAGAAAGGATTCAACCTAGGAGAGAGGTATGGGGAAATGTCAGGTAATGGCTTTGCAGCAGTTGTACACAATCTCAAGTCCAGATTAAAGCAAGAGAATCAAAATGTATGGGAGGAATATTTTCAAGAAAACAAAAAAACCGATAGATCACCTGATACAAGACCAGGGGTCAGCAAACTGAGGCTCAGGCCAAATCCAGCCCCCAATGCCTCTTATTTTTGTAAATAAAGGTTTATTGGACCACAGCCTTGCCCAGTAATTTACACTGCCACAATGGTAGAGTAGAATAGTTGCAACAGAGACCATGTGGCTCACAAAGACGAACCTATTTACTCTCCAGTCCTCTATAGAAAAAATTTTCCATCTCTGTATTGGCTATTAAAAAAAGGTTTAACTCTTGGGGATATATTAATTATAGATATATGGAAAACAACAACAAAAAACAACAATTATTTACTCCACAGAAAACAACAAGTTGAACAAGAAAGGTGCTATGAATATTAGTTTAACTAAAAATTGTGACATAGTTTTACAATAAAAAAAGTGGTGTGTGAGTATGTCTTTTTGGGGTGGATTTGTAAGGAAGCTGAGATCCTACTTCCACATATTTGTTCCACAAATTGAAAGATAATGTATGCCACAAATTGAAAGATAATGTATGCCATAAAAACAGATTTTTTTCTGTTTTTTTATAATAGAAAAACATCAAGAAAAGGGCAGTAAGAATGTTATTTAAAAATATGGAGGTAAATTTCAGAAGAAAATGCCGAAAATGTTTGCCTTTGGAAAACGAGAATCAAGGGTGAGAATGGGTAGGTCAGGGAAAACTTTTTAAAATACCTTGTAGTAGTATTTGATTATGTAAATCATGAACACATATTACTTTGCTAAAAACAAAGTTAAAAGTGTGGCAAATATTAGAGAATCATTGAAATGCAGTGAACCTTGATTGTGATGAGTTATTTGAATCTTGGTATATAATTTGTTTTAGAAACATCTGCGTGAGAAGGGCCCCTCTCATAAAATGAAAACAAAGGACAGAAAGCATTGCTGAGGGCTTAAGGTGTAGATGAAATGACACATTTAAGCTGAAGAATCCCCATGTTGACAGCATTCAATCCAAGAAAAGCTCCACTGTACACATGTTCTAACATATGGTAAAATTTCAATCTCTTATCTCTTGATATTGGTGTTCATCCTCAGAATCACCAGGGGACCATTTTGCAGAAGGAAGATCTACTAAAATGAGTCAGGGACTTGGTGGCTAGGAATCAATGCATTTTTTTTAACGTGGAAAAAGCATATGAATCAGTACTCTGTAAATAACCAAACAAATACAGTTCCCAAACTCTGAATATATGAGACAATTATTTAAATAACTTGTCACTTTTTATATTTTGAGAATATTGCCTCTGTATTTTTTGTGTGTGTCTTTCTGTATTTTTGGTTTATGCAGCCAATATTCTTGATCAGAGAGCAGGATCATTCATTTTAGTTTATTTGGTTTTAAAAAATACAAATGGCTATATTAAAGTGTAAACGCATTAGTCTCACCACTGGTGAAAATTAGTCACCCTCATCTGCCAGGTTTATGGTATTTTACAATGAACTAGGTCAAAAGGAGATCAGATGTACATAGCTGTGAATTTTTCTGTGTGAAAAATGTATTTAAAAAGTGTGTGTGGGTATAAACCTACATACATACATATATATACATATGAACGTATGTACACATGCATATATACACACTGTCTGTTTATATACATATGTGTATATAGATATATAATTTTAAGAAAAATATTTTAATAAATGGTTTGTTTTATTGTAATATGATGCCATCCTTAATATTTCTGTAAGAAAAATATAATGTTTAAGCAATGAGTCAACGGACAGACAAAAATAACAAATAAATTAGCTTTTCTTTTTCTAAGGCCCATAGGATGTTGGTCTAATGCAATGAGCTTACTAAGTAGAAAACAAGTCTAGATTGGAGTCCCTGGAGGACTTTCAAAAGGTCAGAACAGTACCTGGTTTCCCACATGCCTGTGCCTGGACTTTGCTACTCTGGTAAAATGTCTCTGTAGCAAACAAACTAGCAGTTCAACCTGAAATCTGCAGAGTGGATCACAATGGTATTCACCAGAGTGAATGTTGCTCTTACTTCTTATCTTGTTCCACACTTCCAAAGGGCTCATCCAAGCATTGATTTACAGGGACAGTTTGTGATTTGTTCCAGATAAGCTTTTTTTTTTTTTCTTGACAGAGTGATCCAAAAGAGAGAGCTTCACATACAATATCCTATGCCTACTTTCTCAGCTCAGAGAGAGAGGCTCAGTCATTCATAAACTGGAGCAACATTCATGTACTGCGGACCACTTTGAGAGACTTATCTGTCTCCTGTTTACAGATGTGTACAGCAAGCTGCAAAGCACTGCCTGTCCTTTTACTCACAATCAATTGCAGAGAACATGAGGTACAGAAGACAACAGCTTTTTTTTTCTTTTGGAAAATCCCTTAAGTCCTTTCCGTGCTGTGCTATCATTGTTCAGGTGCTAAAGTGAAATAGATGTGTCATCTAATCACTAAGGTGTCATGAACTCAAAAATTTAACTGGCAATGAAGAGTCAGGGAACATTGTAATTTTGCCTTGTCACAGGAATACTAGTTCAAAAGTGGGAGGAATGTATTTGCCAATATGGTCTACATCTTCAAATGCACATTGTTTACTCAAACTTCATAGGCACATGTTCAATGAAGGGCATAAAAAAGACATTTACAAAGCTCATTGAAAGCTGGCATTAGGAAGCCCTGCCACAGAATAAAGGACCTATTAATCGTATTGGTGATCATAGTGCTTTCTGCACAAGGACAACTGATGATTTGACTGAACTCCAGGGTAAAGAGCAGAAAACATTAAGCTTGCTAGAGACTTAGCTGCAAGTCCTGCTCACTGCTCCAGGGTGGAAGGAGTCTTGGAGTGTTACCTGAAGCTTTGTTTACCTGGGGTACATAATTGAATATTCCCGTTCAATAACTTGTTGATTTAATTAAGCAACAGACCTGACATTTTAATTAATCAATTATTTACTGGGCATCCATAGCATGAGTGAGTGGGTGATGGTATAGTGGATTGAAACAGATCTCTATCCTAATTTTTTAAGTCCTTTTTTCCTCATAGCAATCAGGGCATTAAAATAGTAACAAAGGCCGGGCGCGGTGGTTCACGCCTGTAATCCCAGCACTTTGGGAGGCTGAGGCGGATCACCTGAGGTGGGGAGTTTGAGGTCAGCCTCACCAACATGGAGAAACCCTGTCTCTACTAAAAATACAAAATTGGCCAGGCGTGGTGGTGCATGCCTGTAATCCCAGCTACTCAGGAGGCTGAGGCAGGAGACTCGCTTGAACCCGGGAGGCAGAGGTTGCAGTGAGCCGAGATCACGTCATTGCACCTCAGCCTGGGCAACAAGAGTGAAACTCCATCTCAAAAAAAAAAAGTTAACAGTAGTTGTGTCCACTCAATGCAAGTGTTTCACCTTAACAATATGTGCATTTTTTAAATTTGGAAATTTAGAAGAGTAGCAAAAGACCACCTGGAGAATGAAGCCCACATTTATAAAATGATCTTGGTCTACTTTGCCAACAGGAAAGTTAGATGCAAATATTTGTCTTGAAATTCAGAATATACACAATGTGATTTGTATGAACTAGGCATTCTTCATATCAGGGAGCTGGTGAAATTTTGAGACCAGTAATGAGAACATGTGTGGGCCTGGTGCTCATCCCAGGCCTGGTCTAAACTCACTTCTTGAGCCATCACTCTGCTTTTATCCACTTTATCTGCTCATGTGTCACACCCTGGACAATGTTGGAAAGGGCCATCAGCAAAGTTAATAAGATGCTTCCTCTCTCTGTGAGCAACTGCTCAGAGCAAGCACTTTCTGGTTCATTTACATCAAACTGTAACTGCATTTCTCCTGCGATCACTAGTTTTATTCTTGAGAATCCATGTAACATAAAAAGAGCAAAGGGAAGGTGTCTTATGAATACCTTCAAATGCTAGGAATTCTTACTGTTCTTAGAATGAGAATATAATCTATTTGGTATTGGGTGACTCTGCCTCACTACACATGCTCATTAAGTCTTTGGTGGATGAGTGGATGAATGGTTCTTAGCAGATGACTCACTTTCCTCTTGGCTGTTTTCTTTTTCACTAAGACATCTCCTCTGCTCTCTGTGAAGACCAAAGGCCTCATCTTGAAGCTTCCTGCTTCCCTTGGGCCTCTATCATTTACATATTCCATGCTCTATTCATAAGCACTATACTGGATAACTTGAAGAGCTTGGGGAAAAAATGTCTAAATCATGATCCTGGTCAGTCTTCAAGATATTCTGAATGTGTCAGGAAAGCAAACCTCACATGACAAAGCAATGAGAAATTAGGCACTGGATTAAAGACTTATCTTTCAATGGTATGCAGAGTGGATGGAATGGAGAGCTCTGAAAAGCAGGACATCTAATTAGGAGGGCCTAAGTTGAACAGACCTAGTCTGGGAGGGGGACTTCAGAACAAAAAGGGAGTGAGTGTTTGGTTCAATCAAGCAGGTGACCACTAGTAGCTGTGATTTTTTTTTTTTTTTTTTTTTTTTGGCATTTTAGACTTTTCTCTGCTAAAGAGGTTGGCAACCTTTCAACGGTCCCAGGTTGTAAGAAGGTAGTCCCCTCTTCTCCAGTGTTTTTATACATCATAGAGCTACAGAATTGTTCCATTAAAAGCCTATCTCTAATCATGAAATTTGCATGCGGAAAGCACTTAGCTCATCTGGAAGGAACTCTGAGGGCTAGAGTGTGCACTTAGCAGGTTAGGCAATCATGAGCTTAAAGAATTATGTTCAGTTGCAGTAGGCCGATTTGAGTGCACTTCTGGAAAATAATTTAAATATTCAACCTTAGACTAAGATATTCCCTTCTTAAACCTTGTGCCTAGCAAGAATTCTCAGTTCTGAGGTCTCCTGCATGATCATAAGCTAAAGCACCTAACAAGTAGTGAGAGGTTGTGGAAGAAGGTACTGAAAATGATCTCTTTCTTGAGCATTTCACGGACCTTGAGCCAGCTCAACATGCAGCCCTTCTGGAATTTTCCCTCTTAGGTTGAACACTGGGCTTACAGAGGGATTTTGAGTCTGTTATACTGTAATTCTGTTTGGGCCTTATAAACAGCTTTACTTTAAGCCTGCTTGAAAGCAGTGCAGTGCAAGCAGATTATTCATTTGCTAGCTGCACCTCGCTGAATTTCGTTTTATAAAGAGTTCTGGGTTCACCTTCTGTGGGGTGTTTCATTTTTCATAAACGAAAGGCACAAGAAAAGAAATGTGACTACCTGAGAATGTGAAAAGCACCACAAGTGGATTCTGCAGATGAGCTAGAAATGACAGGTGAACATTGTGTCTTAAAGTCACCCCAGGGGATTCTGTCTCTGAAGTGAAGGAAACAGTAGGGTCCATCCTTTCTGATTTAGTCTTTGACAGGCTGCTTTTCTGAGTGGCTGCAACGTGCTAAGTGCTGGATTGGGAAAAGGATAACGTCTGAAGGGCACCATTTGCCACTGGCGGGGGAAAGAAGTGGATCCTGAGGAGCAGCTGAGATGAAATATGCAAAAGATTGAAATTAGGACCATCTCTCAAGAAGCAGTCGTATATTTAACTTTGCAAACGTCAGAACCTTTACCCTGATGATAATGTTTTTGGAATGAATGAAGAGACTGAATCATAATGTGTCTCTTTGTAGATGTCATTTTAGTTAAGAACTAACACAATCTCACAGATATGAACTTTGGGGATTTAGCAATAGGGCTAACACATCTTTAGTAGGCTGGCAAACAGATAGCAGTTATTTTCCAGCTGTTTTAAGCAAAACAAACTATCTAATTCTGCCTTTGGAGAAATAGGGAAATAAGACCAAGGTTTTTTCTACAAGTGCTCAGGGGAAATCATGGTTCATACCAAGAAAGTGTAAAAATGGAGTTTTACATCATTGTTAGAAGTACATATATATAGACTATTTACCTTAACAACAAAAATTCTCAAAAGGACAGAAATGTAGACATCAAAGTGGCAATGGGAAGATAGCTGTAACTCTGATTTTTATCTAATTTCTCCTCAAGGGCAATCTAGAGACATCAGACAAATAGATTTGCCCTCTTGATTGTCTTGGGTCAAGTTTTTGAGACACAACTCCTGTTCCATTTCTTTTTTGTAGATACAAAAGCATTTTTCCTCCAAACTCAGAGTTACATTGATACCTTGAATGAATTTATTTCCCCCAGGGCGCACGGTTTATTCTTGGAAGATAGTGTACTTAGACTCTTTCAACATAGCTATTAGCTAACTAAGTATTTTATAGGATATGTCTTTTTTACCCCATAGTTTTTCTTCAAATGGGAATCAGTGAACTAGATGATATATTTAAGTGTGCAGCCAGCAGATGGTCAGGCTGAGATGAGAACATATGGTTGAATATATTGTTTGGTTCAATCTTCCATTGGCACAGAAGGCATATTCGTCTTAATAGTCCCCTTTAGCACCTGAGTCAAAAGGGTAAAAGATTTCTCTCAACTCTAAAAAATCTCTATGGCCATCATTGGAAGAACTTTACTATATCACATCTAAATAAAGATTTAAGTTGGGCATTTAAAAAAAAAAACAACCACTATGTAAGTTTAGCAAAAAGAGGTTTTTTTCCTTCTTTTAAAAATTAATTTTCTTAAGGTATATTTTACATACTGTACATTCACTAACTTTAGATATTTCAATTTCAATGAATTTTGACAAACATATACAGTCATGTAGCACCACTAACATCAAGATATGGAACAGTTTTATTATCCCAAGAAGTGACCTTATTCCCCTTTTCAGTCAATTTACTCCCATGATATTTGCATCTAATAACCTATGAAATGTTTTCTATTACCATAGTTTTGCCTTTTCTAGAATTTTATATAAATGGAATCATACCATTTGTAGTCTTTTGAATCTGGCTTCTTTCACAAAACAAAATATTTTTGAGATCCATTCGCGTTATATGTATTGGTAGTTTGTCTTCTTTTTTTTGAGACAGAGTCTTGCTCCTGCTGCCCAGGCTGGAGTGCAATGGCATGATCTCGGTTCACTGCAACTTCCGCCTCCTGGGTTGAAGCGATTTTACTGTCTCAGCCTCCCAAGTGGTTGGGATTACAAGTGCATACCACCCAACCTGGCTAATTTTTGTATTTTTAGGCTAATTTTTGAATTTTCATCATGTTGGCCAGGCTGGTCTTGAACTCCTGACCTCAGGTGATCCGCCCGCCTCGGCCTCCCAAAATACTGGGATTACAGGCATAAGCCACCATGCCTGGCCAGTTTGTCCCTTTTTATTGCTGAGTAACTTGCTGAGGATATACAACAGTTTGTTTATACATTCATCAGCTGATAGACATTTGAGTTTTTTCTAGTTTTTTCCTATAATGAATAAAACTATGAACATTCATGTACAAGTATTTGTGAATGTGAATATATATGTGTGTATATGTCTACACACAAACATATATATACATACATACACACATAATTCCGTTTGGTAAATAACTAGGAGTGCAATTGCTATGTTGCATCAAATGTCTTCTTTTCGGTTTTAAGAATTTTATAAAACTGAAGTGAAACTCATATAACAAAAATTAACCATTCTAAAGTGAACAATTCAGTGGTATTGTTCAATGCATTTACAATGCCATGCAACTATAAGCTTTAACCAGTTCCAAAGTATTTTCATCACCCCAAAAGAAAACCTCATATCACTAATCAGTTATTTCCTACAACCCTTACCCCGTCCTCTAGCAACCACCAATCTGCTTTTTGTCTGTATGAATTTACTTAATCTGGTTATTTCATGTAAATGGAATTGTTCAATATATAACCTTTCATATCTGGCTTCTTTCACTTAGCATAATGTTTTCAAGATTTATTGATGTTATGGATTTTTAAAAAAATTTTTTTAGAGATGAAGTCTCATTATGTTGCCCAGGCTGGAGTGCAGTGGCTACTTACAGGCATGATCATAGTACACTATACCCTCGAACTCCTAGGCTCAAGTGATCCTCCAGCCGCAGCCTCTTGAGAAGCTGAGACTAAAAGTGCCAGAAATATTCTATTCTTTCTTATGGCTGAATAATATTCCATTGTATGTATATACTATAATTTGCTTATTCATTCACTCATTGATGAACATTTGAGTTATTTTCACCTTTTGAATATTATGAATTATGCTGCTATGAGCTTTCATGTGCAAGTATTTGTGTCTCTGTTTTTAATTCTTTTGGTCATATGCTTAAAAGTGGAAATGCTGGTTATATTGCAACTTTATGTTTAAGTTTTTGAGGAAGCCCCAAACTATTTCCCACAGAAGCTGAACCATTTTATATTCCCATCAGCAATCTAATAGGGTTGCAGTTTCTCCACATCCCTGCCAACACATGTTATTTTCCTTTTTTAAAAAAATTACAGCTCTCCTAGTAGATGCAAAGTAGTATTGCATGTGGCTTTGGTTTGCATTCTGCCAATGTTTGCTTCATATATTTTGGGACTGTATTTTTGGTACATGTTTATAAGTTTTATGTATTCTTCATGTGTTGATATTTTTACCAAATAAATAATGATTTTCTAAATCTTCTCTAACCATTTTTATTCAAAATTGGTTTTGTCTGATAATATAGGCACCCCAGCACTCTTTTCATTACTACTTGCATGGAATATTTTTTTTCATCCTTTAAAATTTACTCTACTTTGTCTTTGGATCTAAAGTGAGTCTCTTGTAGACAACATATATTTGAATTATTTATTAAATTTATTCTGCCACCCTCTGTCTTTTAACTGGTGGGTTTAATCAATTTATGTTTAAAGTGATTACTGGTAAGGAAATACTTACTTGGCATTTTGCTACTTGTTTTTATATGTTTTTCATTTTTTTTTGTTCTTCAGTTATACCAATACTGCCTGGTTTTGTGTTTAGTTACTCAGTGTATCATTTTTATTCCCTTCTCATTTCCTTTTCTGTATACTTCTTAGTTATTTTTTAGTGGTTAGCATGGGGATTAAAGTTAGCATCCTAAATTTATAACAATCTAGTCTGAATTGATACCAACTTTGCTTCTATATAGCTCTATAAAACTCTATAAAACTAAATAGCTCTATAAAAACTTTGCTTCTATATAGCTCCATTTTCCCCACCCTCTATGTATTTATTATCATAATTGTACCTTTATACCTATATGCCCATTAACACTAACATATAACTATTGTTTTATGGGTATGTCCTTTAAATTATGCACGAAACAAACAAAAAAAGAGTTACCAACCAAAAATACAATAGTCGCCCAGGCTGGAGTGCAGTGGCGCGATCTCGGCTGACTGCAAGCTCCGCCTCCCGGGTTCACACCATTCTCCTGCCTCAGCCTCCCCAATAGCTGGGACTACAGACGCCCGCCACCACACCCGGCTAATTTTTTGTATTTTTGGTAGAGACGGGGTTTCACCGTGTTAGCCAGGATGGTCTCGATCTCCTGACCTGGTGATCCACCGGCCTCAGCCTCTGAAAGTGCTGGGATTACAGGCGTGAGCCACCGCGCCCGGCCTGGAGTTTTTATTTCTTCATATAGCTTCAACTTACTATCTAAATTATTTGCATTTTAACCTGAAAGTTTTAGTATTTCAGGTAGGGCAGGTCTACCAGTAATGAACTTCCTCAACTTTATATAATCAGCAGGAAATACACATTTGTTATTGTCAACGACTGAATTTTACAAATGTTTGTTAGGCATCATTATTTAAGCAAAACCTTATTCAAAAAATGGTAGTAAGGATGGGATGCATTTCTCTGATGATTAGTGATATTGAGCATCTTTATATATTTGTTGGCTGCTTATATGTCTTCTTTTGAATCTAAAATAGAAGTTGAAATTTTAAAAAGAATGGCATGTAGCCATGACAACAACCTAAAATATAGGGCATTGGCTTTGGAATGAGATAGTGAGGAAACCATTGTTAATAACCTATAAATGGCAATCCATGGTATTTGGGGATGAAATACTTGGTAAAACTGAAACCTAATGAACTATCATTCTCATCATAAATGATGACCTTCTAAATATTTTGTAACAATTTTTGACATAAAATCTGTTTTATCTGATATTAGTATGGACACCCCATTTCTTTTTTGGTTACTACTTGCATGGAATACCTTTTCTCCATCTTTTCAACCAATTTTTCTCTTTGGATCTAAAGTGAGTCTCATCTGTGCATTGGGTACAGAAGTTTTGATGCAAATTGTTGATAAGATGAGCTGATTATTACTAGTTTCATTTGGAGTGGTGCCTCAAGAGAGGAACATAGAAAAAAATAATCAAAATTGAAAGGGAATATAGAATGATCAGAAACTCTAGAATTTAAACCTTCTAGAAAGTAAAAAAAAAAAAAATTTTATCTTCACAAGCTGAAGATAAAATAAATAAATATTTTGAGTTTAAAGGCTTTCTAAGACTCAGTTTCATGGTTAAATCCCACATCAGGGACTCAATTTTAAAGAAATGGCTCCACAGCAAACATCAAAATATGGATGTAGTTCTCATATCTTTGGTTAGAAACTCTAAATGGCTTAATATGGGGCTCAGCAGATCATTATAGTTGGACAAAATGCCTCCTATACTGGAGATGAAGGGTGTAATATCACTGGAGGAAGATATAGCCAAAGGACCTGGAAATGAGAGAGAGAGAGAGAGATTCTGCAAAAGGAATTCTGGGTATGACTTTTGACATATAGGGCTGACTGGATCAAACTCATTGCCTAAAAAAAAATTACAAAAGTACATCAGGCTGAATTTAAGAATGAACAATGAAAGAGAACATTGGGGTTCCACATTTATACAGGCAAGAAACAGGCTTAGGAAGCTGGTTAAGTTCTAAGATAGTTATATTCTCTGATGGTCTTTTCAGATGTGGATGGATCGAAGGGTGGATCGAAGAACCATGTTGAACAATGGACTGGGGAGTCACTCCTAGAAGTTGTATCTAGGATCTAATCAGGGTGATTTACCACTCTCAGTGGGACTTGTGCCCTCAATTCTTTTCCAAATGAGGATGTTTACTGCAGTTAACCTATCTCTTTTCATTTTGTGTGTATGACTTGCCATATATACAAGCAGATGACTTGCCACTTTAATTCATAAGTCTCTAGATCATGAGTTGCCAAATCAGTCCAATATAGATACTGTCATAAGATCCTAGACTTTGATCCTGATTGAATATGAGTCTTGGAGTATCATTGATTTACATCTAGGAGTGAAAATTGTGACAATAGGGCACACTGTGTTATATTGTTGGGGTAAGCAAACTATAAGCCATGGGCTATCTGGAACATAGCCATACTTTTGTGATGCTCTTTGCTATTTGACTCCTTTAAGGAAAAAGTTTGAAGACCTTTGGTATATTGTATTATTTGTCAAAAAATATTTTCCTTCTCCCCTTCCCCACCCAACTAATGCCATGTGAGCAGAGTGGAGATACTTCCTTGATCCATTATCTTTGGATTTGATCATGTGATTTGCTTTGGCCAGTTGAATGTGGGTGGAAGGGTTACTATACAAGTTCTAATACGAAGTGCTAAGAGGCATTGCACATTTCTCTTCACCTCACTTGTGCTTAGACAACTCACCATGATAGAAACACATACTGGGTAACTGCTGGGCCCCAAATGAGAAAATACATCAAATATATCTCAGCTAAACCTTAACTTGGGCTAGGCCCAGGTTATCCTCACTAAGCTCTGCAAAGACCAAATGCACCTGCAGAAAGATCTGTGACAGACGAAAGAATATTTGTTTTTATAAGCCACTGTGTTATATGTAATAAATAAATATTTGGTCTTTATTGACAATTCCTGGTACAAAGCTCCTAAGATCCCTGGAATTTACTATCTTTTGTATGCTAATGATATACCTGATAAGGGTGCCCTAGATGGCTTCATGGTGCGGGCTGGTCACCAGAAAATCCTATCATGTGATTAGAAGGTTAGAACTTTCAGCCCCACATCCCAGCCTCTGGGGAAGAGAAAGGGCTGGAAATTGAGTTCAGTCATCAATAGCAAATGATGTAACCAATCATGCCTTCATAATGACACCTCCATGAAAACTCTTGAACAATGAGATTCAGAGAGCTTCTGGGTTGGTAAACACATTGATGTGCCAGGAGGGTGGTCAGCCCAGAGAAGGCAAAGAAGCTCTCCATCTCCCACCCCCTCCACTTCCTACCAATACTCTGCTCTATGTATCTCTTCCATTTAGCTGCTCCTGAGCTGTATATTTTAAAATAAACCAGTAATTGTAAGTAAAGCACTTTTCTAATTTCTGTGAGTGGTTCTAGCAAATTGTCAAACCCAAGGAGGGGATCATGGGAACCCCTGAATTTGTAGCCTTCTGAGAAAAAGAATGGGTAGCCTGAGCACCCCATTTGTGGCTGGTGTTTGAAGTGGGGTCAGTCTTGTGGGACTAAGCCTTTAACCTGTGGGGTCTGCATTAACCCTGAGAATTGGTGTCAAAATTGAATTTCCAGGGAATTATTGAACACCCAGTTGGTGTCAGATAATTAGTGTGAAAAAATGACACATATTTAGTGTTGAAAGAAAGAAAAAAGACCACACAATGAGTTTTGGGGGATGTTTGTTACATAGTGTTGTTGCAACATAAACCTGACAAATGCAAAACAAAACAATTTTCCACATAGAATTTCAGATGAAAACTGTATATTAAAGATATTTCATTCACTGTAAATTTAGGCATAAATTTCCAATGTTTTAATATGATTTGATATACATAGATTGATGCAAAGCACTGTTCTAATTTCTGTGAGTGGTTCTAGCAAATTGTCAAACCTAAGGAGGGGATCATGGGAACCCCTGAATTTGTAGCCTTCTGAGAAAAAGTATGGGTAGCTTGAGCACCCCATTTGTGGCTGATGTTTGAGGTGGGGTCAGTCTTGTGGGACTAAGCCTTTAACCTGTGGCAACTGCATTAACCCTGAGAGTTGGTGTCTAGGTGGATGGTTAGTTAAAAAGGCAAACTTATAGGAGCTCCTAAAAGTTTTACCTCATTAACACAACTAAGACTCTGTGATATAAATGTTTTGTATAAATAATGAAATAATACTTAAAACTATTTTTGTAATTTTTATCTTAGAGTCACTAAATTTAAGAGATCCTTATTCAAGACTTTTGTTTTTTTAGAGGAGAACAAAGAGACTGTGAGAGCAGTATATATCAACCCAGGCAAAGATTGCTGAGTAGTGAAACAACTTGGTAGAAAGAAAGCAAATTTCTAATTTATGCCTGAGGCATAAGGCATGAGCCATGATTTTTTATATGGAACCTGTTCTACTATATGATATATTTAGTAGATAATCACCCTGATTTCCTTTGCCTGTTATATTTTTTAAGCGTTGTCCGCATGAGATCCTTTTTTCTGATATATTGTAGGTTTTTATTGAATCTTAGGGGACATTTTCACAGGTAACTGTTAGTCCCCAAAGCAAAGTATGATAGAGGTCTGGCTTAACTGGGAAAGATCCTAAATGCAGATGACTCTGAGCTATGATTATCTAACCTCAGGTATACTTTCCTGTGACATGGCCTAGAGAATCCCTTATGAAAAAATTTCCAGAGAATTGTCTATACACAAGAAGCTCCTTTAAAGTCAACATTCTCGGCTGGGTGTGGTGGCTCACGCCTGTAATCCCAGCACTTTGGGAGGCTGAGGCCGGTGGATCACCAGGTCAGGAGATCGAGCCCATCCTGGCTAACACGGTGAAAGCCTGTCTCTACTAAAAATACAAAAAAATTAGCCAGGTGTGGTGGCAGGTGCCTGTAGTCCCAGCTACTCGGGAGGCTGAGGCAGGAGAATGGCATGAACCTGGGAGGCGGAGCTTGCAGTGAGCTGAGATGGCACCACTGCACTCCAGCCTGGGCGACAGAGCAAGACTCTTGTCTCAAAAAAAAAACAAAAAAGTCAACATTCTCAGTAGAAGTGAAAATTATATTCACTGTCCAGAAATCCATCAGAAGAAACAGGAATGATGAAATCAAATTTAGCCTTTCCAAAAAGTTCCTCAATATAAGTTTATTCAATATAGAATGGAATTTGCTATGAATTTGATGTGGCATGGATTCCATTTAAGGAATTATAATTAATGAAGAAGCAACATAGCCTATTAAAAAAGTGGCTTTAACCGAACTGGGGGCATATCTTAATAGCATTATGGGGCTGAAGGAGAACAAACATTTATTGAATATCTGAGCTGGATATTGTATACCTTTAGAGTGAAAGTTTTGAGTGTTTGTTCTAAGGTATAACATTGTATCTGATGTAAAAATACACTGAAATTGTAAGGATTAATGACCAGTAATAAGTGGATCTTGATTTTGGAAACCCACCCTACCTAATTTAGCCCACAAATAGATGTGCTAAAAGGTCCGAATGAAGATGGCCACATGTAACCACACTTTTATAGTTCCAAATTTTGAGTGTGCTCTATATGCAAAGGATGCTTAAGGATGAATTCATGAACAAGGTTTTCTGCTCTTTGAATTCTATGGAAACCTCTTTGCTCCATCAGTGAGGCCTCAGTCTAGTTTTAACAGCCTGCCAGTGGTTTTAAAAATCTTTATTCTTCTCTTCGAAATGGTTCTATTAATCTCTTACATATTTCTTTGGCTTGGGACAGCCACTGTGGTTCCCCTGGGGGAATGTATTTCAGCTCCCAGTGCAGGGGCTACTCACTGTGAGAAGAGCCAGGCCCTAGTTTCGCAGCTCGGATTCTTCCCAAGTATTGCTAAGTGGCATCTGCTGTGGAGCTGCTCTGTAATAGCCGCTCTTCTGAGACTTAAGAATTCATTATTTTCAAGAAGTCTGTGAGAATCAAAACCAAAACTGAAATCTGTCGGGCTCATTTTCTTCTTCAGAAATCCAGAGACCTTTGCAGACTAAACAGAACACACCATTGCTCTTGTCAACTTGCTACTGTTCCTCTGTGTCCTCTGCTTAGTGCAGCCTGAGTCAACCATTGTCTCCGCCACGGTCTTGGAGCCATGTCCTTAGCGCCCCCTCTAGGTTCCATGCGGAGTGCCAACAATCAGCCCTCCATTCCTTGAGCAGAGGGAATTTATTTGCTCTTATTTCCAAAGGCAATCTCATATCTCAAAGACCCTAAAGGGAAAGGCCAGAGAACGCTTCTCCTGCCTGAGTCTCAAGGGCTTTGCTGCATATACCCTCCTGTTCGTAAAAGGGAGTCCTGGGATCTTTATTTTCTGTCTCAGTGGTTTTCTCCATCTGCTGTGAGATACAGCCAGGACATCTGAAGTGAGGCCAAACCCAGCTAGTTTGGCTGATTTTAAGCAGGTGAGAAGTTACTTTTTACCTAAAAACAAGCTTTAATATTATAGTTTGAAACTGGCATGCAGTCTCCATGGCTGGAGGCTACTTTATTCCTCTGACATAGAGGACTGAGAGGCCTTGGAACATAAATATATGCAATAAGCCAATAATTCTGCCTGCCTTTCTGCTGCTCCTACAGGGTATCTCAGTGCTGGCAAACAGAAGGGTAATGGGAATTAGAAGGAGGGGGAAAACAGCAATAAAAATATAAATCAAAGAAAGAAGGAAATCCATTTGCTCCTTGGCAGCAGAGACACTGCTCAGCTAATCCATGCTGAGTGCAATCCAATACTCCTTTATATAATCCTGTGCCGGTGGAAGAAAATTAAAGTTTAATGAAATAACGGCTGACACAAATCACTTTTGTTGCCCAGAAGCAGATTAAAGAATAGTTAAAATCATACAAATCTAATTTCTTTTGTTGTTGTTGTTGTTGTTGCTTTATTCTGTAACATCTTGATGCTTTAATCCTTAGCATCAGTTTTTTATTATTAAACATATATTACCAACATAAGAAAGATTGTGGGAAAAACAGTGACAGCCAGGAAATGATTTGTGCTCAAATGGTACATGTTAAAGCTCTTTCAAAATCCATAAATTTTTCATAGGTTCATAGAGGTCCGTGCCTTTAATCAATTCGTGTCAAGGGGATTTTAAAATAAGCATAAAGGTAATGGAATGCTATCAATCATAATTGGGGCTGGAAAGAATCATCACAGCCCATCAGCTACCGCTCTTGCATTGTGTATGTCTGTGTGTGTGTGTGTGTGTGTGTGTGTGTGTGTATGTGCACATATGTGTTGGCATGGTGCATTTCTGTTTTCTATTTTTGATTACTGCCATCAATGGGACAATTTGAGGACTTTATATACAGATAGACATGAATTTTAAAATAAAACTTAATTGTGGCTGCAATTTCTTCCTTTCTTGCCCCTTTTATAATAATTACTATATCTGTGGTGATAGTGACTTGTCTCATCTGTGCAATAGACTTGCTTCATCAGAACAAAAGCATTTTCACATATAAAGGTTTCCCACTGTTTAACCTACATAAAATGGCCCTACCTGGATACAAGTGCCACAAAGGGTTTAGCATTCCCCTGCCCTATCCAAAGACCCACAAACAAACAATATCATAGAAGGAAAATTCATGCAAGTTCCTTCATAACAAAATTTTGACAAGATAGAGAAGCTTTTGCAGAAATTTCTGCTGGAATTAAGTCAAACTTTTGTTTTCATTCTATGAGTTCCCAGTAATACTCTCTAGGTGTTTTCCATACAAAATTTTGAAATAATCTCTATTCCATTTCTTAGGAACTTTGTGGCTAAGAGGAATTACCCATATTCAGTTCATAATGTCATCAAGGGATTTCCAAGGAAAGAGAGTTCTGAATGTATGCCTTATTTGTCCTATCAGTAGAATTTTTTTCTCCTCTTAAGCAAAATCTGAGTGTGTGTGTGTGTGTGTGTGTGTGTTTTAACTTTTATGATGGAAAGTTTCAAACATAAAGGTATGGAGTATGGTATCGTCCAACTTGAATAATTACTGACTAATGTCCAATTTTGTTTCACCCATATTTTATCCAGTCTCCCCACCCCCTGATTATTTTGAAGCAAATCTCTGTTATCATTTATACTACTGTAAGTATTTCAGCATATATCTCCAAGGAATTCTTTTTCAAAATATGACCATTACACAACTTAGAAATTGACAATAATGTCTAAATATCATTAAATATCCAGTCACCTGTTCAAGTTTCCATGATTGTCTCATAAATGCTTATTTTTAAAATGTGTTGTATTTGCTCACATCGGGATTGAAATAATTTTCCCAATTACAATTGGTTGATATATCTCTTAAGTAGAAATTGTACTGGTGTGAAGAAGCACTGCCCAGATTCCCATTTATTGAATGACTTGTGGTCCAGCTACTGGGAGTTCAGCAGTCAGCTTCTAGCTCTCGGCCCCTTCTGAATTGCCCCAGCTGCAGAAAGCTACATCACTCAAGGGTAAACCCTTCCTGGGACAGCCCAAATCTAATAAATAATTGCAGCAAGGATATAAAGTCCCAACTATTTAGTCCACTCTGGGACACATTCATGTCATGTACACTTGAGAGCTTCCCGTGGGTTTGGCCAAGGCTTTGTGGGCCTACACCACAGTTTGACTTCTCTCTTTGACCAATCCTGCTTTATCCTCCTCATTTCCACAGATATAGATCCCTAATCAACATCTAGCATGCTATGTTCCATTTCATCATTTGCTTCCAGAGAAGCTAACTTGTGATAGATGTATTTCCAGAGATATTTTATTGTCATGTTTTATTCTAGTGAAACAAACTATAATGGATCTGCCTATTACAAACTTATAGTCAGTTTCAAATGTAATTCCTTCAGACTTACAATAAAGTGCAATGTATTTGATAAATGGCAGAAACTCTCTGACTCAGATAGAGCATTTTAGGGCTACTTTCTTTGGATAACTTGAATAGGAATTTAAAAAGAAAACCTTTCCTATTTCCTGCTGCAATGCCTGAATATATCAACTTGATATCTTCAGTAACAATGCCCATGGCAAAGACAGCATGTTATCACTCAACTCTTCGTTTCTTAAGAAGAGAGAAAAGGGTCTTTTTTGGTAGGTTTGATACTTTATTGGCACTGGATTGGATTTGACTCTAAAAACATATTATTATGACTGAGGACTGAGTAGTGGTAGGGTGATTATTTCAAAATACAGTAGAAGAAATGGAACATAAGAAAACAATAGAATTACAACCACACTAGAGTATTGCCGATGCTTCAAACTGCATCTAAAATTAGGAGGATGAGATTAAGCAGATGAGAAATAACTCATTGTTAAAAATAAGAAAAAGACATTTTGCTAAGAAAGTGTGGTTGGAAAGTGTTTATTGTTTTTCTTTAGTGCTGCAGGCTAGTTTGAATTTTCGTAACATGTATTAGTTTTTTTAAACATTAAAGTGTAAGGGAGAAATGACCTTTAATTTCACCATCCAGATAGTTCTTCTAGCAAAAAAAGAAAAAGTATGAATAAAAATCAATTATTCAAGAGACGAAGGACATTATATATTAATGAAAGTTTCAATACAGTAAGAAAGTATAATAATTATAAACATTTAAACACCTAATGACAGAACATCAAACATATGAAGCAAATACTGATGACATTCAAGGGGAAAATATACAGTTCTACAATAATATTTGGAGACTTCAACACCCCACTCTCAAAAATGGATAGACCAACTATACATAAAATGATTAAGGAAACAGAAGACTTAAATAATACACATTCTTCTCAAGTGCACGTGGGACATTTTTTCAATTTAGGCCAAGTGTTAGGCTGCAAATTCGGTCTCAATAGATTTAAACAGATATCATACAAAGTATCTTCTCAGACCACAACAGATCGAAGTTAAAAATCAGTAACAGAAATAAAACTGAAAAATTCACAACTTCGTAGAAATTAAATAACACACTCTGAATTAATAGATCAAAGAAGAAATAAAAAAGGAATTAGAAAATACTTAACAACAGATTAAAACAAAACCATCACATAGCCCAATTTATGGGACACAGCAAAATCAGTGCTAAGAAAGAAATGTATTGCTATAAGATCTTACATTAAAAAATAAAAACAGTTTAAAATTAACAACCTAACTTTACAACTTAAGGGACTATGAAAAGAAGAACAAAGTAACTCAAAGCAGAAAGGAGGAAATAAAGAATAGCACAGAGATCAATGAAATAGAGAATAGGAAAACAATAGAGAAAAATCAATGAAACCAAAAGTTGGTCTTAGAAAATATGAACAAAAGTGAAAACCTTTAGCTAGAACTAAGAAAAAGGAGAGAAGATTCAAATAACTAAAATCAGAAATAAAAAATGGGGACATTACTAACATTTCTACAGAAATAAAAGAATTATAAGAGAGTACGATGAACAACTGCATGCCAACATATTGGATAACCTGGATGAAATGGACAAATTTGTGGAAACACAAAACCTACCAAGGCTAAATCATTAAGAAATAGACAATCTGAATAGACCTGTTATTTGTAAAAAAGATTGAATCAGTATTCAAAAATCTACCAACAAAGAAAACCCTCAAACCTAATGGCTTCACTGGAGAATTCTACTGAACATTTAAAGAAAAACCAATGCCACACCTTCTCAAATTTGTCCAAAAAAATTGAAGAGGAGGGAGAACTTTCTGACTTATTTTATGAGGCCAGCATTATGCTGATATCAAATCCAGACAAAGACATCACAAGAAAAGAAAACCAGAAAACTATAGACCAATATCCTTTGTGAACATTGATGCCAAAATGTTTAACAAAATATCAACAAGCTGACTTCAGTAGCATATTAACAGGATTATACACCACAACTAAGTGGAATTTATTCCTGGAATACAAGGATAGTTCAACATACAAAAATTGACCAATATAATGCACCACATTAACAGAATGAAGGAAAAATGTCAAGTGATTATCTCAATTGATGCATTTGACAAAATTCAACATCCTTTCATGATAAAAACAATCAATAGATTAAGAATAGTAGGAAACTGCCTAAACATAATAAAAATCATATAAGAAAAACCACAGCAAACATTGGTTAAATTACGTTTAGCCTAAAGCTGGCTACAGCTGCCTAAAGCTACCTCCTGACATATTTTATGTTTGGCCAGAAGGTTTCTCTGTACGTGGTGAACGGAAACCTAACTGGATGTATAACACACTGTAACCTACTCTTGTAACCTCAATGTGCTAATTGCTGAGTTTTGGCCAATCCAAAGTGGCCAACTGTTCTACCATGTTCAAGTAAGGCTAATACAGGGGCATAATCAATCTGACTTTCTGTATCTTATTTCTGTTTGCTGTACATCAGTTTCCTTTTTCTGTCCACAAATCTTTGATCATATGGCAATGCCAGAGCCTCTCTGAACTTATTCTGGGTAAAGGACTTCCCAATTGATGAACAGTTCTTTGCTCAATTAAACTCTGTTAAATTTAATTTTCCTAAGGTTTTTCTTTTAACACATCTTACTCAATGTGAAGAGTTGAAAGCTTTTCCTCTAAGATTAGGATCAAGAAAAGGATGCTCATTCTCACCACTTCTACTCAACATATTACTGGAAGTCCTTGCCACAGCAATTAGGCAAGAAAAAAAGGCATTCAAATGGGAACGGAATAAGTAAAATTATTTTCATTCACAGGTAATGTCTTTTATGTAGAAAACACCAGAGATTCCACAAAAAACTGTTAGAAATAAGTGAATTCAGCAAAGTAACAGGGTACAAAGTGAACACACAAAAATCAGTTGCATTTTTAAAATACACTAACCGTGAACAATCTGAAAAAAATTAAAACAATTTTATTTACAGTAGTGTCAAAATGAATAAAATACTTAGGAATTAACTAAGGAGGTGAAAGACTTGTACAATGAAAATTATAAAACATTGCTGAAAGTAGCAAAAGAAGACATAAATGGAAACACATCCCATGTTTATGGAAAGAAAGACAATATTGTTAAGATGTCAATACTATCCAAAGTGATCTACAGATTCAAAGAAGTTCCTATCAAAATCCCAATGACATTTTTTGCAGAATTAAAAAAGTGCATTATAAAATTTACGTGGCATTTCAAGAGACCCTGAGTAGCCGAAACAATCTTGAAGAAGAGCAAACTGGCAGGATTACTCTTCTCCTTTTCAAAACTTACTACAAAGCTACAGTAAGCAAAACAGTGTGATACTGGCATAAAGACAGACACGTCGACCAATGGAATAATATAAAGAGCTCAGAAATAAACCTTTATGTATATGGTCAAATGACTTTTGACAGGATGCCAAGACGATTCAATAGGAAAAGAAGAGGTTTTTCAGCAAGTAGTGCTGGAAAAACTGTATATCCACATATAAAATAATGAAGTTGGACCCTTACCTATTACATATACAAAATTAACTCAAAGTGGAACACAGGCCTAGATGTAAAACCTAAAATATAAAACTTTTAGAAAAAGGCAAAAGCTTTGTGGCATTGAATTCTGCAGTAGTTTCTTGAATGTAACATCAAAGACATAGCCAAAAAAATAAAAAATAGACAAATTGGATTTCATTAAAATTAAAACATTTTGTACATCAAAAGACATTTTCAACAGAGTAACAAATCAACCCACCGAATGAGAGAAAATATTTACAAGTCATGTATCTGATAAGGGGTTCATACCCAGCATATATAGACAACTCCTAAACACAAACAAACAACAACAAAAAACTGATTCAAAAATGGGTAAAAGACTTGAATAAACATTTCTCCCAAGATAACCAGTAAGCACATGAAAAGATGCTCAACATCACTCATCATTAGAGAAATACAAATCATAACTACAGTGAGATACAACCTCACATCCATTAGAATGGCTACTATCAAAAAACCAGAAAATAACAAGTGTTGGTAAGGATGTGGAAAAATTGAAACTCTTGCGCACTGTTGGTGGGCATGTAAAATGTACAGCCACTATGTACCTTTATGGAAATTCCTAAAAAATTAATATAGAATTACCATACAATATAGCAATTCCATTTCTGGATATATTCCTCAAAATAATAGGAAGCAAGGTATTAGAGATATTTGTACACCCATGTTTATAGCAGTATTATTCACAATAGCTAAAATATGGAAGCAACCCACGTGTCCATGGACAGAAGTATGGATAAGCAAAATATGGTATACACATAAAAGGGACTCTTACTCAGCCTTAAAAAGGAAAAAATTCTGACACCTGCTACAACATGGACAAACTTTGAAGACATTGAAATAAACCAGTCACAAAAGAAGATAAGTATTATATGATTCCACTTATATGAGGTAGTTAGAGTAATCAAAATCAAAGAGACAAGCAATGTAATGAGGGTACCAGGGCTTGGAATGATAGTAGTGTGGAAGGAGAATGGGGAAATATTGTTTAATGAGTACAGTGTCAGTTTTACAAGCTGAAAAGATGATGAAGATTGATGGTTGTGATGGCCACATAACATCATAAATGTATTTAATACCACTGGACTATGTACTTAAAAATGGTTAAGATAGCAAATGTTGTTATATGTATTTTATCACAATAAAAATAATAAATTTTTAGAAAGCAATTTTATAAAGCAAAATTTAAAATTCAAAGAATAAAGAAAGGCATAATATGGAAAGGAAATCCTTCCTCTCCTTTGAGTACCTATCCCTAAAAGAAATCACTGTTACATCCTGGCCAACATGGTGAAACCCCATCTCTACTAAAAATACAAAAAATAGCTGGACATGGTTGCACGTGCCTGTAATCCCAGCTACTCAGGAGGCTGAGGCAGGAGAATCTCCTGAACCAGGGAGTCAGAGGTTGCGGTGAGCCGAGATGGCACCACTGCACTCCAGCCTGGCAACAGAGGAAGACTCCGTCTCAAAAAGAAAAGAAAAATAAATAAATAAAAACCACTATTAACAGTTTCTTATTAACATTTTCAGAAAAGAAACGAGCATATATCACTGAGCATGTTGGTTTGCATTTATGTATTTAGTATTCGGCTTTCTGTTTCTGTATATGAAATATGCATATATTGTTCTCTCTTGATTATAGTGCTAAAATAAACTACCTACCTAACCTAACTACAGGGAACCCTTGAATAATGCTGAGAGTGGGGTGCTGATCCTTGTGCAGTCAAAAATCCATGTATAGGCTGGGCATGGTGGCTCACACCTGTAATCCCAGCACTTTGGGAAGCCAAGGTGGGCTGATCACTTGAGGTCAGGAGTTTGAGACCAGCCTGGCCAACCTGGTGAAATCTCAACTCTACTAAAAACACAAAAATTAGCCAGGCATAGTGGTGGGCGCCTGTAATCCCAGCTACTCAGGGGGGCTGAGGCAGGAGAATCACTTGAACCCAGAAGGCCAAGGTTGCAGTAAGCTGAGATCTTGCCATTGTACTCCAGTCTGGGTGACAGAGCGAGACTCCATCTCAAAAAAAAAAAAAAAAAAAAAAAATTCCATGTATAACTTTTGACCCCTAAAACTTAACTAGTAGCCTACTGTTGACCAGACGCCTGACTGATAACATAGTCAATTAACACATATTTTGTATGTATGTGTATTCATTACGTAGACATTGATGGTCTTTATCCTTGTCATCTTCATGTTGAGTAGGCTGAGGAGGAGAAGAGGAGGGTTGGTCTTGCTGTCTCAGGAGTGGCAGAGACAGAAAAGATGGAGGAGGTGGAAGGGGAGGCGGGAGAGGCAGACACACTCAGTATAACTTTTATTGAAAAACGTCTGCCTGTAAGTAAACTTCACAGTTCAAACCTATGTTGTTTAAGGGTCAACTATACTTATTGTGTTATCCTGGATGTATTGATCATTAATCCAAAACAAACAAAACAGCAAAGAATAAAGAAAAGTGTCATCGTTGATTTTAAGGATTATTTCCTATTCCATTTGCTCTTAATTTAGTTGGCATGTTGTTACACAATATTCCTACAGTTTGGCTCTTGGGAAACTGTGATAAATCACAAACCATAAATCCTGAGTTGGTATTTACAGATTTTGGCAGTAAGCTGATATCTCTTAACTAGCTGTAAGGGAATTATCCGAGGTGAGAATATCACAGAGTAAACAGTGTAAAAGTGAATTGAGTTTTTCCTCCCTCTCTTGTCAACCTACTCTAAGGCTAAAGTCCTGCCTCTCTCCTCCCTCACTGAACCATTCTAAATGGTAAGGGAGCTGTGCAGGGCTGATGGTAGCACCTGAAGGTAGTTCAGTTTAGGAAAGTGTCTCTTCTTTACTGTGTCCTTTCTCCCAATCATCTCCTTTATTTCTTTAGAGAGGGACTGTATATATTTCAAGCTTCTCTACTTGTCTGTAACCTCAGTGGCCCACTTCTTCAATCTCACATAGGTAATACTGTGCATGTCGTTTTTTCAACCTCTTCCTCCTTTGCTGCTTTTCCCTTAGTTCCATCTGTTCTTAATCACAATAAATATACAGAGCTTGCAATATTTATATTAAAGAAAATAAAATACATGCATTATATATAATACATACCCACATATATATGGTCAAATAAAGCACTTTTAAACTCTGAACAGCTACACAGAAATATGGCACTCTTAAGCTGTGTTTCACATACTTCATGAATTAGAGAAAATTTACTGATATAATAATTCAGTCAGAAAAAAGTTGTGTTACAGCCAATACATTTATAAAGTAATGAGACCACCCGTGTTCATTCATTGGTAAATATTTATGGAATACCTACTGTATGTTGGGCACTGTTTTAGAAACTTGGGAATACAGCAGTGAATAAGACAGAAATCATTTTCAAAAAACCTATATTCTCTTGTTCGTGTACATGTATTTGGGTATTAGAGATGGGCATTAACATTTGTTCTCACTCTCTCTGTCCAGGGCACTTAGGTTCCAATCACTATAGCAAGCCAGTATTCAAAAGGGCCGACATATTTGGTTTGATAATGGCATGGTATGCTACCTGAAGTACAACTCACATGCCTCTGTATTGCCTTGCTTCTAAAAACTTCTTAGATTTTATATTTTTCTAAGCAACTTTTGGGAGACAACTCTCTATGGGTCTTTTGTGTTTCTGCATGTCTTAACAAGAGAGGCACTTACTGCCCGTTATTTGGAGGGGGCTGTCTTTTCAAGGAGATTTATATAGAGAAGAGCCCTTGTAGATAGGGATAGTATCTCCCTCTGGAGCCAAGGGCAGGCATGCTCGCTGCTCATTATAAAAGATTCAAGTTCCCTAAGCTCAGGGTTCTTCTTTTGTAATGCAGCCCTCTGTGTGCACATGTGTCATCTGGCCTCCTTCATGTCACCCTGTGGGAATTGGATTTATAAAACTATTGCAAAAATGCTGATACTCTGGCTACTGCTATTGTTGTGAGTTATAAACTATCCTTCATTTATGGCCCGGGAAGCTTGTGTCTTCTGCTATCAACCATGAAACTATGGCAGGATAAGTTATTTGCATGCAAGCAGGGGAAAATCTCAGAGCCTTCACCATTCCTGATGGAAATTTTACCAGGAAAGTTATGTTAAAATGAGTGCTCTTCCAAACATGTTGTTGGTGAATGATTATTCACTTCTCCAGAATTTAATAGAGAATGAGGCAGGGATAGAAAGGGGTGATGTTCTTTATACTCCAGTTCTTGAAAAACAGGGCCATATGCCCCATACTTAAGAGAGTGGAGCGAGAGCTGTGGGGACAGAGAGAAGTGTAATGTGTCTTCTTTGACACCAATCATTTTTGGAATGACTATTTTTATGTACATTGAAATAAAATATGTTCTTTAATTTGGTGCCTTCTAAAACACAAATTGTTAAATGTGATTCCAACTTTCTTCAGGATGCAAGGCCCTCATTACAAACATAATTTACTGTATTGGACTAAAGCCGTGCTCCCTGCTCTTCAGATGTCTTACGAAGGAACAACGCTGCTGCCTCCTTCCTAGGTGGTGGGTGTCACTTCACCAGGATGCAGTCTTCTTCTCTTGCTACTTTTCATCTTCAGAGCTATGTTTTTGGGTTAGGAAGCTGAATTTCACGCTTAACTCTGGGCCCCATTCTCACATGAAGAAGAGAGAAACCTCTCTTGTATAGTAAATTGCATTGCGCTAGCTTTATGACAGTTCAGCACTTTGGGACTTTTACACTCTAGGCTGAATCTTACAGGTATATGTGGAAGATACAATGTTTTATCCTCATCATTTTCTACATGTCGGTCTCTCTTTTCCAAGTTTTAAAGATTGTCTTGTGTCTCTTTTATTAATTAATCGTAGAGTGAATCACTTCTCTGTGAAGCTCTAATGGCTATTTCCCAGCGTGTATGACAATCTCGTGCTAATTACTAATTTGCTTGTTTTCCACAATGATTATTCCCTTGGTGTCTTCAAACAGTGCTTATTTATAGGTATTTCACTAATAACAATTATATTAATTATATTAGTATATTATATTGTTTCATATATTTTATATTTTATAAAACATTAATTCATTATATGACATCTATAAAATAAAATAATTATGCATGCTATATAATAACACTATACTCCTACATATACTAAAGATAATATGTATATATTCATGTAAATTCAGATCATAAATATCTATAGGTAAAAAAAATTTTATATACATATCTACCTAGATGGATATACAACATAGGAAGGTGGGTTTTGCTGTGGTGACAAAGTAGCCTTCAAATCTCAATGGCTTAAATAACAAAAAGTAACTTCCTGTTTACATGCTGTGTCTAACATGACTGTGAGGGTCCACACAGTCCTCAGGATGTGACAGGTCCTGTTCTGCAGTTACATATTTGAGATCTCTCAGGAGAGCAGGGCAAGCCTCTCAAGCAGGTCTGAAATGGCGTGACAGAGCCATGAAAAGATACTGGCTTGGGTATTTGTTGAGGCGAGAAAGTGGGCCCAGGTAAATATTCACCTGCATGTGCTTAGGCCGGGACTTGCATGATTCGAATCTTTCTCTGTACTGCCAAAAGAAGAAGCACCAGGCTTTCCTGTCAGCTTTCCCAGTTGCAGGGCACAAGAGGAAGAGCAAGAGTGAGGCTTAAAAGCTGCCAACAGTCAAACATCAGAAAATGGAGTCAGATGCCTCATTACGATGCTGAATAATTGAAAGTGATGGGGTTTTGTGGAATCTCCCTGAGGCATCGGTTGAGGGTCAGAGGAAAGGCGACATTCTGCAGCAAAAGAAAGGGAAGATGAGAGAGCGCATGTCAAGTCCCCTTTATGGCAGAAGGGCCTCAGAAACAGCTTGAGACACAGAGGTCTGGCTTTCGGTTTTCTTGTTAGACTTGATCCATAAGTCAGTGCATGCCCTTGTTTCTATTACTACTTAAGTGAGTTCACAAAGTTGAAGAGATTCTACAAAGTGCTTTAGTTTTATTAAAGGTCTTTCCAGTAGATAACCACCCTATTAGCCTCTATCTAACTAAGCAAGGACAGAGAACTCCAGTCTGTAGGTCTCGGGTATAATGCCTCGACTGACCAGCCATAAGATGAGACCCCCGCACTAAAGCATAAGATGTAGAGTAATGGGGCTCGTGGAGAGTTGGCACATTAGGCCAGAAGCTGAGGGGTGAAAGGCATCAGGGTGTCTGCAAGTACATTATGAACCAATCACACACATCTGGATAGGCACTAGTGTCTTTCTCAAATAAACTATTTCATTTAACATTTAATTAGCCATGTAAAATAGTTCAAAGGCTCACAGTAGAATTATTCAAAGAAAGAAACCTAAGTTAGGAGAAAGGAGAGGAGATTTTAAATAGGAAACCACATGAGTAGTATAAAATAAAATATGTCTCCTTCTCTCCCGTAGTGTTTAAAGGTTATTTTCCCATATTTTAAGGCCTTCAGCTTTTTGGGTTAAACTGAAGTTTTATAAGAAGACTGTATTAGAACAGGAATGATACATCTCCCCACCAACACACACTGCTTCATCTTATGTGTGTTGTTACAAATTATGAATTTATTTAAGGCTGTTTCCCAAATCTAGCTAATAATGAAAATTACCTGGAACTTGTTTAAAAAAAATAGATTCCCAAGCATCATCCAGACCTACTTCATCAGAATTTCCAGCTGGGAAGTTTGCAGATGTGTATTTTTAACAGGTAGTGCCCACACGATTCCGACAGTAGCCAAACTCTGATGCTCCTCCAACATGTGGCAAGGTGTTGGCCCTATATTGGATGGACAAGGTCTCTGCTGTCTGCTAAGTAAAACCTGGGGTGGTACAGTAGAAAGACACCAGGTTTTAGAAAATATTAACTGTCCAAAAGAAATCTTCTGGGTTTTGTTCCATTTAGTTGATTCTACTTTGGTTTTGCTATGGAGGGAACATATTTTGTTGGTTAATACACAGCTCACTTTGGTTGTTTGGTAGGACTGTCCGTGTCATTTAGGTAACCTTTCTTTTTTGGTCTAATGCCCTGTCCACCAGCAGGACATGGTTTAATAATATTTTCTCTTCAGAAATATGTCTTATAGCCCACCCATTCCCCCAGACTGTGAGCTTCTTGAAAGCAAAGAGCAGGTGTTTTCTAACATGTACCTTTGGCAATTAGGAGAGGGATTTTTATTGAATATGATAATTCATGAATGAATTAATGCATGAATACATACATGTGATTTTTGGGTAAATTAATTAAAGGAGTTCAAGATAATTATGAAACATGCAGTGTACAAAATTCGGTCAGTAGTTCTCTTTCAAAGAGAGTTTATGTGATCATTATTCCCAAAGGGTTACTTACACACATCCAACACCATAAAAATCTGAGCACTAAAGCTAATATATAATGAAAGAGTGGTAAAGCCCTCTCAAGGTCTTTTAGCAGAAAGCAGCTGATAAAATTTCTTAACAGGGAGAGCATCCTAAAAGAGAAGTGGTAAAATGTGCCCATATATATATAACCTTAAAACATGTATGTGTCATACAAAAAAGCTTTACAAGTGGGAACTGGCTAAGCATTTTTACTATACATTTTATTCATTTATTAGCTTGGGTTCTTGCCTGACATTGCTGCATTTCTCTTCGTTGAAGAATTTTATTATACTCACTTGTCTATTTATATGAACATCTGCGTTCATGCCAGGTTTTTTTTTCTTTATATAGTATCTAACACACCACGGTACACACATTGGTACTTAATAAAAATTATTTGAGCATGAAGATTTGATTACTGGCAAATGGTGGTTGAATATTTAATAGAAGAAGACATCTTTGCATTTAAATGTATGCTCATTTTAAAAATGCTAACGAGAAGTAGTTGGGGGGAAAGACCTTTAAGAATGAGCTGTCATGTTTCTGGGTTATGTCGGCAATAATTCTCTACTATATTAGTTCCTTCAAAGGTGAGTGGTTTCTGATTATGATATAACCTTAACTTGCCATCTGTTATGAAACAGTGTATAAAGCTTAAACTTAGGATTTTCAGCTTCAGAAATTCTCCAACAATTATGAACTCTTACTGACTTCATAATTAAGTCTAGACAAGGTTAACAATCACCTGCCATTCTGTTAATGTAATTGTTCATCCATGAACCTTGCAAATTCTTCTAAGTAATTGTGATATTTGCTTTTAAAAACAAACATTCTTATAATCTTTCTGAGAGTGAAAATTCTGTGACAAATCAGGAAAACTCTTGGGGCTTAAAGAGGCCTTGTTAAACCCATCTTAACCAATTCCCCATCTACTTTCTGAAACTCCAAACTTGAGTTGAAGAACATAAAGAGTAGCTTTTCAACATCATTCTGCTATGGCAGAGTTGGGATTAGAATTCATGTCTTTGTAATCCAAAATTCTTTCTAGTGCCCCACACAAATTCTTGGGGAAGATATTTTATAAATAAAGATGGAATTTAGTACAGTAAAGCAGTCAGGACCTGTGATTTTATGAAACAATATCCTCATGATTCTGCTGCTATATGACTCTTACACAGTCAGATAATTTACAGATACTTGCTGCTCTGGGCAGCATCTGCCATTGCTATATATGATGTGCTGAGTGTTTTTCTCAGTAGAATATACATTTTGGTTACAGGATGGTCAGCATCTTATGAACTATAACTTACTTTCCACATGGTTCTCTGTAATGACCAGAAATTTAACAATAATCACAGATGTTTGTTTCTGATGTGAAGAACATTTCCTAAAATGATATTGGACCTACTGCCATTAAGAAAGAAGCAGAGGCCCAAGCTCAACTCAGTTCAGGGTCTCTAATATCTACCACTCTCTCTTCCTTGCTCTCTATATCTCTCTCACCTCACTCCCCCATCTTTCAATGGAAGCTCAACTACTAAGAGGTAGAGAAAGAATTCTAACATAGGAGTGTTTGACCCCAGACTCTGTGCTCTTAGCCATTATTCTGCACTGCCACCCATGTAACCTGCTCCTCCATCCTCACTGGACCAGCCTGAGCAAATGGCCACCCCCAGCCACCTAGTGCAGGTGACCCAGGGCCCTTGCTCAAATGCACACAACCCAGAACTCCCTTTGATCCTGTCCCCATCATATACAGTGGGAGACGGAGAGAGCTGCTTGTTGTAAATGTTCAACATTTCATTGATCTTTAAGATTATCTTCCCCTTCAATGAAAGCCTTCTGAGAGCAAATTTTCATAGTCACCAGCAACTCTGGCCCTGTAAAATATGTTCTTTCATGATGAAAAGTACCCTTTATCACTTAGACCTGCCCTTCCCACATATACTAAATGCAATCCAATGTAATGAGAATATGTCTAGTCAATCACAGGTCATAAATGAATAAGTTTTTACTCTGGGTCCATTTGATATAATAGAAATTATTCTCAGAGGAGGGTTATCAATTTAGAACATACAATTTAGGGAGATATACCACTGACACTGATTCTACTGCTGAGCTCTTCTTTCCAACACGGTTGAATGCACCTTTTCAAAGAGCAGAGCTTCGTGTTGCAGTCAGAGCATGGATATATGAGGTCCTAGAATAATCAGAAAGCCATCCAGTTGTGCATTGCTTCATTCTTTCATTTGGTCATTGTCTTCCCCTTTTAGGTTTTCAAAGGAAGAAAAATATTATTTCCCATGGAAACATCTAAAAAATTTGATTGGACCCAGTTAGTCAGAAATTCCAGAATGAAAGCAGTATTTTTTTTCCGTAGTGGCAAGATAACTCTAAAGTATTTTGTCATGGAAAAAATGTAAGTGGAAAGAGTTGTAAACCTAATGTTTGCAAGAGACAAATTGTCATTGATCATTCCTTCATGGCCAACCCCTTCTCCTCACCCTCTTTCTTCTTTAGACTGTATATTCTGTTATATCCTTTGTTCCCTTATTCATTCCTTCCTTTTGTAAACTTTTATTGTATATATTCTATATTCTAGTCCCTAATGAGATGAGGAGTACAATTTTATTTTCACATGGGACTGCATATGGGTAACACTTGGCATTACAGGATAGAAAGGGTGAGAATGGAGAGGCTTCAGAGCAATGGTTCTCAGCCACGGCTGCAATTGGAGTCATCTGCAGAGCTTTTAAAATTATACTAATGCTTGGGATGCACTCCACAGCCATTGAATCAGAATTTCTGGAGGGTGGTGGATATTTTTGTGTCCTTAGATAGGATACAAAAGGAAATAGGAATTCATGAACCTGGGGCAAGAGAACCTTTGGGTCCCTAACTTGCTTGTGTTTCCTGTAGATAGCCTAATATGCCTTGGCAGCACAGGGCAGATCAAGAGAAACCAGCAACACAAATATCAGTTGGCTTCCTCAGAATTAACAAGACAAAATATCCTTCAGGCTTCTGCCATTTTATACCATGGTAATTGCAAGAAAAAAAAATCAATTGACCTTTGAAATAGCAGTTTATAGAGTCCTGAACTCATTGACTTCTCCTCACATGGTGACCAACCTCTAGACAAGCATGCAAGGTTCATCTGTCTTCTCCGCTTATCCCAGGCAGCCCACTTGCTTTCCAGAGCCACTACTTTTGCTTCACAAATTTCAAATTGTAAAGAGTAAACCTGAGAGGGAGCAGTGAGTGTGAAAGACTTGAGGGAAGAGCAAGCTTCCCTTCAAGGTGTAATAGAACTATAGGCATCAGTCAGAAAGTATTTGCACTACAGAATATCCAACCCATTCTATGGAGGAGGAAACTGAAGCAACATTTAAATGACTCATCAAGCTAACACTGTTTGTGTCTAATGCTTCCTCAAACTCCATCTCCAGATTCCTTATCCCTGTTTCAATGTCCTGATACCTAGCTATGGAGCAAACTACGTTTTGAATAAAATGACAAATATTAACCTTGAAAATAGAGAAGGGATTCTCTTGACTAACAGGAAAAAATCATATTCATTTAACACATATACATTGGAGTGCACAGACAATAACAGCTCCTCAAGCTAAAGACAGTGTAAACCAAGAGGGCAAAAGGCATAATTTTAGAACTGAGGAAGCAGAATAATTGCTTGGCAGCCAAAAAAGAAAAGAAAAGAGAAATAAAAATACCGCAATTGTATGTAGTTTTGTGGACTATCAACAACCACAAAGTGTCTTTGTGTATCTATGTTGATTGTGAAAATGGCCACAGGTCTCAAGTCAACCTTTTATCTCTGTCTCATAGCATGGGGAATGTCAACACAGTAGAGACATGTTTGCAAGTGAAACACAAGTAAAGCCAAGCAGATACCTTTCCTTACAGGATATATGAAGTCTTGGGCTGAGAAGCTACATGCTTCATTTGGAAATGGAAATTGTTGGGTATGGCTGTGCTGGGATCAATACTATAAAATGCCCTTGCTATTTTTGTGTAGGGGGCAGGATGTGAGAGGGAAAAGGAAGGAAGATGTGATAAAGTATAACTGGTATGCAGAAATATCTTGTGGCTCTTGTACATTTACAGTCCTAATTTTTGCAGAGTTAATTTTATTCTTGGTGGAGAGGGCAGGTACAGGTGAGACAGGTAGCACTGGAGGAAGATGCTGCAGAGGTGGTTTTTAATGTCCTGCTTGGAGGGCAGACTGTTTAAAAGTCTTAGCTTTTTCCAGCCTGACTTGAGTTGCTGATACACTGTGATATTTAAGATCATGTCATTCAGAACATATTGATATTGAACCACATTGGTCTATGTGAATGTCCTGCTGGAGCCACAAAGCAGGATCACATTCCATTTGATACAGGTAGGTTTTGCCTTATAGGGATGGGTATTTCTGTTGTCATTCAACTGGGAGTAGCTCATTCCTGGCACAGGAATGTGGCCTAGAATAAATCTTTTGGCTTGAGAAAGAAAGATATTCCTTCTCTCTCTAGGCTCTGCCATGCTTGGTCTTGGACTCCAAAGCTCAGGCGCTCCAAATACTCATGATGAAAGGAGTGAACTGATCTCTAATAGGTGGGAAAGAGTCAGAGACTAGAAAGAAAGTGGCTTTGTGGATTTTACAGAATAGTTCCCTTCCATCATCCTTGCTGTTCAATTAAGTCATTTAAAAGTTTACAGTCTTGTCTTAGATAATATGGGGAATTAGGAAAGAACTTGCTTCACGCATGGCATGGGGAAGTCAAGTGTAGGCATGCAGTTTTCCCCTCTAAAAAAGTGTTGGTAGCAGAAACAAATGCTCCCAAAGGATGACCATACCCAGCAGAGGGGTGGTCATCTAGCAAGGGGACAGTGACAGCAGAAATAGAGGCCAGAGCCAAAGGACACGAGGGAACTGATTCCGAATATCAAGGAAGTGATAGAAACAGTCAGAAAGAGCGGGTGGGCTATGTGGAAGTGGGGGCTCTGAGTGATTGCAAATAACTTCAGTTGGAGTAAAATCAGTGAAGATTGTACTCTGACTGGCAAATATCTTTATGAGATGATCCAGGAACCAAGCAAGTATTCTAAATACACTGCCAAACATTGTCATCTGTCGTCCTCACAAGCCAGCCCTGATAATAAAAACTGCTAACAAACATGTATGACAAGTTTCTTGTGTGCCACATACAGTGCTAACACTTTACAATCCTTAGGCTAACACTGAGTTTCATGTTATAAACCTCTTTTTGGTGATGAGGAATCTGAGACCTTAAAAGGTTAAATAAATGGTCCAAGATCAACAGCTACTAAGTGGTAGAACTGGGAATCAAACAAAGATCACTTGTTCCAAGCCTGAACTCTTGATCACCGTGCTGTCCACTGGGAGCCAAAAATGAAGGTTTGGGAGTGTTGATGGTGGCAAGGGTGAGGGTGGAGGGAGTGAAAAGAAAGAAGGGAATAGAATCAATAGGACACACTTCCACAATTGTAGGATTTATTAACTTAATCATTTTTCAGGGAAAGTAAAAAACAATGTCAATTGTAAGATACCTCCTCCTTTCATAAGTATTAAAATGAGATAAATGAGTATCATAGAATCTGGGAAATACATTAAGTGCTTCCTATAGTCCATATTAATTCCATAAAGGCTTGTGCATGTTATCTCATTTAATATGTATTATAATACCAGAGAAGTAAATTATTTGCTCAAGGTTCTACAGCTGGTTAGTGACAACAAAAGAACTTAAACCCACACCTGCTTGAGTATTAATTCAATGTTTAGCGGGTAGAAAGCCTCTATTCCTAATTTTTTCTCTGAATACAAGATCCCATGACTCCACACTTGAAAGAATGCTTTTAGATGTGCTTTCCATAATTGCTGCTCCTGAAAGCAATGTAGGTAAGAGTTCTACAGTCACCTTCAGACATTTTGGATGCATTAGAGAAAACGGTAACGGCTTCTACAATTTACCTAGCAACCACTCCTTTCAGGAGCTTTCTTTTAGAGCCAAGTTACTTATGTGATTTCCAGCCAATTTACTTCCAGCCAGTTTACTGACATTGTTCAAGTCATCATACGCGAAGGGTTATTATGATTTCTTACCTAGAAAAGGTATAAATATATTTCAATGTGCCAGCTTCTCTCAATGTGAAATATTCATCCTGGTTTATGTATGTTTGGAAATTGTGAAAAATGTTTTTGGACAAATTAATTTAATTGAAGCTGATATTTATTACTCTTATGGTTATAGGAGTTCAATGTAACTTCTTAAAAGTTTCCTGCTTATAAAAAAAGCATGCTTAACTATAGGGGGTATTTGTTTCATTGAGTAACAGAATTCTGTAAGACTTGATAGCCACAGAAGAGAACTTATAATAGAAAGTGATTGTTGGAAAGTGACTACATCATCATATACACATGCATGCACACATGTGTTTATGTGTAGGAGTGTCCATGTGTATATAGATGTATACACATAACTACATATACATATGCACTTGGAGGAACCATTTGAACTTTGTAAAAGGTAATAGCTATAAAATGCCCCTAGATAAATAAATTTACATATTATCGTAGGCATAAACACATGCACTCATATGTCTAAAGATGCACACAAATGCTTCTTTCTCCCAAGAATAGTCAGGAAAAATTGAATGTAAAATGAATTTTCAAATTGGTTTTAATTAACTGGATGAGCCAATATTTAATTGAATAGCTTTTTTTGAAAAGTTAAGACTCTTTGGACAATTAATATGATTTACAAAATAAAAGTATATGTTTAGTCTTCTCAAAGTAAGGTACCATTAAATATGTATATATATATAAAACATTTGTTCCATCAAAGTCAGTCAGTTGCAAATATTTATTTAGCACCTACTATGTCCCTAACACTTTTCCAGGTGTTGGAGAATCCGTGTGTATATGTGTGTGTGTGTCTGTGTGTGTGTGTGTGTGTGCAGACAGAGAATGAAGGTATGAAATTGTAACAACAAACTTATTGAAACAAAAATTCTGTGGTCTCCCAGCAGCCTGTCTGTCCTTGGGAGGCTGTTAACTGCATATGGAACTGAGCTCTCCTGGGCACTATTAGCACATAGTCTGTCCTTAATCTCAGCCTTTTAATCTAGAGCAGACTTTTACGTTTGATTCCCATATGCAAATTCAAGCCCATATCCAGATAATCCAATATATTCATTTTAAAGTCCACTCTGCAACTTCAAAGTCAACAACACATTGAGAACATTATTCCAAACAAAAATATACATATTCAGATCTATAAACTTTTTACTATGTCTTATAGGCTGCGTAGAAAAACTAAGAAGGTAGCAATCACTTCTCTGGGAGTTCAGAATAGTATGCTTTCTAAAATCCTTCAACAGTTAAGTAATACCAAGAAATTGGCTCCCTCAAGCAATAAGTTACTCTGATATTCACCAAAATATAACAACAAACTGGCTGTCAAGTTTGGCAACCATTTGAAAAGAGGCGGGCCTCCTCTCTGAACTCTGAATGGAAACATTATTTTTCCTCCTGTAGAAGCCATCATCACTCTTTCACTAGAAGGAAGGTCACAGCATCTTTCACAAAAGATTTGCCTGCTTGTAATTACGCCTGCAGCGTACAGACAAATGCAATTTTTAAAATGCTAACTGTGTTATACTTATACTCAAGGGATCCCCGGGTACAAATGTAACGCGGCCTCACCAGTTTGTCTTAGTGAGACCTTCCAGTGCTGATTGAAAACAGCTGAACTAAATCAACAGTTACCTTGAGCCAGGGGCCTTTGGAGAGCAATTAGAGTCAAGGCTTGGGTTTTGAACCCAATATGCTCTGTCAGTCTCAATGATTTGTGTTTGTTGTACTCAGTCTCATTTCCTGCATGAAATATGAGGCTGTATAAAGAGAAAAAATTCCCAAGATTAAAAAATATTTGACCTCAGTGCATTTGTGAGCAGAGAAGTACACATGTCTAAATGACCATTTGGGTTTGTAGTACAAAGTTCTATTGATGTTGGCAGCCCAAGCTTCCCAGTCTCAAAGCCACATGAATGGTTTCGAGTTTCAGCCAAAAAATGTTTTCCACATGCTTTAGTGTGGGCCAATTTACACAGTAGATTTTGTGGATACTGTGGCCAAGTGCTTCATAAAGGGCTGCCTTCTCTGGGATCAGGGAAACCACAACAGACACATTGCTAATGCAATCTAATTATCTGCTTGAATATTTTTCCAGATGTATCCAATGTCTAAAAATACTGCAATAAAAAAGGTATTATTTGACTCCCTCGACTGAAACAGTGGCATAAAGAACCTGTTTGTCTAGAGGGAAAGTTATGACATTGTACTTCTATGACTGCATTTAAATCAGTCAGTTGAAACAGTACCCACAGGGCAGGCTGTACTTTCTGTTTGAATGAGTCTTCCAAACCAAGACCTTTAGTTAGCATAAGAGATCATTCCTTTATATAAAGGGATGACCCTCTCACTTAGAAGTTAATTCCTCTCATTTGTGGTTTCCTAATTTGATTGAGGTTGGTTAGTGTAACTCATGACAAAGATCCCATGCTTTTCCCACTCAGCTCATTGTATGCCTCACACAACAGGAGAGCAGGCCATTTCCTTCCTGCCAGGGGAAAAATTCTTTCGACTAATAAGTTGAGATTTTTACCCTGTCCCCATAGAAATACTGGCTGTTCTGAAGGTCTTAATGTTTCGCTTTTGTTTTCCTTCAACAGAATTTATTTTTGTATAGCAAGTCCCATACTTCAGCCTAGTTTCCTTTGTGTCACTTGGATTTCAGCTAGTCCAGCAGATACATGATGTTATGCCAGGTTATTGTTCAAGCTGTTGGCAATGACGCTCATTCCTAATACATCCAACTGCCGAGGAGAATACAAGCACATGCCGTAGGAATTTGTTGAATTAAGTTGAGAGGCCAATTTTACCAAACCTGTGTCTTTACACACACTTTTAACAAAGATTCTAGAATGAATTGTAAAGTTCCAAATAAATGGGCAACACACATACACACACACACTTTTTCAAGAAACTGAAAAACTTAAGACAATTTTTTACCTTCCTCTTTTTCTTTCCAGTCCTCCTTCTAGCAGCAAGGATTAGGAGCACAGGGATGCATTCTGTATTACACCTTTTAGGAAGCAATAAATCAGAGGCAAGACATCACCTTCATTGCTTTAATTGGTCTCAGTCATAACCACAAAACCACTGTGCCAGCTTCCCTAATTCCCATATAGCACCGCTGGAGTGAGCAGAGCTCTCCAACACACAGATACCTTTAAATAGTTATGCACTGAAGTTGTGGCTGAAACTAAAGTAAAAGGCAGCAGAGTGCCAAGAACTTCACGTGAGCTAATGATGAGCAAACGAGTCCCCGCAGGCTGCTTCATTCCATTCTCCTTAATTGAGCTATTCTCCTTGCAAGAAGAGTTTTTACTGATTGATTTGACTCTGTTGTTTCTTGTGAAATCCAGAAACCTTACCCTCATTCACTCTACTGTTGTTTCTTTTTTTCCCAGCTGGGATATGGTTTCAAAATATGTTCCTAGTTCGCTAAAAGACATCCCTAGGGAATGAGGTCACTTGGGTTTTTCAATTAGAAAAAAAAATAAACAGTTTTATTCTTCTGGCAATCCTTTTTTCATTGTATGACCCCTGCTAATAGCAATGTTCCATTATCTTATTTCCATGTAGCATCAGAATGTTCTCAGGAAAGGGGGACAGATAAGAGATGTAATGAGATGCTAGTCACTTTGGCAAACAGCATATTCTATCTAAAAGTGGGTTGTGGCCAGGCCCGGTGGCTCACACCTGTAATCCCAGCACTTTGGAAGGCCGAGGCAGGCGGATCTCTTGAGGTCAGGAGTTCGAAACCAGCCTGGCCAACATGGTGAAACCCCGTCTCTACTAAAAATACAAAAACATTAGCCAGGTGTGGTGGTGGGCGCCTGTAATCCCAGCTACTCAGGAGGTTGAGGCAGGAGAATTGCTTGAACCCGGGAGGCAGAGGTTGCAGTGAGTCAAGATCACACTACTGTACTCCAGCCTGGCGATAGAGCAAGACTCCATCTGAAAAAGAAAAAATAATAAAATAAAAGTGAGTTGTGTTTCAAATATGTATTTATGATCCAGTTTTTTGGAATTCAGTTTGTGATTTCTGGTAGAAGGAATGTTATAAATGGGGGATATGATAGGTTCTCACAAAAACTTTTTTTTTTCTTTTTTTTGAGACAGAGTTTCACTCTTATTCCCCAGGCTGGAGTGCAATGGCGAGACCTCGGCTGACTGCAACCCCTGCCTCCCAGGTTCAAGTGATTCTCCTGCCTCAGCCTCCCAGTAGCTGGGATTACAGGTGCCTGCCACCACACCCGGCTAAGTTTTTGTATTTTTAGTAGAGACGGGGTTTCACCATGTTGGCCAGGCTGGTCTCCAACTCCTGACCTCAAATGATCCAACCCCCTCAGCCTCCCAAAGTGCTGGGATTACAAGCATGAGCCACCATGCCCGGCCCTCCCCAAAACTTTTTAACACCTAATGTAACCCATAATATAAAGTACTATATTAGGAAAAAAATAAAAATGAAAATCCTTCATGTTATAAGATGCAAATCTGTCTGCCATTTATATGGGAGTCTAGGAATATGAGCCCAAAGAGAGAAGGAATGAGAAGAAGGGGAAAAAACAGTTTCTTCTCACATTACTGGTAAGGTTATCCCATGCGACAACCTGAAAGAAACAAAATTGGTTTGGTACCCTCTTCCAGAAACTCATCCATAATTTTTTTCTCGCTTTCTCACAGTCACCTTGCGGGTCCTAGCAGTTTCATGTTTCCCTAAACTGTTTTATTATGAAACCCTCCTTTCCTGTTGTCAAGTATAGGATGCTTCATTCATCTTAATCAAAATACATTGTTGTCATCAAAAGGAATTCCTGGTGACCAAAATAATTTGCAATGAGGTATGAATGACCTCATAATCATTTCAGGCTATTTGCCCTTAAAGTAGCATGGAAATCAGCCCCAAAGAATCTTTTCATTTCATTTGTTCATTTCAGGCAATATGATAAAATTGAAAAATTTCACAAATGTCAGGAAAACAAGATCTGGTGTCTGGGTTTCAACTCTTAGAGCTTCCCAGCTTGTAGCTATGCCCCTGAAGTAAGTATTCTGACTTTTCACATGTTATTCTCTCACTAAAAGCTCTGCATTGCAGAGAAGGTATCCCCAGAACTTCAGCATCCAGAAATCCCTTAGTGAAGCTGTCTCCCTTCACTAGGTTCCTCTGTCTGAAAGTGTTGTTAGTACATGGGGTGATTGTAAGCCCAAGACTGTAGCAGAAAATAAAGGGGAGCTCTGAGATCTAAATTTGAGTCTTGGAAAATGCTAGCCGTAACTTTCATAATTGTTTTGGGCAAAACATTTTTTTTTAATTGGTCACAGAGCAAGCTAAGAAATGAGGCGTTTTGAACTGAATTGCTAATGAGATTTTCATGGGTCCTAAAACTGGCTAGATGGGTTTTGAAAGTTTTGGGTTTGGTTTCGAAGATCACAGCAGAACACAAAGCAGGGTTTCTTAAAGTGTGGTCCATAAATCACTCCTGTCCTCTGGTGGCTTTGGGGCAAATCGTTTATGAATTTCAGAGGAAAAAGGAAACTTAAAACCCTTCATTCACAAATATTTAACACATTTAAAACATAAGATAAATGTAATTCTCACTGATGTGTGCTCTGGTTTTAATTGTCATTAGCATCCTAAAAGTGGCCCACGTGCTGCAAGAACTCTGCTGATCAGGTCTCAGCTTCCATTCGGTTAATCGAATGCAGTGTGCTTAGGTCAACTTATTTTCATATTATTAGCATGTTACCATTTGCATTTGTTACATTTGACTTTTTTACATTGTCACTATTGGAATTTATTATTCAATTTCTAATTTTATAAGAAGAGCAATCACACAAAAGTAGTTTATGAAAACATAAAGACAGTTATAAAAGTATTGACAGAAATATACCACCACTATAATCATCTTTAGTGACCAGGATTCAGAATGAATATAGAATGTGATTATGTATGTGCTTAGACAAGGGAAAAACAGAAGCATCTGGATATAAAAGTGAAAATAGGAAATCCAAAAATAAACAAAGGAAAATTTTATTTAATAAGGCCAGCGATCATTTTGAACCTAGTGTGTAGTAAATTGCCTTTTATAAAACTTGATTAAATAGTAGCATGAGGTCTTCAGAGCTTTGCATGCATGTACTATGTACTTCTCAGGCTTTAAAAATGATTTTTTTCCATAGAAATGATTTTTTCTATAAAAATACTTTAAAAATAATTGCTGGATTTTATTGCCAACAAAAGTGCGAATATACAACTTATTATTTCATTTATCTTTTGTATTTTTTTTCTGTTTCAATTTCATTTAGCTCTGCTTTGATCTTTGTTATTTCTTTTTTTCTGCTGGGTTTGGGTTTTATTTGTTCTTGTTTCTCTACTTCCTTGAGGTGTGAGCTTAGATTGTCTATGTGCGCTCTTTCAGACTTTTTGATGTAGGCATTTAATGCTATGAACTTTCCTCTTAGCACCGCCTTTGCTGTATCCGAGAGGTTTTGATAGATTGTGTCACTATCATTCAGTTCAAAGAATTTTTTAATTTCCATCTTGATGTCAGTGTTGACCCAACAATCATTCAGGAGCAGGTTTAATTTCCATGTATTTGTATGGCATTGAGGGTTCTTTCTGTAGTTGATTTCCAGTTTTATTCCACAGTGGTCTAAAAGAGTACTTGATATAATTTCGATTTTCTTAAATTTATTGAGACTTGTTTTGTGGCCCATCATATGGTCTATCTGGCTTATCTTGGAGTATGTTTTATGTGCTGATGAATAGAATGTATATTCTGTAGTTGTTGGGTAAAATGTTCTGTAAGAATCTGTTAAGTCCAATTCTTCTAGGGTATAGTTTAAATCCATTGTTTCTTTGTTGACTTTCTGTCTTGGTTACCTGTCTAGTGCTGTCAGTGGGGTATTGAAGTCTCCACTATTATTGTGTTGCTGTCTATCTCGTTTCTTAGGTCTGGTAATCATTGTTTTATAAATTTGGGAGCTCCAGTGTTAGGTGCATGTATATTTAGGATTGTGATACATTCCCATTGGACAAATCCTTTTATCATTATAGAATATCCCTCTTTGTCATTTTTAACTGCTGTTGCCTTAAAGTTTGTTTTGTCTGATCTAAGAATAGCTACTCCTGCTTGTTTTTGGTGTCCATTTGCATAGAATATCTTTTTCCATCCCTTTACCCTAAGTTTATGTGAGTCCTTATGTGTTAGGTGAGGCAGCAGATACTTGGTTGGTGGATTCTTATCCATCCTGCCATTCTGTGTCTTTTTAGTGGAGCATTTGGGCCCTTTATATTCAACATTAGTATTGAGATGTAAGGTACTATTCTATTCATTGTGCTATTTGTTGCCTGAATACTTTGGGTTTTTTTTTTTATTTATTGTGTTTTTGTTTTATAGGTGAGATGTATGCTTTAAGAAGTTTCTATTTTGGTGTTTTTGAGGATTCATTTCAAGATTTAGAACTCCTTTTAGCAGTTCTTGTAATGCTGACTGGGTAGTAGCAAATTCTCTCAGCATTTGTTTTTCTGAAAAAGACTATCTTTCCTTCACTTATGAAGCCTAGTTTCACTGGATACAAAATTCTTGGCTAATAAATGTTTTGTTTAAGGAGGCTGAAGATAGAGCCTCAATCCCTTCTAGCTTGTACAGTTTCTGCTGAGAAATCTGCTGTTAATCTGATAGGCTTTCCTTTATAGATTACCTGATGCTTTTGCCTCATAGCTCTTAAGATTCTTTCCTTTGTCTTGACTTTAGATAACCTGATGACTATGTGCCTAGGCAATGATTTTTTTTGCAATGAATTTCCCAGGTGTTCGTTGAGCTTCTTGTGTTTGGATGTCCAGATCTCTAGCAAGGCTGGGGAAGTTTTCCTCGATTATTTCCTCAAATATGTTTTCCAGACTTTTAGATTTCTCTTATTCCTCCAGAACACCAATTATTCTTAGGTTTGAACACTTAATATAGTCCCAAACTTCTTGGAGGCTTTTTTTAAAATTCTTTTTTCTTTATTTTTGATGGATTGGGTTAATTAAAAAACCTTGTCTTTGAGCCCTGAGGTTCTTTCTTCTGCTCGTTCGATTCTATTTCTGAGATATTCCGGTGCATTTTGCATTTCTCTAATGTGTCCTTGATTTCCAGAAGTTGTGATTGTTTTTTATTTATGCTATCTGTTTCACTGAAGATTTTTCTCTTCATATATTGCATCTTTTTCTGAGTTTATTAAATTGGACTTCACCTTTCTCTGATGCCTCCTTGATTAGCTTAGTAATTGACCGTCTGAATTCTTCGGTAATTCAGAGACTTCTTCTTGGTTTAGATCCATTGCTGGTGAGCTAGTGTGATCTTTTAGGGGTGTTAAAGAACCTTGACTTGTGATATTACCAGAATCGTTTTTCTGGTTCCTTCTAATTTGGGTAGACTATGTCAGAGGGAAGATCTGGGGTTCAAGGGCTGCTGTTCAGATTCTTTTGTCCCACAGGATGCTCCCTTGATGTAGTGTTCTCCCCCTTCCCATAGGGATGTGGCTTCCTGGGAGCTGAATTATAGTAACTGTTATTTCTCTTCTGGATCTATCCACCCAGCAGAGTTACTGAGCTCCAGGCTGATACTGATGGGTGTCTGCACAGAGTCCTGTGGTGTGAACAATCTTCATGTCTGTCACCCATGGATACCAGCAACTCCTCCAGTGGAGGTGGCAAGGGGGTTAAATGGACTCTGTGAGGGTACTTAGTTTGTAGTTTTGCTTACTATACTAGTTTTGTGCTGGTTGGCCTCCTGACAGGAAGTGGGGCCTTTTTTTTTTTTTTTTTTTTTTTTGAGACGGAGTCTCACTCTCTTGTCCAGGCTGGAGTATAATGGCACAATCTCGGCTCACTGCAAAATCCGCCTCCCGGGTTCAAGCAATTTTCCTGCCTCAGCTTCCCAAGTAGCTGGGATTACAGGTGCCTGCCACCAAGCCCGGCTAATTTTTGTATTTTTAGTAGAGATGGGGTTTCACCATGCTGCCCAGGCTGGTCCTGACCTCAGGCGATCAGCCTGCTGGGATTACAGGCGTGAGCCATGGAGCCTGGCCCAGGTGGAGCTTTTAAGAGAGCATCAGCTGCGGTAGTATAGGAAGGATCAGGCAGTGGGCAGGGCCCTAGAGCTCCCAAGAGATTATGTGTTTTGGCTTCTGGCTACCAGGGCAAGCAGAGAAAGATCATCAGATGGGGGCAGGGTTAGGTGTGTCTGAGCTCACACTCTCCTTGGATGAGGCTTGCTATGGCTGCTGTGGGGGATGGAGGCATGGTTCCCAGGCCAATGGAGTAATGTTCCCAGGGGGATTATGGCCGCCTCTGCTATGTCATGAAGGTTGCCAGGGAAGTGGGGGAAAACCAGCAGTTACAGGCCTCACCCAGGTCCCATGCAGCCCAAAAGGCAAGTCCCACTCCCACTGTGCACCCGCCAACAGCACTGAGTTCGTTTCCAGGCAGCGGTGAACAGGAATGAGAACTTGCCTCAGACTACCAGCCTCCTGGCTGATAAAGCAAGCAGAACTTTCAGGTTTCACACCTCCCCACCTCCCCCAGCTTCTGTGCCATGTCAGCACACCCAATTCACCCTCCCCCCTACAAGTTCTGTCCAGGAATCTTTGCGTTCGGTTGAAACTGTTACAAAGTTCATTTGAGGTTTCCTTCCCTCTGCGGTCTTTTCCCAGTTCCTCTGGCAGCCCTCCTCAAGGACCTCTGTGAGACAAAGTCAGAAATGACTTCACTGGAGACCAAGAGAGCCCACAGAGCTCTTCCTGCTGCTTCTTCTACCCTTGTACTCACTCGGCTCTCTAAATTTGTCTCAGCTCCAGGTAAGGTTGGATCTTTAAATTTGTCTCAGCTCCAGGTAAGGTCGCATCTTTAAATTTGTCTCAGCTCCAGGTAAGTTTGGATCTTTCTCCCGTGATTTGGACCTTCAGGTTCCCCACTGAGGGTGTGTGTTTGGGGATGGATCATCCCTCTTTCACACTTTCACACTTTGGACACTCTCAGTTTTTCAAGTGTCTTGGAGCCTGTGGGAGCAATGCACTTCCTTCAAAGGGTCTCTTGGCTTTCCTGGTATATTCCTGTGGTAGTTCTTGGAGCAAAAGTTCATAATATGAGTCTCCACACACGAGTCTGCCTACTAATCTTGATTTGGTGTTGAAGGAAATACAGTACAGAAATTTGTAGATAAAATCAGATGGCAGTATGTGTCTTTTTAGCCTACTCCCCTGAAAATGAGATTCTTCTTTTCCAAAGTGAAGTATGCTGTTTTCCAAAAGGAAACTTTTATAACTTTTTAAATGGTGAAATACAACACATGAAGAGAAAGATGCATAGGAAATAAATGCACAATGTAATGAATAATCAGAAAGTAAATATCCTTTTAACTACTACCTAAATAAGGGAATAGATTGTTGTCTACACTGTAGAAGCAACCCCTTGCCCCAGGGTATCCCTTTTCAATCACATTCTCTTTATCCCTCTTAGATTAAGACATTGTCTTGATATGCACATTACTTTCATTCTTGAGATTCTTTGTACTTTTATTGCTTTTATATGTGGCCCTAAATAAAATGTCAAATATTAACTGGTTTTAAACTTTATATAAATTCATAATTTAAAAAAGTCTCTCAATAAATAATGTGTTTGTAAGATTAAATTAGGTTTATTGTACCTAGCTCTAATGAGTTAACTTTTCCTGTAGTATAAAATTCCACCATATTAATAACCACAATTTATTTATCCATCCTAACATTTTGATAGCTTCATGAATGTTAGAATTATTTTCAGCTATTGCAAAAATTGCTACCATGAACTTTCTTTTACATGTTTCTAGGTATGTGAATACATTTTTCTAGGTATATACGCAGAAATGGAATTGTTACTGTTTGGTCATAGAATATTGTATGGGAAATGACACTTTTCTAAAGTGGTTTAAAGATAAGTGTTGGTGAGAATGTTGAGAAAGGGCACCTCATACACTATTGTTTGGAATGTAAATTAATACAGTAATCACAAGCCAATTTTCATTCATACCAACCCTGCATAACAGCTTCTTGCTTCATATCTTCACCAATACTTGGTATTGTCAGACTTTTAAATTTATTCAGTCGCATGGATTTGTAGAAGGACATCACTGTAGTTTTAATTTGCATTTCAAGATGGAAATTGTGTACATGAATACTTGAAATAATAAATAAAATTAAAAATGTCTTCATAATATTGATAATTCCAGTAAAGACCTTTTCTATTACTTGAAATGGTTCATTCAAGTCATATAACTAGCAGTATATTTGCTTAACTCATCAGACAAATCAATTAATATTTTCTTGACTTGATTTCAAGATTACATTCACATAACCAATGAAACATAAACAAATATTTTCTATTTGTTTGTATAAATAAGGGTAGTGGTAATACTTCATTTACTGCATCTTCCAATTTGAAACTTTGAAACCTTTGTTACTTGTTTACAGTTTTTTCACTGACATCATTGGTGAAAGAGAGCTGAATGTTATATTCAGTGTATTCTGTCCACAAGCTTTGGTTTAAAGTACAATAGAAATATCTCTCATTCTCCCACAAAGTCTCCTAACACGTGCTAGCATTCTCACTGTTGAATAGTATTGCAAAGGCAGAATGTAGCATAGTTGATATAAATACTAAGCAAAGAAAAGACACAGAGCTTGTGGTTTGAGCTAAAAGAGTGATTTTTATCTCTGTGGAGGATGCCAAACAAAACCATCCCAATCCTTGGTAAGAAATGGTAATATTAATGAAAAGTATATTTTCTATCATGTTTTATACTTGCTATTTAGATTATGATATTTTTTCACAAAAATTAGTAATCACAGTTCCTCCAAAAGACCATTAAGTGGTCTATCAGAGACAGAATTTTGGTAAACACTAGTAAGGTAGAAAGTGCCGATGATGAAGAGCTGATGACAAGGATTTTAAGACTGACTTGGCCCTGCAGCTTACTGACCATCTGGGGGAATCATTAATGCTTCTGAGTTTCTATTTCTTCATCTGGAAAATAGTCCTTGTTACAGCTGCCCTGATTTTCTCATGGTTTGTCTAGATAAGTTAATATGAAAACATATTTAAAGACCAGTCTGCTTCCAGCTGTGATGGAGTAACTTGTATCAGACCCACTGTTCTATAAGAGAATTTTGAAAGTTGGCTACGGCACAAAACCATCTACAAAAACAATCAAAATAAAACCCAAACAAACACCAAAACCAATGCTGTTTTTGAAGGCACTGGAGACCAACCTAAACAGCCAGAACATGAGGGACCAAGATTTAGAGAAAAGGGAACCATAGAAAAGTGTAGGAAATTTCCCCTCAAGACATTTTGAGACCCACTAATCAGTAATTAAGCAGAGCAAGATTCTAAGAAAATAAGTATAAAGCAACTATTAAAAAGCTAAGCAGAGATTATCACAGCTTTGGGATTTGCTAAAGGCCTTAATAAACACTCTTGGATTTTAGTGGCAAACCCTGAAAGCTTACTCCCTAGGAGTGCTAGAAAACCAGAAATAGACTAGTCTTTACTGGATCAAGGAGAAATACTTGTATTCTAATGTCTGACAAATAAAAATGAAATTCCCTCTAGGGTAGATAACATTACCTAGGACCACTAGGATTTTCATGCACGTTATTTATCATTCATTCAAAGACTTCCAGGATGCCAGGAAAAATAACCAAATCTACAAAAATCGGGAGAAAATAGAAACAGATCCGTAAGTCATGCAGCTGTTGGGACTAAGTGATATGAACATTAAAATAATTATGATTAATGTGTGCAAGGAAAATAGGGAAGGTGGATAATTGCACAGCAAATTAAGAAACTATAAAAATAACAAAATAGGAATCTTTATAATTAATGTAATTTAACAGCAGATTAGACTCATAAGAAAAGGATTCATATATAAGAAGATAGGTTAGTAGAAAATATTTAGATTGAAGGAGAGAAAGAAAGAGACAGAAAAAAAGAGAGACAAGAAAGAGAGAGATGCTTTAAAACCATAGGAGATATAAGGTACACAGTAAAAAGATTAAACTTATGTGTTATTGGAGTCCAGAAAAAGAAGCGAGATAGAAAGAGAGAGAAGATTCTCTGAAGATATCATAGCCTAGAATTATCTAAAATTGCTGGAAGTCTACTGATTCAAGCATATCTATGAATCAAAAGCAGGGCAAATCAAAGAACATCACACCTAGATACATCATAGTAAAACTGTTGAAAGCTCAAAACAAAGAGCAAATCCTAAAAACATCTAAAGGAAAAAAGATACATTACTTTTAAAGGAGAAACATTAAAGTTATGGTTGACTTTTCAATAGTGTGATTTCTTTCTTATATGTTTGCAAAAATTGACCAGAGGATTTATCTAGGCATGAAACACTCTTTGCAAGAAAATTTTAGACTCATATTCAATTCATCAACAATATAAGGAAAATTAGATTATTTCATCAATTTTGATAGTTAACTTTTAAAAAGGAATTTGTCCATTTCTTCTAAATTTTAAAATTATTGGTATAATATTTAAAATTATATATTCCTATTATTTTTTAAATTATACTTTGTAGGAATATTCTCTTTTATCTGCATGTTATAGTAATTTGTGACTTTTTTCTATTTTGTGCCTGTCAATCTTTAGAGGTTTATCAATTTTTTTATTTTTGAAGAATAAACTTTGGCCTTCTTTATTTTTCTACTTCATTTTGTTTTCTATTTCATAGATTACATCTCTTAAATATTTTATTTCTTCTATGACTTTAAATTGCTGTTTATTTACTAGTTCCTTTATGTGGTCATTTAATCTTTGATTTTCAGGCTTTATCCTTTTGTAATACAAGCATACATGCATTTTGACCTATAAATTTCCCTCTGTGAACTGCTGTGGTTCATTTTATAAGGCCAGCATGACCTTAACACCAGAGAACATTATTAAAATTTCTTGGTGGTAATGGCCAAATCTCTCATCAAAAAAGATGCAAAATTTTAAAATAAAAAATTAGCAAATTCTACCCAGGATTACAAAAAAAGAGCAATATATTGTGTCTAGGTAGGCTTTATTCCAGTTATACAAAATTGGCGTAATAATAGAAGAAGAAATAAATGTTATTTGTTATACTAAAAAAGGGGGGGAAAGTCTAATGTGACCATCACAACAGATTTTTAAAAAGCATTTACTTAGGATAACAATCCTTCAGAATAAAATACCTGGTATTCTTAATGTGCCAGAGTACCTACCAGAAATTGATACCAAAATAATATTTAATGGCAATAATATTAAAATAAATAACTAAAAGCTTTCTTTCTGTAAATGAGAATGACATAAGAATGTCTTGCTTTTAACTCTTCTATTTAATATTATACCGAATGTTCTATCCACTGCAATAAGATAAGAAAAATGAACAAAAAGAAACAAGCATCAGAAATGTAGAAGAAAACTACAGCTGCCATTATTTGTAGATAAAATTAATGTGCCCATAGAAAATTACCAAAAGAATCAAACCTAATGAAAAAAACAAGAGTACTCCAACATGCAACCTGAATGAATATCACATAATGTTGAATGATAGAGCAGAGATAAATGTGTACATAATATTTGATTCTACTTATGTAAAGTTCTGAAACAGGCAAAACATATATATATATATATATATATATATATATATACACACACATATATAGAAATCAAAAGAGTGGTTACATTTGGTGAGGAAGTAATTATTGGAAGGGTACGTGAGAAAGGGTGTTTGATCTGGAAAGTGGTCAATAGGTATGCACATAAGTAAAACTTATTGAACTGTACATAAAAGACTTGCATACTTTATAGTATGTATGCTACACCTCACTACTAAAGTAAACAAAGAAAGAAATAAACCTTATAACCAAAGAGAAAATTTATGAATTTCTATTATGCCTCCTCTGTCTTATCTCAGCTAATTATAGGGCCATTTTATATAAGGCTCTATATATGTTTTATCTTTTATTTATAATCTTATTAATATAAGACATAATTTATTATATGACTTATATTTTTTGTAAGGGTCCTATAAAATGAAAATGAGTATTTCCAATCCAGATCAAAGATCATGGTGTGGCAAAGGGGAATACTCAATGTTTTCTTAAGGGAGAGAACAGTGACATCTCTGTGAATGGAGCTATTTACAGAGGAGGATGTCTCTTACACTCTCTTGCAAGATCCTTAATGGTGCACACCCAAGTGTTAGCCTGGAATGCAGTAATAATCTGAGCTAATTTTTATTGGAGATTTACTCTGTGCAAGGTTTTTTTTTACGTGAATGATCTCAATTACTTCTCATAACAACCTGTGAAGTAGCTAAGATTTTGTCCTCATTTTAAAGTCAATAAAACAGAAGCTCATAACATGCCAAGTCACTCAGTTTGTAAGAGGTGGAGTTTAGATGCAAGTCCAAGTCAGTGCAAATCTCAAGACTATGCTCATAACCATTGTATTATACTTCCAAGAAAACAGTTGGGTATATGAGTCAGAAACCTCTATATCTCCATTATAGAATTGAAAACAATCCGTTTATTAAGTTTAAACTCTGGAATTCCTCCTCATTAGGGAATAAGACCCAAAAGGAAGGGATAATATTTTATTCATCTATGGGCACCCATTGTTTAGCACAGGACATGTCACATAACAGATATTAGGCTTAATAAACATTTGTTCAGTGAGGTAGCTCGAATATCCATGGTTGTGGTGTTACTGTAGAATCCATCCATTCCTGCACACTTGTTTGTAACTGAAATATATATTATCTCCCTTAGCAAGCTTCACAAGGTAATAAGCATATTCATCAAATAATTCCAATCGAAACTGTGGGACTCACTGGTATTTACTGCATCTGAAATTCACGATTAGTGCACAGAAAGCAAAAAGAAGCATCCTAGTGATTGCTTGAGAATTCAATTTGCATATTTTTATACACTCAATGGAGTAAAAGCAAACTTTAGGGCTTCTGAACAAAATTATTCCATTTTGTTACCACATTTTCCATTTTCTCAATAAAGTGATAGCTACTTATTGATAGTTTTTGTGTTTTCCAGACACTCTCTTTGTGTTCTGGAGATAAGCTGTCAATATAACCCCAAAGAATCTTTTGGAAGGGCAAGAATTCCCAAGGATACTACCTAGAGCTCCGCCAGCAGACACATGCCTTAAAAATTTTTCTTTTCTACCAACTCTTTGTCCATGGAGATAAACCAATTTTCCTCTTTTTTTGTAATGCACAGGATCTACAGGGGTGCCTGGGTAAGGAATTTAGCATATCATCCTAGGAATACCTTGGTCTTTGGTTTGGCAGTACATCATCACTGGAGGTGGTAACAGTTGTGCAACAGTTTATGGGTGTGGTGTGGGGTCTAGCGGCTGCTTTTATTTTTTCCCTTCTAGAAGTTTATTTCCTTTGAGTCGCTTTTTAATTATGACGGATTTGTTTTATGTTGTATATATTCATTTCAAAGATCTTAGGCAGTCTTTTTTTCAAGATTCATGGAAACAAAGATTCATGATTCTGATGAAAAAGAGTGTTCAACATCTGTCAGGGCCTATGTTCCTACACATTTTTGATGGTACATATTTGGCATTATAAAAAGTTATGTAATATCCATGAGGACATGAATAAATCTCTGAATTATCAATGCTCAATCTCAGTGTCTGCCCCATTCATAAGTAAAGTTAAAATGTACAGGAAGATCCAGATCACCTTCTGCCCCAATCTGTGATTGATTGATTTATGGTAAGAACACGTAACATGAGATCTAACCTCAGCAAATTTTTTAGGGCACAATACGGTATGGTTTACTAAGGCCACAATATACAGCAGATCTCTAGAACTTACTCATCTTGCACAACTAAAACTTTACCCATTGAACAGCAACTCCCTGTTTCTCCTTCCCCCTTATTCCCTGGCAACCAGCATTCCACTCTCTGTTTCTATGAGTTCAACTATTTTACCAACCTCATATATATACATGGAATCATACAGTATTTGTCCTTCTGTGACTGGCTTATTTCATTTAGCATAATTAAACTTATGTTACTTCTTTAACATGAGGCTGTTGCAAAAAGGGGAAAATGTAAATTGAAGAAACAATGGTTTCCTAATATTAACAAACGTAGAGTATAATGTCAGGTGTTATTCAAGACCTTTCTCATCTCAACAGCCAATGGGACTGTCAAGATAGACCATGTCTTGTTCACCTCTTGAGTTTAGGAGTTACTGTAGAAAAGTCATTTAAAAATAATAGTTGCTTGTAAGCAGGACACTGAATTTTTTGATTTCTGAAATTCTATATAAAAATTCAGAATATTTTTACCTAAATAGATCTGCTTATTAGTAAAAATTTACAAGAAAAACAGATTCAGAATCTCTATCTCTCTTTCATGACAAGTGTATGTTTAATGTGAGAAAGGGGCTAGGTAACAAACACCCTTCATGTTGGGAGTTAGGCCAAGATTTTCTCAAGATTCATGGAAGTGAGTTGTAGGGCAGTTCTGGAAAGATGGCGGATAGGGACAGGGCTGACATGCAGCTCCCACTTGGACAGGACAGAACGTCATGTGGAGACTCACACCATGAAATTTTGTTCCAGGAAGCACCACAGGAGCAGACCAGGGAAACCAAAATAATTCACAGATCCTTTGAAAGAAGCCTCAAGCCACTACAAATTCCACGAGACATGCAAAAACTCTGGTGCTCTCTTGAAAGCACCACCTGCTGGCCACCCACCAACTCAGGACGTTACAGCAACTCATGACAGAACAACCCTGCTCCAAGGAAGGAGAAAACAACAGATAATTCCACTGTCTGCAACATCCTGGCTAACCAGTGGTCCTGAATCTGTCCACATGACAACTTTACTGCTAGCAGAATCAGCATCAAAGAAAGCCAACACACTAAACATATGTACAACCAAGGACTCTCACAGAGTCTACTTCACTCCCCTGCCACCTCCACCAGAGCAGGTGCTGGTATCCATGGCTGGGAGAACTGAAGATGGATCACAGCACAGAACTCTTTGCAGACGTTCCTCAACACCAGCCCAGAGCCTGGTAGCCCTGCTGAGTGGCTAGACCCAGAAGAGCAACAACAATCACTGTAGTCAGGCTTGCAGGAAGCCCCATCTGTAGGGGAAGTGGGAGTACACTGCATCAAGAGACCAGCCCATGGGACAAAAGAGTCTGAACAGCAGCCCTTGAGCTCCAGATTTTTCCACTGAAATAGTCTACACAAATGAGAAGGAATCAGAAAAGTAACATTGGTAGTATGACAAAACAAATTTCTATAACACCACCAAAAGACCACACTAGCTCTGTGACAATGGATCTGAACCAAGAAGAAATCTCTGGATTGCCAGATAAAAAATTCAGAATGTTGATTATTAAGCTATTCAAAGTGATACAGGGAAAGGTGAAAAGGAACTTAAAGAAATTTAAAAAAACAACACAGGGTATGGATGGAAAATGCTGCAGAGAAATAGATATCAAAAAGAAAAAGCAATCACAACTTCTGAAAATGAAAGACACACTTAAAGAAATAGAAAATGCACTGGAAAGTTTCAACAATAGAATCAAACAAGTAGAAGAAAGAACTTCAGAGCTTGGAGACGAGGCTTTTGAATTAACCCAATCAGATAAAGACAAACAAAAATAATTTTTAAAAAAGGCCAGATGTGATGGCTCATGCCTGTAATCCCAGCATTCTGGGAGGCCAAGACAGAGAGATCGCTCAAGCTTAGGAGTTCAAGACCAGCCTGGGCAACATGGTGAAACTGTCTCTACTAAAAATCCAAACCTTAGTTGGGTGTGGTAGCACAAGCCTGGGATCCCAGCTACTCAGGTGGTCGAGGCATGAGAATTGCTTGAACCTGGGAGGCAGACATTGCAGTGAGCCAAGATCACACCATTGCACTAAAGACTGGGTGACAGAGTAAGACTCTGTCTCAAAAAAATAAAAAAAATAATAATAAAAGGATAAAGCCTCCAAGAAATCTGAGATGATGTTACATGGCCAAACCTAAGAATAAATGGTGTTCCTGAGGCAGAAGAAAAATCTCAAAGTTTGGAAAACATATTTGACGGAATCATTGAGGGAAACTTCCCTGGCCTTGCTAGAGATCTAGACATCCAAATACAAGAAGCTCAAAGAAAACCTGGGAAATTTATCACAAAAAGATCATTACCCAGTAACATAGTCATGAGGTTATCTAGAGTCAAGACAAAGGAAAGAATCTTAAGTACTGTGAGGCAAGAGTTTCAGGTAATCTATAAAGGAAAACTTATCAGATTAACAGAAAATTTCTCAGTAGAAACCCAACAAGCCAGAAAAGACTGGAGTCCTATCTTTAGCCTCTTCAAACAAAATAATTAACAACAAAACAAACAGAATGTTGTATCCAAAAAAATTAAGCTTCATAAATGAAGGAGAGATAAAGTCTTTTTCAGACAAATAAATGCTGAGACAATTTGCCACAGCCAAGCCAACACTGCAAGAAATGCTAAAAGGAGTTCTAAATCTTGAAACAAAACCTCAAAATGCACCAAAATAGAACCTCCATAAAGATAAATTTCACAGGGTCTATAAAACCTTAACACAAAGAAAAAAACAACAAGGTATTCAGGCAACAACTAGCATGATGAGTAGAATAGTACCTCACATCTCAATATTAATGTTGAATGTAAATGGCCTAAATGCCCCACTTAAAATATACAGAGTGGCAGAATGGATAAGAATCTACCAACTAAATATCTGCTGTCTTCAGGAGTCTCACCCAACACATAAGGATTCACATAAACTTAAGGTAAAGGGGTGGAAAACATTATTCTATGCAAATGGACACCAAAAGAGAGCAGGATTGTTAGCTATTCTTATATCAGACGAAACATACTTTAAAGTAACAACAGTTAAAAAAGACAAAGAAGGACATTGTATAATGATAAAAATATTAGTCCAATAGGAAAATGTCACAATCCTAAATAAATGCGCACCTAACACTTGAACTCCCAAATTTATAAAACAATTACTACTAGACCTAAGAAATGAGATAGATGGAAACAGAATAATAATGTGGGACTTCAATACTCCACTGACAGCACTACACAGGTCATCAAGACAGAAAGTCAACAAAGAAACAATGGACTTACACTGTAACCCAAAACAAATGGACTTAGCAAATATTTACAGAACATTCTCCCCAACAACTGCAAAATAAACATTCTTTTCATCAGCATATGAAACATTCTCTAAGATATACCGTATGATAGGTTACAAAACAAGTCTCAATAAACTTAAGAGAATCAAAATTATATCAAGTGTCTTCTAAGATCACAGTTGAATGAAACTGGAAATTAACTGAAAAAGGAACACTCAAAATTATACAAATACATGAAAAATAAATAATCTGCTCCTGAATGATCTTTGGGTAAACAATGAAATCAAGAAGGAAATTAAATAATTCTTTGAGCTGATCAATAATAGTGACACAACTTATCAAAGCCTCTGGGACACAGCAAAAGCAGTGCTAAGAGGATCATTCATAGTATTAAATGCTTACATAAAAAAATCTGAAAGAGCACAAACAGACAATCTAAGGTCACACCTCAAGGAACTGGAGAAACAAGAACAAACCAAACCCGAATTCAGTGGAAGAAAAAAATAAAAGATCAGAGCAGAACTAATTAAATAAAACAAACAAAAAAAATACAAAAGATAAATGAAACAAAAAGCTGGTTCTTTGAAAAGATAATCAAAATTGATAGACCGTTAGATAAACCAAGAAGAGAGAAGATCCAAATAAGCTCAATTAGAAGTGAAATGGAAGATATTATAACCAATATCAGAGAAATACAAAATATCATTCAAGTCTACTATGAACACCTTTACATGCACAAACTAGAAAATCTAGAGGAGATGGATACATTCCTGGAAATATACAACCCTCCTAGATTGAATCAAGAGGAAATAGACCAATAACAAGTGCTGAGATTGAAACAGTAATAAACAAATTGCCAACAAAAAAGTTTCAGGATGAGATGGAGTCACAGCTGAATTCTATGAGGCATTCAAAGAAGAATTGGTACCAATATTACTGAAACTATTGCCAAAGAAAGAAAAAAGGGAATTCTCCCTAAATCATTCTAAGAGGCCAGTATCACCCTAATTCCAAAATCAGGAAATGGCATAACAGAAAGAGAAAACTACAAACCAACATCCCTGATGAACATAGATGTAAAAATCCTCAACAAAAATACTAGCTAACCAAATCCAACAGCATATAAAAAAGATAACCCACCATGATCAAGTGGGTTTCATACCAGGGATGCAGGGCTGGTTTAACAAAAACAAGTTAATAAATGTGAAACACCACATAAACAGAATTAAAGACAAAAATCATATGATCATCTCAATAGATGCAGAAAAAGCATTTGACAAAATCCACCATCCTTTAGGATTAAAATCCTCAGCAAAATTGGCATAGAAGGGACATACCTCTTGGTAATAAAAGGCATCTATTACAAATCCACAGCCAACATTTTACTGAATGGAGAAAACTAAAAGGCATCCCACCTAAGAACTGGAACAAGACAAGGATGCCTACTTTCACCACTTCTATTCAACGTAGTACTGAAAGTCCTAGCCAGAGATATCAGACAAGAGAAAGAATTAAAGGGCATCCAAATCAGTAAAGAGAAAGTCAAACTGTCACTGTTTGCCAATGATATGATCATATACCTAGGAAACCCTAAAGACTCATTCAAAAAGCTCCAAGATCTGATAAATGAATTCAGTAAAGTTTCAGGAGACAAAATTAATGTACACAAATTAGTAGCATTGCTATACACCAACAACGACCAACCTGAGAATCAAATCAAGAACTCAGCCCATTTTACAACAGTTGCAAAAAATCAAAATGCATAGAAATATACCTAACCAAGAAGGTGAAAGATCCATACAAGAACAACTACAAAACATTGATGAAAGAAATCATAGATGACACAAAGAAATGGACACACATTGCATGCTCATGGATGGGTAGAATCAATACTGTGAAAATGACCATACTGCCAAAAGCCATCTACAAATTCAGTGCAATTCTCGTCAAAATACCATCATCATTCTTTATAGAACTAGAAAAAAAAAATCCTAAAATTCATATGGAACCAAAAAAGAACCCCCATAGTCAAAGTAAGACTAAGCAAAAAGAACAAATCCAGAGGCATCACATTACCCAACTTCAAACTATACCACAAGGCTTTGGTTACCAAAACAACATGGTACTGGCATAAATATAGGCACGTAGAACAATGGAGCAGAATAGAGAACCCAGAAATAAAACCAAATATTAACAGCCAACTGACTTTCGACAAAGCAAACAAAAGCATAAAGTGAGGAAAGCACACCCTATTTAACAAATAGTGCTGGGATAATTGGCAAGCCACGTGTAGAAGAATGAAACTGGATCCTCATTCCTCACCTGATATAAAAATCAACTCAAGATGGATCAAAGACTTAAATCTAAGACCTGAAACCACAAAAATTCTAGAAGATAACATCAGAAAAATTCTTCTAGACATTGACTTAGGCAAAGAGTTCATGACCAAGAATCCAAAACCAAGAGAAACAAAAACAAAGATAAATAGATGGGACCTAGTCAAATTAAAAAGCTTCTGCACAGCAAAAGAAATAATCAGAAGAGTAAACAGACAACCCACAGAGTAGGAAAATATAGTCTCAATCTATACACCTGGCAAAAGACTGATATCCAGAATCTACAAGGAACTCAAATAAATCAGCAAGAAAAAAAAATCCCATCAAAGAGTGGGCAAAGGATATGAGTAGACAATTATTAAAAGAAGATATACAAATGGCCAACAAACACATGAAAAAGTGCTCAATATCAGTAATCATCAGGGAAATGCAAATTAAAACCACAATGAGATGCCACCTTGCTCTTGCAAGAATGGCCGTGATTAAAAAATTAAAAAATAATGGATGTTGACATGGGTGTGGTGAAAAGGGAACAGTTCTACACTGCTGGTGGGAATGTAAAACTAGTACAACCACTATGGGAAACAGTATGGAGATTCCTTAAATAACTAAAAGTAGAACAACCGTTTGATCCAGCAATCCTGCTACTGGTTATCTACCCAGAGGAATAAAGGTCATTATATGAAAAAGACACTTGCATGCACATGTTTATGGCAGTACAGTTCACAATTGCAAAAACAAGGAGCCAGACTAAATGCCCATCAACCAATAAGTGAATAAAGAAAATATAGTATATATATTTTTATATATATTATATATATTTATATATATTTTTATATATATATTTATATATATTATATATAATTTATATATATTATATATATATATACACACACACACACACACACACACACGTATATACACCATGGAATACTACTCAGCCCTAAAAAGGAACAAGCTAAAGGCATTCACGGCAATCTGGATGAAGTTGGGGACCATTATTCTAAGTGAAATAACTCAGGAATGGAAAATCAAACATTGTATCTTCTCACTTACAAGTGGGAGCTAAGCTATGAGGACAAAAAGGCATAAGAATGATACAGTGGGCTTTGGGAACTCAGGGGGAAGGGTGGGAGGGAGGTGAGAGAAAAAAGGACTATACATTAGGTACAGTGTACACTGCTCAGGTGATGGGTACACCAAAATCTCAGAAATCACCACTAAAGAACTTATTCATGCAACCAAACACCGCCTGTACCCCCAACACTAGTGAAATAATATTATTTTTTAAAAACATAATAAGCAAAGACTTATGGTTCTGATGAAAAAGATTTTTCAACATCTCCCAGAGCCTATGTTTCTGTACGTTTTTTATGGAACATATTTGGCATTCTAAAAAGTTATGTAATATCCATGATGACACGTAGAAATCTCTGAATTATCAGTGCACACTCTCTGTGTCTGGCCCGTGCATAAATAAAATTATAATGTACAGGAAGATCCAGCTTATCTTTTGCCCCATTTGTGCAATTGACACCCTTTTCCTTTTGACACCCTTTTGTTTCCCTTTGAGGCCCTCAATAACAGTTAAGATTTTATGGTTGCAAACAGTAGAAAAGACTCTAACTTAAATAGGAAACAATTGATTGGGATATAAACGTACGTGAGAACATAAGGGAGTGATATAAGAAACCTTCATTAGAAACATACGAAGAACCGACAAAGCATAAGAGACATTTGGTGAACAAACAAGGAAAGAATAGGTATGGGGAGAGCCTCAGTGATCCATGTATCAGGAACTAATACATCAAGTTTTTAGGGAGTGGCTGATTGCTGAGATGAGGCAGTTTCTACTCTTCATTAGCCTTTTGTAATTCTGGGGAAAAGATCTGATTGGCCTAGATTGAGTCACATGTTCCCTATTGGCAAGGGGAAGGCCTGAAACCTTGACTGACAAACTGAATCAATCAGTTATTGGAATGTAACCAACCACTCCAAAACTCAGTGGCTTTAAATCATGCTAATGTATTTCCTACCTGCAGATAGGCTGGTGATCAGCTCTTGTAAGCTGGGTTCTGCTTAAAGATGTGGGGCAGATGGCAAAGATATACTCCATACACAGTTCATTCTGGGTCCCAGGCAGCAGGGTGGCGGCTACATGGGAGAGGCTCTTCCCATGGCAAAGTATAAGAGCATAAGCGCATTTGAAGCCTTTGCTTGCATCACGTCTATTAGCACCTCATTGGCGAGCTTTTTGTGGGAGTGATAGCCGAATCAGCAGACAAAGGGAATAGATAGAGGAACGTGTGAAGAAAGGAAGCCAATAATTAAACTGGGGCAATTACCCAAGAATCAAAGAAATAATTACCCCAAAAGAAATCATAATGTTTTTACCATGAAAGGGATTCTTGTGGGGGAAAGAAAGAAATGAGATCAACCAGTTCCCAGATCCTGAAAGGCCTTGTTCTCACCTGGCTCTTATGAACTGCAGCTGTAGGTGGTTCCTCTCGTGGCACTTTCATATGCCAATAAGATGCCAAGAGCCAAGGATGTAATCTTTATGGGAGGGATGTGACAAGTATCTTTAAGGTAAAAACAGACCTGGTCAGATCACAGCTATATAATATAGCTATATAAAAGTAAAAATCACGGCTGTATAAAAGTAATGTGTCTATTTTTAGCAGTAGCCCTGAAAATGATTGTGATTACAGTATATTAAGACAGAAAAATCATATAGGAGGAGGGATTGTTGCTGTTACTTGCTGTATGAGAACTCTTGAGCATCCAAGCGCTTATAAATTAGTCCAGAGCAACAAGTTCAGCTGTTCTGGCTCTCTCTGTTGCTCGCTTCAGCACTAGCCATTTCTGAAGCATTATTCTAGTGGATAGTGGTGTGTGTTCTGTTTTATAATTTACCTTGCCTGGGAAATACTGATGAAACTTGAAGGAAATAATAGTTTAACAAATCAAAAGGCCTCCTGATGCTGGTCCTTAAACCTAGACTGGGGTGGCTACATCAAACCATATATTCAGATTCTAGGGCTTTATTCCTGAGGACTCTCATTAAATATGTCTGTGTTGAAGCCCTAATTTCTATTTCTATTGTGAAACTCCAGAGGTGTTCCAGAGATTCTAAGGTTTATCCAGGTTTTGAGTCTACCTAGTCTGCTTTATTTTACATATGAAAAAAAAATTGACACCCAGAGTGAATGATGGGATAGCTTTCTTCCCAGTGTCACACAGCTGGTTTGTCTTGAGTCAGAACTTGGACTAGGACCTGATCTCCTGTCTCCCAGCCTAGTGCGTATTCCCCTACAACCTACTGTCTCCTTCATATGAATGCCCAGAGATATCATGCTGATCAGAATTTCTGGAGTATGAACATCATCCCTTCCCCATTCGTAGGAACCTTAATTGTCTTCACCCTAAAGCACATATAGCTTCAGATATGTTTGCATATTTATGTGGATCTAATTGCTCATGAGTCGATCTAGTCAATTAGCCTTTGGTTACTGGAAAAAAAGTGATTTAAGACTATTTTTAAATGAAACCTGTGAATCCTTTTGCCATATAGGCACAAAGTAGGAAGTCAAGGGGCACTGTGATAAAGGAGACAGCAGCAGGTCCAGGGAAAAATCTTACAGAGTGAAATCATCAACCCTCAATGGAATGTGAATCGAAAGCCAAGAACTATTAGTAAAAAGAAAAATGTATAAAGTAGAGGAAAGAAGAACAGAGGGGCGTGAGCGTGAGATGGGAGTGCAGAGGGCTTGAATTGGCCTGGACAGCCCATTTCTCAGCAGGTCAGCACTCACAGGTTGGCACGCAGGATAAGATAGGGTGAGAGACAGCCACCGAAAAGGAAGAAAGATGGTCTTCGGGAAGGGAAGATATGCTTAAAATTAAACACAAGGGAGGAAAAGGGGGTTTACAGTTTTCTGAGATGAGATTCAGGGCTGAAGTCATAGTTTGGCAGCCAAACCAAAGAAATTTAGTTTCCCTTGGAAAGATTTATGTTTTCTAGGGTTGAGAAATATGTCTGGCTGCCAATATTTCATAAAGCAACATAGAAAGAAATACAACCTACTTTAGTGTTTGGCTTGGGACTTTTCACCTTTGTTTGGCAAGATATTTTTCATTTTGAAAGAGGGAGTGAGTACTATTCATGTCAGCTCCCTATGAAGATCTTAAAGCTCTTTGCCTAAATTATCTGATGGTTCATAATGCTTTACTTACCTATATATAAATATTTTAAAAGGTAGATTAAATTAACAGAACCTGCGACACTCATAACCTGTCTGTTCCAAAATTCTTTGAGATAACATTGCCATCAAACAGAACTAAAAGAAGTGTAATCAAGCCCTTTGGGAATTTCATGTAGTAGTTGGAAACCACAAAATGTAGGTCCAGTTCTGCCATTTGTTATTTTTATGACCTTGAAAAGTTACTCAACCCCTCTGTGCCACCGATTTCTTATCTATTATGTGGAGTTTATGAAAGAATTTACTTCACAGGGTTGTGGAGAGGATTGAATGACTCTTAGAACAATGCTTGGCACTCAGAAAGGATTAATTGTTATTACCACATTTTCTGGAATTTCTGAGATATCTCAATTTCAACTATTCTTCATTACTATAGTCATATTATCATGAAAATACTCTAAAAATGCCAACTAACTACATTTTTAAGATTATCTTTCCTATGTGGAAGTGGCAGCAAACTTTTTCTCTTATTTTTAAATTAGATTTTGTGTCCTTATTTGAGGCTTAGGAAATATAATAATGTCAAGAAAGGACAGAGTTCAGCCAATGTTCCTGAGTGCTGCGAGAGAGGGGAAGCAATGGAGAGGAAAATTTCTTCCAGTCTTCTCCAGCTCCAAACCATGTCAGCCCCACTGTTGTAACTGCTATGAATTATCACCGGCTCTTTGTACTTATCCACTCAGAGTTTCATATGCCTGTTTTCCCATTCAGAGAGATGTTTTCCCCAGGCATAGTCATCTGCTTACACTGGCCATAATTTCCCCAACAGCCTGTTTGCCAGTGTATCTTCCCTTCTCTTTCTTCCTTTCTCTCCTTTCCTTTCCCATGCCTTCTCTCTCTTCCCCTTTGCCAGTTTCTTTCCCACCCTTCCTCCCTCCCTCCTTTCCTACTTCTTAAAGTCTTTGTGTCTCTACCATCCTCCAGGCACTATGTTCTTCTCTTCCCAATTCCCCAACATTAACCTATATCCAAGTATTATCTGGACAGATGCTGATTTCTATCCTCCTCCTTCTGCCTTCTCTTTAAATCTTCCTTCATGCCCTCAGTGTCCTGTCATCCACCTCTTCTGCTTTGTTCTGCTTCTAGCTCTTTCTCAACCATCTTCATTATTACACAGGCACATAGGATAATGTAAATGTAGACAATAGATGGAGCTTGAACTATAGGTAAGTAATCTAGGCTCTCCTCTTGGTTCGTTTATTTGCCATCTGAGTGACCTTAAACAAGGCACTTAATGCAGCAAAGCTTCCATCTCCACATATGTAAACCACGTGCTCTGAGTGCTCAAGCAAATGCTATCAGGTTCATATGAGGCTGTATAAGTCAAGTAGCATGTTTTAACATCTGTCAATTCCTACTTACTTAATGACACTATTGCCCCATTCTCCCTGGCAGTCTAGATATTCTACTCATTTTCAGCCTATAGATGTCACAGCTTTTACTTTCAACTGTAGTATCATTCCTTTTGGTAATCATTTCACCCCTGATCCTTTTCTCCCAACCTCAACTCCTACTTCTTCCTTTATATGCTGTTTACGCCAGTAATTCAAAATCACTCAGAGTCTGCCACATGTGACAAGCTGCTTCTCATCACGTAACCTCTCCTTAGCTGTTCTTGCATTCTTTCTGTGTCTCAGAAGCAATTGTTGAATTGAACTCTATCCTTTTCTAACTATGTGAATGTAGACTTACACTAATTTTGGAATTCTACAACTTGGATTCAAGCTCCAGCCATCTATGTATTTTGGCTATCTGACCTTGACAATGTCATTTAACCTCTAAGAGAGTCAGTTTTCTTGTGTATATATGGGGGACAATGACAACTTCTGTTTATTGAAAGCTCACTATTTGTCAGAGTTGTGTATTTGCTCATTTATCTTTTCTCATTTTATTTTTACAGCTGCCCTATGATGTACCTATTATTATTCCTATTTTACAAATAAGAAAGCTGAGACTGGAAAGCTATTTATCTCAAAAACTAAAATAGCCTCAGAACTAGAATCCTTGTCTCCACTCTCACTGTTCTTTCATCTGCTTTGTTGGAATATTAATGGTGATCTCCTAAAATCATCAAACAAATACTGTCACGTCCTTTGCAATGCCCACCCCCCCACCCCCAACTGAAGTTGCTTAATTGCGTAGAGAAAAATCTAATTTAAATGTCCTCTCATGTCTTATAAGCCCCACAGGACCTAGCCTCTAATTACCTCTTTGAATTCATCACACACTATGTTCCCCTTCTTTCACAGCACTCAGGGACATTAGCTGAATTGCTTTTTCTGGCCCAGGTAAGCACTTTGCAGCCACAGGACATTTGCATGTGCTGTTTCTTCTTCTGGGAGCATTCTTCCAATAGATCTTTCATGGCTGGCTCCTTCTTCTCATCTGTCTTAGCTCAAATGCTGCCTCCTTTGAGTAGTTTTTCCTGAAACCCAATCCCGTTTAGCCAGGCTCCATTACTGTCCTTTTCATAACCATATTTTATTTTTGAGAGCGCTCATCACAATCTAAAATCATCATTTACTTATTTATTACCTGTCTTCTGTATTCTCAGTGTATAGCACAGCAGATTCAACACATCTTTGTTAAACGAACGGACTGTCCAAAGTTAGTTTAGACAAGAGGGGATGGAACAGGATTTGAGCCCAGGACTGTCTGACTCTAAAGTCCATATGCCTAACCACTGCATTCATTCCCTGCTTCAGCCATTAAAATATTGAAAAGAAACAGTAGGCTAACATGGGAGCATGGTTTATAAACTCCAAGCATTATGTCAATGTGAACATGCGGTTTTGGTACTCTGTCCTCTGCTGGATGCCACATGGACTAAAACTGTCTGTTCTCAAGAGGCTCTAAGTCATCACCGGTGTTAGAGAAGAAAGGCCGTTGTCTACAATAAATCCTTCTGCTGACATTCCTTTACGACTATGGTGACATCTGTGAGAAGCTCTTCTCTTTTCTTCCCATTCTTGGCCAGACCCTTGCCAATCCTACCTTATCTTCTACACTCTTGGCCTTGCCTTTCTTGCTGCCATTAAAGAAAGATGTACTGAAAATCTCCCATTCATTCTTAATTAGCTGACTTAACACACTCTCTTTTCATAGAGATTTTAGGCCTCTGTTTAATTCCCAACTATGCCTACATAGGGCTTACAGTAACAAAATCCAAATTATATCTAGAATTAACCATGGGGAGTCCTAATTTTTAAGACCCTCTCTTCCATTGTAGATTGGAAATAAAACTGAGGTAGGTTCATTCACCTGAAATCAACACTTAATCACACAGCAAGTTAATGGCAAAGTGAAAATGAAAATTCGTGTCCTTCAGTGCTTCTCTCCTAAAACCTGTTGAGTTTATTTTTTTAATTATTAATAGAGTATCATTATATAAATTTCTGATGTGATTATGCTTTAGTGAAAGAAAACTTTACATCCAACCCAAAGTGAATGTTTATTCTATGGTTTGCAAATAAAGTAGCAACCCATATATTTTATCTTTGCATTAGTAAAGCCTCCAAACTTCAAAGGCAAATAATTTATTTCAATATCAGTGGCATAAATTAATTCCCCATGCACTGCATTCCTTTGAACTCTTAATCTACAATCAGCATCATTTTAGGATTTGCTAAGATCAAAAGTCTCTCTAGAACAATTAGCTTGATTTAGTCATTCTACAATGTGTATACATATATCAAAACCTCAAGTTGTGTACAATAAATATATACAATATTCACTTGTCAACTGAAAATAAATAAACAGAAGTATCTAGAACCACCCAATACTTAGATATTTGAATAATTCTGTTGTTTTTCCAAGTAAAACATAGAGTATGTTTCTAAAACCTAGTACTTGCAAAAGTTTAGTTTTAAGTTATGAATATGTATTTTGAAAGTAGCCTGCAGCTTCTTTATGCTTGAATATTTTGAGTCTACCCCGCTAGTGTCTCATCATGCAACGATGAAAAACTGAAATGAAGATGATATAGCTAAGGCACAGAGTATTACTCTTTAGAGATACAATTGTCTTAGCAATGAGATTACAGAAATTAAAATGTGTGATGTTTTTCTTATCTGAATGCCTAAATCATTGTTTCATGTTGGTATTCAAAGAAAACAAGTTCTTATTCATACAACAAATAGAATGAGTGATGGGAACTGAAAAGGAGGAAGACACAATTCCCTGGTTTTCTGTGTCTCTTTTCATGATTTTTTTTCTGGTGCTGGTATACGTATCAGCCTACACACATCCACCATACTTTCTTCAAGTACTCAAGAAAGTGTTGAGTTCCCCAAACTGTTTCCTTACATCAAATTTTTAAAAACTCCCCCACCCATCATTTTCAGTCAATGAAGCCAGTTTCTTCCCTCTATGGAAAGTAGATTCTAAAGTTTGACTTGTAGATCATTGCTATTACTAACACGTAATGCCATTTGGAGCACATTCATCCTAGAAATTTTCCAAGTTTACAGTGTCTACTTGAATTTTTTCAGTGAATATTTGTCATTTCATTCAAGAGCAGGCCTATGGGTAATCATTTAATCAAAACTACTGCAGTGATTGCTACTTGTACAGAAAATTACAAAGCTACAACAGGAGTCAAGCCACGATTGCCAAGTCTAAATGGGCACTGCTTTTTGTTAAGTATTGGGTAAGAATGAAGCCTTAAATTTGGAGGAAATTGAAGAGCATTCTTTGGTCAGAACCAAATTTTCCAATTTTCATTTTCTCTATTTTATTTACACAAAAATACATGATGAAAATTCATAGAAGGCACATATGAAGAACACGTATATTATGATTCTTGCTTTCTGATAAATGTCTTATTCTAGCTTTGGGGCCCCTGATATGTCCTTTTTGTTAAGATTTGAAAGGCATAAAAAAGAACATTGAAAAACATTAACTATGATTTTTTATGCTTCATCATGATTTCACATATGCCAACTATCCAATGAAAAAAATATATTGAGATGATAATTTGTGAAATATTCAATCCCAATATGTGCACAAGAGCTTATTGGGAGGCAAGTTAGCATGGAAATAACTGCTTTTTTTGGAAAGAAGCCTTGTTTCAAGTTGAAAACTCTATAAATTATGCTTTTATTTATACAATTCTGTCTTACTTTCATTGTCTCGAATAGACCATAAATCTTAGTATATTGCTAACTATAGAGATGAACCCTCAGAGACTGGTTGGATGTGTATACTTGAGAAAGTAAACACAGTTTCTTAAAGGGCAATACAATGAGGTCATACTCTGCAAAGAGATTGTAAAAAAGATAGTTGTATACTCTTGATTTATTTTCTTTTCCAATAATATTCTTTAAAAAACAAAGTCAACTTTTAAGTTATAAGGTAGCTTTTGCAAATGTTGATTTTAAAAAAGGGTCCAAATTGCTGCCTACAAGAGAAGAATTGAGCCCACAACAATCATTGATACATGATTAAAACTGGATCTTGTCATAGCAAAACATATTTTCTGTTTGGAAATAAAGCATAAAAGATTCTGCAGCTACCTCACATTGGCAAAAAAAGACAGGAAGCTTTAAATCTGTGGCCTTTCTTTATGAGTGGTGAAAGATGACATGAGTGGGTAGATTTTGGAGGGGCTAACCCCCTCTGAAATGATCCAAGTGTGTTGACAGAACCTCACTAATTCACTTCCCTGAGACCAGCAATAAACAAGACTTCCTGTAGAGTATATTTAACCACCACAATTTGTTTCTGGTTGGAAATCATCCTAAAAAGTTTCTTGTCCATGTTTAAAGGTGGTTCTTCAGGGTTTAAGGCCACGCTGCTAAAATTTGGTCCCTGTGAATTTCCCTACAACAGTAAATAAGCTATCTGTATCCCTCATGTTGAAGACAGGAGCACCTTTATTTGATATGTGGAGCAGAAGCTGGAAAATAGACTCATACTTATCCCGGCCTTACCAAGCTGATCAGAAAGCAGGGATCTGCAGTTCAGCTATGTTGAAGACATATTTGTCAAGGTTATAATTCATTCAGACCATTATATTCAGGGAGAACAGCTAAATCAGTGAGGAGCATGTAAGCACTGTGTAGTTAGACATGCTAGGTGTTAAATACTTGAAATCAGCAAAGTGGAAAAAGCAAAATGGAAGCATCATTGCAGTGGTTGAGAATTAAACAGAGCTGTATTCAAACCCCAGTTTTGCCTCTTTTTGACTATGAGACTGGGCAACTGTGTTTGTATACTTTGCTTAAAATACAAGCTTTTATTCTCTACTGGGTCATCTCTTCAGAGTCCCTCCCAGTGGCAAGAGTTCCCCCTATAGCCACTAATCTCAGGCTTGGCCATATGACTTGCTTGGACAAGTGAATATGAGCAACAGTGACAAAAACCATGTCCAAAGAGAATATTTAAGATCCAATCCATGAATTTTTCCATTGTTCTTTTCTGCTATGAGAAGAGCATGTTGCAGAAAGGGTCAGCTCCTTCAGCCTAGATCTCAGAGTAAGGTGCCTTGTGGGAAGTGCCAGGACCAAACCATAGACCTACAACTGATATTTATTATGAGCCTGTGCTGTTAGCAACTGAAATTTGGAGTTGTTTGTTACCACAGTGTAATCTGCCAAAACTAATACAACAAGTTACATAAATCTCTCTATGTCTCAGATTCTTCATCTGTAAAATCAAAGTAAGGTTATTGTGAAGAGAAAATAGGATGATATTTGGATATTTAGTGTTTTCTTAGTAGCATCTAGCAATTAGTGATCATTATTATTATTCTAGGTGCCCAGGATGAAAATCTGTGAAACAAAGCATCAGGAATCCAGAAGAAAGACTAAGCAGCAATTGATAAAAAACATAAGGCTAAGGGTCTATACAACTAGATATTGGAATTTAGCTAGAGGCATGAGTAACAGATTCTAGGGGGTGAGGTAGAGGGAGACAGGAGCAGCACGTATGACATTTGGTCATGGCTGACACTTTCTGTGGCACATGTTTTATAAAGGCTTCCAATGGAGACCAATTTCACCTGAGTGCATAGTCAGATCCAAGCTGCAGTGGGGACAAATAAATAGATGAGATATTAGGAGCCGCTTTACATAAAGCACATTGTTCTAAAATAAACTTTCTTGTTTGCTCCTAAACAGATTTTTTACCCCACTGTTAGGTTATGTGAACACATTATGGAAATGTCTAAAATTTACAATGACAAAATTCTTTCCTTTTGGCTTGAAGTCTACAGTTTCTATGAAAGCTATATCATTTATGTGTCTAAAATGTTTTATACAGAGAATGAGCCCTAAACAAATTTTAAATCTGTTAAGACTGAAACATAGTCTTACAAAGATAGAGTTGGTTTTGACAAGCGGTGAAAAAGTAAGTTGCTGCTGATGCTGCATTAGCCACATGAGTTTCTTCCCATAGATTGTTCAGAGGGGGAAACTGGTCAATCACTTGTCCTTAATATAGGACATCAAGGGAAGTTCAACTGGGCCTAACTTGTTACATCAAGTAGCTATCTGTATCCCTACTATTAGAATGGCTTGTGGAGCCAGAGAGCCAATGCCAGGAGTCCAAACCAACCATTCATACAGTATGTATCAATATTGACATCACATTAGAATCACCTAGGGCAATTAAAACTTAGACACTACTTCTAATTAAAACAAAACAAAACAAAACAAAAACATCTGGAGGTGGAGACCAGCAATCACAATTAAAAAACAAATAAAACTCACCACGTGATTCTAGCATGCAGCCAGGTTGAGGACCATTGAGTAAGAAGTGGATAAGTCCAAGGGTAAGGAGGGGCCTGTAGAGAGGGGTAGCTGACAAACCAGGATGAACAGAGAAGTGGAGACGGAGAATGCTGACCAGCGCCTGTCAGAGTTCAACATGCATAAAAATCACCAAGGGAGTGGGAGAGGTCTTGTCAAAATGCAGATTCTGATTCAGTAGGACTGAAGGAGACACTAAGAATCTGCATTTCTAACAAACTCCCACGTAATGCAATGCTTCCAGCCCCTGGACCACACTATGAGTGGCAAGAAACTAGAGTAGAAAAGTATGAGTGGTTCTAAGTAAATCCTGGACTACTAATGCCTGAGTGACTACTTTGAGTTTGTATGGGCAAGCTAGAGTTACTTAAAAAGACCAGAGCAGAATTGGATAAAATAATGATGGCAGGTGCCAATAGAAAGACTATAGTGATTCCTCATGTATGACTGCTGCCATAGCTTGAATTTATTCTAGGAGTCTTGTCAGAAGATGAAGAACTGGAGTTGAGTTGCCTTGTATTAGATGACACACATGGGGCTAGAAATTAAATGTAGAGATATGAGCCTTCTGAAGTAGTAAAAGATAGGTGCTTGATAAAGACCTTTCTCTCTAAGATAGAGCAAAAGTCTATGCAGGATAGTAGCACTGATAGATGACAATGGCACAAACCAAGTCAGAAAGCAAAATTAAATGCTTTTAAATGGTATTTCCAAAATCCCTGATGTTCCCCAAATCATTTTATTCAGCATTCAGACATGATAATAAAGTACATTGAACCACATAATGATAATATTTCCTTTTTACTTTTCTTTCAATCCTTCTGGTTAACTTCAAGGGGGAAAAAAAGTTAGTTATGGATTGTACGTCTTTAGCACCTCCAGCACCTCAATTACCCACTTTAACAACAACAAAAAGAACAGTCCTCAAGCTCAAAACTCCAGCAGGCAAATGTTTTGGTTATTTTTATTACAATTATATGTGTTAATACTTTCTACTTCCAGCAAGTGATACTTTTTTTCATTTCTGTTAGTAATATATACTTTTCCTTCAATGTAAATTTAAGTAAACAAAGTTAATTTCCTTAAGTAAAATATTAGTAAGTGATACTACAAAATCTTATGCAGATATGACAAAAATCATAAAGGTAGTATCTGAATTGCTGAAGTTTGAAAAATCTGGCTTGGAACAAACAAGAAACTAAATTAAAATCTGTGCTGTATACAAGCATAGGCCCTCACAAAATATTTGCGTTGATTTATTTTGCAAAAACTGCACATAACATAGGCTTCTAAAGGCAAACCAAATTTAATCAACAAATATTTACTGAAACAAAAGAGCAATTTTTAAAATTCAAAATGTTTTACTGATTTTATGTATTTTGTTCTGCATGTAAACAATTGTGTGTGTTCACTTGAATACATCAAGTAATTTACTAATGAAGAGATTCAGCAAATATAAGAAGTGTTTTCCAATGTGTTTCTTTTATTTTGAGGTGCTGTGTACATTTAAAGAAAAAGTGTCAACTTACTTTTCTTTACTATGTTATTCAAAATAGGGGTTTCTTTTAATTCTTTGGCATCTCATCATCAAGCATAGCCACATCATAGCCACTTTTCTGATATATATGATATATGCCTTTACCTAGAGACTTAGCAAGCCAACTACAATATTTGGTTTTCGGAACTAGCCTTGTTATGATAAAAGTTAATGCAAAAACAAATAAGTTCCAGGTATTTGGGATAGAATATTCCATAAGAAATGATTTTCTGCTCCTATATACATTCAATCACTGGACTTTTTTTTTTAACTTTTTGTTCCTATTGTCACACATACTGTACCAAAAAATCCACATAATTGTACAGTTTCTTCAACTCCCCAGTCTTTACCTGCGAAGATTTGTTTTATATCAGCAGGATTCTACCTGGAGTACTTTTAACACATGAATCTTCCAGGCCCCACCTCCATCGGCTTGTTTGATGGTAATGGAGATGTGGATTAGTTAAAAGAACTCTCTCAAGATGGGGACCTATTTTCCTTGGAGATGGGTGGGAACTCAGCACATCTGGACACATCAAGCAGGCTAATGGGGTAGGCCCACCACATTCATTTGCAGGCATCGATTTGCCTGAGGATGTTGTTGATAGGAAGAGAAAAGAGCTGGAGCCGGAGTATGTTATTGCTACCGTAAGAAATTACACAAACTTGGTGACTTAAAACAAAACAAATTTATCTGATAGTTCTGAAGTCAGTAGTCTGAAATAGGTCTCACATGGGTAAAATCAAGGTATTGGCTATGCTCTGTTCCCCTGGAAGCTCTAGGAGGGAATTTTTTTCCTTGCCTTTTCCAGTTTCTAGATGCTGCCCTCATTCTTTGACTCATGGCCCCCTTGCATCTGCAAAGAGGGCATTTTTTTTTTCAGTCCAACCTCTGCTTTCATCCTCACATCTCCTTCTCTGACTATGACCCCTCTGCCTCCTCTTTCATGTTTATGGGCCTATCTCAGTAATCCTGGATCATTTCCCCAACTTAAGGTCAGCTGATCAGCAACCTTAATTTCATCTGCAAACTTAAATCCTCCCTGCCATGTAACATAACATATTCACAGGTTCTAGGGGTTAGGATATGGAAATCTTTGGGGTCCATTATTTTTCCCACCACATAGAGGTAGAGAAAGGAGGGAAGGCAGCACAGGATTGGTCCTAGAGTTTATTCTTTTCTAAGTTACAATGAATGGCCTCTCATTGGTCAAGAGGGACAATGGGCTGAAAGAGAAGGGAAAGCAGTGTGCACTCTAAGATGCATGGATACAAAAATAATACTATTTTCATTTCAATTGTGTAGGGACACAAAATGGGGGAAACATATTGTTTCTGCTTCTGCAAGGGACCAGACTGCCATCTCTAATGCATGCATCACAGGTACCCAGTAGGGGCAGTCAAACAGCAAAAGCTACACAATGATGGGCCACGGGAGCAAGGGTAAGATATTAATATTTAACTGGTTTTCAGGAGCATTGTGGGGCTTGGCCATAGACCATACCAGAAAGGACTAAAAAGTAAAGTAAGAGTATGACAGGTAGACCTGCTGATGGACTAGATTGGTATATGAGACTATTCTGGAACCTTCCAGGAATAATTACAAGACTACTTCAGGGGACTCAAGGACAAACAAACAACAAAACAGAGTGAAAGCTGTAAAACAGAATTTATTATGCTAATATGGTTCCATTTTTACAGCTTTCTTAAGTCACTTAGAAGATACTTAGATTATACTCAGGAGGTAGAGGTTCAAACAAATGACTTGAGAGAAGAAATGCCTTTTTAGTTCACCAAAGTAATGCCAGTCAGTGAATCAAGGGGCCTCCCCTGTTCATCTGCATTCCTGATTTTGGCTTAATTACACCTTGAATCTGAATTAACTTGACAATTTAACTCTCACCTCCCCATCCAGATGCTTGATTTACTGCCTTATATCAATCTAATGGGTTTAAGTTTAGTTGTTTTGTTCAGTTAGGCAGAACTGTTTATGTTTTCAGAAATGAGGTCTTAGACCTATGGTTCTGTGCTTTAGGCATTTCCGGGTGATTGGATATTGTGGTGGGTGCTGTGGAGGCCTACCCAGATCACCCCCTTCCTTTGAGACTGAGGCATTCGTTTTAACAGTTTCCAAGTTGCCTGCTGACAGCTCACAGGGGAATTGCCCTTTGCGGAAAGGAGCTCCCTGAGCAGCCTCACCCAAGGTTATGCTTCCTCTCTGGAAACAGCCCATGTTCAAAGACTGGCCATTGTGGAGGCACAAAAGCCTTCCTGCCTTGTCCCAGGAGATCTATGAAGGGCTTCAGAACACTCCTTGGTATTGGTTGAGGTCTCGGTTGTGACTCTATGACAGTTCATCTCCCTGTGCCCAATCCTTATTCCCTCACAGGTGTCGTTCCTGAAAGCATGCATTTCCCACATTCAAATCTCCATCAATGAGAGTGTTTCCCAGGGAACCTGAACTAGGAGAGTTAATGTGAGGATTGGTCTATGGAGGCAGACTCTAAAATGAAACTTGGGAGATGGGTCACTTCCTAGCTATCAATGAGAACTCATAGTCATAGGCGGAGTCCTGGAAGCCGTGGCATGCAGTAGTGGTGCAAATATTACAGCTTTCTCTAGTGGTAAACTGAGATGGAGCATGGGTATAAGGAAATGCACAGTGGACTCAATATCTCAGGCATTTGAGAAGTTCAAAGGCAACAGTAATGAAAAAGGACAATGGAATTGGATGGCTCTTGCTGGGTGCAACGTATGCAGTGGAGAAAGACGATGAAAGACTGAGGTGATTAACCACCAATTTAAGGCAAAAGTCTGAAAATTTAGAGGACCTCCAGGGCAACATTTTAAAACCCTCTCCTGGTGCTGGAGAGTGGAAAAGATAAAGATCGTTCCTAGTATTTATTATAAGAGTAACAGAACTCCAGAGAATTTTGAATTCCAGGACCAGCAATGTTTCTGGGGAGATCCCGTAAAGGTGAGGACCCTGGTAGAAAGAAGTGGAACCCTGAGGCTTTGGATGAGACATTTGGGTCAATGCATTTAAAAATCTTGCAAGCCCAGTACCCCTGAACCCCCTAGGCCTGCAAAAGTAGCCTACTCCTCCCTATTAAGGTCTGACGTTCCCACTTCAAGACCTGCCTCCACTTTCTCTCCTGACCACCAGACATTGAGTCTTGGTAAGAAACAAAAACACATGAATACCACAGTGTGGGAGATATTCCATATAAATATAAGAGTCCCCCCCATCAGTGAAGTTTTGGGAGCTGTGAAGTTGTCAAAGGCATGGTGGAAATTTCCCTTTATTATAAAGGATAAATTATTACATCTTAAATTTCCTGCTACTAATAAGAAAGTGCCATCCCTGGTAAGCCTTCTCTGGTTCTGGAGGCAGAGTGCTTTTTACATTTAGCAATATGGCTTTGATTCATATACTGGGTGACATAAAAAGCTGCCAGTTTTGAGTAGGGTCCAGAGCAGGGAAGGCTTTGCAGCAGTCCATGCTGTGGTGCAAGCAGCCCTGCTTCTTAAGCCAGAGGACTTGGCAAATCCTAGGGAATTGGAAATATTTATGGTGGAAAAAGAAGCTGTGTGGAGTTTATGACAAATCTCAGTGGGAAAATCATAACATAGACAGCTAGAGTTCTGGCACGAGGCCATGCCATATGCAGCAGAGAATTATACATAATTCAAAAAAACAGCTCTTGATGTAAAATAGGACTCTCATAAAAATGGAGCATCTAACCACAGGATGTCAAATGAAAAAGTGGCTAAAATTGTTGATCATGAGCTGGGTTTTATCAGACCCACAAATTCATAGTATTAGGAATGTCCAGCAGCAATCCTTTGTAAACCAATATTGGTATGTCTGGTGCTGGGTAAGAACAGGGCTGGAGAGCACAAGTAAGCCACGTGAAGAGGTGGACCATAATTCCATGTAATTGACCAGTTTTGTTATGACTGCCTGTCAGCTCACACCTGTGACCACATTTGGAGACGAATTCTTACATTTAGTTGGTGGAGGAGAAAAGTGGTCAAGCTTGGTTCTTAAATGGTGGGTGGGCAGGCTGATGCATGATAGTCCCACTCAGAGGTGGCTCTGAAAGACAATGATGAGAAAATCATCATTCTCTCTCCCACCGAGCAAAGCTTTGGGAGATTGACTGGATTATCCAATTGGTATTTACTACTTAATCAATTTCTACTTTATTATTATTTCTTTATGCTTGCTTACTTTTGGTTTAATTGCTCATCTTTTCTAGTTTCTTGAGAGGGAAGCTTACATCATTGATTTGAGAACTCTTTGTTTTCTAATATAAGCATTTAATGCAATGAATGTCCCTTTAAATGCTGATTTAGCTGCATCCTACAAATTTTGGTATATTATGGTTTTTATTTTCATTCCCTTCAGAGTCCTTTTAAATTTCCCTTTTGATTTCTTTTTTAATCCATGACTGACTTAGAAGTATGTTAGTTAGTTTCCACATGTTTTGGGGTTTTTCAGAGGTTTCTCTGGTAGTGATTTCTAGGTTAACTTCACTGTAAACAGATAATATACATAGCATTATTTCAAATTTCTTCAATTTATTGAGGCATGTCTCTTTGATGAATGTTCTATATGTATTCTGTTGTTAATGGAATGTTCAATAAATAGTGATTAGGTCAAGTTGTTTTAGAGTTTTTCAAGAGTTCTAAACTGATTTTATGTCTCCTTATTCTATCAGTTATAAAGAAATATTGAAATAGCAAAGTATAATTGTGAATTTGTCTATATCACCTTTAAATTCTCAGATTTTGCTTCATGTATTTTTTTAAATTTTATCTTAAGTTCTAGGATACATGTGGTGAACGTGCAGTTTTGTTACATAGGTATACATGTGCCATGGTGGTTTGCTCCACCTGTCAACCCATCATCTAGGTTTTAATCCCCGCATGCATTAGGTATTTGTCCTAATGCTCTCCCTCTCCTTTTCCCCAACTTCCTGACAGGTCCCAGTGTATGATGTTCCCCTCCGTGTCCATGTGTTCTCATTGTTCAACTCCCACTTATGAGTGAGAACATGCAGTGTCTGGTTTTCTGTTCCTGTGTTAGTTTGCTGAGGATGATGGTTTCCAGCTTCATCCAGGTCCCTGCAAAGGACATGAACTCATTCTTTTTTATGGCTGCACAGTATTCCAGGGTGTATATGTGCCATATTTTCTTTATCCAATCTATCTAGTTAAAGAGCTTCTGCTCAGCAAAAGAAACTATCATCAGAGTGAACAGGCAACCTACAGAATGGGAGAAAATATTTGCAATCTATCCATCTGACAAAGGTCTAATATTCAGAATCTACAGGGAGCTTAAACAAATTTACAAGAAAAAAACAACCCCACCAAAAATTAGGCAAAGTTTATGAACAGACAGTTCTCAAAAGAAGACATTTATGTGGCCAAGAAACATATGAATAAAATCTCATCATCACTGGTCATTAAAGAAATGCAAATCAAAACCACAATGAAATACAATCTCATGCCACTTAGAATGACAATCATTAAAAAGTCTGGAAACAGATGCTGGTGAGAATGTGGAGAAATGGAAATGCTTTTACACTCTTGGTAGGAGTGTAAATTAGTTTAACCATTGTGGAAAACAGTGTGGCGATTCCTCAAGGATCTAGAACCAGAAATACCATTTGACCCAGCAATCCCACTACTGGGTATATTACTCAAAGGATTATAAATCATTCTACTATAAAGAGGCATGCACATGTATGTTTATTGCAGCACTATTTACAATAGCAAAGACTTGGAACCAACCCAAATGCTTCATGTAGTTTGAAAATTTTTAATTCCTCTTGATAAATTTATCCTTTTGTAATTATGCAATATTCTTCTTATATCTCATACTATTCCTTTCCCTGTAGTCTACCTTGTCTGATGTTATTATAGCCACTCCAAATTTCTTTTGATTACTATTAACATGGAATATCTTTTACTATTCTTTTATTTTGAACTTACTTATGTCATCATATGTCTTCTAATACAGGAGGTAGTTGGGTCTTGCTTTTTATCCAATCTGACAGTTTTTGACTACTAACTGAAATTTTAAAAATTTAAAATTTAATTTAATTATGGATATGGTTTGACATAAAGCTACAGTCTTGGTATTTGTGCTCTATTCTCAACTGTTCTTTCATTTTATCTACTTTTCTAACTTATTTAAATTAGTTGAAATTTTTCTTTAATTATTCAATTTTATCTCCCCTCTTAGCTTATTAGTTATATCTCTTTGGGTTTTATTGTTTTTGTTATTTTTTCATTTGTTTTATTTTTAGCATGGATTGTTCTAGGGTTTAAAATATGTCTCTTTAATTTATGATGGCCTACCTGAAGACCACTTCACATATAATATCAGAAACCCAAAAACGTAGTTTCATCAACTACCCCATCGTTTGTGTTATTATGATTATATATTTTTTACATATTTTAAATTCCAAAATTTATTATTATTTTGGCTTTAAACAGGTATTATCTTTTAAAAATATTAAAAGTAAGAAAAATGGCCGGGTGTGGTGGCTCATTCCTGTAATCCCAGCACTTTGGGAGGTTGAGGTGAGTGGATCACCTGAGGTCAGGAGTTTGAGACCAGCCTGGCCAATATGGTGAAACCCCATCTCTACTAAAAAATACAAAAATAAGCTGGGTGTGGTCGCACATGCCTGTAGTTCCAGCTACTTGGGAGGCTGAGGCAGGAGAGTCACTTGAACCCGGGAGGCAGAGGTTGCAATGAGCCAAGATCACACCACGGCACTCCGGCCTGGGTGACAGAGTGAGACTCCATCTAAAAAAACAAGGCTGGGAGCTGTGGCTCATGCATGTAATCTCAGCACTTTGGGAGGCTGAGGTGGGCGGATCACCTGAGGTCAGGAGTTCAGGACCAGGGCGGCCAACATGGTGAAACCCCATCTCTACTAAAAATACAAAATTAGCTGGGTGTGGTGGCGTGCACCTGTAATCCCAGCTATTCAAGAGGCTGAGGCAGGAGAATCACTTGAAGCCAGGAGGCGGATATTGCAGTGAGCCAAGATCGTGCCATTGCACTCCAGCCTGGGCAAAAAGAGCAAAACTTTGTCCAAAAAAACAAAAAGAAAGACAAATATCTCTAACACTTACCCAGTTGTTACCATTTTGGCATTCTTCATTCCTTTATGGTGTGGTGTCAGTTTCTTTGTGGTGTCAGTTTCTTCTGCCTAAAGAACTATCATTAACATTTTTTGTAGTGTAGACATAACGGTGATGAATTCTTTCAGATGTGTCTTAAGAAAATATTTGATTTGTTTTTAAAGTAATCAAAAATGTTTTACTCAGTAAAAATATCTTCAAACTTGAGGGCATTGCCACTGCTTAAGTTAATGCTTGTAGTTGGCAATATGTACACAAATTATTTGGAATTCTTCTGTACATGGGATTTATCTATTCTACCTAATTTATTTGGTAAACCATGTGTTTATATCAGTATAGATTTGTGGATATTTAATTTATGCTTTGGGTTAGAGTCTAAAACTACATTACTCATGTTATTACTCAAATCATTCTAGCTCTGAGCTTTTGGAGCCCTTTCAGGGTGATTCCTATGTTCCTTTGTCATAGACCCATAATTTTATTTTTAAAAATAGTTATGATGGTTCTCAGCATGATTTTTTAATTATATATTCTTCTTGGGGTCCATTGAGATTCTTGGGTCTGTGGGTATATTCGTTTTCCTAGGGCCACTATAACAAATTGCCACAATCTACATGGCTTAAAATGACAAATATTTATTCTCTCACACTTATAGAACACAGAAGTCTGAAATCAAGATTTTGGCAGGGCCATGCTCCCTGTGAAGGGTCTAGGGAAGACGCCTTCCTTGTCTCTTCTTGGTTCTGGTGGTTGCCAGTAATTTTTATTGTTCCTTGGCTTGTAGGTACCTTACTCCAATATCTGTTTATGTCTTCACATGACCTCTTCACATATTTCTGTGCGCAAATTTTCCTGTTTTTACAAGGACACAAGTCACTAGATTAGGGTACATCTTAATTTAGCATTACCTCTTCTTAACTTGATTACATCTACAAAAGCCCTATTTCCAACTAAGGTCACTGTCACAGGTTCTGGATGGACATGAATTTCGTGTGTGTGTTTCTTGAGTTTGGGAGGGAGACACACTATTCAACCCAGTACAGGGAATTTTATAGTTTTCACCAAATTTGGAAAAATGTTAGTGATTTATTTTATTTTATTAGTGTCTTTTTCTGCACATTACCCTTCTAGGACACCAATTATACAAATGTTAGACTATTTGATATTCTCTCAGGACATGGATACTCTGATCTTTATTTTTATTTTTTCTCTCTGCACTTTATTTATTTTTATATTTTTAAGTTCATTGATTATTTATTTTACAGTGTCAAATCTACTTTTAATGTCATCTAAAAAATATCTACCATTTCTTTTCTCTTGATTCTTATATATTCATCTATTTTCTTAAACACATTGGATATACTTATCCTGGCTGTCTCAATGTCTCTGTCTCCTAATTTTATCAGCTCTGATCTTTTAAAATCTGTTTTTATTAATTTTTTCTTGGTTTTGGATAAATTTTCCTACTTTGCAAAACTAATTATACTTGATTGGATACCAAGCATTGTGAAATTTTTATTGCTGTTTGCTGAATTTGGTTGTTTTTCTTTAAATCATGTTGGATTTTGTTCTGGCATAAAGTCAAGTTAGTTGGGATTAGTTGCATTCTTTCAAGTCTTTGTTTTGAACTTTGTTATGGCAGGTCAGAGCAGCTTTTGGTTTAGAGTCAATGTAGCCCCAGTACTAAGGCAATATTCTTTTGAAGACTGTTTGATGCCTATATATGATAAGGCCTTTCATTATGACTAAAGTGACACAAACTATTCCCCACTGTGTGAACTTCCTAAGTTTTTTCTCAAACTACTTATCACCCAACATTTTTGTATTTCTTATCCTTGACTTTTTATCTTTAGCAATTATTACTATCTCATAAATGACATATTTATCTAAACTTTATTGTTTTTCCACAGAAACTCTGTAAGGGGAGATAATTTTGTCTGTGTTATTTATTCATTGCTCTATAACTAGATCCCAGAATAAAGCTCGACTCATTATAGACACTTGATAAATATTTTCTGTATGAATGAATTATTGAATAAATTATGTCACAATTAGATCTTTCTTATTTGTCATTTCCTCAAATGTCTACTATCTAATTGAATACATTATTAATGAAAAATAATGGTAATAATATTGTCTGTGGGGCTTATTTTAAGCATGATTATCCCTTCTCAAAACTTTTGGTTTGCATCCTCGTATGTTGTAGATTGTACACTACACAAAACTATGTGATGACATGTATGTTTGTGGTCATCTTAGATTAATGTATTCATTCTACTAATTTTCCAACAGATGGCAGTAAATGTCTTGGGGACTAATATACCAATGCTTAATAGTGGCAGGGCTGTCACCAATGAGGAAACATTTATATTTTATAAGGCCTTCAATCTTCTTTTTTCATATTGGTGGGTTTCTGCATATTTAAAAAATTGTTATCTCTTATTCTTGGTTCCTTGAGTAAGCACTTGGCTGAAGAAACGCTGAACCAGGGTGAAGAATGTCCATTGGTACTTTTGCTTTTTGATGCAGTGGCTGGAAAAAAAACACTTGATTATAGTGATTCAGTAACAGAAGAGCTCCAGGCTACTAAAGGGCAGTATTTCTCAAAGACTGGTGGCATATGCTCACTATCTTCTTCACTGTGCCTCCTCCTCTGCAGGGATGCTTTGCACTGACAGTGCTTGGAAATTATGAACATTTGTTGAATCAGTGCACCATGAGCCTGGGACAGAGTTTAGTTCCTCTGGTTGGGGGATGTTTAGTAAAAAGTCCATGGACTTGGAAGCCAGAAAAACCTAGTTTTAAATTGTGGGTATAACATCTACCAGCTGAGAAAAAGTCCCAGTCAATTTATTCATTGTCTCCAAGGCTCAGTTTCTTCATCTGATAGATGAAGATAAGTGCCTCACAGAATTGTTAAGACATCTAAATGAAGTAACATAGAGAATACAAAGTTTCTTGATAGATGCAAAATAAATACTATTTCCCATTCACATTTCAATGTAAGTATACATAATTTAAGTCAGCCATCAAAAATTCTATAAAGTCACGGAAGTATAGTTCAAAAAACTGGCCCCATATTTTTAGTCCAACTCAACATCTGTGGTGCTTTAATTTCTTTTTATATTGTGTAATTACTCTCTCATAGGTGAGGCCCATATCTTTCTTTTGAGATGGAGTCTCGCTCTGTACCCCAGGCTGGAGTGCAGTGGTGCAATCTCAACTCACTGCAACCTCCACATCCTCTCAAGTAGCTGGGATTATAGGCATCCGCCACCACGCCTGGCTAATTTTTCTGTTTTTATTTTAGTAGAGACAGGTTTTCACCATGTTGGCCATGCTGGTCTTGAACTCCTGACCTCAAGTGATTTGCCTGCCTCGGCCTCCAAAAGTGCTGGAATTGCAGATGTGAGCCACTGCACCCGGGGCTTTAATTTCTTCTACAGCATTCACATCAACTTGTCAACCAGTCTCATGTTAAGCATTCCAGTAACAGGGATCCCTACACATATTTGCATGAAGTTATTAGGATCCATTTGAGTGGATCTCTTTACCACGTAGAACATTTGTACTCCCTTAGCTTTCCAATGTGACATAATATTAGGCCTTGTCACCATGATGGTGGACCTCTCCACTATGTTTTTGGGCTTCCATCATCATTTCTGTATTTGCACTGCTATCTTGTTATTAGCTTACTGTCCAGAAGCCCCCTTTTTCTTTACTTACATGCCAGCTTAGTACCATCCCATTCTACAGACATACTTCTCCTGTTCCCTGATCTGTATTCCTTTTCATTCCCTTGACTTCTGAGATATCAGTATTGCCACATTTATAAATGTTTGCATTTTGACAATATTCAATTTCTTACATAAGGGTTGAGTTATCAAAGAATTTTAGGGACAGTCAGTAAGGGAGGACCTACCAGTAAGGATACTTCTTGGCAGCTACATCTTGACATGGACCTCTATCGGTTCCATTTTAATAACCCGTCCCTGGCTAATAACTGTTTCCATGGGTTTGTCCGTGTGCTTGTGTTGGGGCATGAGCAGACAAGAGAGAGGCAGAGATGTGCACTAAGGAAAGAGTATTAGGCACCATGATTACTTCTGATTAAAGAGGAGATTTTAAATAGGTCTCTCTCAGGATGTTACTAAAACAGGAAGCCAATGAATATACCTTTATCCTAAAAGCCTATAAACAGGCATTAGCATTAATATAACTTCCTAACTTGATCTAGTGATTGTCATCAAAATTCCTTCTAAGGATCAAACTAATATAATATGGGTTAAATAGCATTGACCTTTAATACATTTTAATCCGATTGAGTTCCCTCATTCTCACTTTTGACTTTATATTTTTAAATGACATTAAAGGTGTATATACTTAATAGTATTAAATGTTTTTTTAAAAAAAAATCAAAGGACAGCTATAATAAAATGGTGCCAGAAGTTAAGAATGAAAAGGAAAAGGTACTTGATATCTTAAAAGCAAGTGGCAATACACGACAAAGGGATGCAGAGGTTACAGTAGTCTGCATCTTTAAAAACAAGTTAGGCTATGAATGAACAGCACAGACTGAAAGAGTCAGTTGCCGTGACTGTGTGCATTCACATTGATTTACCCACCTAAACACAGGCTTTAGAAGGTGGAGTTGACTGATGCTCAGGTGCTGTCTACACTGGGTCCAAATCCAATGACAAGGATCTACATTCCGCTGTATGCAAGGCTGATCACGACTTAGCTTTGTGCTCTGTTTCAGCAGATTTTCATCCCAGACCTCCAAGCATCTTGGAAACATTGCTTCATTCATCTCTACAACATCCTATTTGAGGACTTAAGTTACAAATATTATGGGCCCTGTAATTCAGCTTTCTCAAGCTAAATACAGAGAGGTTAAATAGGTCAGAAATTGGTAATAGAGATCAAGTTTGTACTGGAAGGGACTCAGCAATACTTCCCAGGATACCTCAGCAGTGTCACTCCAAAATGCTTTCAGGGATTTCTGTATGTTATTCCCCAGGGCAGTGAATTCAAAAGCACTAAAAAGAAGCTTCTATGAGGCAATTGTACAGACCAGGTTCTTTCTCTTGAGGACAGATACTATGCTGTTACTTTAGATCCTTTTCTTACATTTTCAAAGGGGCAGAATTAATGACTGAATTAGTCTAACACTGCATATGCCTCACATTTAAAGTCACAGACACCACCTTTTTCTACAGAAACCCAGAGTGCAGAAATCCTTCTTGAAGACGTTTATTACAAAGCAAGAAAACTCTTGGGCTTTCTAAAGCCACAAGCTAGATTTAGTTTCTTTTCCTTTAAAGAGGAAACTTGAGAGGCAACGTTAAGAATACCTTCACAATCAGTCCTTTCTGTGGACAAGTGGGCTTGAGAAACTTCAAAATGTTGTCCTCGTTTTGTGGTTATCTTCATTTCCAAGTAATTTCTAGAGCTTGGTATAAAGGGGTTTGAGACATTTTTGTGGTTTTTCACACTTTAACTTTCATACTAACTGGCAGTTCAGTAGGTTCATAAGAAGGGAAGGGAAGGGAATGGAAAGGAAATTTGGAATTGTGTAGTTACTCTCTCATAGGTGAGGCCCATATCTCTGATTGTGGCCACATTTTCTTCACAGGATAGTAGTATATTAAAGCTTTTTAAATCTGTTTTCACAGGTGAAAAGACGGAAGAGAAGATTAGAAATTAGCCTAAGATTTCTGATCTACTAATTTACAATGTAGGTGACACTGTGTTCCAAGTGTTTTGGCTTTTGGTGTAAGCCAAATTTGAGATGTATCTTTACAGCCACAAGTTTTCTGGATAATACATAGATAATCATAAGCTTCTTTCCAAATATGGAAAACATTTTATTCTCTGAGCCACTCAAAAATATATATTCTCTTTGAACACTTTGCTACCTTGAATGTTCATAACATTATACATATAAAAAATTAACAATAACAAGTACATTAATATTTATTAAGCAACTTACTGCCTCACTGTACAAAGTATATACGTAGGTATGTATATGTACACACACGTATACATACACACATATACACATAGAATCTTTTTAAATAATTCTAACAACTCTCTGATGTAATTACTGTTATTCTCATTTTATCTACAAGAAAAAGGAGAGTCTATGAAACTCATGATCTTATATACAGCATAATACAATAATGACAGAATTGCCTGACATCAAAGCATGAGGTTGAATTTAAAACAAAAAGAAAAACAGATGCAAGTTGTTATCTGTACTCCTCCATATGATTAATCTGGGGAGAGAAAAGTACTAGGGAAGAAAAATCATTATTTATTGTATTGTCAGAATAATCTATATGGTGGGCTAGAGCCATTAGACTGAATTTTACAATGAAGACACTGAGCTTCACAAGATTGCAAATTGTTGACTGTGAATTGTTTAATATAAATCAGGTATTAAATAGCAGAGTCAGGACTGTGTGAATCTACTCACAATGGGCTTTTCTTTATTGCTTAAAATCCACCCAAAGACAAAACCTTGTTATTCTCACCATAGTCACTAAAATCAGGGTGGAATTTTAGGCCACAGTCACTAAAATCAGGGTAGAATGGCACAGGACTGTGGCATTTTTACCGCAACAGAAAGATGGTATAAAACTATCAACTTTGGGCCGGGTGTGGTGTCTCACACCTGTAATCCCAGCACTTTGGGAGGCCGAGGTGGGTGGATTACCTGAGGTCAGGAGTTCGAGACCAGCCTGGCCAACATGGTGAAACCCTGTCTTTACTAAAAATACAAAAAATTAGTCAGGCATGGTGGCAGGTGCCTGTAATCGTAGCTACTAGGGAAGCTGAGGCAGGAGAATCACTTGAACCGGGGAGGTAGAGGTTGCAGTGAGCCAAGATTGCACTACTGCACTCCAGCCTGGACAACAAGAGTGAAACTCCGTCTCAAAAAAAAAAAAAAAGTTTGATGTATGTAAGTTGTGTAAACAAATATCCGTGGAAAACTAAGCAATAGAATAATAGTTGATGAGTCAGAAGTGTCAAACATGTAAATAGCAACATTTACTTTGTACAGAGTTCTAGAAACATTTTCTACATCCTCAGTCCTCAGGGCTTTGGAAATTTGGGGTTTAAATGACTTCTTGAGCCATAATGTGACTACTGTATTCCTCCAGGTTCCATTATAAATTTGGCGTGAGTTTCACATGGCTCTGGAAACTCTACACTCCCTAGATAGGCTAGTTTTCTCCCCTGAGTCCTCTCACCTGTAGATGGACCAGTAGAGCTCCTGGCAATCTCTGTCTGTATTAGGTAAGTAGGCAGGTGAGTAGGTAAGTAGATAGATGATAGATAGATAGATAGATAGATAGATAGATAGATAGATAATGAGTAGGTAAGTAGATAGATAGATAGATAGATGATAGAGAGATTGATGACACTTCTGGATGTGTGATAGTGAGTTGCTATGACATTGGCTTTTCTACCCCAATAGACTTAACAGCTAATGCATTTTCTCACTTTGAACACTGGTTTTCTCACAGCAGGCCTTCCATAGCAAGAAGGTTTCAGAAATCCCAGTTCACCTCTGTTTGGATTATCTACATTTCACCTGGCTCCTCCACTCAAGTGCATTTTTAGGCCAAGAGCCCAGCAGTGTTATTCTTTTAATTTTATATGCACACAGAGCTGAAACATTTGAACTGCAAGCGTGGGACCGTATACTATTCAATTAGATGTTGGCAACATAAACACTCACAGACACTAACTGGCACAGACCAACTACCATTCTCTTAAATTAATGAATATACTCTAATGGTGTGGCCAATGGTAGAGCAATTTGGGAGCCTCAAGAACTACAGAAGCAGTGGAAATTATAGTCCACAGCATGACAAGAAGTCCTTTAGAAAGGACTTTTGCAATTAGCTTATTTCAGAATTAAGAAATGCCAATTGGATTAATCTGCAAAATCTTGGCAGTATATTGATACCAATCACCTTTTGTCACTATTTGCTTACGTCTCTCTTTCCTTAGATATACGGGACCAGAGAAAAATATTGCTTCTTACAGGAATCAGTACATATTTGCACTAAAGAAAGCACAGGGCAATGAGTCTTTCTTCCCTCTTTTCCTCTTGTACCTTGTACGATTTTAAATTTCAACTTATTTTTTCCCATATAAAGTTTCTAATTAAATATTCTAGATCTATGTTTGGCTGTAAGATTTCTTTGTTTGGGAGCTCACAGCTACCCATCAAAATTTTAATCTATAGGTATTATTATTTGCAAATTTCTAGTAGTCGTTTTTATAGTCTACAACTATGGGTGTTATTGTTCCCTATCCATCTTATAATTTCAACTAAATCAAGCAATGAAAATTTTATAGTGCATCCCTAATTGTGCACCAGACTGGAACTGTTCATACAAATTCCAAGCAATTATAAGGCTTTCTGGGAAACATTGGCAGCAAACACTGGATTAAATGTTTATAACAGCAAGCCAGATGGGAAACAGAGATAAGGAAAATCTCATGGAAACCTATTTTTTTTTCCCCAAACCACAACACTATTTTAAATTAACCTGGCCAAGAGGAAGCACTTTCACATTGTTGATCAGTAAAGAGTTTTTGGTAAGTAATAACATTTAAATTGTGGGAATAATTTTACAAAGACATAATTCTTTGTATCATCTGTGACCCATGTTACCAATAGATAGCAGATAGATGGAGTTGATGAATGAAATTCTAAGGATATATTATAAAACGCAATTTTAAAAAGTAGATGTTTTAAAGCTAAAAATGTTGCTTATACGTTGAAGTTGGGGAAAAACACATGGAAATATTTAGCTGTACTTGTTTCACATGGAGACTATGGTGCACATATAGTCAACTTACGCTAAAAATTCTTTTACTGCTTGGGAACTCAGGGGGAAGGCAGCCATTTTTGTAAATAAACTCTGTCTCTTAATGGAATTGGGCAATAAGTGTCTCTCACCCACTTGAGCTCATGCTCGCTTCCTCTAATGTGATTTAAATGGTCTGAAAGTTACAGAGGTAGATTTATAAAGAAGCTAATAATACTGAAGTTGCATGTCCCATCATTTGTATGGGCTCTATCCCTGGAAGGATTCCTAACATGCTCATACATATCATTTTAATTTACTGGGGGAATATATTTTAATTGTAATTGGTTAAGTCTGCTGTCTCTTTTCACTCTCATTTTCCCCTATCACACTTCCCCCTTGATGGATGGTATTGGAGTGGCCATGAGCATTTTTGGGTTACGGCTAAGTGGAAGTTAAACTTAAGAGACAGTTGTTGGGTTCATGTGAGATGCAGTCAACTCCATGTATATATTGAGTCAACTCCCATATATTCATATGAGATATAGTCAACTCCATGTATAGATTTTCATACCATGCCAAGTATTTTTATGCCATACCAAAAACAAAAATTCACTAAGTTGATAAGATGCATTTTGAATAGAAGGAATGATCAGGCCTGGGATTGTTGTGAATCCAATAATGAAGATAAATAAATCATATGAATGCTTTTGGGAAAATAGTTAAATTATTTGCTCTATCAATTACCTTTTGCTGTGTAGCAAACTTCCCCTAAAATTAATGGTTTACCCTATACCCTATGGACCAAATCTGGCCTGTAGCCCATATTTTTATGTTCCACAAGCTAAGAATGGTTTTATATTTTTAAAGAGGAGAAAAAAGAGGAAGAGGAGGAGAAGTTAGAGGAGGAGAAAGAGATGAAGGAGAAGGAAAAGAAATGTAACAGAGGCAGCGAAAACCTAATATAAAAACCTAACATTTATTATCTGGTCCTTTAGAGAAAATGTTTGCCAACTGCTGGCTTAAAACAACAATTTATTTAGCTCACTATTCAACACTTGGTGATTTGGGCTGGGCAACTCTTCTTCTGATCTTGGGCAATCAAACTCACATGTCTGCAGTCAGCTGGGGTTGGGAAAGGGGGCGTCATCTGAAGGCTGGTGACTGGAATATCCTCCTTTACAAGTTTGGCAGTTGGCTGGTCATCAACTAGCATGACACAATGACTAGGCCACAGTCTCTCATTATTTGGAAAACAGGTCAGGACTTATTCTCATGATGGCAATTGCACTGTTTCCAATGACAGCAAGCAGGAGCAAGTCCCAAATCCAAGTGCTTTTTAGGGCTCAGCTTAAATCATGTTTGGTAATATTTTATGAAAGTAAGTTCCCATGGCTAAGTTATTGTGGAAGGATTCTACTAAAAGGCATGGATTTTTTAAAATGTAGCCATTCTTATAATCCAGCATACATGTTGGTTTCCCATGAAATAATGACAACAGAGATAATATAAAACTAATAATATGCCATTACTATGAGGACACCGATGACAAACTCTTAAGTGACAAGTATTTAATATTAGTTACACACAAAGAAATGTAAAATGCCCTAAAATCTTTCTGTTCACATATGAAAAATATTTGAAGAATGTTTTCCTAAATTGACAGTAATTCTGAAATGTTACGTGGAATTGCAAATAAAAAGTTGTGAATTTGAATGAATCTTTGCTAAATTATCAATAATGAAAAACATGACTTAGCATGACTAATTATGCTAAAAGAAACTCAATTATTTCTATTTTTATTGAAAAAAATATAAAATCATTGTTATATTATTGGTAATGAAAGCATATACAGCAAAAAAATGTAGGAGAGAAGAGGTGTGTGTAGTTCATTGGCATTTTTTCAAGTGTTTTTTTTCTGAATTTTGCAAGGTGGTGCAATTTTTAGCTTTTTAAAATTTGTGATTTACTTATTCTAAAACGTATTTATTTTTATAGCTAGTTTTAGATACATACTTGTGCATTATTTTCCTTATATAGAGCCTCCAAAATTTCCTAATTTCAGACCCCTTGAAACCTGAATCCACCAAGGGAAGGACCAATAAATATTCCTGCTCCAGAAACCTAGGCCTGGTCAGGAAAATAGCTGGTGCCAGGAGAAAAGAAAGAAAAGAGTTTCAGCTTCTTGTGTGGGTTTGATGTGATGGTATTTGGAATTTGGCATCTTCTTCTCAGCTCCAAGTTTGATTTAAAAGCTGTTAGCAATCTTTTCTTTTCACAATCATATAAGATGCGATTTATCAGCTCTAGAGTGATCAAAAGTCCATAGTGTTTGAAGACTGCTAAGCTGATATCTTGAATACCTGCTCACCTTGGTTACCTCTCATTCCTTCATCCCTGGCAATTTCCCCCATCCCTCAAAAGGCTGTTTAGAAGATACAGAACACATGGACATAAATATGGGAAAAATAGACACTGTGGACTACTAAAGGATGGAGGGAAGGGAGGGTAGGTTAAAAAACTACCTATCAGGTACTGTGTTCACTACCAGGGTGACAAGATCCATACTGCAAACCTCAGCATCACACAATATTCCCATGTAATAAATATGTACATGTACCCTCTATATCTAAAATAAAAGATTTGTTTTAAGAAGAGATAGAGAAGAGTTCCATTTGACAAGTGGAGTAAAAGTTACACCAAGTGATCAAGTAATTTGCTCATGGTCACGTAGTATATGGGAAAGCTAGGATGGCAAACAATGTGTGTCTACTGACAAGAACCATTCTTTTCCCATCATCTCCCTCAGTCTTTATTCTTCCAAGGCATAGTGACTGCCTCTCTAGGTTGATAAGAAATATATCCAACTTTATTATATGCTCATTATTAGCCATTGAATGCCTACTATATGCAAAACCTTAAGTTAAGTGCCAGAAATCCTGGAGAAACAGAGAGAATTGTAAAATAAAATGGAACAATATTGTAGGGTAGTACATGCTAAGTATCTAATATGTGCTACATAATTCTTCATATGTGAAGATTCAGGTAGGTGGCTTTGAAGGGAGTATGGCACCTATAAAGTGAAGAGGTATTGGTGGAGGAAACTCAGAAAAGGAGGAGGGATGATGAGCCGTGCCTGGTTTTATTCAGGGATATGGCTTTATTTGATATATTACATATATTACTTCCCACAAAGCATTCAAAAGGACACTTGGAAATCATCTAGTACAAATCTCTACCATTTACAGCAGAGATATATGATTTCCCCCACCTCTGCCAACCTAACTCACTCGCCCAGGGTCACCCATCTAACCACTGAGCCAGGGTTTTCAGTCATGTTTTCTCAGCACACTCTTGGCTAAACTATTAATACTAGGACCAACCACGATACTATTATTTGAAGCCAATGGCTGTTCTTTAATGCCATCCCTAGATTAATTCAGACCTTAAAGTTACTTCTTGTGTTTACTATGCTGTGGCTGATATTTTTCAGATTTTAATCCAGGGTTGAAAACGCTAATCCTTATTCTTCATTTCTGTTTTGTTGTTTGTTTTCATTACCCCTTTGTATTGTTGAGGCATCTTAGAGATAGTAATTGCACATAGAAAATAACTCTTTTAATAATGAATTGAATTCTTCCCATTCTAAAAACAGTTTGAGGTCACACACCATCAAGGAAGCCAGAAGATAAGACCTTTTATATTTCACTCTTGATACAAGCAAATGAATTAAATGTGTTCTATCTTGTTTATAAGTGTTTAGCATATGTCAGAAGTTTCACATGCATTTGATAATAGGAATCATGGAATCGCCAGCCAGTGCCTCAACACTGTCCTTCGAGCTGCTAGTTATTATCTTTATACGTCAAATGACTAGGTTTTGAAACTGGGTGGATAAAAATGAAGTTGAAATGAGCTATTTCCAAGTGGCTCAAAGAACAGCTCTCAATGCAACTAGAAATAATTAGTATTAGTAGGTTAAACATGTATAGCAATGTACTTTTTTTGCCTTTAAAAATTATCTCAAAAATATTTTAATAATTCAGTAAAAGTAGATAGAATAATTATGATTACCATTTTATAGTTGAAGAAATTAAGGTAAAGAAACATCAATGATGAGCTCACGGTTAAAGACCGTGTTAAGGGCAGAACTGGGATGAAGCCCCAGATGCTGACCTGGGTCCCATGATTCTTCCCCTCCCTCTATGACCCATCTTTTCTAAACAGTGTATCACCATCCCAACACCCTCTTCCACACCTACTTCAAATAAAAAGAATTCATATCCCTAGTTTCCAAAATTGCTGTTCAGTATTTTTATTTTGTTATTCAATGAGTGGCCCGGTTCCTTTATAATAACTACACAGTGACAACAATGTTCACTTACTTCTACATAAAACAGATTTTGTGAGTAAATAATAAAAAGCTGTGAGAAATCTTTAAATCAACCTAAAAATTTCCTGGAGACTTGAGGGACAAAATGGACAAGAGTTGTACCACAATTCCTGCAAACATTTTCTTTGATCATGAAATCTATACACTTGGCATCAAAGAGCAGATTCCTGTGGATTCAAGACACAGCTCATAATTGTAATGATTAAAAATCTGTCCAAAAAGTAAAACCTAAATATCAATCTATTATATTTATGAGTTTCTTGGTTAACATGTCCAGAGGCTAATGCCACCACGGTGACTCAGAGGTACCACACAGTAATTTATTTTACCTTACATTCTTAGATAAAACAGCACAACTATACTTATTAAAAGCACTACATTACTTTAACCTCAGTTACCTCTCACACCCACTTTGCCCAAGGTCATTATGTCATCTGACCTGAGTCCAGGGCTTCTGAGAAGAAAGCCCACAGCAAGGGAGGCAATCTGGAATGACTGTGTAAGTAGGCCTTAATGGCTGTTCTTTGGCCTAATTTACAAAGTCTTCTTCCTACACTTGAGAATTCAGATGTTTCAGACACAAAATTAAAACGATGTCTTAACCAAATCATAGATGCAAGTCCTCAAATGCCATGTAATTGTGCCATCACCCCTAGGAGAAGTTCTGATTAAAACGAGTCACATTGACCTTGGATGACATGGCCTAAGGGGCAATTATTCCCCAAGGGACTTAATTAAATGCAATTAGACCAGTGAGAGTACATTTAACGAGTCCCCTTGTGGTACCTATGTTTCCAATTTATTTTTCCAGCAACTTTCACTAATGATTTGATTCGCTCAACATCCATCAATGGATAATGATAGGGTGCTCGCTACTATAAGGTGATGATGGGATACTTGGGTCCCGTGATTCAGGAATTAGAGAGAAAATACAGACACATGACAAGTTAAATAGGCATATGAGAAGGAATATGTTTATGGGCCAAGTGAACAGTAGAAAGGATGGGCAAAATACAGTCAGGAAAGAGTTACTCAATGTGGGTGAAAGCAGACACAGGTGGCCTCAGTAATAACTTGGAGGTCTTGAAGGATACAGATGAGGGTAGAATCATGGACTTCTAAGCTGGAAAAAATTTAGAAACCATCTTGCCTGGCTGGGTGCAGTGGCTCATGCCTGTAATCCCAGCAATTTGGAAGGCCGAGGCAGGCAGATCACTTGGGGTCAGGAGTTTGAGACAAGTCTGGCCAAAATGGTGAAACCCTGTCTCTACTAAAAATACAAAAATTAGCCAGGCTTAGTGGAGCATGCCTATAATCCCAGCTGCTCTGGAGGCTGAGGTAGGAGAATCGCCTGAACCTGGGAGTTGGAGGTTGCAGTGAGTTGAGATAGCACCACTGCACTCCAGCCTGGGCAACAGAGCAAGACACCATCTAAAAAAAAAAAAAAAAATCTTGTCTCATAACTTCATTTTACATTGAGTACTCTGGAGCTCTTAATGGGCTATCTAACTTACTCAAAACCATGCTGCCAGTGGCATGAAGTATTTTAGGAAAGGAGAACAGTATGGAAAAGCTGAGTGGTACATATGCATGAAGTATATTATGGGGATGGCATGTTGACCAGTTGAATAAGGTAGATAGTATGAGTAAATATTGGTTAGAAAAATAGGTTTGGGCTTATTTCTAAAATGCTATGTGTAGAGTTTGCAATTTATTTTGCCAACAAAAAAGAATATAGACATGTACTTGAATTGTGGGTTCTTACAATCAAAGTAGTATTTCCCAGAAGATTAACCTGGTAATTATGTCTCAGATGTATGGGAAATAGTAGGGACTGCACAAAGCTAGATTAGACAAATATTAATTATAACAGGAGGCCAGGCGCGTTAGCTCACGCCTGTAATCCCAGCAATTTGGGAGGCCAAGGTGGGCAGATCACCTGAGATCAGGAGTTTAAGACCAGCCTGGCCAACATGGTGAAAGCTGTCTCTACTAAAAAATACAAAAATTAGCTGGGTGTGGTGGTGTGCACCTGTAATCCCAGCTACTTGGGAGGCTGAAGCAGGAGAATGGCTTGAACAGGGGAGGCAAAGGTTGCATTCAGCCGGGATCTCATCGCTGGAGGCAGAGGTTACAGTGAACCGAGATCGGTCACTTCATTCCAGACTGGGCGACAGAGCGAGACTCCATCTCAAGAATAAAAATAAAATTATAACAGGAGTCTTCCATGAAAACAATGATCTCTACAGATATTATGAGAAGCCAAGAGTGTTGTATAAGTGATTCTGGACAAAGAAGAACAATATTGAATATGATTCCTAGGTTTCAAATAAGGATTTCGGGGGGGCATCAGGCAGTGGTGGTTGTCAGAGTTGAGAGCCAGAATTGATAGCAGGAAGGTTAAGGAGACACTGAGAGGAAAAGGCAAGATCCAAGACCAGAGGGTTCTGGGACGGCTCAGGAGCTCACAGTCAGGAATGATTAAGGGTCCAGATAAACAGTCTGGAACTGAGGTGAACCTAGTCATTGCAGATCAGGGCAAGGCTGTGGGATGGGACCAGCAGAGAGCCATGGGCCAAGAGGGCTCAGACACCAAAGGAAAAGGTACAGATCATGGTTGAGACAGGGAGTTTGGAATGGACTCTAAGATCTTAATTCAGACCTGCAGCCTAAGTAGCAGCAAACAAGAAGTGTCTGGTGAGCAGGGAAGGCTGGAATTCAATTAAGAGAGCACCAACAGATGTGGATGATCAGCATTAAGGAGCCATTGATACTGCCAGCTGGAGATCCTTACAAAGGCAGATGAAGCCTTTTCTTAGGGAGTGTGCAAATCTGGAGGAGCACCAAGAAAAAAAAAAAAAAAGAAAACAAAAGTGGAAATTTAACATTAATAGATATGGAAGTATTTATCACTGGAAAAGCAATGCTATAGGATTCCTTACATAATAGGGTTTTTTTTTTTAACTGGTTAGTACTGTTTTTATTTTTAACTATATGGTGGGATTGGGAAAACGTGTATGCAAGCAGAACGTGAAGTTGTCAGTGAGGCTAAATGTACTTATCTGATTCTGTTGAATATTGAGTGGTATGGTCTGAATCTATCTCCCAAAATTCATGTGTTAGGAACTTGATCCCCAGTATAGTAGTGTTGTGGGGAGGTACTTTTGGTGGTGTTTGGGTCATGAGGGCTGTGCCCTCATAAATGGATTATGCTGTTATAAAAAGGGCTTGCAGGAGTGGGTTTGCTCTCTTCTGCTCCTCTGCCATGTGATGATGCAACAAGAAGGCCTTCGCCAGATGCTAGCATACTGACTTTGGACTTCCCATCTCCAGAACTCTGAGAGAATAAAGTTCTGTTCTTTGTTATTACCCAGTCTCAGATATTTTTGTTATAGTAGCCCAAAACAGACTAAGACATTGAGGAAGCCTTTACCCCAATGAGAAAGTTGCTTAGATGTTTTCTTCTGTATTAGTAAGGTACTAACTTATCTCAGAATTGCAGGTAGAAGTAGGGTTTTGTACACTCCTGCTTACAGAGAGCTGAGCATGCAGAGAATTCACCCAGATCTAAAGACAGTAATTTAGTTCTTGAAAAAAAAAATGGAGGGTGTCAATATCCGAAGCTTCAGCTGGTTTCCAAGAGGGATGGTGAGTTTGTGTTTTGTGGCAGTGATGTGGAACTCACAGCAGGACATTGAAGGAACTTTTTATTGGCCAGCTGAACAGGGATACTAGCAGGAAATGCACATATTTGGAGTCATACACAGAACTGATAGTTGAAGGTGGGTAGGGGAGGCATTGTTGCTTTTTAGCAATAGTTACATCAACTGTTGTTTACATGAAATTCTTTCTATTTCCTCCATTTTGAAGGTGCAAACTCATTTCATACTAACTGGAGCATAAATGACTTTGGTAGACTCTGGCCACAGCTGGGCTGGATGGTAATTAGAGGGGCAGCTGTCTAGGTTTGTGAATTGCAAACACATCTGGAGATGTGACATGGATTTAAAAAGCAGTCTTCTGCAAGGGGCCAGCAGGCCAGAGTCTAGCGTCTGGCTTGTCATCAGAAACCACGGGGCATATGCTTAATAAAGCACAGTTTATAGTTCCATCAGTCACTTAAGACTGGTTCATGTCGGCTTTTGAAGGAGCAGGGAAGATGTAGCTGAAAAGAGTCTCTTTCGAGGTTTTAATTATTTTCTGGTTGCTATATAGTATACTTATCTTGGCCTTTCACCTGGCGTTCTGGAATGTCTACCCCTATTTCAGCCTAAACTACAGAACCAAAATGAAAATTTATATAAAGTCAAACCAAACAAAAATTCTGTGGTGAAAACAACTTTGAATGAAAAATACATTGCTTTATAAATAATCTGAATTTAGAATACAGTGGCCAAATACTTCGGGTATTCATTTTTCCACTGAGCCAGCTTTAGTGCCATTAACCATGGGTGAACAATGGGGTGGGTATGGCACCATAAATGCAGACACAGGTCTGGGTTCATTGGCTTTGTGATAGCAAAGATGAGTGTGTCCCATGCCAGCCCTGTTGAAATACATCCAATTTTGGAATGACAATTTAATATAAGCAGCCAAACATGGACTTAGTCCAACCTCAAATGTCCTACTAAAACTGTGTGATGGCTCATAAAGATAGCTCTGTCTCCAGGAATTTTATGGACTGAAGCAGTGTGTTGAAGTGACAGATAGCACCCCCAATCCCTCTATTGAGATCTGGATCTGTGTTGTTTTGGACCACTACGTACCAGAGAGAAATGTCCAGCAGAGGGGAATTAGATATGAAGTCTGTATTCGTCTCATTCTGATTCTGTACCTATGATTCGTTAATTTTGTAATCTTCAAAATGGAAAAATAGTTCTAAATATAACCAATTGAAAGAATATTGTGGTGCTCATTGTCTTGAGGAGGCATTTTCCACTGTGGCATTAATGTTCCTTTTGTAACAATTCATGATCCCTGACATGTTTATTGGTTGTTTTTTGTTTTTATTTTCAGAATGTACTGCCATAAACACATACTTTCTGAACATCTGGTATTTTAAATAATTCAAACAATGAGAATTATGACACACTGGTTTCTCCTTTTTGTGTTAGTTGCCAGGAAGCTCAGAGCTAAACACCGTGCTGAATTCCTTATCCCAAGTATTAAGTACAGTGATCTCCTGTGCTCTTAATCTGCATCCTCCTTTTTAAAAAAAAATACTATAAGAATACGTTGGCAAGTTTTTAAGCTGTTCAATATTGGGGGGGGGGTGCTTTCCATGGAGGTATAAAATTAAAGAAAAGCAAGAAATATGATGAGCTCTTCATTACTCATGCTTTACCTGTTCATCAGGACTCCAGCTCTTTGTCCCACCACAGTCTGGCTCATTGAGTAACATTAATGTACAATGTATTGTCTCACTGCCGAGCTTTCCACAGGATCTTGTTCCTATTTATTATACCCCAACTCTGAACTGGTCAGACCTATTGCATCTTTTGTCCTAGAGCTTATGGCTTGGGGTGATGGGTGACTCCCATGTTATTGTGTCCTCATGACAAAGCTAAGAGTGAGACAGGATACCCTCAGAGGACATGAGTGGGATACCTAAACCAGACAGGGTCAAGGATGAGAAGGGAACAGACCAGGCTTCCCAAAGGAAATGACCAAAGCAACTAGAAGGGGTGATAAGGAGAGACTGATGCAAGTGCAGGGAGCAACAAGAGGCAAGGAGCAACAAGAGGCAAGAAGCACGTGGCCCACTTGAGGAGTGTTGTGCTTATCCAGCAGAGCAAGAATGACCATTGACATTTGGTACAATGTCAAGACTGATAACAGCATACATGCACCAAGAGGGTATGAAAAGGTTTATTACTCACCTGTCATGGCTTCCTGAGGAGAGTAGGGCAGGCTCCCAAGGAAGACCAAAAATGGCTTAAAAGAGCAGGGAACAGAGAGTGGTTTGGCATTTTTGTGGTTGTGAGGTGGGGCCAGATTAAGGGTTCTGTGCAAGTTCCCACCAGCACCAAACGAGGGAGCACCTGCCCTTTTTTTCAGCCTGCCCAGATATGGGATAGAAAGGGAAATGGGAGTGTTGGGGCTTGAAATCTGTCCTCAGTCAAACTTAAATTATGGAGTCAGATTCCTTATTACAAGTAGTTAAATAAATTCAATCAATAATAGATATAGGGGATCAAGACAAGAGGAAGGAAAACACTTTAGGGATAAGGGTGAACCAGAACTAAAGCAATGGTGATAACAGATGGTTCAGAGCTTTAAGAGATATTCTGGAGGTAAACTGGTAAGAGACAATGAGTTATTGAATAATAAGTTGTGAGAGGAGAGATGGAAGAGAGAGAAATTGAAAATGGGGCCCAGATATTTGGTTAGAACAAGTAGCTGAAAGATAATGTCATTTACTGATGTAGGGAATATAGGAGGAGAAACAGGTCTAGAGGACAAATGATTATTTCCATTTTGGCATGTTAATTTTGAGTTATTTATGGGATAATCAAATGGAAAACTCCTAGAAAGAAGATCTAGAAGTTATCCATATATCAGATAATTAAAATCTTCAAAGAGAGCTTTTAATAGATAGGAATTAAAACCATGGAAGATACCCAGGAAAAGAGAGTATGGGGTGAGAAAATGTCTATGACTGAGAATTGAGGAGCTTTAACATTCACAGGGAAACTATAGGTATAGGAGACCCCAAAGGAATTTGAGAAAATATGGCCAAAGAAAGAGGCTCAAAAGGGCACAGGATCAGGAAGTCAAGGGAAGTGAGCATTTCAAAAAGTAGAAGCTGGTCAACCATTGCAAATGCTCCCAAGAATTCATGTAAGATAATACTAAAAAGTATCTACTTGATGGAGCACCTGAGATTTAATTGTTGAGTTCAGACAATGGCTATTTTAATTGATCAGTAGAGGCAGAAACTATACTTCAGTGAGTTTAATAGCAAAATGGATGTTGAAGAAGTAAAGACATCAAGTATGGACAGCTTTTTCAAAAACTACAGCTGGGAAAGCAATCATGAAAAAAGTATTTTTCATAAAATAGGAACAACTTGAACATTTCAACAGTTGATGGACAGGATAGGATATGTCGGTCAAAGCACATTAAAAGAAAAGAAGTTGATGGCTAGAAGCCAGTGGAAAAAGAAAGCTTGAGATAAAGAAAAAAAGGTGTAACTGAGATCCCAGAGAAGATGGAAGGTAATGAAATTCATATCATATGTCAAAGGATGTACTATAGGAAGAGTAGACACCCTTCTTCCATTTGCTTCAGAAGAAAAGAAGAGTATGGGAAATGTGTGATCTTAATGGCAGGAATGTGAGAATTTTCATCCAGTGGTTTCTGTTTTCTTACTGAAGTAGGAGGCAAAAGGTAAAATCACATCCTAAGAGTGAGGAAGAAAATTGAAGGACTGAGGATATACAAATAGGGAGGGTTGTTTGAGAGAGATAGAAGATTTGAGGAAGGAAAGTTGGAAACAGTTGCTAGAAAGATCCAAAGATAGAGAACACATTAGGAAATAGAAGATTGCCAGGTGCATTGAGGGTGCATTTAAGATCGTGACTTTTAATCCCAGCTACTCGGGAGGCTGATGTGGGAGGATTGCTTGAACCCGGGAGGCGGAGGTTGCAGTGAGTCAAGATTGCACCACTGCACTCCAGCCTGGGTGAATGAGCAAAACTCCATCTCAAAAAAAAAAAAGTTCAAGACTTTTTAGAGGCATCAACAGGACTCCATTATGCAGGCATAGACACAGAGGAAATGATGGAGAGATGGATGACTGAGTGTGGGGGTTTTATTAGGCTGGCGTGTTAGAAAAATCACAGGTGAAAAACGAATTTGAAGACGTAAGTGAGGCATGCAGTCTCATCTGGATGGGAAAAGCAGTGAAGTCTGACTGAGGCTGGTAGAGGGGTTCATTGCATTCCAAGTCTCAATGGGGTCAAAGAGAAAATCTAAAGAGTGACTCACTGAGAGAACTGAAAGATAAGACTTGGTGGAGGCAGCACGCACATTTACCCTGGGTAGGGGAGCAGTTCCAGATGATGACCCAGTGCAGTGTGTATCCCAGGGAACAGATGGCTGAGGTGAAGTAGAAGTAGACATCTCTGGAGGAGGAGTCCTGGGTGTCAGGGGAGATACCCACGCAGGTACTGAAATTGCTTAGGAGGATTTTAAGACATGAGGAATGATGGAAGACTATGAACCTTGTGTTAGGCTCTAATGAACTGACAGCAGAATAGAATGCATCTCACAGATGCAGGGTTTTCAAAAAATGCTGGAGGAATGATATTATGCAAAACTGGTTGAACAGCAGCCCCACCTCTTTGCCCCATGCTGGGAACACAGGCAGCTTCTCCTAGAGAAGATATCAGTAACTCACTGTCCTGAAGAAAGAGCCTCTAGGGAGACATGCAAGAAGTTGAGGATTTAGACAAAAAGAGATGCCATAAGTTGCCCAAAGTCACCAAACAAGGCACTATCAGGATTTTGCTCATATCCCTTTTTATGCAAGGTTCCAACATTTACTATAACCTGCAACTGTTCTACTGCAAGTAACTGCAATTATCTGCCAAGTGCTTTCTGTGACTGCAGGAATGTTCTCCCCACCCCCACCCTGCCCACACCTCACTCAGGGAAAATAGAATGGGTGGGGAGACTTATGGCCCTAGGATCAGCCCTTAACCAATGATGAAAGGAGATGGTGGGTACACGCCCCAAACTTCCATTGTCCCCAGATAGGAAAACTCTGAATTATATTCCATACAGTTTCCCACAGTCCCCAGAGGAACTGGGGACTGCACGCAGTGGTAACCTGCTCATTAATTTACCCTGCATTGGTCTCCTTCCCTTGCTGGTCTCGTCTCTACTCTCTTAGCTTCATGGGACTGCAGTTGCCAGATAAAGGATACTCAAGTAAATTTGTAAATTCGAATTTCATATAAACAGCAAGGTTTTGTGTGTGTGTGTGTGTGTGTATACCACAAGTTACCACAAATACTGCATGGAGTATAACACACTAAAAAATTGTTTATCTGAAATTCAAGTGTAGCTTAACTCCTGCATTTTTATTTGCCAAATCTGGCAATCCTATCTAGGATTGCTTTCCAAATAATCTACTTGTACTCCTATCCTTGCCTCAGGGTCCTCTTCTTATGGATCCTAGACTAAGACAGTTAACGGCTATCCTAGAGGGATACACTTTGAAGAAGAAAAATCTCTGAGAACAAACTTCAGAGGCAGCATTCTACTGCAACATCCAAATCAGATTAAAATTATAAAGGGCTATTGTTCTAATGCTGGCAATAAACTAAAATTACCAGGAAAAGGCTATGAACCCAGCCTCAGCACATTTTGCCTGATTTGTAGAAGCCATCACCTCATCAGGAAAACACCTGTTATTCACTCACCTTTATTAAACTTGATGCCAAGTATCATTAGTACAGCTATGCTATGATAATGCTCTATTCATTCTATCAGCAAATGCCCTAAATGTCTATCACTGGAGTACAGACTCTGTTTCAATAAAATACCATAACTAAATATGAAAAAGGGAGGCCATGCATCCCTGGTACTCGCCCTGACCCAGTACTTTCCAATAATAAATTGGGCTTGATTACATCAGGGCTGGGGATCCCAGATGATTATTTTTAATGAACTTTCAAACTGACACTTGTCTGTTAATAATTTAGTTAAAATCCCAATGTTTGCTTGCTGCTGTTCCTCTCGAGAGACCCCTCTGCAAATTCTGGGTAGGAACTACTTCACCCATCTACCTAATACCACCCTCACCATTTTCCAAGCTTTGCTAAGCCCTGGTTCCTTATTTCTATGAAATCCTCCAAACCTTGATGGAGATATGGTTTCATTTCTCATCCTTGTAAAAATAAGTCTTTCAGAGCACCTTTATCTCCTCAACATGTTTGGTGATTCCTTCGTCTTGAATTTCAGTAGCAGAAGTTCAAGTTATTACTTTTGTACGTGTGCAGTAAATAGAAATCGTTAGTGCTAATGGGAGCTTATGTTCAATTCAAGTATAAAAGTTGTTCAAGTATCAAACAAAACTGTTGGTTTATGAGTGTTAGTAACTTCTCTGAATATTCAAAATGATGTCCCATCAATGCTATCTAATTTGGGCATTCACATGATCATTATTTTAATATAACACCAGCCTCTTTCATCTCAGCAATAGATAGCGCCAGACTGTGGCAGTATCAGCAAACCTGAGGGCTGCCAACAGCTCTTGAGTCACTGGGGAATGCTAGTGAAGTTCACTTTAAAGAAAATGATCCTCACTTTTCCATGCGTTCACAGGCTTCCTTTTGATTTTCGTGTTGAGCCTATTGACTTCAAAGTATCCTTTCAGGATCACTCAGAAGGCCAGAGACTCATCCGTGTTCTGATTCCTTGACTTTGCTCCATGCTCAGCATTTGTTTGAAATCTGCGGGGTGCCCGGCTAGAAGAATCTCAATAGGTGGCAAGGAGAGACAAGTGTCTGGTCTCAAACCTTCTTTCTGGAATGATTACAAAACCAAGTCGAGACAGGGGAACTGGGTATCATCTTGCCAATGAGTCATCTTCCGAAAATGAGTAATCAGATGCAGCATGGCAGGAGAATGGCTACAAAAGAAGGCCCGTTATATAGGGTGCTTACACCTCCCTCCGCTGCCTGTGCAAGCTTCACCATTTTGAAATCTCAGAAAATTGGACCTACACTATAATTTGAAGGAAAATAATCTTCCAATTCACAAATTATTAAATTATGTGGGTATAAATGAGAAGTCAATATCGATGAAGATAGCTATCTTTAGTCTCATATTCCTAATTGCAGCTCAGGATTTTCCCTATGGAATGAATGGATGAATAAAAGAAACCCCTCCCAGAAGAGCCCTAAGGATTCTAAAAAGATGCACAGAGTTGCATGGAGATTCCTCTATCTGGCTCATTCTGAAGCCAGCATTGTTCTAATAATGGGAACCAGATGGTTTATCAATGTAAAATTCAGCCCAGTATGTAACTTCATGTAACCATAGTCCTGCTGTCTGTCCCCTTTCTTTGGTCCATATGGTTGACTCTAAAATATACTTGACCATGATACAAAAACATAGAAGGATCACGTGGGTGGCCACAGTGATGAAATATTCCAGGCTTTGCATCCCACCCATGACAAAGGACTTGCCGGCCAGTCATTTGCCTCTAATTCAGCTTTGTAATTATTTTCACTTAACTATTAAACACATTCTGAACAATTTTTACATCATTTGCAGTCTAGACTATGCTTAGATGAAATAAGATCAAATGGCTGAAACATACAGAAATTCAGACAAAGCAGGAATTTATCATTCTCTGGGATTAAGCTACTTGGTTGTTTCATGAAACTGAACAGTCCATTTTTTTAAATTAGTTTCTATTTTCACAAACTGATTTTATCACTTGAACCCAGCCAGGTGCACCAATGTTTGCCAAGATGAAAGCTTTTTCACAATGCTAATGTCCTCAGACCACATATTTGAATTCTTCATGCTGTCACACTTTCATAGGATTTTTGAAATAAGTAAGGTAAAAAAATAAGAATTCACAGGCATCTCCCCCAAAGCTTTCTGGGACCCCATGAAAGCAACTTGCCACTATTTGTAGAACACTCCTCAGAGTATGCTGGGAGCCAGCTGTTGATGTGCAGTTTTTCCAGAGACTGAAGATATGGGCCACATCATATTAATCTGGGCAATGACTCTTTTGAGCAAGTCCCAGATAAAGTTAGTGATTTGCAAAAGCTTTTATCAGTTGCTTGATGGCTTTTGCAGAGTGGAACACTACATGACCCATGTGATTTGTTTTCATTTACAAAGGTGCAGAGGCTTTGAATTTAAAAATGGAACGTTTTCTTCTCGTGCCAAACGTAAACAATTTAACATCCATTTCCTATCCAGCTATTTTACTAGTTCAAAAGAGTTTATATGAATCTTATCTGTATTATATTTCCTGCTGATTGGCAGTGCCTCCTGCTTCAGCTGGGAAGCCAAAAATGTGCTGGCTCGGATTTGAACAGGAAAGGCCTAACAAAGAAAACTGGGAAATAAATGTAATGAGTGGTTACGGGGTGCTGAAAACTATACTTATCATTTCTTATTCTCGTGGAGTTGGTGCTGCCATATTGATTTATGCCTGGGAAGTCTTTTATGGAAACACACAACAAAAGCTTCAGATTATTTTGTCAACAAGAAAACACAGTTTACCATTTATCTTCAAAGTCCCCATTTAGTCCTGATTTGAGCGGTTCCATATTCCTTGCTGCTGAGACTCCCTGAGCCCTGGAGGAGGTTTGCATTGGATACAGTAAATCTCCATAAAAGATAAAGGCCTCCAGAATGCCACAGAGCTTGTTTTCAAGGCCAGTTAAATAATTTGATAGGGACCATGAGGAGTCCAGAGAACAGAAAGTATGTGGCTATTTCAGGCCAACTTAGACTCAGTTTACTGGGCCCCTGAGACCAATTTTTTTCCTTCCAGAATGTGAAAGACATTTATTGGGCCTATTGTTTGAAGGTCTTCAGTCTCTTTCTCACATTCAAAGCTTGGATGATTGGAAAGGAGAGAAGGAAAAGAACAAAAACAGCCGTCTAGACATTTCCTAGTGGAATATTACATTTATAAACCATTTTCCTTGCCTTGTCTTAACAATACATTATGAACTGAGATAAAAAGATCATAAACTTGTGTTCTATTGTAAAGAGGTCTGGCAAGAGTTATGGTTTTCTTGAAAAAATCAACTATTAATTGTTACTTTGTGGTCACACGACCCAACAATTTCTATGAAAGGCCTTCAGCTGCCATTTCCAGTAATGTTCTCATTTGCCCTCAGCTTCCCCACCCCTACCCTACACTCCACCCCAATTTCCACTCCAATCTCAATACTCAATTTAATTGGGCTTACCAAGTATGTGGGGAGTGCATTATTTTTTTGATACATACCCTGAGGTTCCTGTCAGTCAACCTCATGTCTGCCACTATCATCTAATTGTTGGATCCTTGTATTAAACATAAGACACAGTTTAAGGTAACTTTAGCACTGACTAAGGAGGAGCAGTGTGTGGACATGCTTTCTGAGGCTCTCTAGGCAAGATATGGTTGTAGTAAAAACAACACTACAGGCATCGCAGCTTCCAGTCCTTGGGTAAGCCACGTAACCTCTCTGAGCCTCCATTTACTCATCAATAAAACAAGAGCATGGAGCCTGATAACCAAAAAGTCACTGATTCTTGATTGTTTTTTTAAGTTTTTAAGCAGATCATTGTGTTTCCCAGAAGCTGAATACTTCCTTGAAAGGTTACTTCCAGGCATTAGATGCCCTTCCTATGAAGAGCACAAAGTGTTCTACTGCAATACACATATCCTGATCTTCATATAAATACCTTCCATTTGTTCAATGCTGTTGGTTTACCAAGTGTTGACCCACTGGCTAACTTCTCACCAGCACACCAGTGCTGTGGGTAACAGTGTCAGCTGCTGTCTGTGGCATAGTGACACTCTGAAGAGCAAATGGGATGGTGCATATGATCGGAAAATATATGGTAAACTAAAACTCACCATTCAGAAATTGTAATTGACATTTCACAGAACTTTCCCACCCTCCTGTTCTTTTTTGCATGCCTTTTTTTTTTCCTCCTTACAAGGAAATATACTGATTTCCTGTCCCTGTATTTATATATGCTTTCCACTTGAAAGGTCATCAATTATTTGGACAATGATAACAAGATATTTCATTAAAAAATAATCTCCAAATATTGGGCAACTCCAGAGATGAAATACTCTCATTAAAGTTTATTTGATGATATGCAGTTAAAACTGAAGGAAGAAGCATACAATTTGTTAGCCTCACAAAACCCAGCCTCAGATAGAGCACCAGAGTTGAGACTATTTTTAAGGAAGCTACAAGTTCATTTAAATGATACACCCAATTTGTACATTTTGCTTCTTACCAATACACTAGTCCTAGAGTAGTAATGTCTGGCTCAAACTAAATGATGTTTGTTTTGTATATATATAAAAAAAAATCTGTTAAAGCATTGAATAGGTGGATGAACAAATTGCCTTCCCATTAATATACATTGCACTAATAGCTGACTAATGGGTGGTAGTTACTGTGTAGCCTACTTCACCAAGGATGGAGAAGTATTATCAGTGGGTCTTGTATGCTTTCTTTACCTGTTTGTTTTCCACCCCAAGGGAAAAATATTAGGCTTATTAGGTACCCACACTATTTAGGCTTCTTTGAGATTTGAAACTATACAGAGTTCTACTCTAACATACCAGCCCTTCAGATAGGTGGTCCTGATGTTTCATTCTTAATCTACTGGAGAGACTGGTAGGGCCATCTATTGGGTTAATTTATGCCGGGGCACTAGGAGGACCTGTGCCCCGACATAAATGAAGAGCTAATTACTCTTGGATTTCTTGGATATATGTGAGGATACATGTTTTCTTGGATATATGCGAGGGGGTGGGGCCTACATAATCTCCAGTTTCCCTCATGACGTTAATATCTTATGGTTCTATGAAAGCAGCACCTCTGCTCACAGAGTTGTCTTTGTTCACATACAATAAATAAAAATGAAAGTGTTGATAAATAGTTATCTTTAGTGGGATTGCTGGTGATTTTTAACTTATCTAAACTTTCCTTTATCAGAACTTTTTTACAATTAACATAAATGATTTTATAATTAAATGAAACAAAATCCTTTTCACTTTGAGGAAAAAAATACATAATTCTAGGAGGAAAAAGGCATCAACAACAACAAAATATTAATTTCTGGCTCTTCGCCCAGAGCCATGTCTTTCAGACTTTAACCCTCCATTGATGGGTCCCACCCTGGAGATTCTGATTCAATAACTCAGGATGGGGCCTGAGAATTTCCATGTTTCACAAGCCTAAGGATGACACTTTGAGGAACTTGGCTGTAACAGTGAACAATCATGTGGATATGTTTTTTGGCTTATATTTATGACTGAGTCAGTTCTGCCTCAAATTATTTTTTTGTCTGTGACTATCACAGTGAGAAGGGAAAATTCCTGCATCCATATCCACTTAACTTAAGAATCTCACCATCACACTTAATGTGTTGTTTCTAATTCCCTCAAATAGAAGCATCTGGGGCTAAAGAATTGTCCTAAGGCTCAGTTCCGCTGGAAAAGTGTGTTTCTACCCCAGATGAGACTTAAACCCAGAATGTTTAGTTCAGCATCCCAGAGTTTAATCCATTTGGGCCTTAGGACCCCAGGACCCTCCAAAACCATGCATTGAGAGAACACAGACAGCTATCTAAAGTCAGGGCAAATCAATGGGGCAGTGGCTTGGAACGAGTTTCCTGTTGGAGCTCTGGCACTAGCACGTGCTCTCAGTAACAAAATCACAGGTCAGCCCTAGGCAACGGATTAGCTGGTCAGTGAACTGAACTTTGTTTCATCACCGAGTTTTATCTGAAATGTCAAGGAAGAAAAAGTCACAGAGAAAGAAGGAGGCAGGGCAGGGAGAGAGAGAGAGAAATGGTTTCTAAGAGCTCTCAATATTAACTTATTAAGGGGTGCATCCTATGTAAATTATCTACTTTCTAATTTAAAAAAATAACTTGACTGAAAATAAGCACTGGGTTAATTATAATTTTGCTGCTTTGACCACATCACTGAGGTCTAAATGACAGAAAAAGAAGTAAAGTGGATCTTCTAACCACAGAATGCCTTCCATTTGCAAATCTTCCCCACAGAAGCAGCCATAATGCTAATATTTATGGGAGCTTACTGGGTGCCTTCTGTTCCCTGAGTTAGTCATCCCCACGTGATTACTTTAAACAGGAAAGCCCAAAGCACCAATCTTTGAATGGTTTCAGGGTCAGTGTCACTTTGGCAACATTGTTCTTTGGTATTTTGCTCTAGATTTAGAGCTAAAGAACCTTTATTACGTATCTCACGTGTGTGTGCATTCATTACCTCCTGTGAATGCTTAGCTCCTGTGATATATAAGGAAGTGTTTGCAAGTACATGTGCCTGAAGTAGGGGTAAATACTGCACCTGATTTATTTAGGGGGTCAATTCCCTTCCTTCTTCCTTTCAGTGGTTCTCTTCTCCACCTTGTTTCAGAAGGGGAAAAGGAGGGATGAAGAAAGAGAAAGGAAGAGGAAAAGAAAATGAAGAAGAATGAAAAGAGAGGGGGAGAGGAGAGAAAATGGTGTGTACGAGCAAATAAGGGAGCAGGATTTAGAAAGGAAGAAATGGAGGAGGGGCTTTGGGAATCCCAGCTTTCCTCTGCCTTATCTGTTCTTTCTTCTCTTTCCTGCAATTCTGCAATTCCCAGGCTGCCAGACCCTTCCCCCAGGCCTCTCCCATCCATTTCCCAACCTGTGCATGCTGAAGTCTCATACCTCTAGGTATGACCCCCAGCATTCTAGCTAACATCAGAAATTCTAAAAAACTTTTTGTTCCCATCATTAAGATAGAACCAAGAGGCTAGTTAAAGAAAACACAAAAGGCTATAAGGAATTTCTGACACTCCAATTCTTTACAACCACACATGATGAGTGCACAGCTCCTTTCCTCCCTCCTAAGCTGCAGAGACCTATTTAAATATATGCAGAAGAATGCCAGCAGCCCTCCTTAAACTGAGGGCAAAACTCCCCATTACATGGCACCCTATTACGCATTCCATTCTTTGCAGGGTTTTATTTTGAGGATGTACATTGCTGGGTAAAGAGGGGCCTTTAGGGTAGAGTATATTTCAAAACACAATTAAAATAAACTCTTCAAGTGGAAATGTAAAATGCATTTGTATTCTATTAAAGCCTTTGGCTTATCAACTGCAGAGTGCTCCTTTACAAGGTCACTAGTAACCAGCCTCACACAGTGGCCAACAGGCATCAGCTGCACAAAAACAGACAGGGGCCCAAACACCACAATCACTTCCTGTACCTGTTCTCGTTTGCTTGCTGAGCCCTCAAAATTGGGAGTTGCTGAAATACATAAGAGCGTAACAGCTTGAGTCAATATTTGCCAGCCTAAGCGAGTGATTTTGTTTAGCGAGGTGACTGAACCCCTTGAATAAATACATCTCCTTGTATGTAGGAGAACAACCCCAGGCAGGCCCTTCGAGGAGGGTTAAGGGCAGAACTAGAACTGCCCTTGGGGTGGAACTTGGGGTGGGGGGCAGCGGCGCTGAGTCTTCTGAGGGTCTTGCTCTGGTTCTTTCCCTGCAATGCTCTGCATCTAGCTGCACTCTCTTGCTTCTAGACTAAAGGTTCGCATCATCATCACCTGGGAGGCTTGATCAAAAGCTGATGGCTGGGCCCAGAGCTCTGATTCAGGAAGTAGGGGGTGGGCCTAAGAATCTGCATTTTTACAAGTTCCTAGGTAATGCTGATGCTGTGGGTTTGGGGAACACACTTTGAGAACCACTGGTCTAGACCAGCTCTGTCCAATACAAACTTAATGTGAGCCACATGTGACTTGAAATTTTCTAGTAGCCATGAAAAAAGCAAAAGGAGGCCGGGTGCCCTGGCTCATGCCTGTAATCCTAGCACTTTGGGAGGCCGAGGTGGGCAGATCACGAGGTCAGGAGATCGAGACCATCCTGGCTAACACGGTGAAACCCCGTCTCTACTAAAAATACAAAAAAATTAGCCAGGCATGGTGGCGAGTGCCTGTAGTCCCAGCTACTCGGGAAGCTGAGGCAGGAGAATGGCAACCTGGGAGGCGGAGCTTGCAGTGAGCTGAGATCGCACCAATGCACTCCAGCCTGGGCGACTGAGCGAGACTGTCTTAAAAAAAAAAAAAAGCAAAAGGAAGCTAATGAATTTAAGTTTAACAACCTATCCAACATAATTTTATAATGAAATCAATATGAAAATTGAGATATTTTACATTTTTTTCTTTTCTTTTTGGTACTAAGTCTTCAAATTCCAGTGTATATTTTACACTAACAGCACATCTCAGTTCAGATCAGCCGCATTTCAAGAGCTCAATAACTGTCTGCCTAGTGGCTACTGTATTGCATGGTGTAGTTCTTTCTAGATCATTCTCTGAGCATTCCAGGAACTAGAAATTCTCAGCCCCCAAAACATGGGCCTGCTTCCAGGGCCTGGGCATCCCACAGGATATACCAGGCTGTGGGAGTGAGTGCACATCCCCAGGCTCAAGGGTTGCCCTGATGATGGTTGACGGTTGAGAGGGTGAGGGGTTTGGGAATGAACTTGGACAAAAGGGCTGGGGTGTCCATAGGCATGAAGACATTGGCCCTTGAGGTGTAGAATAGAGTCTGGGTGGGGAGAAAAATGGGGCAAGCTGAGCTGTGTGTGTGTATATATATAGAGAAAGAGACAGAGAGAGAGAAGGAGAGAGAGAGAGAGGGAGAAGTGAGAGCAAGAGAGAGAGAGAAGGAGAAGTGAGAGCCAGATAGGTGAGGTGCTTCCATTTATTCCATTCCAGGCTCAGCTACAGAACAATCCATTCCCCCTAACACACCCTTAATGGATTTTGCAGAAAGTTCCCCTTATTGCTGCATTCACCACATCTCACCTGTCTTCAGGGCACTTAGCTTTTGGGTTTGGAGCTATCCCAGGGCATTGCTCATAAAAGGAGACACCTCACTTTGCTGCAGGCCTCTCCTTCCAGGCTTTTTTCTTTCTTTTACAAGTGGGTTGGGGTCTGACTTGAAGGAGCGATCATAAAGAGAATGATTGCTTTTACGCTGGCTGCAATGAGAAAAGGATTCTGTGAGGAGGGAGTTATACATGGAAATCAATACCAGCATTGGAAAGCATCCCCTTTTGCCTATATAAGTGCTACCCACAGGGTCAATAGCTGGAATTAACCTGGATCCTTTCATTATTATTGTTATTTTTAATAAAGCTGCTTTACGATAGACTCTGATGTGAGCTCCCAGGCTGCAGCTGCACCGATGTAAAGGGAGTGAAAAAATAGTTTTATATAAAAGTTATCTTTTGTCCCAGTGGGTACCACTCCCCAGTCCCACCTCCCTCCCCCTCTCAGTCTCTATAGACTCAGAGGGGGAGAGTGAAATTCAGCTTTTTATAAACATAAGCAGAGACCAACATAAAAAAGAATGTGCTCATTGCTCTGATTTTATACATTGTGTAATTTGTAATGCACAATAATAGAAATTAGTTTTTGTAGGTATGGCTGTATTAAATGCTGACTACACGCCGGACCCTATCTTTGGTACTTTACTGACCTCATTTAATTCTTTTGACAATCCTTTATGATGAATCAATGGACATCCAGGATGGATAAATGTGTCAGGGAAGGTAATAAGTAGTTGAGAGGCTATGTGCTATCAGGCTTTTTGACTCCCAGACCTATGCTGTTTGCTGGATCAGAAAAATTGACTTGATGGGTTCTTCTTCTTTGTTAAAACTGGTGTTGAAAGCCTCAGGTGTCTGCCCATGTACCTTATTTGGGCAAACTTCTGCCATTCCTTCTGTTAAGCTCTACAAAGATGAAGCAGTAAAAAATTATTTTCACCATAACCCTAGATTCAGTCTTTGAATCCTCTGATTTTCTCACACCTCACAACCATTCTTCAGGAAATCCTGTTAGGTCTACCTTTAAAATACGTCCAGACTCTGACAACTTATGCCACCCCCACTGGTTGTCACTTCACCTTTTGTCCCTGTATGGACTGCACTTCATACAGAAGCCAGAGTGAAACATTATTAAGTTAGGGCATAACCAGTTCCATATTCAAAATCTTCCAGTGGTTTCCCATCTCATTCAGAGTAAAAGCCAAATTCTTTCCAGTGTGCTCTAAGGCCCTACATGTTCTTCCCTGAACAGACACACACACACACACACACAAACACACATACACACATGCACACACAAACGCATACACATACACACTCAACACACATGCTCACACACATGCACACAACACAGACACATACATGCTCAACACACATATACACACACTACACACATGCACATGTGCACACATACACTTATACACACTCAACACATATGCATGCACACATACACCACACATTGTCTACACACATGCATACATATACATATGTACATATACACACTCAAAAGATATATACACTCAGCACACTCAACACATAGACCCACACTCAACACACACTCAACAGACATGTACACACATGCATACACACCGATGGTTTGCATTTGTGTTCCCACCCAAATCTCATGTGGAAATGTAATCCCCAGTGTTGGAGGATGGGCCCGGTGTGTGGTGATTGGATCATGGGGGTGGTTTCTAATGGGTTAGCACCATCCTCCCAGTGCTGTGTTGTGATAGAGTTTTCCCATGATCTGCTTGTTTTAAAAGTGTATAACACTCCTCCCCTCACTCTCTTCTTCCTGCCAGCCATGTAAAACATGCTTGCTTCCCCTTCACCTACTGCCATGATTGTCAGTTTCCTGAGATCTTCCTCCCAGAAGCTTTTACTCTGTACAGAAGCCTGTACAGCCTGCAGAACCGTGAGCTAACTAAACCTCTTTTCATTATAAATTGCCCTATAAATTACCCAGTCTCAGGTATGTCTTTATAGCAATGTGAGAATGGACTGATACACACACACTCCTATTTTATCTTCTCTAACTTTCCCCCTTCCCCACATGTCTCCAGCCACATTGTCTCATTATAGCTCTTCAAACTCACCAAACACCCTCCTGCCTCTGAGCCTTCGCAGTAGCTATTCCCTCTGCCTGGAACACTTTTCACTCATTTAATAAAATGGTTCATTCTCTCACTTCCATCTGATGTATATCCAAATGTTTTCTTATCAGACAGAATTCTGCCCTGACTAACCTACAAAAAATAGCAACCCCTCATTTCTTATCATCCTCACTGTGCTGCTTTTCTTTCTGGCACTTTCTACTACTCAACATGTTAAATATTTATTTGTTTGTTTGCTGTCTCACCTGCACCCCACCCTCCTCATCAAATTTAGGCTTCAAAAAGGCTTGTTTGGTCTGCTGCCAAAACAGTTCCTGGAACAGGTAGTGTCAGCAATAATACTTGTGGAGTGGATGAATGGTAACTATTTGAATGCTATCAGAATCAAGAAGAGAGGCAATAAAATACGTCTTAGGACAATGATTGGGTGCCCAGATGTAGAGAGCCTCCCCACTGGGAGCCAGTCCTAACAGAATCCCTCAAATGCCAACCCAGGAGGAGTTTCAGCACTACCTCTGAGCTAGGGGTCAACACTTATTCAGTCTAATGCCACTTATAAGTGTCTTTGTCCATGACATTTGTGACATTGAATAAAGTGAGAGCACTGCAGTTCACCATGTTGTTTCCCATGATCCTCTGCGCTGCTCAGAACTCTGAGGAGGACAGGCTGGCATCAGTGTGGGACATTGGGTGGTCATTCAGCAGGGTGGTTCTAAAGCCTCCATTCCTTCTTGGCTATGCTGTCGCATCTGTCTGAATCCTTTAGGGAAAATGATATAAAGAACAACTGGCAACAACTTGTAGACTTCACTAAATCTTTGTGCCAGGTGATTCCCTCAAGATAACTTTCTAGACCTTAAGCTAGGTGGGCTCGTGGGTTGAGCATTGAAGCATAAAGCAGAGTTGGAGAAAGCTGGTCTGCTACTCAGGGGATAACCTGATCAGGGCTCAACATATAATTCAGGTCCTTCACCTCTTCTATCTGATATGAATGCAGCAGTCCTAGGGATGATAATTTGGGAGAGCCTCAACCCCTTAGAACAGAACAGCATGCTGACCAATTTAAATTGACCCTTGCCAGCTGGCAACTAGACCACATGCTTACTTGCACACACACAAACCCAGGCAGTGTGGCAATTCCCATCTGTCTTTTCACTCTTTTCTGGCTTTGAGGATCTTGCCGTAATGGCTGGGATGTCTTTGTTAGGTCAAAGAACCAGTAATTTTAAATCTCCATATCATCATGTTTGGTTCAGGTACCGTCTCACTATAGGTATGTGTGCCTCATGAGCCAGAAACAGCAGCCTGCATCAGGAAAGACTGGGAAGAAGGCTCCAGCCTCCCAGCGATATTTTAGAGTGTCTTCAGCTGCCTTCGCAGGAGAATAGTTCACCGGGGTAATATATTCTAGGAGTCTGCTGGAATGCTCAACTGACAAGAGCCCTATTGAGATGCTGCTCATTCGCCTGGGAGCTTTTCTGTTTACATGTGCCTTTGCTCATCTTTCAGCTAAATTGGAAAGCTGAATGGAAACTTCAGTGTTGAGAGCACAAAATGGATTTTGATGCTTAAAAAGACTTTTATACATAAAAACCCAGAGTTAACACACCTCACGTGTAGGCTATTCTAAAACTCCAGAATTTGGGAGTTGGTTAGAACTGTAGGAATTCCTTTCTCTGCAGTCCAGTATGGTAACTGCTAGCCATGTGTGTCTATTTACATTAAAATTTACAATAATTTAAATCAAGTAAAATTTAAAAATTCCATTTCTTTGTCTTACTAGCTAGTCACAAGCCACATGTGGCTAGTGACTGTTCTATTGGACAGCACAAATACAGAACACTTCCAATATCTCTAAAAGCTCCATTGAACAGCACTGGCTGACTGGAGAGACTGCTCCCCTCATTTTGTAGAAAAGAAAACAGAGGCTTATAAAGGTCAAGGTCAAGTGTCTTGCCCTCTTGTCTTAGAGATAGTATCTTGGCTGCAATTAGAAAAGACACAGGTTGTCTTACTTTGTCCTTTCATACTACCAGTCCATCTCTCATCTCTGATGATAGTATCAAATGTTATTCTAACAATATCCAGCACAGGCACAAATGAAGGAAAGCAAGCTGGTGGCACAGTTAACCAAGATGAGTTTAAACATGAGTGGTTGCAAAATTAAATGGAGTCAGAAAATCCTATCTTCTCCATGAAACCCTCCAGGACTAACATGAAGAGGGGAGAGTTTTCCCCAGTAGTACTCTGCTTAAGCCTTCAGCTCACAAGGCTGACTCAGTTACTATTATTACTAAGTTACTTAGTAGGTACTCAGTTACCACTAAGGGATTGCATTCCTTATTTGCCTAATAAATGCATTTTATCATAGTTCTTGGGTTTCATATGTTAAATATCATGTGGGATTTTAATTACCTCAGTAACTCCAGAAAAGCTTGCTTTATACTATACAGAGCACCTTTGGTAACATTTGGGCCCTTGCAACCAATAAGCAATAATGGCTGCTATTAGCTTGTGTATGGAAGAAATTATTTTCAATTCACGTGTAATTAAAAATTTGCACTACAGCCTAAGGTATCAGAGTTGAGCAGGCCATGGTTCTATGGTTAAGGGCTCTCCACATAAAGAAAGCTAAAAAAATTCCTATGAAGCCCAGAACATGTCTACATACAGGAATCTCTCTCTGGCCATTTACTCAATTTCCCTAGGCACTGTAAGAATCTCACATTTTGGTCAAAGGACTGCAAGCAAATATTACATTTTTTAGGGCTGATATGGACCTGAGAAAACTTCTAGAATTCCTGAAGGTCAGAGACAATGTCTTTATTCATTTGTATCCCCATTACTCAACACTGTGTCCGGAACATAGTAGATGTTCAGCCAATGTCAAGGGAGGAAGGGATGAAGGGAGGGAGGAGGGGAGGAAGAAAGAGAGGGAAGAAGGGAAAGGAAGGAGGGAAGGGAAAAAGTGATATCCTTAAAATGCCATCTAGCCTTCCAAGTGTATGAGGAACATATATCATGGAGAACTTTAATGGCCCAAATCTGGTCCCTTTCTCCCTATGGCTAAAGGCAATGGCATCCCTGAGGCAGACAGCTTTTGTTTTTGCTTGCTTAACACCCCTCATACCTCTCACCACCCCACTTCAGGCCTGTACTTCAATTGGAATTGAGCCTAGTTTGGGCTCCAGTTTGGACCATAGACCTAAGTCTGACCAAAGAGATCAGTTGAAGTGTGAGCACAACTAATTAGAATAATCTCCAGGGATTTCAAGAAGAAGGAACTCCCTACTGGTGTTTCTAGGGTCGGGGAAAATCATCCTGGAACTGTTAGTGCCCATCTTTGGCCCCTCACTGGCCAGCTCAGAGATAAAAGGCAGAGAAGTGATGCCTCATGTCATAGTTTGAACATTTAGATGCAGCCTAGAATATTTTGTTACCTGAACCAACAAATTTTATCACCAATATCTACCACTATCCCTTTTTTAAGGCCGTTTTAGTTTGGTTTCTGTTACTTGGAACAGAAAGAGTAATGATTAGTGTAAACACAAATACAAAAACTGCTTTTGCAAGATTACCACCAGAAACCTTGCAGCTATTAACTGAGAGTGGTGGTATCCCTAGGTTAGAAAATGCTTTGTCAAGCACAATTTTTCTCAGATTTCCAGGCTTCTCTGGCCTTCCTTCCTGATATGGATCTCTTTCCAGGTAGGTGTTCTCTGATCTCCACACACTGTCTTCTCTGCTTTAAGCCTCTCCCTAGCTCATCAATCACCCATGTATAAAGCCAAGTGCTAGCCTTCTACATTTACCCTTTCCCAGCCTTTAATTTTCTAAACCCATCTCATGTGTCAGCTCAGCACAGGAGAGAGCAATGGGAAACAGAGATTTATATGGCACCGTGTACTTCATATTTAATAACTGATCTGTCATGGCATTTATCTGCATAAAAAGGTGGGTAATCCATGAGTGGCTTGGCAGCCGCAGACTCCAGTGAGTTATGCTTCCTGTTCCCTATCTCATGAAGATGGACAGCTTGGTAGATACCAGCTCTCACATGTTCAGAAATCTTCAAATATATCCCTGAATCTCTTATTTGGAAAAATGTGAAGTAACCTCACCAGGAAACAGTGACTTATAGCAACACAATATATGATGACGTGGTAGAAAAGAATAGAAGCTGTATCGCAGCAGGCTTTTAGTACAGATCCAATAGCTTGCAGGAGGTTTTTCATACAGCAGTTTTTGAGGCCTGGACCATCCTGTGATATGTAGATTAATTTTATTCCCTACTGCAAAGGCTCAGAGTTACAAAGCTACTAAGTGGCAAAGCTAGAACATGCCCAACTTCAAAGCCCTGGTTCTTTCCATTATACTTTGTTTTTCTCCAGGTGGTTTACAACCATGAACTTGGGAGGACAAAGCAAGATAAAACTGACATTTTGGTTAAATAGGTATTGTGTCATTTATATGCCAGTTATCAACTTTGTAACATGAAATGAGAGACTTATAGATGATAAAGTAAACAAAAGCTGGCCTGACCCTCAAGGCTTCAGATTATTATTATTCTATCAATAATCTATGAATGTGTCGTATATTATCTGTCTGCTACCATCAGGTCACACTGTATTTGCCTTTTATGTTTACATTCACAAATATAATTTGCAAGTCCAATTTAGGGGAGTTAAAGACTATGATGGGTCAGATGGACCATCTGGAATTAAAAACACAACCGTATATCCTGAAGGCACTTGCATGTCTTCCTTAGGCATCTGGGAGGAAATTCTCAGGGAATTAAAGGTCTTAGAGGACTAGAGGTATGGTTACATTCTAACAACCTGCCCTTCTTATTTTGCAACACTTAATGCTCTTGAATTTTCTTGCACGGTGACCTAGTTCTGAGCTACCACACAGTGCCTGGCCAGTGGGAATCACTTAGAAGTTGTTGAAATAAATGTATGATTAAGACACAGAACACCAAGTGTTTCATTAGAGAGTGCTGGCATCTTCTCCATTGGTCGAAGGTTAGAGGAATAGAGTTGAGAACAAAGATGGCAAATAGCTCTAAACCAGGTCAGATTTGAAGACTGTGTGCCCAGTGAGATACCATCTCACACCAGTTAGAATGGCGATCATTAAAAAGTCAGGAAACAGCAGGTGCTGGAGAGGATGTGGAGAAATAGGAACACTTTTACACTGTTGGTGGGACTGTAAACTAGTTCAACCACTGTGGAAGACAGTGTGCAATTCCTCAAGGATCTGGAGCTAGAAATACCGTTTGACCCAGCCATCCCATTACTGGGTATATACCCAAAGGATTATAAATCATGCTGCTATAAAGACACATGCACACCTTTGTTTATTGCGGCACTATTCACAATAGCAAAGACTTGGAACCAACCCAAATGTTCATCAGTGATAGACTGGATTAAGAAAATGTGTCACATATACACCATGGAATACTGTGCAGCCATAAAAAAGGATGAGTTCATGTCCTTTGTAGGGCCATGGATGAAGCTGGAAACCATCATTCTCAGCAAACGATCGCAAGAACAAAAAACCAAACACCGCATGTTCTCACTCATAGGTGGGAATTGAACAATGAGAACACTTGGACACAGGAAGGGGAACATCACACACCGGGGCCTGTTGTGGGGTGGGGGAAGTGGGGAGGGAAAGCATTAGGAGATATACCTAATGTAAATGAGGAGTTAATGGGTGCAGCACACCAACGTGGCACATGTATACATATGTAACAAACCTGCACATTGTGCACATGTACCCTAGAACTTAAAGTATAAAAAAAAAAAAAGACTGTGTGCCTTGCTTAGGGAGTTCAAATCACTAACCCTACAAATCATGTGTAGAGAAAAAAAGACGGTGGTTCGCCCTCAGGATTTCCATCAGGACCAGTTCTCCAGAGATCAATGCCAAGTGAGGAAGAGAAGGAGCTTGGAGACCCTGGTAGTTCCTTCTACTCTGGATTATTCTGACTTCCGGGGTGACATAGGTACAGCAAAGTAGATGATGGTTGAGAAACAGCTGCAGTCCAAGAACAGTCATTTTCCAACAGATGTGCCAAAGGGGAGGGCACCCTCTGGAGGCTCCCAGCTGGAAAGCCAGCATCTTGGCCATAGCCTTTTTCCAGGGGTGAGCATATCTGGTGGTGGCTTTAGCTTAAGGGCTTTGGCAGTTCCTGGCAAAGGGAGCAACTGGTATAGAACAACTAGGTCATACATTTGCCACACTCTATATGGTTTAGAAGCCATTGGCTTGCCATCTGTACAGGCATCTTTACCCTCTTGTGAATGGGGAACAGGAAGCTCTAGACAGTAACTTCACACCTTAAGAGCAACCCCACCATCTGAAACTTCTATAGTCCTATGTTCCCCACTTAATAGATGATTCTGTTCCTTGATCCAACTGGTAGATTAGTTATTCTCCTGTCAAAGTATTTGCTGCACTTGCCTTCGGGGCACATCTTACAAATAAGGTGTTTGTCAGAATCTCTAACAGGACAAGAAGGGGGAGATACAACTAAGCTTCCAATAAATGGTTGTGTGACAACTGACTGCTATTGTACCCACTTGATTATAAATGTGTTTTGTAAGTATGGGCAGAATTTATTCTTAGGACTTGATTTCATGAATAAGTACAATCTGTGAGAAAACAATAGCCCACATACTAATAGCCATCAGAAGCTACTGGTATATACCAAAATAACTTAAAAAATTGAATGGGCAAACTGGCTTAGATCCGGTCTGCAATATGTGCTTCACCACCACCATTTTTTAACCTAAAATACCAGCTCTTCAGCTTACTAGTTCTATAACCATGAACAAGTCATTTAGCTCTATCTGAACTCATTTGTAAATTCATTCATTTATCTTTTTAGCTTTTCTTCATTCGCACTGTATTGAGATTCTGTGTGCTAGCAACTGAATTTGGTGTTATAGAAGGACTAATATCTACTTCAAAGAGTAATTCCAAATATTAAGATAATTTATAAAATCTCCTAGCACAGAGGATTAGTTAATAACTTTCTCCTGTATATGAATTTGGAAACAAAACATGCTGGAGGGTAAGGCAAAAAAAAGCTTTTTGGGGGATTTGGTCCATCTAGGTGTGTTATTACTAGAGACTTATAGGTGTAATTTTTCCCTAAACAATAAAATGTAGGTATTAGTCTAATTGCCCAAAGGCTGAGTAAAATGAAGGTTGAAGATCAGCATTCACCCATGGGCAAATATTTTCTTTTTTGCTTTGGAATCCAGTCCATGATATAAGCCATATTCAGATACAGCCTAAGGATAAGGAAAGCCACCCTTTAAAGAGCATGCTGAGAGGTGCCCTAACAGCAGGTGAACAGCAGGGTTTCCTTGGAAGCCTCTCCAAAGCAATCCTGAGTGACTGTGCACACCATGCACTCTGTGCACACCCTGCTCTGCAAAGGATCCCCTCCCTGCTTCCCCCAGTCTCTCTAGTAGGTAGTTCAGTTTATACCACATGAATGATTGAAAAGTACTGTTCAGTTACCTGAAGAAATTTTTTACTTATGTACACTTCTACTCTGAAAACTTAGAGTGGAACTGGAATGAAAATTTTCAAAATATCAAGAAGTATGTGGATATCCTAAAGCCACAATGAAAAGCCAAAAAAATTCATACAAGCTGCTTTGCTTGGTGAATCAGTGGGGGCTAATTAAATGTCCTATTGATAATGGGAGATGTGGTGTGTTTTATAAGGGCTAAAGAATCCTTCAGTGAGGCAAAGTGATGGTTTCTCTCATAGCAAGCTGCTGACTAATGTGAGGTGGGTGAACTCTTTGGAAGCGCCTTGAGCAAATGTACCTGGTACCCAAGCAAGGAGCCATTTATTAAAAAGCAGCCTGGGTGCCCCAGTGAAGGAAGAAAAGTTTAGGGCAACTGTGCATTGTACCTACTTTGCTTCCCCAAGAGTCAGACCTGGCAGCATTGTTGAAATTAGGAAGTATCAGAGAATTTTGTATTGTAATCATTTTCTACATAATCTTGCACAATGCAAAAGTAGAGACAATCTTCTTTAAGCTACAAGCTTTGTATTCTTCTTTGACCTCATATTGAAACTCCAGAAATCCACCCTTCATTCTGCTTTTTATCTCACCTGGCCTGGTTGGGTGCCCCTATGAATATAGATAGCTTTAGATCTTTGCCTTCTCTTCTTCAATGAAACTTGGCTTCCTAAAAAGATAAAGGAGCATGCTTTCAGAACCTATGACTCTTCTTACCATTTCTTTATGTCTTTGAACAATGGCTTGAAAGAGTGATACTTTATTAAATGCAAAGTGAGGAAAAAATTTTTGATCAAATCTCTTATTTTTTTTCTAAGTCTACATATATAAAATTCTGCTTAAAAATGTCTTTCAAAGACATTTTTAAGGAATGAATTATGGAAACATTTATTTTTATAACTCATTTGAGAAAAGTTGAAAAAAATTAGCTCTATCCAAACAGAGTTTAGTAGGTATGGAATAAAGTCATTTTCATTTATCTAGGAAAATATAACTATAGACAGTCAAACACTAATAGGAGGGAAAGTCTGAAATGCACTGATATTAAAATTCAATAGTGTGCTTAAAAGCATTTTCCAGATTTATTGTAAGGGGGCTATAATTATAAAGTAATTAGTAACAAGTTAAATACCAACAATGTTGATAATAATGACAATGCCAGTCAGCTACAGTGGCTCATGTTCATTTTTTAAAAAGAAGTGTTAGAAAATCTAAACAAAGAACTATCATTCCAATGCATTACATTTTCTTAATGTTGTGGAAGCCGTTTTTGAACCAGTTTGGAAAGTATAAAACTTTAGAACTTATCTTTGGAAATAGGAATTCACCTGGTCTAGTTACAGTGGGCAAGATCAGCTCCAAAAGTAACATCTTAAAGTAGAGCTTTGATCTTTTCAAGTGATCTCAGCAAAATGGTAGACAAAGAAATTCCAATCTCTCATTCTTCAACAAACACATCAAAAACCCCAAGCAGAAACTAACTGAACCAACCTTTAAAAAGCTCTGGAAAGTAGTCAAAGATTCATAGCTAACAAGCTAATGCCTGGTCAAGAAAAAGCCATCTTTAAAATGGAAAGAAAGTTTTGTGGCATTTAACTTGTCCTTGTCCCACTCCTGCTCCCCACCAGTATGGCAGTGGTTTTGGTCTTCAAGCAGCATATTAGTTCTCAGTTCCCAACCTCAAACTGGAGGGAACACAGCAGAACTTGTTTGTAAATTTGCATACTTCTAGTCTAACTTGTCTGGGGAATATCTAAAAGATTGTTGTAAGTTTCTTGTCTCTGTTTCACCCAGCTTGAAACTTAGGCAGAAAAAGTGGTGGGTACTGCTTATAAAAGCTGCAAGGTGATGACAGACCTACAGATACCTGGAGCAAGAGATTATATAGAGAGACATACAGTAGATTATCTTGGGCCCAAGGAGCAGGTGGAGTGAGTAGCTTTGGGAAATTAAGACATTCAAAAGCAGTCATGTATATGGGGGAATTTAGAAAGTCACATACACACATATCCAGACAAGATGTATGCTCAAAAAAGGCCAGAAAAGACCTTAAAGTTTTACCTCAGAATGGCCCCTAGACTCATAACAAACCTAACTAATTGTTGAAGGAGTTTTTCAGCACAGACCCAATCTCTAAAGACTAGGAGAGTTTCTGGCATTCAAGGAAATCTCTGTCCAAACATTTGCTGAACACAGAGACTTCAATGATTATGCATAATAAGAAATGGTATTTTCAAAAATAGTTTGGGGGGCTGGGCACAGTGGCTCATGCCTGTAATCCCAGCACTTTGGGAGGCCGAGGCGGGTGGATCACAAGGTCAGGAGATCGAGACCATCCTGGCTAACACAGTGAAACCCCGTCTCTACTAAAAATACAAAAACATTAGCCAGGCATGGTGGCGGGCACCTGTAGTCCCAGCTACTCAGGAGGCTGAGGCAGGAGAGTGGCGTGAACCCGGGAGGCAGAGTTTGCAGTAAGCTGAGATTGCGCCACTGCACTCCAGCCTGGGGGACAGAGCGAGACTCCATCTCAAAAAAAATAATAATAATTTGGAAAAGTCTCAAAACCAATGAACTACTACAGCCCTCAACAATTTTTAAAAAGAGTATATGGAAAAGAAGGAGAATCTGATTTCCCAAGTTTCCCATGTTTAATAGTTAACTACCCAATTTTAACTAAAAATATTACAAGGCATACAAAGAAACAGGAACACATAGCTCATTCAAAAGAACAAAATAAACTGACAGAAATTATCCATGAGGAAATTCAGACACCAAACTTACTAAACAGTGGCTTTAAAACAGCTGTCTTAAATATGCACAAAAAGCTAAAGGACAACATGAACAAAGACCTAAATAGAATCAGGAAAACAATATATGAACAAAATGAGAATTTCAATAAAGAGATAGGAATTATAAAAAGGAATAAAACAGAAATTCTGGAGCTGAAAAATATAATAACTGACATTAAAAAATCCACTGGAGATATTCAATATAAGCTTTGAGCAGAGGGAAAAGTAGCCATCCAATTTGAAGACAAGAAAATTAAAATTATCAAGTCTGAGAAACAGGAAGAAAAATAATAAAGAAAAATGAACAGTGCCTAAGGGATTTGTAAGACAACATTAAATTGATCAATATATGCATAATGGGAATTTCAGAAAAAGAAGTGAGAGAGAGCGTGGCAGAAAGAATAGTTGCAGAAATAGTGGCCAAAAGCTTCCCAAGTTGGATTAAAGACATGAATCTACAAATCCAAGAAGCACAACAAACTACAAGTATGTTAATCTCAAAGACACCAACAAGAAGATATATCATAATCAACTGTCAAAAGCAAAAACCAAGACAGAGCCTTGAAAGCAGCAAGAGAGACTAGTCACATAAAAAAAAATTCTCAATAAGATTACCAGCCAACTTCTCATCAGAAATATTTGAGTCCAGAAGTCAGTGGCATATTTAAAGAGCTGAAAGAAAGAAAAAACAGTCAACCAATAATTGTATATCTGGCAAAACTACCCTTCAAAATGAGGTAGAAATTAAGACATTTCCAGATAAACAAAAGCTGAGAGAGTTCATTGTCATTAGACCTGCCTTGTAAGAAACACAAAAAGGAGTCCATTAGGTAGAAATGAAAGGATGCTAGAGAGTAACTTGAGGCCATATAAAGAAATAAAGATCCCTAGTAAAGGTAAATGCATGTAAAAGCCAGTAATTTGGCTTTCATTATTTTGGCTTATAATTCCACTTTTTATTTCTTGCAGTACTTGAAAAACAAATGCATAGAAATAATTATAGATATTTATAATTTGGCACAGAATGGATAAAGATGTAATTTGTAATATTTAATAACCTAACAGGGGATAAGGGTGGTATAGCAGTAGGGTTTTCTATGCAATTGAAATTAAGCTGTTATCAATTCAAATTAGATTGTTATAACTTTAGGATGTTATATGAAATTGCCATGGTAGCTAAAAAGAAATTATCTCTGGAATAGACACAAATGGAAATGAGAGGGGAATAAAAATATGTCACTACAAAAATATAACTAAATAGAAAGGAAGACCGTAAAGGAGAAAATTAGAAGCAAAACAGCTACAAGACATACAGAATACAAATAAGAAAATTGCAATAGTATATCCTTCCCTGTCAGTACTCACTTTAAATGTAAATGGATTAAACTATCCAGTGAAAAGATAAAAATTACTAGCATGGATAAAACAGCATGATCCAACTATACAGTGTCTGTAAGAGACCCATTTAGATCTAAAGGTACAAATATTAATAGGTTGAAGTGGGAGGATGAAAAAAATGCGTTCCCTAAAAATAGTAACAAAAAGAGTTGGGTTGTTATACTAATATCAGACAAAATAAATTTTTTAGTAAAAAAATTTACAAAATACATAGACAGACACTATATATTGGTAAAGAGGCCAACTAATTAAAAAGACCTAGAAACTATAAACATATGTACACCAAACAACAGAGCACTTCAAATACATAAAACAAACTGATAAACTTGAAGAGAGAAATAGACAATTCTACAATTACTGTTGGAGATTTAAATACCTCATATTTAATAATGGATAGAACATGCAGATTAATAAATTAATAAATAGACTGCACAACACAATAAACCAATTAAACTTAATAGATATACAGAACACTGCACCCAACAACAGAAAAATGCATATTTTTCTCAGGTGCAATTGAACATTATCCAAGAGAGACCATATGTTATAACAAAAAATCAAATCTTAGTAACTTTAAAAAAATGAAAATCATATGAAGTACCTTTTCCAATCACAATGGAACAAAACTAGAAATCAAAAGCAAAAGGAAAACTGGAAAATCCACAAATGTGTAGAAAATAACAATGCACTCTAAAACAACCAATGTTTTTAAGTAGGAAATCACAAGCAAAGTGAGAAAATATCTTAACACCAGTGCAAACTGAAACACAACATATCAAAGTTTATGGGATGCAGTAAAAGAAGTGCTAAGAGGGAAATTTATAGCTAAAAATGAATATTTTTAAAAAGGATCTCAATATCATAACATAAGGAACTTGAAAAAGAGAGCAAAATAAATCCAAAATTAACAGAAGGTAAGTAATAATACACATTAGAGCAGGGATAAATAATATAGAAAAACAATAGAGAAAATCAATAAAACCAGTCATTGATTCTTTGAAAAATCAACAAAACTTTAGTAGATATACTCAGAATAAAAGAGCAAAGTCTGAAATTAATAAAATCAAAACTGAAATGGGAATATGTCCACCAATTGTACAGAGATAAAAATGATCATAAGAGAATACAATGAATAATTGTACACCAACAAATTGGATGACCTAGATAAAATATGACAAATTCCTAGAAACACACAATCCACCAAAACTGACTGATAAAGGAATGAAAAATATGTGCAGACCTCTAACTGGTAAGGAGATAAAATCAATAATCAAAAAGTTTCCAACAAAGAAAAGCCCAGGACCAGAGGATTTCACTGGTGAATTCTCCTAAGTATTTGAAGAGAATTAACACCAATCCTCCTTAAATTTATCCAAAAATATTGAAGGAGTGGGAATACTTCCTAACTCATTCTATGAAGTCAGTGTTACCCTGATACTAAAAGCCTGACAAAGATATTACAAGAAAAAAAAGCTACAGAAAAACATTCCTTATGAATATTGATATAAAAATTCTCAACAAAATACTTGCAAACTTAATTCAGTAAAATATTAAAAGGATTACACACCATGACCAAGGGGATTTTATTCCTGGAAAGCAAGAATGGTTCAACATGTAAAAATTAATCAGTGTAATACACCATATTAATAGAATGAAGGAAAAAAACTACAAAGTACAGTTATCTCAACTGATGCAGAGAAAGCATTCAACAAAATTCAACACTGATTTATAATAAAAATACTCAATAATCTAAGAATAGAAGGAAACTTCTTCAACATGAAAAGGGCATTATATTCAATGGCAAAAGACTGAGAGCTTTTTCTCTAAGATCAGGAACAAGGCAAGGATGCCCACTATCACCACCTCCACATTTATGGAGTTCTAGCCAGAACAATTAGGCATGAAAAACAAAAGTCATACAAATTAGAAAGAAAGAAGTAACTATTTCTGTTTGCCGATAATATCGTCTTGTACATAGAAAACCCTAAATATTCCACAATAACACTGTTAGAGCAAGTGAATTCAGCAAAGTAGCAAGAAATAAAATATACACAGAAAAATTGGTTGCGTTTCTCTCTTCCATTTATCACAATATTATAAAGAATGAAATACTTAGGAATTAGCCAAAAATGTAGAGAGTTGTACAATGAAAATATAAAACTTTGATGAGAGAAATGTAAAGAGACATGAATAAATAGAAATATATTTCATTTTAATGGTTTGGAAGATAATATTCTTAAAATGCAAATACTACCCAAATTTGTCTATAGATTCAATGGAATCTCTGTCAAAATCCCAATGACATTTTTTTTTTGGCAGAAATAGAAAAGTCCATCCTAACCTTCACATAGAATCTCAAGGGACCCCAGAATAGCCAGGCAATCTTATACACCAACAACAGAAAAACAAAACTAAAAGACTCACAGTTCCTGATGGCAGGAGAATTGTTTGAACCCAGGAGGCAGAGGTTTCAGTGAGGCGAGATCGTGCTATTGCACTCCAGCCTGGGCAACAAAAGCAAAATTTCTTCTCCAAAAAAAAATAAAAAAAATTTACAACAAACCTACAGTAATCAAAACAGTGTGGTACTGCCATAAAGACAGACATATATACCAATGGAATAAAATAGAAATTCCAGAAATAAACCCTGATGAGAGAGAGTAGGGAGGTCCCACACTCTTTAATAATCAGATCTCATGGTAATAATTACCACAGGGCAGGCACCAAGCCATTCGTGAAGGATCTACCCTCATGACCCCAAAACCTCCCATTAGACCCCACCTCCAACACTGGGGATCATATTTCTCTTTTATTTATCTATTTATTTATTTTTGAGACAGAGTTTCCTCTGTCACCCAGGCTGGAGTGCAGTTGTGTGATCTAGGCTCACTGCAGCCTCGACCTTCTGGACTCAGGTGATCCTCCTACCTCAGCCTCCTGAGTAGGTGGGACCATAGGCACACACCACCACACTCAGCTAATTTTGTATTTTTGTTTGTTTGTTTTTTGTTTGTTTTTTTTTAGAGACAGGGTTTCACCATGTTGCACAGGCAGGTTTTGTACTCCTGAGCTCAAGCAATCTTCCTACCTCAGCTTCCCAAATTGCTGGGATTACAGGTATGAGCCACTGCTCCCAGGGGGGCTCGCATTTTCACATGAGCTCTGGAGGGGACAAACATCCAGCCTACATTAAATAGGTTTACAGTTTTGTGTCTCACTTTTAAATCTTTGATCCATTTTGAGTGGTCTTAGGTTGGGGTCCAACTTTATTAATTTGCATGTGGCTATCTAGTTTTCCTGGAAATATTTGTTTAAAACACTATCTTTTCCCCATTGAATGGTGTTGGCACTCTCGCTTCCTCTCTTGCCATGTGACACACCTGCTCCCCTCTGCCTTGTGCCATGAATAAAAGCCTCCTGAGGCCTCACTAGAAGCCAAGCAGATACAGATGCCATGCTTGTATAGCCTGCAGAACCATGAGCTAAATAAAATTCCTTTCTTTATAAATTACCCAATGTCAGGTATTCCTTCATAGCAATGCAAAACAGACTAATACACTCTAAGAAGAAAACATGTGGCAAAGATTCACAGCATTGAACTTGACAGTGATTTTTCGGATAAGACACCAATGATACAGGCAACAAAAGAAAAAAATAAACAAATTGGACTTCATGAAAATTAACAAATGTTGTGCATCAAAAGACATTATCAGCAGAGTAAAAAGCCAATCCACAGAATATGAGAAAACATTTGAAAATCATATATTTGATAAAGGATTAATACCCAGAATATATAAAGAACTACAAAAATAAGCAACCCAATTAAAAAAAGGTGTAAAGGGCTTGAATAGACACTTCTCCACAGAAGATATACAAATATTAATAGTTTATAAGCACATAAAACATATTTAACATCACTAGCCATTAGGGGAATGCAAACCAGAACCACAGTGAGATATCACTTCACATCTACTAAGGATGACTATTATCAAAAAATGAAAAATAACAAGTGTTGGCAAGGATTGGAGAAATTATAAGCTTTGGTCATTGCTGGTTGGAATGTAAAATGACATATCCACTCTGAAAAATTGTATGGTGATTTCTCAAAAAGTTAAGCAAAGAATTTTCATATGATTTAGGATTGTCTTTCCTAAATATATACCTGAAAGAATTTTAATTGGAGATTCAAACAGACCAATGTTTATAGCAATATTATTCACAATAGCAAAAATGTGGAAACAACCCCAAAGTCCATGCCCATTAACAGATTAATGATGCACATAGATTAAACTGTGATGCACACACACACACACACCCCTACCTTAGAAGGCCTCAACACTGTTGCGTTGGGGATTATGTTTCCAACACATGAATTTTGGGGGACACAGACCATCGTGAACATATGCATACACACACACACACACACACACACACCCCTACCTTAGAAGACCTCAACACTGTTGCGTTGGGGATTATGTTTCCAACACATGAATTTTGGGGGACACAGACCATCGTGAACATATGCATACACACACACACACACACACACACACACACACACACACATACACACAATGGAATTCTATTTAGTCATAAAAAGGAATGAAATTCTGATACATGCTACAACGTAGGTGAAACTTAGATGCATTATACTAAGTAAATAAGTCAAAGATAAAATGACAAATATTGTATGATTCTACTTACATAAGTTACACAGGGTAGATAAATTTATAGAGACAGAAAGTAGAACAGAAACTACCAGGGGCTAGGAGGAGGGAAGAATGGAAGTTATTGTTTAACAGGAACAGAGTTTCTACTTGGGATGATGAAAGAGTTCTAAAAATGGATAGTTGTGACAGTTGCACATCATGAATGTACTTAATGCCACTAAATTGTGTGTTTAAAGTGGTGAAAATGGTAAATTTTATGTTATGTATATTCCGTCACAATTTTTTTTTAAAGTAGAAGACTTTAAAAAAGAAAGATTCTCTCTGTCATGTGTATTTTACATTTTCTATCAACAACTGAGCCTGGGCAACAGGTCCCTCCTTTGTGCTCTGACATCTCCTTGTACTTGTTCAGTCATAGTATGTGTGACATTACATTTTAATTGCCTATTTTGTTCTCCTCACTGGATAATAAGCTTCACGAGGGCTGATACTATGTCTGATGTGCTCTCTGATACATCCAATGTCTGGCACTGTGCTTGACTTCAGTAGCTGCTCAATAAATATTTGTTGTAGCAAACGAGTCCATTGTTTTTACTAGGACTCCAAATCACCTCTTCAAAAATTCACTTTAGTTTATTTAAGAAAAATAGACTATTGTAGATACCACAATACACTTTTAAAAGTCAAATACAAACTTCCAAGGAAACTCAATTGCTTTATCTATTCTCTCTTACTTTTATTACTTAATAAAAACACTTAAGAAAACACAAAAGAACAGTTAGTCACATGGAAGTTTGTGCTATCTTTTGCTACATTAGTTTTTCTATTCTGAAATTTCTGTGACCTTCAGGACCAACTGAAACATAGTTTTTTGCCTTATTGACTTAGGCCTACCCACTAGTGCCAAAAAGGGGTAGCTGCAGGTATAAGTTACAGATTTTCTGACCTAAAGAGTTGTTCAAGGAAAGAGGTCTGGTTTGGGTTTTTTTGGACATTCTTCATCATTTCCAGGAATGTTTTCAGCAAGTCACAGGAGCTGCCTACACATGTATGACTTGTGATTTAAAAATGTAATTGGAATAACTGCAGTAGCTGATCTCTACAGATGTCTTCTTGATGAATGACACCACCCCTATTTGAACCTTTGCATAATCAGCTCCCACATTGGTCTGCTCTGACCACGCATAGTAAGTCCTCACTTAACACCGTCAACAGGTTCTTGGAAACTGTGTCTTTAAGAAAAAACAACATACTCCAAAACTAATTTATACTATAGACTAATTGATATAAGCAAAAGTCAAGATCTGCGGCATATTTCTGGTTACAAAAACATCATCGAACTTCTAAATAAAGATCAAAACATTTCTCATATTAAACACTGAAGGAAATGTGAGCTATACATACATTTAGTATTCCAGTTCAGTTCAGGGTCATGGGTGGCTGGAGTCTGTCCTCGCAGCTCAGGCACAAGGCAGGAACTCACCCTCACCCTGGACATGTTGTCATCCCATCCAAGGGAACACTCACGCCCACACCCACATTCACTCAGTCTGAAATCATTTAGACACACCAGTTCACCAAGTGTGCACATCTTTGGGATGTATTTGGAAACCGGAGTACCTGGAGAAAGCATGGACAGAACGTGCAAACTCCACGGAGACAGTGGCCCCAGCAGGGAATTGGTTATCTTTTTTCCCTCATTATCATTATAACAAAAGCACTTTGAATGAAACAACATTATTCAAAGATCCGTTGCAAAAAAAAAAAAAAAAAAAAAAGTCCCCAGCCATATGGCCCTAGGCATATGATCCATCCAGGTGAGGCTTCAGCCTCATGGCACCGAGACAAGCCAGCCCTACTATGCCCTGCCATGTTCCTGACTGACAGAATTGGGAGCATACGAAAACGGCTGTGTTTTATACCACTCAAAATTGAGGAGGTTTGTTACGTAATTGGAACAACACTTTTAAGTGTTTGTTTGAAAACAATCGCATTGCTTCATGCTCACAAATATATAGACGTGTGTGTTCTGGGAGTGCCTAAAAAGATTTCAGCTTACAGCTCTACCACATAGGAAAGTCACCTGATCCTTTTTATCTTCCATTTTATCACCTGTAAATGGGATAATAAGTAATATTTCCCTTATGCTGTGGTTGTGATACTGCAGGTGAAAACACTTAGTAAACTCTGAATTGCTGTACAAAATTTCCAGTAGCAGTGGTGATCCCAGGCAGTGGCAGTGGAGTTGTGTGCAGTGATGATGGCGGTGGTTGTGGTTAAAGTTTAATCAGGTGGCAGTCAATGTTTTCTGTAAACATGTGAGCTAACCATATATCTGCAAGAACATTCTCAAGTCTAAGCATTGAAAAGTGCTCTGTGAGATACAAAAGCATAAGACAATCCTTGCCCTTAAAACCTGACAATATCATTCAGATAACAATATTGAAGTTCATAAGAGATCAATATATATTTTCTTGAAAAATAAAATTAAAAAATTAGACCCTATGGCCGGGTGCAGTGGCTCACACCTGTAATCCCAGCACTTTGGGAGGCCAAGGCGGGTGGATCACCTGAGGTCAGGAGTTTGAGACCAGCCTGACCAATATGGTGAAACCCCATCTCTACTAAAAATACAAAAATTAGCCAGGCCTGGGCGTGTGCGCCTGTAGTCCCAGCTACTTGGGAGGCTGAGACAGGAGAGTTGCTTGAACCTGGGAGGCAGAGGTTGCAGTGAGCCAAGATCGTGCCACTGCACTCCAGGCTGGGTGACAGAGAGAGACTCCATCTCCAAAAAAAAAAAAAAAAAAAAAAAAAAATTAGACCCTATGGTGTGGACTCCATTTGTTGCAGGAGTTCAGAGTTGAGAAAAATCTATATGGCTTTATAGAGAAGGTAGTTGTCCTGGAAACAGGGATGGATATTCCCTAAAAACCGTGATGAATGGCTACAGGAAAGAGAGGCCCTTACCAAACAGGAGGAGAGGCATGTAAGGGAGACATGAACGTGCAAATGCTGGCGCAGATGTGCTTCAAGGTCTGTCCAACTTAAAGTGGGAATGTTCCCAGGGACATCGAACCTTCCAGGGTCACTGCCTGCTCTGTGCAGCATGCACTTGGAGCCCTCTTTGATCTGGTTCCAAGGCGTCACTTGCTTTTGTGTCTGAAACAAAACAGGACAGGCACCAGTCATCTTTTTTCTCTTCAGGTGAACAGCATTAACCACCCCCTTTCTGGGCACGGTTTGCATTTTAGAAATTCATGTCTTGGTCAGTGGGGAAATGAGAGAATGGGAGAATCAGAAAACATTTTCCCCATAGAATCATTAGTACTAAAAGTGGTTAAATTCCCAGGCTTTCAGGGAAAGTGTATAAAATCCAGCCAGTGTGGCTTACTTATCATTGGTGATTTGGGGGAAATAATATGTGTATCCTATGTGGGATGGCCATGTCATTTCTCTTTCCAGGACAGGAGGAGTGATGATGGCAGTAGAACACTTGAGATCCCCGCTAATCATCCTGTCTGCCCCATCGCCCTTGCTCTGATTCTTCTCTGTCTAATGACTCTGGCTACTAAGAGCACCATGAGCCTCTCTCCCAGGTCAATCCATGAGACCCTCATCAGGAATGAGTGGCTTCCCAGCCACACCTTTTTCACTGGCTTCCAGGGAGTTGTCCTGCTGCCTGCCTCTCTTTTACCCCCACTCTTCGTGGTTTCACATCGCACTCTCTGCTCTCAGGCCACAGGCAGGGGCTGTTTCCTCCTGTCCTCAGTTCTCTGAAGATGATATGAGGCCTTTCCATGGCTTTCTAAGTACTTCTATTCCTACCACAATAGGAGGCAGGAGGAGATGGAGCAGAAAGCAGGGAGACACAGCAGCTTCACGTCTTTCCTAACAGCCGGTTTATGGACAGAGCCAGGTGCTGTTCCCCAGGCTTCAGCTCCACCACTGCCAGGCACAGCCAGGAAGGTCCATGACTTTCTCTCTCTTCCCTAGAAAGAACTCTGGGCTCTGTTTATGCAAAAATGCTCTGTATCAGCATTGCCTCTGACTCATTCCTCCTTGCATTTTCTCTGTCCTCTAAGTGACAGTGAGAAGGACTCTGCCTCAGAGCTACTTCCGAGGAAGAGTTGGCAATAATTATAATTAGAGCTGCCATAGACTGATTGAGTGTCTACTGTGTTAGGAACTCCACTAAGCTCAAACTTAATATAACAGGTAAAATTAATGAGCTCATGTGCCATATTATGGGTGAGACTTTTATACATATTGTCTCTTTTAATAGTGCAGCAACCCCACAATGTAGGAATCATTAGTGCCACTCTGTAGAGGAGGTGGCCAAGGTTTAGAGAGTAAAGTGGCTTGTCCAAAGTCCCATGGTTCCCATTCTCTCTGCGTCCAAACCCTTCCTCTCACCTGCAGACTTGGTGGAGGCCCTTGTCTTTCCCTTTCAAGCAAGGCATCACAGCTCTTCCCTATGTAACACCCAATTTTTCCTTCTTTTCCCCCTGCCCCAAGCCCAGACCCATCCCAGTCATATGGTACCCTCTGCCAGTGGCTCCTTTTTCTGCCAGTCATAGGTGCCAAGACCAAAGGAAGTACAAGTCCAGGCTGTGTTGGTGGTGGTCCAGAGATCTTCCCATCATGGCCTAAAACCCAAGTCTTCTTCAGCTCCCACAGAACAATTTCCCCCAAGAAAAAGGCTTAGAGGTGGAGGCTGCATCATCACAAATTCCTTTCATTGGGAGACTGACGCTTGGATCCAACTTCTCACCCCACACTTCAACTCTGGTAGAACTTGGATTTTAGGGGAGATGAGTTGACAGTATTTCCCCACCCTTTTCAATTATATACAACTTTGAACTTTTAACTCCATGCCACAGGACACTTCTAGACTCATCTTCCTCTACCAATTGCTCCCTGATTCAATGATCTGCCCATTCATCTCTTCACAAAAACCTCAGATACTAGCCATCTTCTTTTCTTGTAATTCATCCTCTGTGTTAAAAATTGTTAAGGAGGATGAGAAAACCAGTTATCCTATGCCTATTCTCAGATCACAGACTGGTCTCAGTAATCGAGATATCAAGATGCAGGGAAAAGAGAAAATAGAGGGAGATCCCTGGTGCCAGTGGGGAAAAAGACAATGGATGTGCTGTGGTGCTCCAGCTGACCCCACAAGAGTCGGTATGAGGATTAAACGAGATAAAGAATGGCAAAGATTTTTAAACTCTCCAGCGACATAGAAGTATGATAATTCTATATATAGCAAAGCTCCTCAATGTTAACATTGTTTTATATTTTGAAGTTTCTGAAGACAAAATCCAATTAATAGATGCACTGACTTTAGTAAGAATTTTTTCCCCTACCACCAAAAGGTGCTGCTAACACAGAGGTAGATTTTATGATAGATGGCATCTTAGGATCCAGACCATTCCATATAAGTTAGTTTGACACCCTCAAGTGAGGAGCTGGAGATGAGACTGAAGTTGTGGGAGATGAGACTGAAGTTGTGTCTTGTTCAATAAGAGTATATTCTGAGATATATGGCCCCACCTGAGCCATGTCATGGAGGAAAGTCTCTAGCTACTGCCGTGCCAAGCTGGAGAAGAAAAACAGAAAGTGAGGACAAGCTCTAAATTGCATTAGGGCAAGGGAGGGCAAGATGAGGCCCGCCTCGCTCTTTAACTTTTACTAGGACTAGGGCGAAAAGTACAATGAAAGGCCCCTGTGGCCCTCCCACTTTATCTTCTCACCCCAGATCAGTTCTACAAGAGAAGGGTCTTCACATACGTGCATGTGGGCACACAGGCCTGTGCATACTGACCACATCTACTGACCCCAGCAGCCACTGTTTAGCTACCCTCCAGGCTAGGTGTGGCACATCAGTGGCATTGTTCACCCTTGAATAGTTCTGGGAAAGAAGCTCACACAAGCTCAGGAAGCATGCTCACGGCCCTTTGGGTAGGGAATTCCAGAATCTCAGTACTTGTAGTATGGTCTAGATGGTAAGCTCAAGAAAGGCAGCCATCTAACTCTGAGAAGTGAGACAAAGCACAGTTCAGAACATTGCTCTTACTTCTGACACCAACTATAATTTCAGGGATTCTGAAGACCACCCTCAGTTTTGATTATACTAAAAGGGCTCACAGAACTCACTGAAAGCTGTTATACTCAAGGTTATGGTTTATTACAAGGAAGAAGATTGACTAAAAGTAGCCAAAGGAAGAGATTCATCAGGTAGGGTTCAGGATGCTTCCAAATGTAGAACTTCCAGTTGTCCTCTCCCCATGGAATCATAAACAGCACTAACTCCTCTCAGTAATAATGTGTGACAATATGCAGAGTACTGCCAACTGAGGAATTTCCCGAAGTCTTGGTACTCAGACTTTTTCTGGGGGTTCAGTGACATACCTGGCTTCTCACATGATTGAACTTTAGTCTTGAGCCCCTCTAGAGGCCCAGCTGATAGTTTTAATTTCCATCTCCTCTGGAGATAGAGCAGATAACATGCGACACAAAGCCCTTTTCATAAAACACACTGTTAGATTGTCCATTGAGTCTGAAGGTCCCCAGGTAAAAAATGACACTCTTCCTTGAAATAACTTCCCCAGAGACCAGGCCAAAGGGCAAAACTTTCTTTGAGTAAGGTTAATTGTTTATTACATAGCTTCACGTTTCTGACTTATGGAGGTGCTCAGACTAACCAGAAAAGATACAGGGTGCCCCACTACATTTGAAATTTAGGTAAATAATAAATGCCATTTTAGTATAAGTATGTCCCAAATACTGCATGGGACATACTTATACTTTTAAAAACTTGTTTGAAATTGGAACTTAACTAGATGTCTATATCTTTATTCACTAAGCCTGGCAATCCCAATGGGCAGGGTCAAGGATAGAGGTAGGCCAGAAACTGTGCCTTCTACAGCATGATCCTCTGAGTAGTGAAATTATCTGGGACCAAGGGTGGAACTGGGCAGCATATCTATTAATATATATTTCCTGCAAACCTAAAGCAGAGTTGAGGACAGAAAAAGGTCAGTCCCAGGGTCTCTAGCCAGGGATGGCAATTCATAGCATGAAAAGTTTAACAACACAGCTGTGGCCAAAACTAGCACATTGACAACGAGTGAAGGGCCAGAGGACCAGAGTAGAGCTGGTCACTCCAGACACAGCATGCGGCCAGAAGCCTGTCTCCATGAGTCAGTTTTAGATATCCCAAACTCACCCCCATCAGCAAACCTCTGTTGGAGTCTCCCTCCTTGGACTCAGGCATACTTAGGTTTACATCTCAGTTTTACTACTGATAAGTTGTTGTCCTGGGAAGATTATTTTCCAGTTTCCTGTTCTATAAATTGGGAATACAACATGTTTCAGAAAATTTTTGGAGAAAACCTGAGCTACTTTGTACAAATCTTCTAGCATGCAATAGTTGCTTAAGAAAATTTGCTTCTTTTCCTCCATTTTAAATGAACATTTTATTTTGTTATGAAGGTATACAATTTGAAGACACCTGTGAGAGAAACTAACTGATGAAATTGATGAAACGAATTAATTTTTTTTTTTTTTTGCTAAGGAAGTGAAATATGGATTGCTTATATTTCCTATCCCTGCTCTAAGTCTTTGCAGCCTCTGCAGGCTTAAAAAAGAACACTCACAAGCATAGAAAAAACTATATCCATATGGGAAAAAAAGTCACCAACATCCCACATGACTAATTTCTTAGAAACCACTCCCCGAAACACCAACCACTTAATATTGTTTGTGCTGTGGCCTTTGTTCCCAAGCAAGACGTGTATTCTAAAAGTTCACATGTTCTTCATCAAGAATAATCTTCAAACCCAAAGGGAAAGATCTCGAAAGCATTTGAGTTAATACATGCCTCTCACTAATGTAACTAAAATATTCCAGTGTTTTCCCTTAATACTCTCAATTTACAACTAGCAGACAGATGCTTCTTCTCAAAGGCCTTCATAAATCTTCCCATATGAAATGAAAATGAAGGATTTATTCTTGCCCATCTTTTAATTTTACTCAACACTCAATGAGTTATTCTTACAGCTGGCATTTCAAATGTATTAGTAGAATTTATCACTCAAAGGCTTATGCAAGGACTAAATTATACTAATGAATTGACTATAAATTTGAAGTCTAACACGAGGCCAAATATTTTCTGGCTTCATTTCTGTATCTCAGCAAATGGCTCAATTTGCTCCCTACTTATCCATTACTGCTAAATTGTCTTGCTATTATTGTAGTAAATGGCTGCAAACCCTGTCTTGCCCTAAGGCTCAGGCTGAATGGAGTGGAATGAGGACGTTTACCATAGACAAGAAAGGTAAAAAACCTGCCATACACTCATTTGTGCTGAGCTGGAGGAGGTAGGAAGGGATCATAGTCCAACCCACCCTTTTCAGTGCTTCTCATAGTCACCGGCTATTCTTAACAGCTGGCATTTCCAATGCATTAATGGAATTTATCATTGAGAAGCTTATGAAAAGGTTAAATTACACTAATGAACTGACTTTGCATTTAAAGTTGAACATGAAGCCAAATATGTTCTGGCTTAGGATTTTTTTCTTTTTTGTATCTCAGCAAACTACTTAATTTTCTTCCTACTCACCCATTATCACTAAATTGTCTTGCTATTATAGCAATGCCTGCTAGCAGTGTTATAGTTAAGAGTCTGTGCATGTTTTCATTATAAGTGCCTATTTTCTGAGATTCAAACTAAGTGGGGAACTATGGAAATCTCACAGGGCTCTCAAACTTTGCTAGAATTAGTCCAGTCTTAGACCTTTCCTTTTGTGCACATTAAAAATCAGGCCTTTCAGAAGAAGAAGTCAGGTATTTTCCAAAACTCTCTAGTTTGTGTCCACTTTCTCTTGTGTGCTAGCTTTAATTTTAGATGAAAACTTTGTTGATGTTGATTTTAGCTTCTTCCTGTTTTCTTTCCCATGCTCATTGCTCTTTCGTATTTCAGTGAAGCTTCTTGTACCTCATACTTGATTGTGAAGAGTATATTCTCTAACAACCAATCAAGGAACAAGACTAAAATAAAAGGTAGAGGACTTTTTAAAAGTTTTCATCTGTGAAATAAAAGTGAGAAAGTAAAATAATCAACCTCAATCCCTTAAGTTATATAACATGCAGAGTGAAAAGATTAAAAATCTTGGAATTCAGAATTAAGTTTGGGAGGGAGGGACAACCAGAAAACAAAAACCAAAGAAAACCCAAACAAAAAACCCCTTCGCCTTTGCTCAGACTTCTAGAATCTGCAAGACTCTGAATCTCTATTCTAGTATCACCTTCCATGCTATAGTAGGTCTTGGAGAGGCCTCAGTGCTGCTAGAGGGTCTCATCCCCAAATTCTGTCTTTTCTTTAGACATAAGAGGTCACTCTTCTTCCCTTTCTTTGCAAATAGAGTTCAGCCAGAGATCTTCCCAAAATGGCCTAAAACCCAAGTCTTCACCTCCCACAGAACAATTTCCCCCAAGCCAAAGACTTAGAGGTGGAGGCTGCATCATCACAAATTCCTTTCATTGGGAAACTGACGCTTGGACTCAACTTCTCATCCCATGACTCAACTCTGGTAGAACTTATATTTTAGCAGGAATAATTTGACAGTATTTCTCCACCCTTTTTAGTTACACACACTCTTGAACTTTCAACTGCATTCCACAGGAGACTTCTAGACTCATCTCCCTCTATCAATTGCTCCCTGATTCAATGATCTGCCCATTCATCTCTTCACAAAAATCTCAGATATTAGCCATCTTCTTTTCTTGTAATTCATCCTCTGTGTTAAAAATTGTTAAGGAGGAATGAGAAAACCAATTATCCTATGCCATACAGAGGCTCTCTCATGTAATGCCATGGGTCAAGTTATACTGAGTGGGGAAGCAAGGTCTTCTCCATGTCATCTGGACCATTCTGTAGTTTCATGTGATACTCTTAGCTTCCGCTGATATCTTTCTGAACATACTCCAAGACTACTAGCAAGAAGACACTTACGAATTTATCCAACAATTCATTTTCTTTTTGATAACCTTGACTTTCTGAATAACCTCCCAATTCCAATTACCCCAGAGTACCCTATAGGCCCAGCACAGAATCTGTTGCAACTTTTGAATGTTCAGAATCAGGTTCTGCTTCAGTTTCAACTTTAGGGAACAGACCTTCCCAGACATTCATAGCAGTCTCACATTGCATATGAGGACAATGGAAGGTCCTATCCATGCATTCTGCTTTGCCTTCAGATCTTTGTTATGCCTTCTTTTTATATATGAAGGAAAATAACTTTTCCACCTATTAGGTTAAACTGAACAGGTGGCATTGTGTGCCACTCTCAGGTTCAAAATGATTTCTCATTTGCATGTGCCAAGAATGAAAGCAGAGAACAACCATGTTTGTGGACTCTTCTGTCATGGGGAGAAATCTCTCAACTTCATGATTTCTCAGAGGTGCTGGCTGAGTAGAGCTATTCAGAGTGAGACAACGCTAAAGAAGCCCTGATTACTTTTAAAAATTCTTAGTGCATTTTAAAATTGTAATTTTTTGTTAAGATTTCCTTACAGGGAAGACCCTGTTCTTTCGGCCTATGTCATCCTCATCATTTGACTCCTTACCTTTTCGGGGAACAGAATAATGCCATCTCTGATTAAGATCTGTGTGGCAATTGGAGAAAGTTCCAAAGATATATGAAACAAGGAAAAGCCAAAGGATCAGAGGTGATAAGCTGTAATCAGTGAGTTCTGCTTTAAAGTCTAGGGAATTTTTGTTTTTGCCAAGGCAAGTTTACCTTGCATTTTGAAGATATATTGGATGGAAAGGCCACCAATCATCCATCCTCTTAGACATTTATACATATGAAAATAGTATTTTTTACATTTACATTCAGGTAGAAAACAGCATGCCCTAATTCTAATAGCAAGTGATGCTAAGGAAAACAAGGTACTGCACCATGCCAAAGTGAAAGACATTAGCCATAGCAGCAAAAAGTAAAACATACACGTGACGTGCAAGTGATTGCAAAGGCAGGCTAATGTTCAAACTTTGTTGTTCGGTTTTCCATTTCATTTCTTTGTTAGTGGGCCTAAATTCATTTTCTAAGAAATTATGGCCATGTTGCATATGCATTGATGGTGGCACATTCTGGACCATATGTCAGCAAAAGCCAACCCATCCTTCTGAAGTTGTTCTCCAGTCAAATTTGTTAATTGTCCAAGAAGGAATACACACACACACACAAACACACACACACACACACACACAGACATAAATAGTTGCCAGTATGACTGAGCAACTGAAAGATTTCGCATGACTGGCTAACAGTTTAAGATGCTACAGTCAGATATATTAGAAGATCTGAGAGACATTCTTTCAGGGATACCCATCTCCAGCTATCCTATGCAAGACCCTACATTTCCTGGCTCCATATTGTTGCTCCCACTGTTCCTTCTTTTTAAATTTCTCTTCTCTCCTTCCTTTGTACTAATCCTTCAGAACCTAGGCCAAATACCACTTCTTAAACTTTTATCTTCTCCCAGTTCTGAAGTATTTACTGCCTCCACTGAACACCATAGCAAACATACCTATAAGGACACACTGGAAAGAGTAAAGTGTGTTCATTATGAGCAAAGGCCTTTAAAATGTAAAGATCTGGACTTAAGTACTAGTTCAGCCTCTGACTGTTATAGCTGTGTGACACCTAGCACGTTTTAAACTTTCTAAGTCTTGGTTTCCACTTCTATAAAATGAGTAAAATAAAATCGATCTTGTGGTGTTGTTGATATGATCAAGTGAGATAATGGATGTAAAGCATTTAGCCAAATGTCTGTTCTATAGAGAATATGCAATACATGTTGACTGTTGATATTACATCAGAGCACTTTCCACTTTATTCCTAAATTCTATGCATAGCTCTGTATCCACCACCCTCCCACATCCCCCCACCAAATTCTAAATTCAACTAAACTGAATCAGGTTTTCTACACCTGTGCCTTTCCCAGAGGTCCTAGGACAGTGCCTTGCACTGAATACATTTGTTAAATAGAGGAATGGTGGAGATTTTGAGCTATCCACTTGTGTTTGGCTCTTGAAATGCATGATCTTTTCAGATTACCTTGGTGAGGTCAATTGGAAATAGGTATCACATTTCAGAATGCAAATGAGGAGACACAAGAAACACAGTGGATAAGTGTTGGGACTGAGGGCATTTCAGATGACGACATGTGTGTCCTAGTTCATCTATAAGCTCTCAAAAAATAAATAAATAAAAACAATACAGACGCTCAATAAAAATGTATGTACTGGGTCTGTGAAAACCAAACTGCCAGCCAATCTGGTTGACTCGGTGGAACAACAGTTTTTGAAATGTCAACATTTTGTATGAAACATCTGGTTGTTGACAGAATTAGCCATTATAAGAACTAGTTGTCAGTCAGCTCTTGGATACCCAGGCACTAAGCTCTATTTTGAGCCTTTGGATTAATTGCCAAAGCTGATTTCATAGGCAAAGATTTCTCATTATTTTAAATTCTGAGCATGAACAAAAAGTAGGTGTAATTAACAAAAAATAATAAGTGTATACTTAAACTATTTTATTCACAGATCAAATTGGGGGATGGTCATTTTATCATTCTAACGATGTAAGATGGTGTTAAAATTCTAGGTTGCTAGTTCCCCAGGCCTCAGAGAATTCTCACCTCGGTAGAAGGTGAAAACTTAATTTTTCTCAGTATTTAACATTCTTAGGACTTATTAAAAAACATACCATGGCACCGCGACTTTTAATTTCCTCATGACTTATGTAAATATGAGGCCGTCTACAGCTGGGTGCATGTGAGGTTTTCTTCACTCTATCCTTCTTTAAGAGAATTGTTTTTGAAAAATCATCTTTAATTTAGAGAAGCATTGTGCATAAAAGAGGCATGTACACTGCCATCTGCCAAAATGTGTCAGAAGGCTCCCTGTGGCGAAGCTCACAGCATCCTGTGGCTTTCAACATCATTACTTGAGGGATTCGGCAAGGTTCCTCCTAAACACTGCTGAGGCTTTGCTGAACATTTGGCAGCAATGAGATTACTTTAAGCGGCTCATTTTGGTTATAGCCTGAAAAGATTTCCTGTTTTTATGACGTAGCCCTCTTTCTAAGAGGGTGGGGGGTGAGAAGGAGGTGGGGCAGTTGGCCATTGCAGAGGAGGGAAGGAGACCTTGTCTTAGACTCAATTGAGGAGTTCTGGAAAGTGAGACATCCTATTCTAAAATACATGACTCAAGGCAAGGCAGCTTTAGGGATTCACCTTGGTTAGAAACTAGACTCAAGAGACAGAACAGAGTAGAAGTTAGAGCTACTGGTTTGATTTCCTGATTTTTACCATCAACATCTGCTGCAGTGGGAAGATTATAGACTGAGTCCCCACTGGGACCCATGTTGGCACACACAGACACATACATTCAAACAGACATGTCATGTACAGCTAGAATAATCTTCCTTAAATATTACTTTTCTAATTCTTTATACAAAATCCTCCTGCAGTGTAAGTTTTCAAATCGAAACCCTTCAAGCCAGTCATTCAAGTTTTTTGTCAATTTACCTCCCCCGTCAACACCCTGCTGCTCTTCCCCTCATTTCATTATTCCTGAACGTGATGCTCAGGACCCGACTAATCTATCTGCACCTACACCCTTTGCTATGCATCTAGTGCCTTACTATCCCATAACTCAGTAGTTTCCACATTTTTAAACCTGCAAATCCTTTCAGAAAATGGAATTGTAGATAGAAATTGATTTCATCAAATGGGTAAAAGCAGAACTATTCTGTTTAAACAGGTATGGGGGGCTTTCATCTCTGTCTCTTGAGGACCCCATTGCTCTCCTTGCCATTTTACAGTAATTACCTGAGTTCTCCTGTGTAGGTGTAGGTGCTACCAAACACATTTAAAAACCAAGTGTCTAATCTCTTTCTTAGTAGCCTCTCCAAACACCAACCAAACTCATTTGCTCTATTAAAGTCCTACGTATCTACTTCCATGGATTCAGATTGCCCCTTTATTCTGCTTCCCTTCGGCATTTACTGCTTTGTTTTGTAAAACATTACACAACAGGTGACTTGATATTATGCTTCTTAAGGACAAAATGGCTTGACTTTATCCCTCCCATTCATCTCTAACTCCTGCAACATGGGCAGGGGCTGGCATAATAGTCCATTGAATAAATAAGTATAGAAGTTACTCTCTTTCAAATTACAAAGGTTTCAATTTACAAATTTTCATGGATGTGAGCAATGCTATGTACCAAAGGCACGACTCTTCTTATCACCATTAGACAGCAATGCCAATTGCGTTTGGACTATTAAGTCTTGGCTACTGTCTTGATCCTGAAGGAGTGTCTTTTAACAGATGAATGTAAATGCATGTTGAATGGCAATTTTCAATCAGCTGGAGTTCAAAGCTGAAGCTAAAGAAAAGCTAACAACTCTACCTTTTAAAGAACCATCAACAAGTGGAACCAACCAGCTACCCGACCTTTCTAAGAGTCACCTAAAAATACTAGGTGCTACAACCCCATCCTTCACCCCAGCTCCCATTCTCCTACCTGCAAATTTAAGGAAAAGGCTGGGGGAAGGGGAAGAGAGAGAAAGTTATGAGAATCAGTGGTGGCAGCAGCTTTGCGAATATTATGTTTCGTGTTAAGAAGTTTTTTTTTTTCTTTTTCTGCTGTCTTAAAGCCAAGTGAAGAGTCCTCAAAGAGAGTCACTTAAAATGAATGGGGATGCCTGCAAAGACAAGACCCTGCACATCATTCTCCTTATAGACATGGCCTAGGCAGTGGACTTGCTGCTCTGCCCTTTATTTTGCTGAACTAGGGAAACATGAATTGAGAGATGAGAGATTGAAGAGAAGGGGAGGTAGTGGATCAGCCAGCCTTCCTATTATTGGGCTTGGCAAAGAGGCTGATGTTTCCTCTGAGTTTGGTGAACACTGAAGAAGATATCGGGACCAGGGTCAACTTGCAGGGTGAGAAGTCTGTCTGACAGGCAAACAGAATGCCAGAAGCAAGCAGCTGTGGTGTGTACTGACAACAACAGCAGCTCGTTGATGGGTGGAGGGTGGAAGAAGACAAGGAGATGTGTGGAGCCCCAAAGGGCCCTGCAAAAACTTACACATGCACCCTAGGTATGTGGATGACTGGGTGCTGAGGCCAGCCAGCGTTGGCCAGAGAAGCAACAACAACCCACAGAAAAAGATCGGCCATGGATAAACATCAAGAGATGGGTGACCTTTTCCCCCAGTGTCTTTCCTATACTTTAGCATTGTAGGAATCAGGTCCTTGAAAGGGAAGGGCTGGTACAAATTCAACTCAGCGTATGTCTAATGTTAGAGATAGCACTAAACTTAAGGGAGGAACTAAGATAAAATCTGAGAAGAGAATTCTCTAATCTCTTTCTTAGTAGCCTTTCCAAACACCAACCAGTTATAAGCCAGACTTTGATTAAAGGGCCTGGAAAACCACCAAGCTTTCTAAAATGTCATTAAGGGATCTTTATTGTCATTTGGGCAGAACATGGTTAAGCAGTGCTTGGAAAAATGAAATTGTTTCACGTTCTTATCCCCAATGAGTTGAGGATGCCCAATAAAAAGTTAATTATATTAAGTTATAATGAAAAAAGGAAGCCAAACTGTAAACATTGTTGTATAAGAATTTTAAGAGAACCCCAAAGCAACAAAAATCTATAATTAGAATTTCTACAGCCCATCTGCCTTGACCAACCTACGATTGGTCACCTGTATAATGTCACTTTGGACTCATGAACAAATGGCCTTTTTGAAACTTGTTGGTAAAGAGAGGTGCTTATTTCAGTATATGAAGTAAGTTCTTACTGGTTAACATTAATTTTGAACTAGATTTTTAAATTTATAAACATATAAATTGACTTACATACTTTTAGTAATTTTATAAGCTATATTGCATAGATTTTATAAGTTGTATATTAAAAGTCAAATAGGTCAGATAGCATAATGTAAAAAGTTAAAGCCTCACCCTGCAACATGTTCACTTTCCACCTGTGACCATTTATTATCAGTCTCTTGTTTATTTTTCCAGAAATGTTCCATGTCTCTAAAGCATGTAGATGTATGAATGTATTTGTCTTCTTTATAGCAAAAAATGGTGTTTACCAGACACAGTGTTCAACAACTTGCTTTTTTTTTCATTAAAACTGTATCTTAGGCGTGCCCTTATGTCAGCACACATTAATTCACCTCATTCCTTTTAAGCACTACATAATATTCCACTTTATTTTTGCCTCATGCTTTAACCATTTCTCCATTTATGGACTTCTAGCTCAAGGACATGTTTTTAATGTGCTGTCACACAATAAATCAATGATTATTCTGTCACACATATTTGCCTACTTCTAAAATGAGAGCTCATTTAACTGTGAATTTACAAACTAATGCTACAATGAATGATATTTCTTCAGAATGCAGAATCTGGAGTATTACATAATATTAAAAACTTGGCAAGTAATAAGAGATTAAATTATACTCCATATAGCTGATAATATTACAGAATTTTAAAATGCCGCAATTTAACCCTCAAAGTTGGCAGTCCATATATGAGAAAAGCCAATAGTCTTATTTAACCAGTACACCCCACAGCACCATGCTTGATAACAGAGCGTACTGATAGAACACACGTGCCTTGTTAAGCAGACATATGATGAGAATGAATAGGGTAATATGTACAATCTCCTTGGGATGGGAGATTGCAGACGCTAGCATAAACAGTGTGACTATTTCCTCTTTGGTTCACCCAGCCTCCACAGATGATAAAGCAAAATCGCTACAGCAAAGTTTATCTTTTGTTTGTTTGTCTTCTTCAAAGTAATCTCAACCTTTCTCAGTTTATCTGAGGCCAAAATACCTTTGTTTTAATGAACCAGGGTAAAGGGCAGAGAATGTTACCACCGAGGCTGCCTCTGAGCTGTCTTTAGTATCTGAGACCATATATATTTTTTCCTTAAGATAAGTGTCTCTGTCAGCATAAAACTCTTATTCTGGTTTTAAGCCATTCACCGTCCCCGGTTACCGTCACTCCTGCCCACTCACTCTGGCTGCTCACCCGAAACCTGGACCAGCCCTGCCAGAAATCCAGCCCGCCCTGGAAGATAACTTGTGTCTGAAAAGGGTTTTGATATGAGGGCTGTTTATACTCAGTAGTATCTAAGTGGAGAGACCTCATAGGAGAAGCCCCGCTTATTGAGAGGTGTGTCTGTGTGAGCATACGTGTATGTATAAAAAGACATTTCAGTTTTCAATAAACTGTTTACTGTTCAAACATTAAATAAATGTAGAACTGTTTTAATCAGCTGAACAAATATTTAATGTACACTCCAGCATAAGAGCTATGTTTAAAAATATCCTCTATGCTGCTAAGACACAGGGAATTTATGGAAACCAGTGACCTAAAAGGTAAAATAAACATTCATGGGGGGAAGAAATGAAGCACATAGTTTTAAATTTAAACTGATCTCCCTACTCTTTTACTAGCATCCATTAGTATTTTATCCCTCTGTGTGCATGTGTGTGTGTCTGTGTGTGTGTGTGTGTGTGTAAGTCCTGGGAATTGCTGATTGGATTACACATCTGCTTACATTTTCTAGAACAGCTAGTGGTCAGGTAACTACCAAATTAATTTCCAGTACATTGCTGTGAGAAGGTAAAACACAGCAAAGTTCATATTCTGTCCAGGACTGCGATTCTTGGAGTAAGTGTTTGTTTGCTCTTTATATTCCAAACACTGGAGGTCATTCGCGACAGGAGTAGCTAGGTTTCTGTCCACAGCTGTTCCAAGGAATTGTCTAAAACTCTGACAGGAAATGCTAAGTTCTTAGAAAACATTTAATCCTCAGTAGATTCTGTGTAAATATCATAGAAACTTGGAAGAAAGTGTGTATTGTTAGAAAAACAATCTCTTACAAAGATACATGGGAAACTCCTTTAATAAAACAGATGCCATGCTCTTTTCACTAATTTTATTTTTAGTTGTATCTGCAAAGAAGAATGAAAAATAAAGGTCTTAAAGTGGCTGGCCATGTGTTTCAACTCTGATTGTCCTGCTAGTCCTGCTAATTTAATTCCACGAGCAGACCTCTAATTGAGGGCTTCTTCTCTGCCTAAATTGGTGCAGAACAGAGCTGCAAGAGCATCTGCAGTACTTGGTTGCCCGTGGCATTAATTTCTCTTAGTATTTGGTGGTAGGTTAGATATAGCAGCTTGTGGGGGCTGTGTATTACATGGTTACAAACTCATCTGCTCTTTCTTTAAATACCATACCCACCCCAGGCCACCAAAAGGATCTTTAACAGGAGTTTACTTCCCACCTGAGCAGATCGTGGATGTAGTCAATTCAATTTGGCATTCAGGAATTTAAAATACCAGATTTACTGGCTTTCAAATATGTGCCTTTTTTCAGGCAGATGTAGCTTTTCAGTTTCCTTCTGGTGTACAATAGCTACTCATTAAATATAAAACTTGAAGTTTTTAAGTAATTTTGTTTTTGCCATTTCTTTTGGAACATGGCACCATCCACATGTTTATTAAGAAAGTTTATTGCCATTGGTCCAAAAAGAAGTTCTTCAATTATAGTTGGAATCTAAGTTGTAACTGGCTCCCTCTAGCTCAGTGACAATTCATCCTTCTGTCCATAATCACTGATAAAGTCGTCATGTTTCTGAGAAGACTAGGAAAATAACACTTCAGGGCCTAAGTTCAGCTGTTCATAACCATAATGAAGAGGAACTGGAAGCTGAGAATTAAAAAGAGAAGAAAGGAAAGGAAGCTACTTAGCAATCAGAAGAAACACAGTGTTTATGAGATCATTAGAAACCCATTTGAAGTGCTTTTTCCTAACTAGCTTTAGCAAAAAGGAAGTTGTCAACTTAAGTCAATGAATACAACCCTATATCCACATGACTGTGAAGCAATTAATGCACCTTAATACCATAATGAAATGGTTAGAAATTATAAAAAAGCCTCTTCCAAATTTGGGGCTGTTTTTCCATGTGGGGGCTTTGATGTCTGTGCTGTCAGACAAAGCTGGCTCTTATGTCAACAGAAAGATGATGTGCTTGGCAACAGATCCACAGGCATAATGCAAATATACCTGCCCTCCTTCTCAATGACCTCTGAAATAACTACTGTATTTGAGCTGAAAAAATAGGAAATTAGAATATTTTCTTATTTAGCTTCGGTAGAGCCTTGGCTATAGCAATCTCTGAAGCACCATGAAAAATGTATGGTACTTCCCATTGTGTTTTTAGACATGCGACACATAAATACAGAGATAGCAATGAAAAAGGTCTCCATGCTGATGTGGCTTAATTCAGGCTATTTTCCTCTTACTGTTAGCTTGCTATACCTGATTCGAGGGTACAGTATTAACCTACTATCATCCTGAGGTGGTTTAATTCAGGCTTATTTTCCTTCTCCATCCCAGCTTTCTATACCTGACATGTGGGTATGGTATTAACATATCATCCACATAATGAAGGCTTGCCTGGACAGAATAAGAACCTTAAAGGTAGATCCCCTGTGTGCTTTTCAGACCTTGGACTTTTGCATACCAGCCTAGAGAATAGAATTAGATTCTATTCAGTATTTACATTAGTCATTTTCTCCTCCTGGAATTCATTTCAAAACAATCACTTCTTCAGGTTTTCCTTCTATCCTGCTGTTTTGTTTAGTGTTATTATTTCACTTCCTCTCCATACTGCAAGCCATAGGTATAAGACAGCCCATCCATCTATTAACAATTCATTATTATCATTATAAATGTTATTTCCATTGGTTTCTTATTCTTTAGTCAGGCTTGAATTTAAGGTGATCAGGGCACAAAGGGAGGCTTAAGCAGGAGCTGCAGACATCTCCACATAGCCCGGTGGATGAGATTTCCTTGCAGGCAGGGAGGCAGGCTTATCCTGTAAGACCGGGAACTCACCTGAACCGTCCAGGGGATTATGACCACTGGGTTCACTGTGGCAGCCTGGAGGACTGAAAAGTTAACCCAACACACTCCGATGGCTTCACAATTGCCCAGGAGTGGAGATTGGGAGATAACAACAGACTTAGCCACCCTAACCACTTACTTTATAACTCAGCATATTACAGATGGAGGTATTCTTCCTGACACTCCAGGAGTTCCTGCAATAAGCTGGGGAAGCTGTGTAAGCAACTGCAGTATCCCAGAACTGTCCCAGAGAGGCCTCCACAGTTGGCCCTTCACAGACTTTGGAGAGCTGTACCTGTACACTCCACTGCCTGCAGCCAGGTTTACTCAGTAGAAGCCCCACTATCCAAACAGAGTGGGTTTCTAGTCAGAAATGAGCATCATCACAAGCTGGTAAACACAAACAAAGCCCCCCACATGGCCCCTTTCTTTGAAGGGTAGTACAAATCCAAGGGTCAGCGAGCAGGAGAATATCACCAAACAAAAGGAAGCTGTATTTGCTCACCATGAAACACGAGCAGCGCATGTCTCGGGGAGGATTTACTGTAGCATGTCCAAAATAAACAGACATGGGTGAGTGGGTGAGGGTGGGGTGGTATTCCTGCTTCAAAGTCTCCTCCACGCTGCTCCTGGAGCAAGAGACCCCTTCAGGATTTCTCCCCACAAGAAAGCACTTATGAGTTTGCCATTTGTAGATTCGCTGTCTTTATCTGTTTCAAACTGGAAGAGATGACAGCCCTTCTGTTTGCTTTCTGTTGATGTTAAACAGATGCACCGGTCTATTACAGCCACATGGGCCTAGTTCAAGATGAGGCAGCAATAGGAATGTAGTTGCTCCTGGGCCAATGTGGAGAGAATGAATTTGCCTATTATTTTGTATATACATTCAATATTTTTATTTTAAGGTTCCAGTATTCCCAGTGGGTCAAACTATACCTACTCTTAGCTCTTTTCAGAAGCCAAGAGTTCTCCTCAACAGACCATGAGATAGACTCCAGGAATTCTCTATGACTTCAAAATCAGCTATTATTACTTCAGGAGATAAGATCGAGTCTGCAAGTATTTATTTTCTCAAACCATGATTTGGCTGTGAAAGGCAATGAAACAGGAGAAGAAAGAGTTGGGGGAAGTAAGAATGGAAAAAAGCAGATGTTGGGTTGGTCTTTAATTATTTATATATTTTTAAAGTTTGAACTTCATTTGAACCAGTTTGAATTCTTTGGGCTTTCTGATGGCTGGGCATCATAGTGAACAAAGCTGCCACCCACACTGGAAAATCCTCACGTTTTCTAAAAAGGATTTAAATTTAGATATTTTACAGCTCTGCTTCTGGAGTAAGATGCAATAAAAACTGAATTGAAGATATTTTAGGTTGCAGAATTTTTACACTTTTTTCCTGTGTAAAATAAGATTTTTGTAGGCATTAGAAGTCTCAGATCATTTTTGGAAGTGGGTAGGGGTTTAAAATATAAACAGATTAAATTAGTAATATGATGACAACCTGGATTCAAAAGTGTCTATGAAGTTTGAATTACAGATAACATTACCTCAGAATTTTTCCCTTAGAGGAAAACAATTCTGAGATGGAAATGAAACTGTGGCAGACATATTCCATCAGGTGAAGGACAACTGGCTCCCGGCTTATAAATACCCAGGTGGAAAGTCATTTGGAGAAACCCAACTCTAGAGACTTGAATATGCCTGAAGTTTCCAGGAATAGATGTCAAAATAGGACAAGCTTCCGGAGACAAGGAAACTCAGACTGGCCCTTTATGCCACTGCCCTCCCACTGCACTGAGTAGGATAGTCCATCTTAAAGAGCATCGAGAGTTACAATATTCTGTAAGTTATTTCTCTGAACTCCCCTACTTGCCAGATGGTATTTTCTTCCCCATGGTGATTCAACTATATGATGACCAGGTACCCAGAGTTTACTATGGAGGTCTGTACACAATTGAGAACAACCTTATGTAGAAGCAATATGTGTCCCAAAAGATAATGTCAGCTTCTTATGACAAAAAAAGCTTTTGTTATGAAAATTTTCACTTAACACCATGCATTAATGTTCATTTGCTTGTTTGTTTGCTTTGCGCATTTTTGAAGACTTGGGATTCTAATCGCCCGTTTTCCACCAATAAATACTATAGCGATGGATATACAATGAAAACCAATCATTCTACAAAATCAAGTGTGTTACATTGAACATCTACAGACAATTGTTGTTTTCTATTTGACAGATCCTGTAATGATATGGCTAAATTTTAAAAATCTTTTCTTTCTGTAATTAGATATGTGTCCAAAAGGAAAAATATACATGTATTAGATTCGGAGCCTGTTTAGCCCATTTTCACACTACTGATAAAGACATACCCGAGACTGGGTAATTTATAAAGAAAATGAGGTTTAATGGAGTCACAGTTCCATGTCGCTGGGAAGGCCTCCCAATCATGGTGGAAGGTGAAAGGTATGTCTTACATGGCAGCAGGCAAGACAGAATGAGAACCAAATGCGAGGGGCTTCCCAAGATGAGATTCGGGTGGGGACACAGCCAAACCATATCAGAGCCTATATGTATATTTATATACAGATTCCAAATCTAATTTTGAAATAAAGATATAAACAATTGTTAGCTTTTTAAAAAATGAAGCTAAAATATGATTTTTATGAACAAATTATCTTTGGATTATCAAATAAAATGTTGCATGTCTTTAATAAGAGCAGTGAACTAATATATGAGTAAAACTACACATTTTAAAGCTGTGATCATCTAAGGCTTTGCTAAGGGAATTCCAGTTGATAACATGATTCCTCCTCTTAATTAATAGCCACTTGGGATGTACTAATGAAAGACTAACATGTATTAATTCATTCAATACACATGAGAGTCCAGTTATACATCAGGTGCTGTAAAGGAGCTTGTAAAGGAGTTTAGTGGAGAAAGTGGGCCTGTAAACAATAATTATACCGTAGGGTGAACAGTTCAATAAAAGAGGCCTGTATGAGGTATTATAAGCAGGAAAAGATAATCAGGGACTGCTTCACAGAGGAGGTGTTCTCTGAGCTCAAGTTTAAGGTCCAAGTAAATCTTAACCCCTACCCCAAAAATGTAGAAAATGCCAACCCCATTAGCAGGTGCACTGTAGGGGCTCCATGATCGTAAGTTCTCTTATTCCCTCTCCTGATATTCTTTTAAGCTATGTGTTGTTATTTTTAAAACGTCTCTAGATTTCCCAAACTTCAACCTTGGCAGTCACATTCAATAATTAAAATTTTCCCATAACTGACACAAAGACACAATTATATTAAACATTAAATATTAACTTGATTGCCTTCAAAAAACTATACAGTCTACAAAGATGATCCTAACCTCTCCATTGTATACTTTATATATACTTCATGTACAGTATTCTATTCTGGTTATCAGATTATCATGGAGACATGAGTAAACATAAGTCTGTACAGGGGTTAATGACAAGACAATGAAGGAATTTCAAGCTTTGCAAATAGAGTCAGTTGAAAGAACTATGTATGTTTAGCCTAAATAAAAAGGAAAACATTGCTTTTTATAATTTAAAATCTATCATGTGGTAGACACATTTGACTTATCCTGAATGTCTCCAAGTAATATATTCAAGACTAGGTAATAGAAGTCATAGGGTGATAAAATGTGGCTCAATTTAGGGAAGAACTTTCTAATGCTCAAATACTCCTCATCAAGCTTAGAGCAAACAGTCTGATAGGGCCTTACTGAGATATATTCAACATCACCTAATTGGCTGGATGGATGCATAGAAAAGTCCATTGCAGCACTGATATTCTGCGATTCTATGATATCTAATAGAAGCTAGATTTTGGGTATTTTTTGTTTTGTTTTTGTCATTTTTTTCAGTCTAACAAATGATTCATGGAAAATATCAAGTAAGTCATTCTGTGAAATTTTTGCACCTCAAATTGTGTATGTAATATCCCATTATTCATATACATATAGAAACATGTTGGTGACTAATATTCACTTCTTAATATTTGTATGATAAATGAAGTCCAAAAATACTCTTGATATTAATTGACAGCCTTTGTAAATATCCCCATCAGTTTGGAATAGAAGCAGGACCCTTGCAAAGATCAGAAGGCAATGTCCTACAGTGAGAAAATTGATACCATGAAACAGCAATTCTCTTTGAAGCTCAGAGAAGAGGTCCACAGAGGAAATTTAAACACACAAAAGCCAAGATTTGCCAACTATGGGGAAAAATGTCAGCATCTGAAACTATTTCAAGCAACAGTCTAATTTCTAGCAGTGGTAAATTGTCAAGACTGGACTGAAGAGGACCAGTGAAGTGGTGCTTTCCTCCCCTAAATCTCGTGTCTTAAACAACTCTCATAGCAACTGGTTAGTAGGGTCAGAGGACCCAAGAAGCCAAAGGGCATTTGTCTCAGCATCTGTGGAGTTCACAGCACATGTTATCCTTGGACATTACCCAGTGGCCTGGTGTGGACAGAATCCACTGGGCTTAGTTTCATAGAGATAAGCAAACACTAACAGCAACTGAAAGTAAACTTCAGAAACACATTTTTATAAAGGAGCCTGTGAGTCTGAGATTACACTTATAAAATCATCCGTACAAACACTCCTGGGACCACTCCTCCCTCCAGCCAAGTCATATGTATATGTATACACACAAGCCTCTTGAATTTTTATTTACATAACATAAAATTAATCATTTTAAAGCGAACAATTCAGTGGCATTTAATACACACACAATGTTGAACAACCACTGCATTTATTTAGCTACAAAAGAATTTCATCACACCAAAAGGAAACCTCGTACACGTAAGCATTCACTCCTCTCCCTGCCTTCCCCAACCTGTAACAACCACCAATCTGCTTTCTGTCTCTAGGGATTTACCTATTCTTGATATTTTATATAAATGAAATACAACTGGAGAAGTGGTCTTTTTTCACTTAGACAATTTTTTTAAAGATTAAAAAATAGTTTATATATTTTTTACTATACTTTATTTTGGGGTCCAAATTTCCTTATTTGGGATGTTAAAAACTACACTGTCTGTTTGTACAGCTCTCCACAAAGTACCTTTACTCCCTTCTTATACTTCGATCATTACAGCTATTTTACAAAGCAGGCAGGGACAACCTTATTATCACCATTTTACAGGTGAGACTATTGAGGCAAAGTGATGTGCTCCAGCAGCCCCACAGCAAAGTTATGCAATGCTCTCTGGTCCCCTCATTCCACTGTCTTTTCTGCAGCACCACACAGGTTCCTATCTGAGCTCTTACTAATGCATCTAGCCAAGCCTTCTCACACTCAGAAGACACTCACACTCAGAAGATATTCTAATATAGCCTGGGATCTGTATTTTATTTTTAATTTCAAGAGCATATTTTAAATGAACAAACTAAATGGAAATAGCTTTTGGATGTATCATTACAATTTGCACTTAATAGAGAGCTGTTTTGACACATAACAGTTACATATGACTGGAAGTAAACTGTGCACACAAGACCAAGTGCACACTATTCCAAGTCCAAATCTCCTCTTGGAGTCAGTTGGAAGTCTGCTCAGCTGCCAAGTCTTCAGGTCTTGCGTGGTGTCTGGAGCTTGACTTTTCTATCTGTACAGTAAAAAAGTTGGACAGAAATGACCCTTAAGGTCTCTTCCAGATCAATATTTTACAATGTTTAGCTAAGCACCAGCTCAAACTCAACACTGAACTCATGTGCTTCATCCACACAAGGTGAATACAACTATTTGAAAGATGAGTCAGTCAAAAGGTTTCTTTCATTATCAATGCCAACAGCCATTCCATTTTGCTGAAAATTTTCAGGACATCGTGAATGTTCTTTATGAAACTCACTATCCCATCTAGATTTTATTGACTACATATTTTGTATGTAAATAGACAATGCATAAAAAGGCCCTAGTAATTTGGTGATGGCCACATTCTTGCCTTTCTGGTATTAGGCAACATTTCAGACGAGGAGCTCATTCCATGGTAGAGCTGTTCATATTCATTGCTCTTGAATTGTATGCAGTCAAATTAGAAGGACTGCCAAACAGCATTTTTAGCATGTTCATAGACATGTGTTTCCAACCTGGTGCTTAAGCCCAATCATTAACTTGCCATCAACCAAAAATTAATGTCTGAATCTTGTTATGCCCCCTCTATAGATTTTCCTGGGTTAGGTTTTATTTTTAGCGGTAGCTTCTGCAATTCACCCAGGACAGGGGAGTAGTCAGATTTAGCAGGGCTAGACTGCCATCTAGAGACCAGAATTTGAGTTCCAACATCTTGCTCCTCAGTGAGCTTGCTCTTTAACAAAAGCAGCAAACTGCCAAATGAAGCTTGAGTTTGCTTGGGCAAGGTGGGAGATGCACCCCGAATCTAGAGATCATCAAGAGCAAGGAGCTTGTGGTGGCCCAGCTCTGAAAGCCTTCCAGCCACTGAAGGTTAGGTGGGACCTTAATGACAATGAGTAGATAGAACCCTGCCCCCTGGCTCAGGAGTGAGCTCTTAAACTTTGTCTTATAAGCAGAACCCCATTTGCTGGAAGTGGAAACTGCACTCCATGGCAGTTAGAATTTTTACCCAGAAAGGAAGAAGTTCTTCTCTAGAGCTGAGAAGGCTAAAAATGTCTTTCGTTTTATGTGAGAATCCAGTATCCATATTTCTCATGAAACTCGAATCTGCCTTTCATTTTTCTGCTTGAGCCTAACTTAAGTTTATATATCCTGGCCACATTTAATACCATCTTCTGCTTTTTGTGACTGCAGTTTAAAAGGACCAGTGGTCCCTAAGTATTTGAAATTTGGATGGGAAGATACTGTTTCTAGTTTTTCCATTGAAGGTGCATAGTTTGGAAATCCCTCTCCTTGTCTTTTTTTCCCAAAACTGTCCTTCAGGGCCTCATGCTAAGCCCATCTGTTCCATCAGACAGTCCTTTGATGGATGTGAAAAGGCTGACTGGAGAGGTGCAGAGCTGAGACTGAGGTGGCTGAGATTTATTAATTCATGTCCATTTGGTAACTGTGTCCATAAGTTCTGCCATGGGAATGGTTTAGAAATCAAAAATATCAACTATTATTGTTAACCTCAAAATCGTAGGCCACAAGAGATCCCAATTTGCTGATAATTAAATAGTCGACTCTGTCCAGCAGAATGTCATCCAAGAGTTTTTCAGCTAACGATGAAAGTAACCAAGAAAAAAAAAAAAAAAGAAAAAAGAGAGAGAGAAAACAAAAGGTGGACTATCTTGAAAGACTTTTATAAATAGAGGCTAAAGTGCACCATATGCATCCAAGATTCCAGTGATATCATATCTGGCTAAATCTCACATCTTGGGAACTTTTAAATCCAAGAATTGCTTTTGACACAGGTATTAAATGATTTTTGGAAAACAGACAGTTCTGTATAGTATGGTAGAAGAAGCTTGAGTTTTAGATTTCAAGCAACTGAGCTTTGGGTATCTGGTCTCTCACTCACAAGAAAGCCTGGGTAAGCTTCAATTTCCTCATCTATAAAAGTTGGGGAAAATGACATGAAGTCAATGTGAGGATTAAACAGAATAACCTCATTGAAAGTGCCCCACACATAGCTGGTGCTTAACAAATGCTTACATCATTTCTTTCCTTTAAGATCTGGCATCTGCCTTCCTTACCTGAGCAGTGTTCTGCAGCTAGAAACAAGGATGTCGATAATATTTGTTCTGATAATTTTGCTTCATCCCTAGAATGCTAAATCTTCTAGAGCAATGCTTCTCAAGCTTGAATGTGCATATGGATCACCGGAGGATCTTGTTAAAATGCAGATCTAGTAGGTCTGAGGTGTGTCCTGGAATTCTGCATCTCCAACAAGCTTCCAAAGGATGCTGTTGGTTTGGGAACTACATTTTGACTAGCAAGGCTCTAAATCAGGGGTTGGCAAACTACTACCCGATGGTGAACCTCCTGTGTCTGTAAATAAAGTTTTATTGGAATGCAGCCACACCTGTTCATTTACATATTACTTCTAGCTATTTTCCTGCTGTAACAGTAGGATTTATGATCTGGTTCCTACCCCTTCTTGACCCCTGCTGGAAACCATTCTCTTTTTTGGTCCTGATGTGTAAATTAAGTTAATCATCTGCAGGAGCACTTGGAGGGCTGAGAGAGGAAAGGGAGGAGTAGATTAAGAGGGAAGGGTTGCTACCTGTGTTAGTTTCCTATTGCTACTGTTCTAAATTGTTACAAATTTAGTGGCTTAAAACAACACATATTTACTACAATATAGCCCTATATATCAAGCCATCAGCAATGCTGCATTTCTTCAGGAGGTTCTAGGGGAAAATCCATTTCCTTGCCTTTTCCAGCTCCTAGAGGCTGCCCACATTGCTTGGCTCATGGTCTTTTCCTCCATCTTCAAAGTCAGCATGGTAACATCTCTCTGACTCTTCATCTGTTGTCATATCTCTCTCTGACCACATCTGTGAAAACTACCTTTAAGGGCTCGTGATTAAATTAGACCCAGCTAGATAATCCAGGGAAATCTCCTCATCTCAAGATTCTTAACTTAATCACTTTTTCCATGTAAGATAACATATTCACAGGTGCTGAGGATTAAGGTGTGGAAATCTTTGGGGATTCTGCCTACCACACTACCTCAAAGCATATTCTTCAAAACAACAATTTTCCAATCATTTCTCTTTTGTAATATGTTGACACAGCAGTCTTGATGATGAAAAGATGTTAGATGAAGTCATATGATGGAAAGACCATGAAACATGTACAGAAGGTAGTCAAAGGTTGACCTTTCTGTATTTCCCTGACTAAACAAGGGAAGTATAAGATGTACAAGGATACCTTGTACATCCGTGCAAGTAGACACCGCATAACTCTAGGAATGCCTTGAAGCTGCTCAGGGCACAAACTTTAAAACCATAGATGGAAGCTCTGTCCTTTCCATCCCAGCTGCCTGATCCTGGGATCAGAATTTGTCTACCTCTCTAGCTATTGATCATGATTAAATTGAATTCTTTAGAAATATTCTCATTAGCTCACACTGTATATAAAGTAATTTGCTCACTTTCATCATGCTGCAAAAAAAAAAAAAAAAAAAAAAAAAAACCTGAAAAAAAAAAGTAGGGAAACATATATTACTAGGCATGGAATGAGACCACTTGAGTAGCAAGAAGCTTAAAAACACTCCAGTCACCCAACCTTGGGCTGGTACACAGTGTCCTTACCACAATAAGATGAAGCAAGCCAGAAACCAAGACTCCAAGAGGGAGAGAAAATGTCTACCTTTGGCCCTGGGGCAAGAAAGCAGGAATAGGAATAAAGAGAAGAGGAAGGTGCCTTCACAGAAATACTTCTCAGTTGCACCTGTAGCCTCACAAGAAAGGTTTCAAATATGAATCCCTGGCAACTGCCTTCTAGGCTGTTAAGTTTAATCCTTCACATTTTGAGTATGTCATGGTACTCCGTAAAAAAAGCTTATTGCATAAGCCGTTGTGACTCTCCTGAGCTCATTCTCTTCAACAATGGCAGCAATATAGTAACAGATAAGTGACCAAGAAAGTATATGTGACCCAGCCATTGTATAAGATTTCATTTTGCTAAAGGTCAAGATAAATTATCATGAAATCCTTGGATATACTGTTACATGGTTCCTCGGGACAAAAGGTTTCCTTTCAGAAGAGCTTCTCAGAAGCAAAGTGTGCTGTGTTTCAATCCTCAGCTAACTTTTAGTTAATGACTCTTGCCTTTTCTCCTACCAGCTCTGCTTATTAAAAGGAGAATGCAATCTGGAGTGTGTGCTGTCAGAATGAACAGCAGGGTCAGTCACTAATCCCAAATTGTATGCCCCAGGATGCCTGCTACAGAATGGGGAAATGCTTACATTTGATTAACCTTCCAGGTAGAGAAATGGAGGCAGCTAGGGGTCTGCAGCTACATGACACGGTATAATAGTCATTTTAAAATATGGCATTCCTGGGGAGATGCAAGAAAAGTCACAGCATGAGGTGCTGACTTAGTATAGCGAATGAAGATTGTGTCTACACAATAGTGAGCAAGCCTTTGGGGGAAGAACATCACCAACCTGGGCATTCATTTTCTTCAAAATATTTGTAACAATATGATAATCCCTTACATCTATATGGTGCTTTATGGAGAGCATAATGCTTCAAGGGCATCACCCCATTTGATCTTCACCACTGTCTTTTGTGTCAAAGAGTTAGAATCCAGGAGTGCATTCCCCATTAAAAAAAAAAAAATCATGCTTAACTGTCGATGCACTTTTTTTTTTCCAAGGCCTTTTCTTTAACAATTTCTTTAGGTATAAACAATGAAGAGGGAAGAAACATCATTGGATGGGGAGCGGGGAAGTTGGAGTAGTTCGAGAGTAGACAAAATCATACAAGGTTTGGAAAGACATCTCCTGAAAACATTTCTCTCAGGCAGGAATGCTCACGGGTCAAAGAAAGCACAAGGTCACTTTTATTTCTGAGGCACCAGGAACAATAAGAACAAAAGAGTCTACATGTTGTCTTTCCTAGTAGACAATGAGTTCCAGGTGGGCAAAGGTGCAGTAAAACACCTAGCACTTTTGTAGATACTCAAATAATGTTTGCCGACCAAATGGATGAATAGAATTAAAAAAGCAAGAAGATCAAATTATCAAAACACAGTGATGCACTGCCAGGTTTGATCAAATACATGTGAGAAAACTTGTGAAATACAGATTCACAGTGGCATCTTTTAAAAACAATTGTTCTGATTCTCTAACCTGAGTTGTTATCATTAGTTTGATGCCATAATTTTACCACAAACCTGCTGTGGATAACTCAAGTAATGCATATTTTAATAATGGTTTACTTCAGCCAGCTGTGGATAACTCAAGTAATGCATATTTTAATAATTGTTTACTTCAGCCAGCTGTGCCCAGTTTATAGACTAGAATGTCTTCATTCTGACAAAAATCTGATGACAGAAATAGGAGCTTAAAAGTCTACAGTTTCGGCCAGGCGCGGTGGCTCACGCCTGTAATCCCAGCACTTTGGGAGGCCGAGGCGGGTGGATCACAAGGTCAGGAGATTGAGACCATCCTGGTCTAGCATGGTGAAACCCCGACTCTACTAAAAATACAAAAAAAAATTAGCCAGGCGTGGTGGCGGGTGCCTGAAGTCCCAGCTACTGGGGAGGCTGAGGCAGGAGAATGGCGTGAACCCGGGAGGCGGAGCCTGCAGTGAGCCGAGATCGGGCCACTGCACTCCAGCCTGGGCGACAGAGCGAGACTCCGTCTAAAAAAAAAAAAAAAAAAAAAAAAAAACAGTCTGCAGTTTCCTCTCCTGCCTCATATTTTTGTTATTAAGCACATATCCTAATAATTCCTTTTCTACTTTAGAGTCAAAGACCATCTTGGGTCTTCTTCCACCACTGGGCCTATTCCACCAACAAGCCTCTGAATTCTCACTTACTTACCAGTAGCCTCTTAAACTTGTGACAACAGATGAAAATCCACTCTTTTGCACCTTGTTTACTCAGATCAAGGCACACACAGTTATAAAGCCACCTTTGGTTGGAGAAAGAATTAAGAATCTGCCTTGTCGGTACTAGATTCAATTTTCCAAAGCTAATTTTTAAAAAGGCTGTTATTACAAACCAAACCTTCATGCAAAACCCCACCAAGAATCAGCCTTTTTTTAAGGAGTTTCAAATTCCTTTGTGTGACAACCATGGTTTAATAAGTATGCCAAAATAGATATTGTTCTAGAGAGAAAGCAATAGAGATAAGAAATAACAGTAGGCACTTTTGCTTGAGTCGAGGTTGTAATTTCAAATAGAAGTACAGCATAAATTCTTTGGAAAGGAAAACTTGCTGGAATGTTAACTTTTTAGTCATCAAAAGATGCTTGTGCGCATTCGTCTTTAATCTCCAATTTTCTGTACAGCTATTTGTTAGCCTGATAACAGTGTGTTTTATGTTGTTCTCCATTAGCCAGTGCTATAGTTTTATAAGGCATGTAGAGAAAGTGGAGGAAGATATCAGCCTCCTTAGGAGTGTTATTATATTTTGTTGTTGTTGATTTTCGAAGGAATTTGGACAACCAGCTTTGTTCAGGGGAGAGGGGAAGAGAAATGTTTTATTACTGGCCAACTCCAAAATGTAGCAGCTGGCGGGACAAAAACCATTTCTTAAGTTTGAAAGAGATGATAAAAAGCAGTCTTAGCTACCTAAATAACTATGAAATCTTCACGACTTCTTTGTCAAAAGAAGGAAAAGGGAAAAAATAAGCACGTGGAAGAGTATTGTTCCTTTCCTTTTTTACAAAAGAGCCTTGAAATATGTTTTAAAATATTTTATGAGGTCACACTAAAAAAAAAGAGTAATTGGAAGAAAAATTCTGCTTGTCTAAGCGAAGAGCACATTTGTAGCGGTAGGGTAAATGTTTTATCGATTGAGAAGCTGGGAAACTCAAGTCATTACTCACCATGGGCTAAAGAATAATTGCTAATGCTCTGGCGGAAAGATTAAAAACAGTTTCTGGAAGTATTTCTTACAATGATCAATGGTGTATCATCCCAGGCCATTGGATCTTCAATAACATTTTTCCCTTTTGGGATACAATCAATTTTTATAATATGATTCATTTGCCAGTGGGCATGCTTTCTTCATACGATGAAAAGGCACTTATGCATCTTATATTGTTGAAAAGTAATCTTATACAGCCAAAGATCAGGCTGTGGTATAGAAACTCACCTGAATTCATCTCTATTTCAAATGGGTTTGGGAAATCACCTAGAGTGGAGGTTGTTTGGGCATGGGGGAAATGCGGTGGGCAGTTGCTATCTTCTTTGTTATTGCTTTGTTAACTCTTTAAGAATACTTTTAGCACACTCTGAAAACAGTCATGATCATCGTAACACAAAGATAGTGATGGAACATGCTATATTAGATTTGAGCATATGCTGCTGTAAGCTTGACTCATTTACAACACTAATTACCATGGCAGAGCTCTCAGGTCAAGGGTTGCCTTACAGCTGTCTACTGGCTGCCCGCATCTGACAAGGTCTTCAGCATCCTGTGGCAGAGCTCAACTTCGGTCCACTGCTGCTGAATCCATCAATGCATCTCTGCTTTAATAAATAACAGCTTCAGTCATGAGAGGATGTGCTCATTCCAAAGTTTCTCCCAGGAGAAAAAGCACTGAAAGCTTGGACACAGTCACTTTTAGGCTCCAGCTTGCCATTGGACTTGTGTGAGAGAACAGGATGGCACCATGTCCAGGATCTGCCAAATGAACAGAGAAAAAAGAAGAGGATGAAGGAGAAAAAGAGCAATACAGCCAAACCCAGGAAGTGATATAATATTCTTTTGATGGGTGACATGCACCCCAACCTGGAATTTTGTTTGCCTCTTAGAACAATAACGTTTATGAGATTACAGAATGATTAATTCACTTTCTCCCTATTCCAAATTCTCCTCAATCAACACTCTGGCCCTGTACCCATGGCACTGAACATCCAAATTAAAAGAAAAGAAAAGAAAAGAATTCTTGAAAATATGGCTTAGATTCCTTATATTTCAAATATCTCCTTGTTTGATAGTGATATTATGCCCAGCCTACCACAGCCCCACAAGTGTTTCCATTTGAATGTTTACCATGGTCTAGACACAATCACTCATTACTTTTCAGTTTTGCCTGTTTCTAGTCTATTTATTTGGTGAACCAGATCATTAGATTCATATTTCTTTTTTAAAAATTTCAGAAGAAAAAATATTTAATCTTAAAAATATAAAAATTAAAATATATTATTAACATGTCTACAATGATTCAGAGATTTTACTAAATAAAAAAGCTCTTATGTTTCTTCATAAAGTTATTGCAATTTTAGTCTTCCCAAAAGGAAATTTTAAATCATTCTTATCATCATAAAAAGAAATGGTGATTTTTTTTGAGTACTTGCTTAAGCCCAGCACGAAGTAAAAGCCAAATACTCATAAGATACATCTTATAAATATTCAGCTTTTTATTTGTTTTTACAACAACCCTACGAAAGTAGGGTTTTTGCTTTTTCTTTTTTACAAATTAGGAAATTGAGATGTAAAGAGGTTAAGTAACGCTACTAAGCATGGCCACAAAGCTAGGTTCTGGCAGAGCTCAGGATGGAATCAGCTCTGTCTACTCGGAAGGCAGGGTTCTTAGCTACTTCACTATGTTTCACACGCCATCAGTTTTACTGGCTCCCAATTTGTTAAGAATATGGATATAATCATGTAGGTTAACTTCTGAACCCAGAACTCAAGACCTTCCCTAATCTGTTCCTCGTGAACCACCGTACCAGTGTTATCTTTGGTAACTGATACTCTAAATCTCACATGCCTGACAAAAATTTCTTTTTGCTATTTCGTCTACTTGTGCCTTATATCTTTCTTCCTTTCCAACGTTACTTCTGCTGCTGCAAGTATCACATCCCAAATTTACCCTGCTAGAAGTTCTTTCTCAGCACTCGGAATTTCTACTTCACTTTGTTTCTTACTACTTTGAAAGTATTTTGTGTTTCCTTATATTATAGTCATCTAAATATATCATATATTTTATTTCTGTATTTGCATCAGTCTTGGTGCCTAGCACCATGCAAGATTCACAATAAGGTCTGAATTAATATTTGCTGAATAAATGAATAAAAGGTAGACATAACAATGTCAGTCCATCAGGAATAACAGATACTCTATTGAGAATGCCTTTTTTAAAATTTTTTTGATTTTTTAATTTAAAAAAATTTTTTGAGACAGAGTCTTTCTATGTCGCCCAGGCTGCAATGCAGTGGCGCAATCTCGGCTCACTGCAACCTCTGCCACCCGGGTTCAAGTGATTATCCTGCCTCTGGATAATCACTAGTAGCTGGGACTACAGGCGTGCACCACCATGCCTGGCTAATTTTTTGCATTTTTAGTAGAGACAGGGTTTCACCATGTTGGCCAGGCTGGTATCAATCTGCTGACCTCAGGTGACCTGCCTGCCTTGGCCTCCCAAAGTGCTGGGATTACAGACATGAGCCACTAGGCCCATCCGAAAATGCCATTTTAAAACAATTCTAGATGTGCAAGTCATTCCCATAACAAAATTTTAGATTTTTAACCTAGCCAAGAATTAATTAGATCTTGGTCTTTGGATGGTGTATTAATTTGCTGAGGGTGCCATAACAAAATAGCACAGACTGAATGGTTTAAATAGCAGAAATTTATTCTCTCACAGTTTTTGGAGGCTAAAAGTCCAAGATCAAGGTATCAGTAGGGTTGGTTTCTCTCTCCTTGCCTAGCAGATTTGTGTCTTCCCACTGTGTCCTCACATGGCCTGTCCTCTGTGCTTGTCATCCCTGGTGTCTCTTCCTGTTATAAGGGACACCGATTAGATTGGATTAGGGCCCACCCTAATGGCCTCATTTTAATTTGATAACCTCTTCAAGGACCTATTTCCAAATACATTTTGAGGTACTGGAGTTTAGGGCTCCAACATGTAAATTTTGGAAAAATGCAACTTAGCCCATAATAGGGAGGTTTTGGGAAAAGATAGAAGGTGCTATGTTAGGATGAAAACATTAACAAGTAAAATGATTAGTTTGCAAATAACCATTTAGAGTCCCTGGTCCTATAATGCAGCCTTAGTTTTATTTGAAGAGTGGGCCACTTTGTTTAATGGTGTATCTGTCAGCAAACCCGAAAATACCTGAATTATACAATTTATAGTAATCGTAGTGAAAACCCAAGGCAATTTCAATTACAGAGCAATTCATCAAGTATGAGCTAGGACGGGAAGAGTCTGAAAACACAGATTGAGTTAGAGTGAGAGATGTTGTGTATGCAAAATTTCTTCTTCAATACAAACGTGGGGGCGGGGGTCTCTCCAGAATGATGTAGCAAAGGATGATTCTTCCAAAAATTGTGTTTGCTCCAGCTCTTGGAAGATACTTTTGATGCTCCAACGAAGTAGAAAAGAGCTCATAGATTTTCAAGGCTGCAACTCAAGCCAGAGATATGCTGTTAACGGTTCAAGACAGGGGAAAATTGTAATATATGGCCTCCAAATTTACACTCTTCCTGACCTGGGTAATGAAACATGAACCACACATTCAGCTTTTGATAAAGTAGTGCTCAGTTGTGCAGTGAGGGACTGCAGGTAAGTATTTATTTCTCTGGCTGCAATCCGAACTTGTCCTTGACTGGCAAGGCTTTTGCATTAACCCTTTTTGCAGAGGATTCTGAGGAGTTTGGCCCCAGTGATGAAGTTTTACTACATTTACCACCCATCCTTCAGGTTTTCATTTTCTTGGAATTATTTTAGTTCTGTGTGCTATTGCTGCTTCAGTTCTGCATGCTATTGCTGCTGTTACAACAACAGCACCATGTTGAATGATTACAAATTACAGTTGAAGAAAAGGAGATAATTTCTGTGCAACATTTAGTCAGCCTTTAATAAGAAAAAAAAAAGGTATGTTAGTCCATTCGCATTGCTATGAAGAAATATCAGAGACTGGGTAATTTCTAAAGAAAAGAGCTTTGTTTGGCTCATGCTTCTTCAGGCTGTGCAAGAAGCATGACACCAGCATCTGCTTCTGGCGAGGGCCTCAGAAAGCTTATAATCATGGTGGAAGGCAAAGGGGAGCCAGCATGTCACATGGTGAGAGAGGAAGCAAGACAGAGAGGTGGAGGTGCCAGGCTCCTTTTTTAAATAACCAGCTCTCGTGTGAACTCACAGAAGAGCTCACTCATTACCATGAGAAGGACAGCAAGTGACTCATGGGGGATCGGCCTTCATAACCCAAATGCCTTCTACTAGGTCCACTTCCAACATTGGAGGTCACATTTCAACATGAGATTTGAGGGGAACAAAACATTCAAAACATATCAGCAGGCTGTCAGAACTTCCCATCTCAGAGATGCACCATCCTTGGGTAATTTTGTCATTTTGGAAACATCATAGAGTGTACTTACAGAAACCTAGCTGGGATGGCATACTATGCACCTAGCTATAGGGTACAGTTTATTATTTCTAGGCTACAAAACTGTGCAGGATGTTACTGTATTAAATACTGTAGGCAACTGTAACACAATGGTAAGTGTTTGTGTATCTAAACATAGAAAAAGGATAGTAAAAATATATCTTATGAGACCACTGTCATATATGTGGTCCGTCAATGACCAACATGTCTTTATGTAGAATGTGACTGTATTCCTGTAGTGAGAGCTTCAAAGTGAAACATAAGGCTTGGCGTCAAGGAAGGAGGAAGGGGTGTTTGTGTGTGCATGTGTGTGTATGTGTATGCTTGCATGCAGGTATTCTAAGTGGGATGAAGAAGACCATGATTTTGGGGAAGAAAATGGAATCAGTCTTTGAAGGAGAGAGCTCAAAGAATGGGCTCCAGGCTGGGCAGCTTATGAAAGAATAACAAAGAAGGCCTGACACTCACCACTTCATGGAAAGGGCACTGGAACAGAAACAAAAAGAATGAAGACCAGTAACAGTCCAAAAAATGGAGGAGCAGTTTAATCCCATGGGAGAAGAAAGGTTGTAGCTTTGAGCTGAGTATGTGTCTCAGCTTCTGGGGAGGTGGCTTGCACAGGGAATTGGAGTGCACCCTCAAGAAAATGGCACGTGGGGGCCCACAACCCTTACTGGGGTGGCACAGAGGCAGCAAAGCTAGGACTTCAGCTGGGCATTACTTCAGCAACCTGGGAGAACAAAAGACCATGGAAGATTGTGGCAAATTCCAGGCTCACTCTCTACTGCCTACTAAAAAAGCCATGGGAGCGGCCAGGGGGTCCCAGAAAATGAAGAGAGGGTCTTTGGTATGTAGAATGGGCTTTTTCACTATCTGTGCACCCTGACTATACACTCAGAGGAAAAACATATTAGAATCCACTCAACACAGGGTTGTTTAAGAGATCCAAAGCCTTTAAGAAAAATCAGTGGCATCACATAAAATTTATTGAATATGGGAGTACAAATATGGTTTCATTCAGTGACTAACCAGCTATGTGGGTTTAGGACAGTTGTGTAATTTCTATGAGCTTCAGGTTATTCATGTACAAATGGGAATAATTGCCTCATAGAGGTAATGAAATATAAGTGAAAGTATAATGTAAATATTTATTGAGCACCTATTTTGTACCTATAACTAAGTATGAACAGCAGTTTCAGCAGTTGAATAAGGAAGGCAAAACTTTGGCCCTCATAGGGTACAGAAGCTTACATTGGAGTCAGGGCATATGACACTTAGGGATCATCAACACTTATCTGCTTAGTTCCCCTCGAAATTAGGCTGGAGCTATCAGACTTGATTCTAAAAACTAGATATAGGTGAATGTGGTATGAAAAAAATGGGGTCAGGCTATGGGATGTAGATGGATGTGATATAAGGGGACTGGGGTAGGGACATGAGATTTAGAGATTCAGGTGGATGTGGTGTGAGGGGACTTTGATCTGGCAATGGGATGTGGGTGGATGTGGTGTGAGGGCCTGGAGTCTAGCAAAGGGATGTAGGTAGATGTGGTATGAGGCCCCTCTAGTCTTGGCCCTCAGAAAACATTTTGCATGATCATCCCGCTGTCCCTCCCCTTCTGTGACAACTATAATGGCCACATATTCCACATGCTGCAGCTACAGATGTGTAAATGCTATACAACCTACGTCTGACAGTGGTAGGAGTCAACAACAGATTGCATTTCAGAATTGATCTGCTACCACGCATAGCCTCTCTCTAGCAAACCTGAGGCATGCCAACATGGCCTGCCATGGGAGTGAATGAGCTTGGAAGCATATCCTCCTCCAGTTGAATCTTGAGATTGCTGTAGCCCTGACACCTTAGTCGTACCCTGTTGAGAGAACTTGAGCCAGAGGCATTAAGCTAAACTGCACTCAGATTCCTGACCCACAGAAACTATAAGGCTGTAAATGTTTTGTTGTTTTAAGCTTCTACGTTTTGGGATCATTTGTTACACAATAGATAATCAATACAAACCCACATGTTCATCCATACGTGAATGGATGAACAAACTGTGGTGCATCCATACAATAGAGTCCTCCTCAGCAATAAAAAAGAATGAATGGTTGATACACACTACAACATGGATGAGGCTCAAAATAGTTATGTTGAATGATGGAGACCAAAAAAAAAGAGTACCTACTATGAGATTCCATTGATATAAAATATAGAAAATGAAAACTAAACTACAGTGGAAGAAAGCAGATGAGTGACTGCCTAGGAATGGGGGAGGGACCAAGAAAGGTTGGGGGCAAAGGATTACAAAGGGGCGTGAGGAAACTTTGGGAGGTGATGGGTATGCTCACTGTCTTGATTATAGTGATGGTTTCACAGATATAAACATATCAAAACTTATCAAAATGTACCCTGTAAATATACGCACTTTATTAGCTCAGTAAATGAACTGTAATTCAATAAAGCTTTTAAAAATGTCTATGTCTGTCTATACAACTCTGAAATCACCCTTTTTATTGAAAGAAGTGATTTTTTTCCCAGCGCTTTGTAAATCCAGTGGCGTCCTCTGCATCCTAGTCTTGCATTTGATAAATTTGCACTTTCCTATTCTATGTCCATGAATCTACCCACTTAGGGTCCTCTGTTAAAAGAATACCATCAATTACAACACCCACATCCTTTCAAAATAATGAGCTTTTAAAAGTCATTGTCTCCCCACTCGTCTAGTTTGTAGATAGTTCATTTACTCTTCTGGCACTGACCTTCATCTTCAGACGACACCCCCTTGAGACAAAACCCTGGACTCCTGGATTTGTGCATTCCCAACCCAGACACAATCTGAGGAAGCTTGTCAGATGAGTGTTTGTTCAAACAAGTTTATTGGCAGTATAAAGAGGGATCAAGGATACATTCTATACATTGTAGGTTTACAGGGAAAAAAACAAGACTAAACAACAACAATAACAAAAAACCCTCTTGAAGCCTCAGCTTTCAAGGTTTTAATTGAGGCAGAGGGTTAGAGGGTTGAAGCCAATCCTCATCTTTTCAGACCTCTTTACCGTAATTTGATGGGGTTTTGCTTCCTCATGTGAACTGCCACATTTATTGCTAGTCTTCACTCACTCATCTCTTTAACTTCCCCACTGCTTTGGCAGCTATCTGAAGAGTCACCAGTCTACCAAACTTGGACATGAAGTGCGAAATCTAGATAAAATTCTGATATGACCTTAACACCTTCCAGATTACGTATTCAAACTGTTGAAACCTTTTTATGGCTGAATAAGTGTCCAGAAGCCATAACTTAGAAGATACTTAATAGATTCTATAATGAATGAATTAATGGATCATTTAACTTCTGCAGAGCTGAATACTGGTCAGTGTTTTTAATTATTTCCTGATTGGATGAATTACATTTATTATTTCTAGGATTTGCTAAGGAAATGTTTCCAAATAACATTTTAGTTAATGGACATATACAAATAAATATATGTTACAGGCATAGCCATTTACAAAGTCATAATTTAATTGTATATTTTTTATGATGAGGGTTATATTACAAAGTTATCAACAAACTCTGTTATATCTCACTCCTAAGAAAAGACTTGCTAGGAGTCTCTTGAATATTTTGAGTAACAATATGCCTGTCTGATCCTGTGAAATTTCTTTCTGCAATGTGAGTGTTAAAGAGAACTGTAGATAGAGTGTACACAACCCATCAATGGCTTCCCCTGACATCTAATTCTCTTCTCATGCCTGCTTTATTTGTTTACTCTTTCCATTCTCTTGTCATCTAACACCACAACTCTCTTAGCTCTGCAGAGCAGGTGATGTTTGTTTATAACAAAGCTGTGTCAGGGCTGAGGCAGGCCAGAGGTGAAATGTACAACCCCATGCTTTCTTCTAGTATCATAGTCTCATTTGAAAACCAGAGAATTAATTTAAAGTCAGCGCCATATGGGAGCTGAGGGATAAGGATAGGATGAATCAGAAGGCAAACATCTACTAGAATAGTGTATGTGAATAAGAGGTGGGGCTCTGGAGTTTGAATCAAAGATGATGAAAAGAGAGTATGACATCAGTTCCAAGGAAGGAAAAACTAAAGGGCTGCTCCTCCATGCTGGGTAAATTATGGAGAGAAGTAAATGAAGTCTGAATTACAGCTCCATTACTAAAAGCTATGTGACCTTACTGTCTCAATGTCCTCATCTATAAAATGGAGATAGTAATATTTAATCTACTCATGCCCCAAATACAACATGTGGTAAATAATATAAAATGTGTAAATCTTTTAGAATATTTCCAAACACATAATAACTTCTTAGAAAATGATGCAGTATTTCTGAAATACATTCCAAAGTGTACTAAGAGGAAATTTTATTTTATGGCTTGTTACTGTACATTACATAAAAAACAGTTCTGTGGTAAAATTAATTACAATATATGAAGTTAAATAATTTTAAGTTGCTTTAAAAAATGTTGGAACTCTGAAAGCCTTTAATATACTAATATTTATGGGAGAAATACTGTATCCAGTATTTCCCAAATTTATTGGACCAAAGAGCCATTTGGCTACATTCTATGGAACACCCATTGGCAGTGGTCAATTACCTGATAGAAAACCAATAATTCACTTAGGGTACTAAGAATGAGAAAGGTTAGCTCCAATGAATTTGTTCACTTCTAGAAAAAAGCTAGTTTTAGTTTATATGTATTTTATATTTTAAAGTCAAATATTACTTTATTATGTAGTTTTATTACATAATAAATGTGAAATAAGTATCAGAAGCACCAAAATCTTCTCAATATTCATGGCTTCTAAAGGCCCTAATTCAGCCCAGCTCTTGGAGAAAAACTAGTTTATTATGGCTTGACTCCACCCACATAGAATTCATAAATAAGAGGACCTAGCAGATAAGAGTACTCAATATCACTCAGGAATTAGAGAACTCGGAGCATTAATGGATTTTTCTAATGATAAAGGGTCTATTTACCAAGAAAATGAAACAATTTAAAATATGTATACACCCTAAAATTAGAAGGCAGAGGGACAACCCTGGTGGGCCTGGCAGGGAGAGTCACCAGTCTAGTGGGCCCAGAGGACAAAACATTGAACCAAAGAGACTATTCCCAAGCATTACAAAACTTTGCTCTACTAGACTTCATACTTGCTTGAGACCTGTGACTTCTTTTTTCTGTTGAATTTCTTCCTTTTGGAATGGGAATATCTATTCTATTTGTGCCTCACCATTGTATTTTGGAAGCAGATAATGTGTTGTCTTACGGTTTCCTTAGGTTCACAACTAGAGAGAAATTTTACCTCAGGACAAATCATACTTTGAGTCTCACCTATACCTGATTTAGATAATATTTAAATGAGATTTTGGACTTAGAGTTGATACTGGAGTGGATTAAGACTTTGTGGGGGAAGAGGCTATTGGGATGGGGTACGTGTATTTTGCATGTGAGAAGTACATGAATTTAGGGGGACCAGAGGAGAGAGTGTTATGGGTTAATTTGCATTCCCCCCATATTCGTAGTTTGAAACCTTATTGTCCAGCACCTTGAAATGTGAATGTATTTAGAGATAAGTTATTTAAATACATAATTAAAGTTAAATGAGGTCATTGGGCTGGAACTTATTTCAGTATGGCTGATGTCTATGTAAGAGTAGTTTGGGATGTAGACATACATAAAGGAAAGAACATGTGAAGATAGAAAAAGAAGATGACCATCTGTAAGTCAAGGAGAGAAGCCTCCGAAGAAACAACCCTGCCAATACCTTGGTCTTGGACTTTTAGCATCCAAAACTGAGAAAATCAATTCCTGCTGTTTAAGCCACCCAGTCTGTGGTACTTTGCTATGGCAGTCCTAGAAAACTAATACAAATCCAAAATACATGAAATAAACCTGACAGAATGAAAAAGAGAAACAGGCAAATCCATAATTACAGTCACAGACGTCAACACTTCTTTTTTAATAATACATATAACTAATTAGTAGAAAAACAGTAATGATATAGAAGAACTGAACAATATTATCAGCCACCTAGCTGTAATTGACATTTATATTATAATTTGTGATTGTGATTGTTTTGTAACTGAATTGACATTTATATAATACCACCAAACAATAGCAAAACACATATTCTTTTTAAGTGCATATATTCACCAAGATAGAACATATCTTGGGTCCCAAAAGAAATATTAATAAATTTCAAAGAATTGAAAATCGTAAAATGTATGTTTTCTAATAACAATAAAATTAAACTAGAAATCAGTGACAGAAAGATAACAATAAAGTCTCCAAACTAGCAGTTTAATAATATGCTTCTAAACAATCTATGGGTCAAAGAAGCAGCAAGAAAATTTTAAAATATGTTGAAATGAATGAAAATAAATTTACAATGTATCAAAATTTGTAAAATGCAGCCAAATCAGTGCTTAGAAGGTTTTTCGAACATTAAATACTTATATTAGAAAAGAATAAAGTTCTCAAATCAACAATCTAAGCTTCCACCTTAAAATCAACAAATTTTAAAACAACCATAACGGATAGAAATTAATAAAACTAAAACCTTACTTTAAACAAATCCAACTAAAATCTTGCTTTTAAAAATCTTGTCTTTTAAAACTGATGAACTTTTAACAATACAGTCAAAGATAAAAGAGAGATGACACAAATTACTAGTAACAGGAATGATAGACGGGATATTACTCTCGATGATGCCTTTATAAGGATAATAAAGGAACACTACAAACAACTCTATACACATACTTCAACAATTTAGATGAAATGAACCAGTTCCTCAAAAACACATAAAAGCAAAACTCTCCAAAGTTGAAATAGATTAACTGAAGGGTCCTTAACTATTTAATAATTTGAATTTACAGTTGAAGACCTCTAAAAAGAAATCTACAGACCTAGATCATTTTACTAATAATTCCACTAAATGTTTAAGAGGAATTAACAATGATTCTAAATGTATCTTTCAGGAAGCAGAAGAATCAGAAAACACTTACTAACAATCTTTCTTAGGCCAGCATTATCCTAACACCAAAATAAGACAAAACACTTCAAGAGCTCTATAGACCAGTAGCCCTCATGAACATAGATACAAAAATGATCTCAAGAAATACCAGCAAATTGGATTCAGGAATATACAAAATGAATAATAATTATATACAACCAAGTAGAATTTATCCCAAAGCTGGTTAAATATTTGAAAATTGCTCAAGGTAATCCACCAAATGAACATTCTGAAGAAGAAAACCCAGATGACTCTATCAATAAATGCAGAAAAAAAGTTTGACATAATTCAAAATTCATTCATTATAAAAACTTTCAGTAAACCAGGAATAGAAAAGAACTTCTACAACCTGGTAAAAGGCATCTACAAAAATCTTACAGCCTAAAACACACTTAAAGGTGAAAGATTACTTCCCTCAAGACAAGCAAAGAGGTAAGAGAATTCTTTCTCAATACCCCTTGATATCATACTGGAAGGCATTGTCATTTTAAAAGGCAATAAAAATAATTAAAAGGTACACATATAAGAAAGGAAAAATTTAAACTGTTCCTATTTATAGATAACATAATTATGTAGAAAATCTCAAAGATTATACAAAAAACTTTCTGTAATGAAAATATGGGTTTAACAAAGTGACAGGATCCACAGTCAGTACAGCCACAAAATTTCTTTTCAGATTTCTATATACTAACAGTATATCATTGGAAATGGAAATTGTATAGATAGATATCTCAATATCTCCCCAAATGAAATATATAAGTAATTTTTGAAAAACGCTTTCAGGATCTATATGCTAAAATATATAAAGTGTGTGTGAAAGATATCAAAAATACAAATAAATAGAGAACATACATGTTCCTGGAGTGAAAGACTCAAAATAGTAAAGATCTTCATTTTATCCATATTGATTTATATTATTAATGAACAAATTTCATTAAAAATCCCATTAAGATATTTTTGTAGATACAGAGAAACTGATTCTAAGATGTTACCCTAATCTAAACAGAAAATTAATTTTGTTATATATACACCTTATACATGTACCCCAAAGATAATTGTATACAATATTTTAAATAATTATGTGCATGAAACGGAGTTCACAACCAACCAAAAGCAAAGGTGTCACTGTCTCAGATGCCCATGTGGACAATCTGTGGTTGCTTGACAATTACCATCATTCCTGACTCTGAATTTATATGCTACAGATAAGCAATCATTTTATTACATTTATTCACACATAAGTACTTAACAGTAAAAAAGATAACATGCCATTAATACTATGAACAAATCATGTGTTCAGGATAACTAAGCAACAAAGTAGCATCACCCACCAGAATACCTGTATCCGATGTTAAACAACAGCAACACCAAACAATGGCTTGCAGTCTTCACCTACAATGCTGTACAGATGAGTGTACATTGTATTCTATATTTTTAGTCGCAAAGTAACATCAGAAGCAACTGAGAGCCTGGGAAGTGAGCCTCTAGGGTTGAGGAGTCATTCTGAATAGACTGTGTGTGTTTTATATGCCTGCATTTTGACTGTGACCTGTGACATGAGATCAGGAGAGGAATTTTTCACTAATAGTGTGTTATGTTAACACTCAAAAAGTTTTGGATTTTCGAGTATTTCATATTTTGAATTTTCAGATTAGGGAAGCTCAACCTACATATACTTATGATACGATCCAGCAATCTTACTCCCGGGTATTTACCCTAGAGGTAAAAAAATTTATGTTCACCCAAAACCCTATAAATGGATGTTTACAATAGCTTTATTCTTAATAACCAGAAGTTGGAAGTAAGTGTCCTTTAGTGAATGACTCGATAAACAAGCTATTGTATATTCATAAATAGAATATTATCTATCAATAAAAAATAAACAGATTATTGACATCCATGAAGGCATTATACTGAGTGACAAAGGCCATTCACTACAAGTCAAAACTGTATGATTCTATTTATATGACATCATGGAAAAAAACAAAACTATAGTAGAGAACAGATCTGTGTTTTCTAGGATTAGCGGTGGAAGAAAAGTAGGACTTCAAAATCCTTCATCTAGTTTGAGGATAGGATTTGTTTTTTACTTATCATTTATTCTGTTTATTTATTTTTAATGTACATGAAATGTTTCTATTCTGGGGGCCTAGAATTTTGGAATGTGAAAAGAAAACAAAAATTCATTATTATTATTTTTTTATTTCCTGCCATGTTTTTTCTTCCCTAAGGCAGTCACCATAGATGGCTGAGCTAATTAAATAGGAAGGACCAAAGACAGGAGGAGATAACAGCAGTGACATTCAACATTTGTTTACTGATGAGTAAATTCACCCAAGGTCACATAGGGCATAAGTGACTAAAGGGCATTGAAAATTGAGTCATAAGAACTTTTGTTGTGGTGAAAAAAGCAGGAGGGCCACATTATAATTTCATGGGCCCCAGGCACTTTTACCTTTATGGACTTTTTTTTCCATGAGAATAGTAATATTAAGTATTATTTTTGATATAATTTTAAATACTTCAACATTTTTTAAATTTTAAGCAAAATTTAATAGATTTTCAAGGGCTCTAAAATTTTCGTTTTCTTTACATTTTCATTTGAAGAAAATTAAAGTTTTTTTCCAACCATAAAAGTTCATCTTTTCTCCTTATTTTAAAAGAAACTTCTCTGTATAGTAAGTATAATGTGGATACACATCATTATACATTTGTTTAAACTCATAAAATGTATGACACCAAGAGTGAACCCTAATGTAAACTATGGACTGTGGGGGATAATGATGTGTTAATGTAGGTTCATCATTTGTAACAAATGTGTCACTCTGGTGGGGAATATTTTTAGTGAGGGAGGCTCTGCATGTTTGGGGGTAGAGGGTATATGGGAATTCCCTGTACCTTCCTCTCAGTTTTGCTGTGAACTGCTCTAAGAAATAAAGTCTCTTAAGAAGAAACAACAACAACAACATTGTTTTGGCCTCCTAAATGTATTAGGGGCCCCCAACAATGTGCCTGCTATGTCTAGTGGATAAGCTGTGCTGTACCTGCAAAGTAGTCACTAATCTAAAAATTGGAAAAGTTCTTTAAATGTCTTAAAGGAAAGGCATGATAGCAGTATTACAAAAATGATACTTCTGACTCCAGGATGTCTAAAGCAGACTTCAGGGAAAGAGTTGACACACAGTTGTCACACTGGTAGGAAAATGCATTTGAATCTATGGGTCTTCAAATTTTCTTTATAATAAAATAACTCAGACTCTTTCATCCACACCTGAATACTATATATTGTCATGGTGGTGGTGAAGAGAAAACAAATAATGAAGGGATCAGATCCCAGGTTTTTGGAAGACTGTCAATCAATTATATAGCTTTCTTTCTCCATAGTTGCAGGTACCACACCAATTGAGCTCCCTGAACTGCAGCGATCGGCAGTGGCTGGGTAGACAGATAATTACTTGCAACCACTACGAGGCAGAGTGAAATGGGCTTTTTCCACCTGTAGGCTCCCTGTTCTTTATCAAGAAGCCCTGCATTTCCCCCTGCCCTCTAATTGGGAAATGTCACCGGGAATCACCCTTTGGTCAACCTCTCAAATATCATTGAATTTATTTAACCTGCATCTCTCCTTAGTCATTTCTTCTGTTGCCCATGTTAGTGCCTTACTCATGTGTTTGCTCTGCCTCAAGTACTCTTTTTCCTTTTTTCCTTTTTCATTTATCAGTCTCCCAGTGAACTTTTCAGACCTAGCTTCCAAAGCCACCTATTCCATGGCTGCTCTCTAGATCCTCACTCTTAGAATTAATATCGCTTTTCCTTCCATGGAAATTCTAGTTATCTCTATTTTTACCATAAAACACGTGTTGTAGTTCACTGTAATATGCCCTTTCCCAGCTCCAAGAAGAGAGCACTTCTTTTGTTTTTCTGTCTTCCATTCTGCCTGAGCAGTATTCAAAAGCAATTGTTGGATCTGGAGATTGAGTTGAAGTTCATTCTTTAGGTTCATCATTACTGTAATTCTTTCCATTTACTCTCCCAGCTACATTGATTTACAAGATGTGAAATATGCAAGCATTAGGCATTTGAGCTGATGCATGTTGCCAAGCACTTCAGACAATCCTCAATTTCTCTGAAATGTTGTACTTCAAAGAACCTGTTAAGGATTCAGGAAGCAGCCACTGAGTTAAGTCTCTGTATTAGATCAAGTAGTTTGTTAGAAACCACCAGTGACGCCTATAAGCAAGATCCCCAATTACCTTTGATCACAAAGTCTTTAATAGCTGCTAGTGTGCTCAGGAGGAGACTCCTTACACTTCCCCAAGTCCAAGTTCTCAATGGGAGTGTCTGTACTGATCCTGCTTCCCTGTACTTCACTCCAACTTTGTCAGGATTTTCTGCAATAACATATACAATTGTAATAGCTAATATTTCCCAAGTGTTTACTCTGTTTCAGGACACTATTTGCTCCTTTTATATGTTTTGTCACTTTCACTTCAAAAATTCCACAGGTAAGTAACACTATTACCATTTAAATAATGATGAAATACATTTTAACTGGATCAAAATGATTAGACATATTTTTGCACAACCCTATTGGTTGTAAGATTACATCTTCTAGCCAGTCTGCAGGATAAAGGGAAAAGTAGAGATGAAGGTGGTGATAGGGAGTTGTGTCTCCTCAAAGTTGTTAACGTGGCCTAACCTTGCATTACATTACATATCTCACAAGTACTTTGTACAGTGCAGGTTCCCATGAAATGTTGGCACTGCTTCATATTTATATAAACTCTTGATTACCTAAAAATACAAGGACAAGGAAAAGTAGTGCTTTTAATTCTGCAAGAAGAGGTTTGAAGTTTGGAGGAAAGAAATACTGGAAATCAAAGATAATGCATTCAGAATTTCATGCCTAAAACACCAGCTTTTATACTTCAGCACACTTGGAGGAGGCCCTACATACCTGAATGTTCCTGCTGGGCATATTTCCTGCCCTTTCTTTCTAATGAGATAGAAGAAGAAGAAAGAGGAGAAACAACACAAACTTCACAAATAAATACTTGAAGTTATCGAGGTATACGAAGAGAAGATAACAAAACATATGTTTTTAATGGTACTCTTCTTGCATTTAGGTCGTACTCCCTTCCAGAATATCTGTATCTAAGAGTGAATGGGCGGGTAATGGGGAGGACTCAACCATATCATATCAAGAAAATCATATCAAGAGAATGCAACAAAATAGAGAATGTCCTTTCTGTTTTCAAGATTTGAGAGCTACAGAGTCTCAATGCATTTTATAAACCTTCCCCCCAGTACCCACCGTGGTGTAGGAATAAGTGAGCATTAGAATTACCATATGGTAGAAAGTTTCTGTGGCTCTAGGTTTGGCCTTTAAGGACTGTGTAGAGCTTCCCTAGCACATGCATGTGTTCATCCCACTAGCCTAGGAAAGATCTCTTAAAACTAAGATTTTATATAATAAAAAAGGAGCATCAATGGATTATCAGATGTTGGAATTAAGATCTGATAGTGCTGCTTACAGCATGTGTATACATTTGGTGGAGTCACATAAGATAACAAATTCCATTTTCTCATCTGTGGAGATAATACATGACAGAGCAGGAGCACCATCATTTCAGACAAACACCGCCACTTTAAGTTCCAGCTCCCTTTCTAGCCTCATGCATTTCAAGGAAATCACTTCTCTTCTAACTACAAGAAGCCAGAAAGAGCAGACACTAAAACACAGATAAGACAGCTGGGGCACAGAGGGGGTAGGGGGAAAGTCTCTTGGGTAACTGCCAAACTTCACCCTCATACAATAGGCCCCAGTAAAACAGTGGGCCTTAATAAGCACATTCCTTTCCCTTCAGGTGCACGAAGATAGGGAAGCTAAAAGCAGACTCAGGTATGCCTGCAACTGCAGAAAGATGTATGGGAACAGACACACAACTCTCCCTCCCAGATAAGGACAACAAAGAGACACAGAAGCAGTCCAAGTCTCTGATAAGCTCTCCCACCCTGAATTCTTAAAAACTCTTAGTCTGTAAGAGAGTGCACCTTCTGACCTAACTTGGTCAGAAGTCCCTCCCAGGTTTGAAATAAACCTGTTGACTGTTGAGCCACATTTTGTGTTTCTCTCCTTTTTCTTTAATTCTTACAGTACCACGTATAATACTGATAACCAACCTAACAACACTGTTGTGGAGATTCAGTGGGAGAATATATGAAACTTGATTTGTAGCCTGTGGAGGAGCTATTCAATATTTACTTCTTATTCATGATTCTTTTTGAAGTTGAAATTTTAAAAACTAGGACAATGGTAATAAAATAGCTCACAAAAAGGAATAAGCTTAGCATTCACTTGGGGATTTGATATAAAACCATCCTTTTAAAATGTGCTTTTATTCTATGTGGACATTAACTTATCATAAATTATTTATTATGTCTTTGAGGATTGTTTAATCAAACAAAGACAATCAGAAAATGTGTAAGTCTCAGTGACTTCAGATACGCTCACAGGATTTGTTGTCTAAGACAAAACTTCTGGCATAGGACTGGGAGTACTGGATCAGCAAGATTTTGACTTTCCTTCCTCTTCTTTCCTCCATTCCCCCCCTCCCCCGGGAAGTCTAGGAATATCATTTTCTCACAGTATTCTGTTATTTTTCTGGGCCTCAATAGGGCCTACATGGTTCCTCCTTCATTAAACTTCAAAGCCAAGAGTAAAGAAGAGTTTCATGCATCTTTGCAAACATTAGGAAAAAGTCATAGATTCTATCAAATTTAGATTCAAAATTAATTTTTTTGTAAGCAAACCATGATCAATTTAAAGCAGCCAACTGAGATGGACAAGACAAATTTTCTCAATGCTATTTAAGAAAGTCCCTGTTAATGGTCTTGGGTAAGAACATTTGTAAACAGGACAGAAAGACTCTAGAATAAGAAAAATAATTCAAAGCAATGTGAAGAAAATCCAATTTTTCTAAATTTTTGATTATTTATTATGGCCCTGATTCCTCCCTCCTATTGGCTAAGGGAGTCCCATAACGTGTAAAACAATGACAAGTTTAGAGAGAGGGTGCTTTCTAGTAAACTTGAAAGTCATGAAAGATAGTAAACAGATAGTAAACCATCTGTTCTTTTGGAGGACTTAATGGAAATATAATGAAAGACAAGAAATTGATTTCCACTGGAAATAGGAATTTTGCCAGGTGACAATACCATGATCAACCTCCTTACTTATGTTCCTGTTCTGCTTACTAGGAAGCACTTAGATAGTTTTGCCAAGCTCATTATTTCAAGTTTGTTTCATGCTGACAGAAATAAAAATGATGCTCACATATTTGACATTCTAAAAACTGCTTTCAAAGTGTCATTACTGTGATTAACATTTTAGAATAACTTTTTCCTGTCTTCTTTCACATATAGCTCATATGCAGTATCTTTTTGTCCATACATCCTTTTAAATAATACATCAAATTAAGCCCAGAAATACTCTCACTGGGTATCACTTTGATTCGTGTATGGATGTGGCACCACGTACCTAAGCCCAGTGCATGGGAGAGGGTTTCCATTTTTCAGCATTCTGAAATTCCAAAAGTAAGCCTAGCTTTGTATTTTTGCCAAATTTAAGCTTATGAGAACACTTTAGAGAAAGATTTTGCTTGTAAAATTGTGCTAGGGAAACAAGTTTCTTGACCGGTTACAAGGGAAAATGTAACCGAATGAGATACCTAATTAAAAAAAAAAGTAAGTAGCAGCAGTGATGAAGACTATCAGAAGTTTAGCAAGTAAAACTAAAAGTGGAATGTAAGTGCACATATTCGTATTTCAAACTTATTGGTGAAAACCTAGAGTCCATAGCCCCGATGGTCAAATACATTCATTGATTCCCAGAGTTCTCAGTTCCACTGGTCTCCATAGAGCAAGAATAGGACTGGTTTCATTTTCTTCCTCGGCTGATTGGTTTTGGAGATGCTGTTAATTGCTCCCTTCCCCAAGAAGTTGACCCAGTGTCCTCATGTATGTGTCTGTCATCATAAGAAGTTGAAGGAAATACCATTCTGGACATATTGGTTACAACTGAAGCTCTTTAGAGGCCAGTAAATATTAATCCGGATACATGCGTGTCCACATTTATAATCTTTGCCTTGGCAGATTTCATGATGAAGTCTCCAGAAACAATTGCAGTAAAAACAAAAACAGACAACTGGGACCTAATTAAACTAAAGAGCTTCTGCACAGCAGAATAAACTATTAACAGAGTAAACAGAAAATGTACAGAATGGAAGAAAATATTTGCAAACTATGCATCCAACTAATGTCTAATCTCCAGAATCTATAAGGAACTTAAGCAAATCAACAAACAAAAAACAAACAACCCCATTAAAAATGGGCAAAGGACATGAACAGACACGTCTCAAAATAAGACCTGCAAGCAACCAACAAGCTTATGAAAAAATATTCCACATCAGTCATCATCAGGAAAATGAAAATTAAAACCACGATGAGATATCATCTCACACTGATCAGAATGGATATTATTAAAAAGTGAGAAAATAGCAGATGTTGATGAGGTTGTGGAGAAAAGGGAATACTTATACACTGCTGGTAAGAATGTAAGTTAGTTCAGCCACTGTGAAAAGCAGTTTGGAGATTTCTCAAAGAACTTAGAACTACCATTCGACCTAACAGTCCCATTACTAGGTATATATCCAAAGGAATATAAATCATTCTACCTAAAAGACATATGCACTTGTATGTTTATTGCAGCACTATTTACAATAGCAAAGACATAGAATCAATCTAGATGCCTATAAATAGTGGACTGGATAAAGAAAATGTGGTACATATACACATGGAACAGTACACAACCATAAAAAGTATGAAATCCTGTCCTTTGTAGCAATATGGATGCAGCTGGAGGCCATTATCCTAAGTGAATTAACACAGGAATAGAGAACCAAATACTGTAGCTCTCACTTATTGGTGGGAGCTAAACATTGAGTACACATGGACACAAAGAGGGAAACAATAGACACTGGGGCCTACTTGAGCGTGGAGGATAGGAGAAGGGTGAGAGTGGAAAAACTACCTATCAGGTACTATGCTGGGTGATAAAATTGTTTGTACACCAAATCTCAGTGACATGCAATTTATCCATGTAACAATTCTGCACAAATATTCCTTGAACCTAAAACAAAGTTGAAAAAGAAAAAAAAAATTAGGTACAATAATGAATATGTATTAAGAAAGAAAAAATAAATCATGATAAACTACAAAAAAATAAGTTGGGACACCAAGCGTTTACATTTGCATAGCAAGATAGAAACATAGACACAACTTTTTGCCATTGGTGGTAAGTTCCAAGTGGAAATTCTTAAACTCCTTGCCAAATTTAATCTTGAATGGGGTATGTAACCTGAGGTGTGGGGCATAGGGCAGTCATTCTTTACATGAGCATTCTGAGCATATTGGCTACAACTCAGGCTCTTTAGGGGCCAGTAAAAATATTAATCAGGATTTATGTGTGTCCACATGTGTAATATATCATTTGAAAATCTGCAGCCCAGTTTTACTTTTCTATTCCTTCTTAACAATGCCTATTACAAAGGGCTATACAAATTTCTCAGGAAAAACAAACTAAAAAGCTAATCTATTAATGCACCACTCTGATTTTCCCTACGTTGTATTATTTAGGCTGGTTAGAATCAAAATGCGTAAGATGTCAAGATGCCTATAAGATTGACTTAATATCTTTGACTTAAAGTTGTGGCACAAGACTTGAACCATATGACTTCTAGCTCCCACTGCTTAAGCCCTACCAGCTTTTTCCATGGCCAGATAGAAGGAGATGAAGGGAGGAGTTGACTTAAGCCTGAGGGTGTGGAGAATTTCTCCAAGGCTGTGGAAGTTAGGGAGCATAGAACCCTTGGGTTTATGGATACACCACATATAAGATCTCTTCAAGGAAAAAGGTTGACAATCTGAATGAAATGCTCAGTGGAACCCTCTACCTAACTTTCCAGTTGTGTTTCTTATTTATACCCTGGTTTAAAAATTGCAAATGGTTTGATGTGGTGTTTTCTTTTTTGTTTGTTTTTTTGTTTTTGCTATGGGCAAAATATAAGAATGCTAGCCACTATTCCAGAGCCACCAGACAACTATACCATTACTCTGTTATGTTCAAAAACTAGGGCAAAAGAAGCCAAGGAAAGAAGCTTTCTCCCTGCTGTACTGAGGAGAAGATGAGGAGGTGTTCTCCCAAGTCCAAAAGAAAGAAGTAGTTCTGAGTGGAGAGTGTCCTCACAAACTTTGACTCTCAACCTTCAGTCATATGTCCTACGAACTTGTTGATAAAGTCCATTCTTTGGCTAGTATTCTTTCTTTCATTTGTAATCATAGGATGGTTAGTATCTTCCCATATTAGAGAGTGAGGATATCACCTACTTGTGTCCCAGCAATTAATAATAGTCCAGATGGCATCAGGTGGGGGAAGAATAGGGAATAGAGGAAAAGCAGCTTACCACATGCTGGATTTCTTCATTAGAAAAGTGATGAAATTTTAACATTGTTCTAATTATTAATTTATATTAATAGACTTTTTTTAGGACAGTTTTAGGTTCACAGAAAAATTCAGCCAAGTACAGAAAGTTTCTACACCCTCTTTATCCACCCAGTTTCCTCTATCATTGATGTCTTTCATTAGTGTGATATATTTGTTACAATAAATGAACCAATATGGATACATTATTATTAACTGATATAGTTTGAATATTTGTCCCTGCCCAAATCTCATGTTGAATTATAATCCCCTATATTAGAGGTGGGACTTGGTGGGAGGTGTTTGGATCATGGGAGTCAATTCCACATGGTTTGGTGCTGTCTTCGTGATAGTGAGTTCTCACAAGATATGGCAATTTAAAAGTGTCTATGTGTGTGTGGCGGCGGGGGGGGGGCGGTGCCACACACACTTTCTCTCCTGCTCCAGCTTCACCTTCCACAATGAGTAAAAGCTCCCTGAAGCCGCCCCAGAAGCAGATGCTTCTATGCTTTCTGTAGAGCCTGCAGAATCATGAGCCAATTAAACCTTTTTTTAAAATTAATTACTTGGCCTCAGGTATCTCTTTATAGCAATGCAAGAACAGCCTAATATTTTAATTAAAGCCCATAGTCCACCACTGATCTTTTTATTGTCTCCATACTTTTACCTTTTCCAGAATGTCACACCTTTTCCAGAAATGTAGCCTTTTCTCATTGGCTGTTATTCAGGGAACAAAATACACTCAGGTTTCCTGCATGATTTTTTGTGATTTGATAGCTCATTTCTTCTGAGCACTGAATAATATTCCATTGTCTGGCTATATCACAGTTTGTTTATGTATTCACCTACTGAAGAATATGTTGGTTGCATTCGTGTTTTGGCAATTATGAATAAAGCTGCTGTAAACATTTGTATGCAGGTTCATGTGTGGACATAAGTTTTCAAATAATTTGGGTAAATACCAAGAAGCATGATTGCTGGGTTTTATAGTAAGTGCATGGTTACCTTTGTAAGAAACTACCAGGCTTTCTTCCAAAGTTACTGTATCCTGTTGCATTCCCACCAGCAATAAATAAAAGCTCCTGTGCTCAACATACTCACTAGCATTTGATATCGTCAGAGTTTTGGATTTTAGCCATTCTAATACATATGTAGTAGTATCTCATTGTCATTTTAATTTGCAATCCCCTAATGACATATGATGTTGAACATTTTTTCTTATGCTTATTTGCAATTCAATATTCTTTTTAGGGAGATGTCTGTTCATATCTTTTCTTCATTTTTAGTTGGGTTTTTTAAATTGTTGAGTTTTAAGAGTTTTTATGTATTTTGGGTATAATTCCTTTATTAGATATGTATTTTATGAATATTTTCTCTAGTGTAGCTTCTTTTTTAAATTCTCTCTGCAATAGTCTTTTTCAGAGCAGAAGTTTTTAATTTTGATGAAGTTCCACTTATCAATTTTTTTTCTCTTATGAATCGTACTTTCGGCATCATAGCTAAACTTTCAGAAGGGCTTCAAGATGGCTGGCTAGAAGCATTTCGTGCCCATTTCCTCCACTTAGAACCAAAATAATGCATAGAAAGTCACACTTCAAATACATACTCCAAGACAGAATGTTAGAATTCAACAGAGAAGTGAAGGAAACACTAAAAACAGGGAAGGAGAAGGAAGAGAGGCAGCCTACCTGGCCAAGATCAGCTGGCAGCTGGCAGTGACTTCCCAACATGGGGAAAAGGTGAGTGAGTGACTTGTGGACAGTGGCCTACATCCTCACCACTGGATCCTGAAATCCTGGCCATGGGAGAACACTTTGATCCTGCTAACCCCTGAAACTAACATAGAAAGCTGCCATGGGACAGAAGTGCTCCAGGGATGGGGCTTGCACTGGGTCCCGCGCCCTTTCTAAGACCCAAGTGTCTACAACAAGTCACCATTTTCAAACCTAGCCTTTGGCAGACTGCATGCTGTCCTGGGTCCCAGTAGTGCCGAAACAAAGGCATTACAGAAACCTGGGCAGTTGCTACTGAGACTGAAGAGAGAGCTGGAAGTGCTCCCACAGCCTGGGCTAAGAAGCAAGTGAGATTTGGGCTGTAGCAGTCAGTGCCAGGAAGCAAGTATCACTGGGACTGAGACAGGAATGTAAGCAGAGTGTGAGTTGCCACTGGAATGTAACTGGGAGCTAGGTGGGGAATCCTGCAGCCAGGATGAGGGTTTGAGCTAGGCATGGACTACTGCCACCAGGGATGGAAGATGAGCCTCACTGGGGCAGGGAATAAGAGGGATATGCATTCCCCACTAGCTGCCCAAGCTGTGGCCACCGAGGATGGCCCCACTCTCTCTAGTGGGAGGGCCTCAGCATGACTGCTACAGCTCCTCGCCTGAGCACTCTGCCTGAGGCCTGAGGATTGTACTGCCACTGCCCACCCTGGCTTGTGCCTGCTTTCATCACTGGGAGGCCTGAACACAAGCCCACCCAACCCAGCTTTGTGCCCTGAGACAGAGCACAAGCTCAGGATCCCGGGGATTGCTCAACCCAATCTGCCACTTTGGGCACCTGAGCACTCCTTTTAAGGGGCTGAGGCTGAGCCTAAACTCCTGGCTGCTATCACCTCAGCTGGCAGCTACCTGCAATCACCACCTATGGGTCTAGAGAGTGGCCCACCCAGCCCATCACAGCCACAGCCAACATTAATGAGCATAGCTTTGGACACAGAGAATCATCCTGCTATTGCTACTGCCGTTTCCCATACCACATTGACTGCCCAGGGGCCCAGGAACCTTCCCACCTGCCTGGTCCACTGATGTCACTACCAGCATCTGAGAAAACCACCTGAAGGCCCAAGAATCAATTTGCCCATAATTGCCAACACAGGTGCCAGCATACATTGCCCTGGGGCACAAAGGCATGCTCAGCCCATTGCTGCCACCACTGGGGCCTGAACAGTAATCCACCTGGCACCCAAGTCCCTGAAACAACTTCACTACAGCCTCCACTAATAACCACATCAAAACCCACTAAGAAAATCACAGACACCACTAATGCTGTTTATAGCGAAAGAAATCATACAGAGACTACCCTACTACTGCACATACCCAGAGTCAAAGCCAAAGTACCTTACACAACAGACACCATATATATATCTTCAGGAAAGAGTCCTCTCCTATGAAAGTAAATTAAAAAAATAGGAAAAAACAAGTGTTACATCAGATACACAGTTATCAATGTAAGGACACAGGAAATGTGTAAAAGCGAGGAAATATGACACCTCCCAAAAGAACATAATAATTGCCAGCAATAGATCTTAATCAAAAATAATTTTTCAAAATCCTAGAAAAAGAATTAAAATATTTATTTTAAAGAAGCTCATAAAGATACAAGAGAATTCAGAAAACAATACAGAGAAATTAGAAAAATAATTCAAAATATGAATGAGATTTTTACTAAAGAGATATATTTTTTTTAGAAGGAACCAAATAGAAATTCTGGAGCTGAATAATTCATTAAAGGAAATACAAAGTACATACAATAGCTTCAGCAAAATCTAGAGCAGGCAGAAGAAAGAATCTCAGAATGTGAAGACAAGTCTTTTGAAATAATCTAGTTAGACTAAAATAAGGGAAAAAGAATGACAAGGACTTTGCAAGATTTGAGACAACATAAAGCAAGTAAATATTCAGATTATTGGTATCCCTGAGGGTAATGAGACTAAAAATGATTAGAAAACCAATTTAATGAAATGATAGAAGAAAACTTTCCAAGTCTAGCAAAATATTTAGACATTCAGATAAATGAGCCTCAGTAATGCTCAAGAAGATACAATGCAAAAAGATCTTCTCCACAGAACATTGTAATCAGATTGTTTCAAGTCAAAAATAAAGAGCAATAAAGTGGACTTAGAGATTCAATAATTAAGTAATATTTTTTTAAAAAGACAAAAAAAAAATAAAGAGCAAATCCTAAAAACAGGATGAGAACTTTATCTAGTCACCTATAAAGGAAACCCCAAAACTAAAAATGGATTTTTCAGCAGCAACATTACAGGCCAGAAGAGAACTTGTTAAAATATTCAAAGTGCTGAAAGAAAATAACTGTCATCCACGCATACTATCCCTGGAAAACTTACCCTTTGTAAATGAAGGAGAAATAAAATCTTTCTCAGACTAGTGAATGCTGAGGTAATTTGTTGCCACTAGACCAGTCCTGCAAGAAAGGCTAGAGGGAGTCCTAAATCAGGAAGTGAAAAGATGACATTTACCACTGTGAAAATATATGAAAGTATAAAACTCATTGGTAAAGCAATAACACAAATCAGAAAGAGAAACAACTGAAATGGTATCACTAGAGAAATCCACCAAACTGCAAAGACAATCAATAAAAGAAAAATAAAGGAACAAAGATTATAGCCAACAACCAGATAACAATCAACAATATGACATGGCAAAGCCTCATATATCAATAATAACTTTGAATGTAAATGGCTTAAATTCTCCATGTAAAAGATATAGAATGACTTAATAGATTTTTAAAAACCGTGATTAAACTATATGCTGCTTTCAAGAAACTCACCTTACCAGTAAAAACACATATGGACTGAAAGTGAAGGGATGGAAAAAGATGTTCCATGCAAATGGAAACCCAAATGAGCAAATGTAGCTACACAACACAGACTTTAAGTCAAGGACAGTAAAAAAGACAAAGAAGGTCATTACGTAATAATAAAGGCATCAATCCAGCAAGAAGATATAACAATTTGAAACATATATGCATTGAACACTAGAGCACCCACATTCATAAATAAAATATTTCTAAATCTAAGGAGAAAGAGATAAATTGCAAACAATAACAGTGGAAGATTTCAACACTCTTACTCTCAGCATTAAGCAGATAATCTAGACAGAAAATCAAAAAAGAAATATTGGATTTATACTGAAATTTAGACCAAATGGACTTGACAGATGTTTACAGAATATTCTACAGAGAAACTGCAGAATATAGATTTTTTTAATCAGCAGATGGAATTATATTCAGGATTGACCATATATTAGGCCACAAAAGAAATTTTAACAATTTTTTAAAAACTGAAATCATATAAGCATCTTCTCAGACCACAATGGAGTAAAACTAGAAATCAATACCAACTGAAACTTTGGAAACTATACAAATAAACGGAAATGACATGTTTCTGAATGACTATGGAGTCAATGAAGAAAATTAAGATGGAAATAAAAAAATTTCTTGAAACAACATACCAAAACCTGTGAAATACAGCAAAAGCAGTGCTAAGAGGGAAGTTTATAGCAATAAATGCCTACATACAATAAGTAGAAAAATTAAACAAATGAACAATCTAATAATTCACTGCAAGGAACTAGAAACACAAGAAAACAACAAACCCAAAATTTACAGAATCAGAGATAATAAAGATAAAAGCCAAACTAAATGAAATTGAGACTAAACAAAGATACAAAAGATACAAAATTAAATCTCGTTCTTCAACAAGATGAAGAAAATTAACAACTTGCTAGCTATACTAACCAAGAGGAGAGGAGACCCAAATAAAGAAAACCATTAATGAAAAAGAAGACATTACAACTGATACCACAGAAATATAAAAGATCATCAGAGATTTTTATGAACAACTATATGCTGAAAAACTTGAAAACCTAGAGGAAATGGATACATTCCTGAAAAAATACAACCTACCAGGATTGGATCAGGAAGAAATAAAACATCTGAACAGACCAATAAAGAGTACTAGTAACAAAAAGCCCCCCAATAAAGAAATGCCCAGGACCAGATGGATTCAAAACTAAATGCTTTGAAATGTACAAAGAACTAATACCAATCCTCCTGAACTATCCAAAAAAATTAAAGAGGATTAAATTCTCCTTAACTAATTCTATGAAGCCAGCATCACCCTGATACCAAAACCAGATAAGGATGCAACAGCAGCAACAACAACAAAACTACAGACCAATATCCTTGATGAACATAATGTAAAACTCCCCAACAAAATAGCAGCAAGTCTAATACAACTGCACATGAAAAAGATAATACACCACAGTCAAGTGGGATTTATACCAACGATGCAAGGATGTTTCAACATATGCAAATCAATAAATGCAGTACATCACATCAACAGAATGAAGGACAAACACCATACAATCATCTCAATAGACACAGAAAAAGCATTTGATAAAATTCAACATTCCTTTATGATAAAAAATTGCAATAAAATGGCATAGAAAGAACATATCTCAAAATAATGTAGGTGATTTACAAGATAACACACAGTTAACATCATATTGTCTGGGGAAAAGCTGACAGCCTTTTCTCTAAGATCTGGAGCAAGACAAGGATGCCCTCTTTTACCACTGTCATTCAACATGGTACTGGAAGTCTGAGCTAGAGCAATCAGGCAAGAAATAAAAATAAAAGCCATCCAAATTGGAAAAGAGGAAGCCAAATTTTTTCTCTGTGCTCATAATATGATCTTACATTTAGAAAAACTTAAAGACTCTACCAAAAAACTCTTAGCTTTGATAAATGAATTTGGTAAAGTTACAAGATACAAAATCAACGTACAAAAATCAGTGGCATTTCCACAAACCAATAGTGATCTGAGAAAGAAATGTATGGAATTGCCTTCTTGATTTTGTAGCTATTAATTTTGTAGCTATTGCTATAAAAATAAATAAATAAATAAAGTATCTAGAGGAATAAATTTAACCAAGGAGGTGAAAGCTCTCTGCATGGAAAGCTATAAAATGCTGATGGAAAATTAAAGATGACACAAATAAGTGGAAAAATGGCCCATATTCACAGATCAAAAGAATTAATATAATTAAAATGACTATATGTGCAAATCAATGTCTAGATTCAGTACAATTCACATCAAAATACCCATGCCATTCTTCACAGAATTACCAGTAAATAAATAAATGAATACAAAAATCCCTGGCCTGGCATGATGGCTCAAGCCTATAATCTCAGCACTTCGGAAGGCCCAGGCAAGATGATCACTTGAAGTCAGGCCAGGAGTTTGAGGCCAGCCTGGTGAACACAATAAGACACCATCTGTACCAAAAGTTTTTTTTTAATTAGCTAGGTGTGGTGGTGAGCACCTGTAGTCCCAGATACTCAGGAAACTGAGGCAGGAAGACCATTTGAGCCCAGGAGTTTGAGGTTACAGTGAGCTGTGATTATGCCATTGCACCCCAGCCTGGGTGACAAAATGAGACCCTGTCTCAAAATTTTAAAAAAAGAAAAAAAAAAAAAGAAAAACCCTAAAATTCATTTGTAGCCAAATAGGAGTCCAAATAGCCAAAGCAATCCTGAGCAAAAGGCATAAAGCTGGAGGCTGGAGGCATCACACTACCTAATTTCAAAATATATTGTAAAGCTATAGTAATTAAAACAGTATAGTATTGGTATAAAAATAGACCAATGGAACAATTTAGAACTCATCAATAAAGCTACATATTTTCAGCCAACTGATCTTCAACAAACTGACAATAACTTGCACTGGGTGGGGAAAAGACACCCTCTTCAATAAATAATCCTGGGAAAAGTGGCTATGCAGAAAATAAAACTGAACCCTACATCTCTCCACTATATACAAAAAGAAACTCAAAGTGGATTAAAGACTTAAACATAAGTACCCAAAACTATAAAAATACTAGAAAAAAATGCTAGAGAAAACTCTTCTGGATATGGGTCTAGGCAAAAAATTTGTGACAAAAACCTCAAAAGCACAGACAACAAAACGAAAAAATGGACAAATGAAAATATATTAAACTAAAAAGCTTCTGTGTAGCAGCAAAGGGAATAATTTTCAGAGTGAAGAGACAACCTGTTGAAAGAGAGAAAATATTAGCAAACTAATCATATGATACGGAACTAATATCCAGAATGTAGAAGGAATTCAAACAAGTGAAAATGAATAAAATAAATAATCCCATTAAAAACTGGACTAATAGACATTTCTCAAAGGAAGACAAATTGCCAACAGGTATATGAAAAAATGCACAACACCACTAATCATTAGAGAAATGTAAATCAAAACTATAGCGAAATGCCATCTTACCCTAGTCAGAATGGCTGCCATTAAAAAGACAAAAAATAATGGATGTTTGCAAGGATGAGGAGTAAAGGGAACTTTTATACACTGTTAGTAAGAATGTAAACTAGTACAGCCCCTATGGAAAACAGTATAGATATTTATCAAAAAACTAAAAATAGAGTCACCCACTTAATTCAGCAATCCCACTACTGTGAATCTACCCAAAGGAAAATAAATCAATATATCAAAGGGATATCAGCACTCTAATGTCTACTGCATAACAATTCACGATAGTGAATGGAATACATATGCAATCAACCAACCAAAGTTTTCGTCAATAGATGAATGGATAAAGAAAATGTGGCATATATATACAACGGAATACTATTTAGTCATAAAAAGAATGAAATCATGCCATTTGAAGCAACATGGATGAAACTGGAAGTCATTATCTTAAGTGAAGTAAACTAGGCACAAAAAGACAAACATCACACGTTCACTTACATGTGAGAGCTAAAAACATTTGACCACATAGAGGAATAGTGTAAAAAGATAGATAACAAAGACTGGGAAGGGTGAGTTGAGGGGAGAGGAGAGATAAAGAGGCGTAGGTTAAAGGGTACAAGCATACAGCAAGATAGAAGGAAGAAATGTAATATTTGACAGCAGAGTAGGATGACTATGCTTAACAAAAATGTATTGTATTTGGCTGATGGACACCCTAAATACCCTGACTTGATCCCTATGCCTTATATACATGTAATGAAATTTCTCATATATCTCATACATTTGTACAAATAAAAAAAAATTGTCATTGCCAAGGTTACCTAGAGTTTTTCCTATGCTGTCTTCTAGAAGTTTCATAGTTTTATGTTTTACACTTAGACCTGTGATCCAATTTGAGAAATTTTTGTGAAAGATGTAAGGTCTGCCTGTAGATTATTATTATTATTATTATTATTATTATTGTTTGACTTCGGGCATCCAGTTGTTTTGGAACGTTTGTTAAAAAGACTATCATTTCTCCATTGGATTGCACTTGCTCCTTTGTCAAAGATCAACTTACAATATTTGTATGGTCCATTTTTGGACCCTATTCCATTGATCTATTTGTTCATTCTTTTGCCAGTACCACACTGTTTTGATTACTGTAGCTTTATAGCACATCTTGAAGTTGGATAGTGTCAGTTCTCCAGCTTTCTTCTTCTTTAATATTTTGTTGGCTGTTCTGGGTTTTTTGCCTTTCCATATAAACTTGCCTATGAGTTTTTATGTAAATTCAAGATACAATCTGGAGAGTCTAAAGATTACTAGTCAACATGAAAACATCTATTTCCACTTTTACATTTAAAAGAGCAATATAATTATTTTGAAAATAAAAATGATGTATTTGCCACAAACTCAACTTACCTTTTCCATAGCTTCTGTCGTCTGCTAGAAAAAGATAAGTTTCTCTTTTTTGCCACTGGAAAGTCCCTTTTCTCAGGGCTGAGCAAAGAAGAAAAGAAGTAATATCCAGCCCTCATGCTGTAGAATGTATTAAATGGTGGAGTCTTTTATGTTTCCTGTATTTTTCTTGAATAATATGGAAAATGATATATTCCAAAGGTAATACAGGTAATACAGCTAGGACTTTATTTTTCCAAATGGGTAATAAAGTTAGGACTTTGTTTTTCCTACAGATTAGGCATAAGGGAATTTGAGATATATTTTTCTCCAGAGTTCAAAGTCTTTTATGCCTTCTTCATATATTTTAGGTGAAAACTCAAGATCAACCTCTGTAAAGTCATGATAATTTGGACAATATTGGAAAATGAATATATTATGTGGACTGTCTGTGCTGGGACTAAAACTGGTTTCAAATTCTTTAATGAATTATTACATATAGTGGACCAAATCATTCAGTGTTTATTCTCCAAAATCTTCCATCAATTCTTAGAGCCTTCCCTACTACCACACTGCTTTGCCTCAGGTAACTGTTCCCATTTCTTCTCTCAGAGGAAGATTTCATCACTAGAAATCTTATCTTGTTCTAAAAACATTTTGTGAGCAGTTTTTCATTAACAGATGTGTTCCACATTTATTTAGCTGCTTCTCTTCCTTCATGCATGTGTTCAGTGTTGACTCTATTAAACTCTGTAGTACAAGGATGAGTGTATTAACTTGATCCCACATAATAGGACATTAAAAGGAATCTTTGGAAAAGAAGCAGTGTAATAGTCATTAACAGGGACGAGCACAAGTCTTCGATGAAGACCACCATATTTGACCATGCTGTTGGAATTTCATATTGTCACATGATGGTGTTAGTATTAGACCTTCAAGTAGGTCATTTGAAAGGAATCAAAAGACCTTTACACCTATACATACACACATGTACACACAGAGTGAAAAGTCAGGTCTTCCTTCCGCATGATCCTAGCAGGAAACATCCTTTGTTGTCTATTCTTCCTCTCACTTTCTGAGAAATGTGAGTCCCACTCACTAGAAGCTCTGTTTTGGAGTGACTCATCTCCTTCAGTAACATTACCAGTTTTTCCACTTTGTTCCAGCTACAAGATGCAGTCACCAGAATAATTTAATGCCCTCCTGCTAATTGCCAGGGCTAATAGAAAAACTGCTACAACTCTTCAAATGCTTTTCATTTACATGTTGATTTCTTGCTTCCCACTTGGGAAAGGTGTGTTTGGCTTCTAACTGCTTTTGATCTAATGGTTCTGTAGACTGACCTACTTTCATTTTTTTGTACTGATGACATTTATTTTATTTTCTTTATTTAAGGGCAGAAAATAACAGAAAGGTAATCAGCATGCATTTAGGTCATTGTAAGTGTCCTAGTTACATTTGCATTTTTCTGTTAAAAGTCTAATGCTGCCTTTGAATGATTTAAGATATTTGGACAAGAGGAAAAATAACCCTTCCTTCCCATAAATCCGGAGTGAAAACAAGGAGAATGCATAATCCACCTGCCTTGATTCAGGACCATGTAAATTACATCAGCTGCAGTCATAGATTTTGTCAGCCTCCAAGAAATCATCCCCATAGGACCAAAATCCAGGTAAGGAAGAGGGCCTCTTTTTTCCCCATAGCACTAGAAGCTTTGAAGGACCCAGAGGACAGAATCCTACCTTTTTGATTACTGGGTTTCAAGGCAGAGTGTGATCTTTGTCCCAAACAGGGGAGGTGACATCCAACTGAGCTCCATCTCACTCTCTCAATGTGGGGAATAGCACAGAATTATGCTTCAAGGGTCTTTTACATATTTCAAGAACCAGAATGAGGTTTGCACAAACCTGCAAAACGATTAAGTAGCATGAGGACACTGCATGTAAGAAGGCAAAATTGTGCCAGACTCTTCTAGTATTTGGGACAGATACAGGAGACAGACAGGAACTACCGTGATGAGTTTAGCAATTAAAGGGAGAGTAGTAGTAGTTCATCTGTGACACCAGTTGGAGAGCCTTACATCAATTTCTCAGTTATGGTTTTCTTTCACTCTTTAAGGGTTCAGAGCACAGCATTTCTCTAATTGCATTCTATTTTGTGAAAGATTCTCATAAGGCTAATACCTGTTTCTGCGGACAAATAAGTTTGGAAAATACTGATTTACAGAAAGTTTGTTTACATTTTGTTATGTTTTTATTTTACAATTTCTCTGAGTTTTTAATATGACAATATATATTGTGACTCTCCAAAATAGAGGAAAAATAATAAATACATTCCAAACTAATTGACCACAGAGCCTCTTTGTGGAATGACACTATTTTGTAGTTTTTTTAAATCAAAATAACATGCATATGGTCCTAAAATCAGATATTGCTAATGAAATGGTAATGAAAAAACAATCTCTGACTCCCATTTCTGGCCACTTCTATTCCTGCTCCAATAAGAAACTTCCTTTAATCAAGTCTGTTTTAAGATTTTCTGGTGGTTACCCAAATGATACACTTATAACATTATTTGTTGAGTTGTCAACATTGACATGGATTTTTTATGATATCCATTGACTGGCTGAGATTTAGGTTCACTTACATCACGTGTCTACTTTTCCACCCCCTCTTGTTAAAATAGCTATATAATTTATTTTAGTTACCCTAATCATTACCTTTGTAGCTTTAAATGAATAGACACAAAATTATTTCTTGTGCCATTCACCTTTTTGTCTCTTTTTATGTAGATTTATAGAAGAGTTGCAAAAATAGAAATGAGAGCTTCCATATACCCTTCGCTCAGCTTCTTCTGATATTAACATTTTATATAACCATGTTGTATTTGTCAAAATTAAGAAACTAACATTGGTACAATAATATTAACTAAATGAGAGACTTTATTTAGATTTCTCCACTTTTTCTCTTGGCATCCTTTTTCTGTTTCAGGATCCAGGCCTGGATATCACATTGTATTTAGTCAACTTGTCTCCTCATTTTCCTCCAGTTGATGAGGGTTTCTTAGTCTTCCTTATCTTTCGTAACTTCAAAACTTTTAGCAAGTAGTGGTCAGTTTTTATCTGATGTTTTATTATGATTGTACTAAAGTTATAAATTTGAGGGAAGAATATCACAGAGGTATCCTGTGTAATATCGTATCAGGGGCATATGATACCAACGTGAGTGATGAAGTCAACCTTGTTCACTTAGATAAGGGAGAATCTGCCAGGTTTCCCACTGTAAATTATCATTTTCCTCTTGCCATGCTCTGTTTGTTCATTAGGAGTGAGTCACTAAGTGTAGCTGTACTCAAGCATAGAAGCATTAAGCTCCAACTCCTGTAGCTGTAAGTAGCAAAAAATTTGCAGATGGATGCTAAAACTACCACAACAATGAACTTAGTCTGGGGGAAGATATGTTAAGGTACAAATATTGCCTTAAACATTATCCCACTAATTTAGAATTAATCAGTGGATCTTGCCTGCATTTATTATTACTGTGGTATTCTAATGGTGATTTTCCATTTATCTTATTTCCTCTACATTTATACATTAGAAGTATTCTATTTTTTAAGATGTCCTTTTCCTCTAATTTAGTTGTGGGGTGTGTGTGTGTGTGTGTCTGTGTGTCTGTGTGTCTGTGTGTGTAGAGAGAGAGGGAGGAACTATTTATATCAGTGTGTGTTCATGAATATTTATTTTATTATTTGGGTTATAATTCAATACTATTGTTATTTATTTTCTGGCTTAAATTTCAAACTTTAGCCATTGGCAGCTCTTTCAGATTGACTCTTAGGCCCTTTTGACATGCCCATCTGTTTTTAGGACTTCTTTACTGGAATTAAAAAATATTACAGACTCTTGTATTTTTTTCTATCCAAGCCCTAGAATCAACTATCTCTCCAACGTTGCTTTGCTTTATTTTACTGAAGAATGGTATTTAGAAACCAGCATCTGAGCATCAGGTATACTTTATATGAATAGGGTATCACTGCTTCCAGTGATACCCTATCCATTACAGTAGACAGAACTAGAAAATAATGTATGCATACTAACCCATTTGTACACACATAACTACATTTATTTCTGTACCTATCTGTGTGTATGTATATGTATGTAAACATGAGTTCATACTGATATCTCAGCTTCTAATCTAGCATCATAGGATTCATCCTAGCATTTCCAACTTGCTTATTTGTAACTTCTTTTTCTGACAGTGAAAGTGACTGGGATCTCATGATCCACTATATATTTACTTATTTGTTCAACCTAGTATACAAATACAGTAGTTTTAGGATGCTAATTCATATCTAGGCTTAATGATTTAAAAAATTATTTAGTTTCTCTTCTCCCCAACCCCTTCATTGAGCTTATGGCATACATTTGTAACACAGTCAGTGCAGAGCACTATAGGTTTTGGTGAAGCCATATATACACCACCACTGTCCCCTGCAGAAGAGTTATATTGCTACATTGCCCTGAAAATTGCCTTGTCTGACCCATTTGTTGTTCATCCCTCCCCCATTCCCAACTCCCAGAAACTACTTATCTGTTTTCTATTCCTACAATTTTGCCTTTTCCACAAAGTTTTATAAATTGAATTATACATTACATAAGCCTATGGGTCTGGGTAGCAAAATGCACTTTTAATTCATCCATATTGTTTAGAGAATCAGTAGTTTGTTTCTTTTTATTGCTGAGTAATACTCCATGGTAGGGATGTACCACAGTCTGATTACTCATTCACCCACTGAAGGACATATGAGTTGTTTCTAGTTTTTGCCAATTATAAATAAATCTACTATAAACATTCACATATAGGTTTCTGTGTGAACATAAAATTATAATTCACTTGGGTAATATTTGGGAATGGAACTGCTGGATCATATAGTAAGTTTGTATTTATAATAAATTGCCAAACTTTCCCAAAATGGCTATAACATTTTGCATTTCCATCAACAATGAATGAGAGTTTCTGTTGTTCCTAATTGTCTCTAGCACTTGATACTGTCAGGTTTCTGTTTGTTTTAATTTTAGCTATTATAAGAGTGTGTAGTTGTATTTTATTATAATTTTAATTTGTATTTTCCTAAGTATTAATGGCGTGAGTATTTTTTCATATGTTTACTTGCCATTTACATATCTGTTCTGGTAGAGTGTTTAATTCTTTTGTCCGTTGGTCTCTTGGGTTGTTTGTTGCGTTTTAAGTGTTCTTTACATATTCTGGGTATAATTTCCTTATGGAATATGTTATTTGCAAATATTTTATCCTATTCTGTAGCTTATCTGTCATTTTTAACTGAGTCTTTTGCAGAACAAAAATGTTACGTTTTAGTGAAGCCCAATTTATCACTTTTTTTAACAAAAATGTATAATGTTTTTGGTGTTGTATCAAAAAAATCATCAGCATACCCAAGGTCACACAGATTTTTACCTATGTTTTCTTTTCAGAGTTTTATACCTTTACATTTCACAATTAAGTCTGCGATTAGGTTAATTTTTCTAAAATATGTAAGATGTATGTTGCTGCCACATTTACATTTTTATATAGTATGTTTTTTAAATTATTGTAGCTATTATTACTTTCAATAGTTTTGTCTTTTAACCTCACATTAAAGACATAAGTAATTTACATGTCATCATTATAACGTTAGAATATTCTGAATTTGACTATGTACTTACATTTCTCAGTGAGTTTTATACTTACAGATGCTTTTATATTAATCATTAACATTTTTTTCTTTCAGTTTAAAAAGCTCGCTTTAGCATATTTTGTAAGACCGGTCTGATGGTGATGAAATCTCTCAGATTTTGTTTGTAAAAGAAAGTATTCTCCTTCGTTTCTGAAGAATAGCTTTGTTGGGTACAATATTCTTGGTTGGCATTTTTTCTTCCTTTGGCACTTTGAATATATCATTCCATTGTCTCCCAGTCTGTAAGCTTTATCCTGAGTAGTTTTCTGCTAGCTCTGTTGGAACTCCCTTATATATTTTTTGCTTCCTCTCTCTTTCTGCTTTCAGAACCTTCTCTTTGTGTATGATATTTGAAAGTTCAATTATAATATGTTGTGGGGTAGTCTTATTTAGATGAAATCTGATTGGAATCCTTTGGCCTTCTTATACCTACATATTTACATCTCACTCCAGGTTTGGAGAGTTTTCTGTTACTGTTTTGTAAAATAAGGTTTCTACCCATTTATCTTTCTCTTCCCCTTCATGAGCTCTATGACTTATAAATTTGTTCTTTTGAAACTGTTCCATAAATCATGTATGTGTTCTTCATTCCTTTTCATTCTTTTTTCTTCTCTGTGTATTTTCAAGTAACTTGTCCTCAGGTTCACAGATTCTTTTTCTGCTTAATTGCACTGTTGATTCTTCTATTGTATTTTTCATTTTGTTTTTGTTCGGCCTCCAAGATTTCTATTTGCTTTTTAAAATTATTTCAATCACTGTATTAAATTTTTCATTCTGATCACTTAATGTTTACCTCATTCTATTGAATTGTTTCTCTGCATTTTCATGAAGTTCACTGAGCTTCCTTAAAACAGTTATTTTGAATTATTTGTCAGGCATTTTATATATCTCCACTTCTTTACAATCAGTTACTGGTATTTTATTTTGTTCACTGGGTGAGGTTGTAGTCTACTAATGGTTCTTGATGCATATGGTCCTGCATCACTGTCTGCACATCTGAAGAAGTAGGTACTTTTTCCAGTATTCACAGGCTGGCTTTGTTTGGGAAAGTCCTGCAACAAGTGCCATGCTGGTATGGGTCAGGATCCTGGGGCAGCTGCATCCACTGTGGCACTGCCAAAAGCCTGAGGTCCCCTATGGCATCAGCAGTATTCAGGTAGGCCAGAAGCCTGGGACAGCCACAGTTGGCATAACACTGGGTTGGGCCAGAAACCAGGGGCTGCTAAGGCCAGCCTGCTGTGGAGGGCTGTCTGGATCTTGGGGCTGCTGATGTCAGCCCAGCATTGATGTGGAGATCAACTTTGCTACACCTGGGGCTATGTGATTCTCTTTGACACTGAAGTAGGTCTAGCCTGACACCTGGGGCTATGTGATTCTATTTGACACTGAAGTAGGTCTAGAGACTCAGTTCATGGGTACCAACCTGAAATATGGGGCCACATATTTCAGTTTTCTAAACTGGGGCTATGTGATTCTCTTTGACACTGAAGTAGGTCTAGCCTGACACCTGGGGCTATGTGATTCTCTTTGACACTGAAGTAGGTCTAGCCTGACACCTGGGGCTATGTGATTCTATTTGACACTGAAGTAGGTCTAGAGACTCAGTTCATGGGTACCAACCTGAAATATGGGGCCACAGGAACCTACCTGATGCTGGATTTTACTGTCGTGGGCCCAGCATTGAGGTTCAAGACAAACTCCTGTGCTCACTTTCCTCTCTATCTGTCAAGCAGACAGTGTCTTTCCCCAAGCTGGGCTGCCTGAGGTTGAGGGATGGGTGATGCAAATAATGTAAAACTATCCTGCATACCTTCTTCAATGCATCTTTTCTTATTTTTGTGCTACAATCAGATATTCTGATCTCTTATCTGGTTTCCTAAGTTATTGTGAAGATATTTTCATGTCTAGATAGTTATTCAAACTGATGTTTATGCAGGGGGACAATAGCTAGAGAGTTTTACTCTGCCATCTTACCCTGTTACTCTCAAGGAATTGTTATTTAAATACTAGTAAAGATATTTCATTTGATAAGCTCATGTGGTGGGGCAGAAGGAGCTGCTTGTCAAGTATAATTACCACCATTCTCATAAGATGAAGCAGAGGCTTCTTTAAAAAGGAACAAAATATTCTTTGAATATAGAATTTAGGGAACTTACCAAATTGGGTGGAGTGTCTTTAAGGCTAAATGTGTAGGGCAAAAACTTGAAGCTGATGTAAGATGAAGTATAAATTTGTTTGAAATGGAAGGAGAAAAACAACAGTAACAATTTTTGAAAATACATTGGCAAATGAACACAATGAGTAATGCTGAACTTTGATGTTTTATATTTTACATGTAAAGAAAATGTGTAAAAGAACATGACACATTTCCAAATACAGCAAAATATGTTTAAGTGGGGGTGTATATAGTCCTAAACTGGTTTTTAAATGTAGTGATAGAGCTTTAACAGAGTTCTCAAGATGAGACTATATCACTCATTGCTTTTGATCATCTTAATATACCCCTATCTGTAACATATCCACAATTCTATTAACTTTTATTATAAAACTCAATATATTTAAAGAGGTATGACTTGATTTATGGAACATTGCTCTGAAGAAAACTGTAATGAAGAAAAACAAGTAAAGCTGGAAATATAAAATAATACTTTCCAAAGCTCCATTTTTTGATTTACTTATGTATCTAGGTTATTATTTTTTAATACTTCAGAGAAATCTTAAGGCATATAAAAGTAAAAAATATAATTTTAAAATTACCCCTATCATTACTACTTCAATTTTGTATATATTGACATCATGTCTTATTTTCTTAGATATTTTTAAATAAATAAATAAATTATTATGGGAAAAATAAAATTCATTTGTACTTCGCTCCCAATTCCATTCAGTTTCTTCCCTCCACAAGGGCTTTAGCCATCCTAAATTTAATGTCTACCTTTCCTCTTCATTTTTTGCTTGCTATTTTATCATTATTTTTTAGCTTTTCTGTATTCATATGTGAAAGTAAATAATAAACACAAATATGTTTCTTAAAAGACATCCATACTGCATATATTTCTGCATATTTTTCATGCATCATTTTGAGAACTATTGATGTCTACACATATAAACTTATTCAGTTAGTTTAATTGCTGTATAATTGTCAACATCCTATTGTGTCGTATTTATCATATTTGATTCGCTCATTCTTTTTTTTTATTTGCTCATTCTTTTACCATTGCTATGTGCAACTTTGTGGATCCAGCATTGTCCATAGGTGAATGAATGTCTCTTCCATATTCACTTAGATAGAAATTTACCAGGCCACATTATGCACATTTTCAATTTTTCTAGAAACTGCCAAATTTTTCTCTAAAGTGATTTAATTAGTGCACATGTCCTCAATCAAAATGTGAGAATTTCAAATTGAACATGTTCTCTACAATCCTGGATATTGTGAAGCTCTTTAAATTTTTGCCAAGCTAACTAGTGTGAAATATAATCCTATGGTTGTTTTAACTCATTATTCCTTGATTTTTACTGGAATTAAATATACTTTCCCCTTTTATTTACCGTGTATTTCTTCTGTGATTGCCATTTCATGCTTATCCTTTTCTGACTGATTTGTAAACCTTAAAAATTATTTTCTGGATACTAATCTATTCACCCATTATCTATACTAGACTGTAATTCTTTCACTTTGAGTCTGGTTTTTATTCCTGTGTAAGTTTTTAATTTTCACACAATCATATCTATCAATTTTGTCTTTAAGTTAATAGCTTATATTTGTTGCTTAAGAAATTATTTCTTATCTTTTTGTCATAAGATAGTCTTCCAAATTTTACTACCAATAATTTAATTTTTCCAATTTAGAGCTCTATTTCACCAAAATTAATTTTTATGTGTTATGTGATATAGGTGTCTGGCTTTTTCTCTATATAGAAAACAATGTGTCCTAATTCCATCTATGCAACAATGCTTCCTTTCTCATTGATTTGAAACGTCACTTTTAAAATCTAAAAATTTCCAAATATCCATGGGTCTTCATGGGCTCTTGGGATCTATTTGTTCAGTTCTTTGCCATCTTCACACTATCTTAAAACTATTACTGTATTATAACTCTTGAAATTGAATAGGACAATTCCTTTTATTCTTTTTTATTTTTTAAATCTTAGCTATTCTTGGGCTTAGACATTTCTATGTAAACTTTGGCTTGTTTTTTTTAACTTTGACAAAACAATCCTGTTGGGATTTAAATTTGATTAAAATTTATAGATTATTTTTATAGATTATTTTGGGTTCTTCTCATATTTTAAATCTGCCTTAAATATTTCCACATTAAATAGCATAGACATTCAGAAAAGTACTAGAGGTTAACCAACCTGTTGATATATTGTAATTAAATTATAAAAGTAAACTTATTTTAGCTGTGATATGTTGAAAAGGAAGAGAGAATTGGAAACTTCCTGTATATAGAGACTTGTTTTTGCATTTATTTAAAAAATCTGGCTAAATTAAACATCAGATCTCAAATGTTTCCATCATCTTAGATCTGTCACTGAACAGTAAACAAAGTTAGAATAAGTTTATAATAATTTAGAAGAAAATAATGTTTAAATTATATATGCTTATTATGAAACTACTTTATTCTCAGTCCTGAGCCCAATTCTGCCATACACAAAAAGTAATTTCAGAATTGCTAGCCTATACCACTGTGAAAAACCAAATCTACTGGAGTGAAATACATTTTTACAGTTCTTTTTTCCCTGTGGGCTAGAGATATAAAGTCAAAGCATTTTGTTCTGTGTCTTGCTTTTTTCACCTATCATAAAGACTTCTAGTTCCATCCATGTTGCTGCAAATTACAGGATTTTATTCCCTTTTATGGATGAATAATATTCCATTGTGTGTGCGTGTATGTGTGTGTGTAGTGTGTGTGTGTATATATATATACACACACATTATATATATATATATATATATATATATATATATATATATATATGTACACACACACATTTTCTTTATCTAGTCATCTACTGATGGACACTTAGGTTGATTCCATGCCTTGGCTATTGCAAATAGTGCTGCAAGAAACATGGGAGCATATGTGTGTTGTACATATTATTTTTATCTTCAATATACTGAGTTCCTTTCTTTTGGATATGTATCCAGTAGGGAGTAGTTCTATTTTTAGTTTTTTGAAGCATCTCTATACTGTTTTCTATAATGGCTGTACTATTTTACATTCTGACCAACAGTAAACAAGCATTCCCCTTTCTCCACATCCTCACCAGTATTTGTTATTTTTTTTTTTTTGGTCTTTTTTTATGATAGCCATTCCAACTGGAGTGAGATAATATCCCATTTGGTTTCGATTTGCATTTCCCTGATGATTAATAATTTTGAACATTTTTTATATACCTGTTGGCTATTTGTCTCCTTTTGAGAAATGTCCATTCTGATCTTTTGCCCATTTTTAATTGGATTATTTGGGGTATTTTGCTATTGAGTTGTTTGAGATTTTTATATATTTTGGTTATTAATCTCTTGTCAGATGATAGTTTGAAAATATTTTCTCCCATGCTCTCAGTCATATGTGGGAGCTAAAAATGTACCTCTCATGGAGGTAGAAAGTAGAATAGTGATTGTCAGAGGCTGGGAAGGGAAGAAGGAAGGGGAAGGATAAAGAGTAAAATGGTTAATGTGTAAAAAAATCCCGTTAGATAGCAGAAATAAGTTCAAGTATTTGATTATACAGTATGGAAATTACAGTTAACAAAAATGTATTGTATATTTCAAAATAACTGGAAGAGAATGTTCCCAACATAAAGAAAAGACAAATGTTGGAGGTGATGGATATCCCAGTTACCCTAATCTGATCACTATACATTGTGTATATGTATCAAATTATCACATGGCCCTTCAAAATATAAACGACTATGATACATCAATTAAAAAATACAAAAAGTCATCTTTCCAGACAATAGGCATTTTGGACTTCTCTATTTCTTGAGCTATATTTTATTTTCTGTAATTTTAGCTGTCGATCTTACTCAAATGCATATTTCTAGTGAGGAAACTTCATCATAAATTATTATTGTCAACCTCACTCCCCGAAAAGTACTAACCAATTCTGATTATCCCCAGAAATCATTTAGTATCATGTAATAAAATTATGTATCTGAAAACAAGCCAAAGCATTGCACTTAACAATTCTTTGAGTTCAGTGTTAACAACTGCATGTTGCAAGGAGGTGGTGACAGATTGTCTGGAGAGGGAAACAGCAGCAGGTCACCATTGCCTTCTGGGCTTTGCCAAGAAGTTTGTATTCTGCTATTCTTTTTTTATGACACAATTATAATTATACATATCTATGGGGCATAATTTGATGTTTCAATGCATCTACACATTGTATAATGATCAAATAAGGGCATTTAGTGAATCCATCACCTCTTACATTCATCATTTCTCTTTTTGCAGAAAAGCCTCTTTTCTGGCTATTTTGTAATATATTATACCTTACTGTTAACTACTGTTACCTTATCATGCAATAGAACACCAGCACTTATTCTATCTAATTCTGACTTTGTACCCATTGACCAACCTCTCTTTATCCTTCTCTCTCACTCCCCTCCCCAGTCTCATAACCACTGTCCTACTCTCTGCTTTTATATCAATGTGTTTTTTTTAAATCCATGTATGAATGAGATCACATGGTATTTATCCTTCTATGCCTGACTTAGAAGGTTCATCTCTGTTGTTGCAAATGATGGGATTTCATTATCTTTATGGCTGAATAGTATTTCATCATGTGTATACCACATTTTCTTTATAATTCTATCTAAGGACAATGAGGGTCCATTAAAGAGTTGTAAAAATGAGAGAGACAAGCTAGACTGATGATTTAGAAAGATGACAGTGTATAGAGGATGCATTGCAGAGGGGCAAGATTGGGACTAGGAATACCAGAAAGATAGAGAAGGGGAGAGCAATCAGTTTACAAAAGCATAATTTCTAACACTCTTACCAATGACTACCAAAAATTCTTAGGTTAATTATGAGTAAATTGGTTGAAATCAGAAGTCTTTCTAAACCAGGATAAGGGATGCCATGCGGAGGAGGAGGGATCAGAGTGGTTTACTGGTGCTTCCTTCACAGACATGCAAAATTCTATGTTAATGCCCTATTTCTATGAAGGGTATTCTAGCAAAATGGAAGAAGAGAATGTGTTTTGATTCAAATATAGGGTTATTTAAAAATATTATTTCTATCACCAAAGAATTGGGAATTATAGAATCTAATGGAAAAAAGAAAAATCAAAAAAGAAAAATCTCAGAATCAAATGTAAGTTCATTAAAAAGCTTCCAAAAGACAACCACTTTATAGCAATGTGTATTTAAACCTGTCATATGGCATGAATTTTTTTTTTTAATTGAGTTGGAGTCTTACTCTGTTGCCCAGGCTGGAGTGCAGTGGCGTGATCTTGGCTCACTGCAACCTCCACTGCCTGCATTCAAGCAATTCTCTTGCCTCAGCCTCCTGAGTACCTGGGATTACAGCTGTGTGCCACTACACCCGGCTAATTTTTTTGTATTTTAGTAGAGATGGGGTCTTGAACTCCTGACCTCAGGTGATCTGCCTGCCTTGGCCTCCCAAAGTGCTAGGATTACAGGTGTGAGTCACTGCACCCAGCCTGAATTTTTAATTAAGGCCAAATCTATATCCTCAAGAAAAGCGGAGAACATTAGAAATCTTCTGTTTATTTGAGGCAAACTATCTTCTTTTCTTGAAAACATCAAGTTAATCATGGCAAAAAAAAATTGGGTTTATTACTTGCATTACCTGATAATTGCCTCACTTTCCTCTTTCACTTAGTATCTGAAGATATGGCTTCAAAGCCCTTCATAAAGCTCAGAAGTTAATAACATCAAATAATTTTCTTGGAATCCCATGACTGCTGCTTTATAAGCATAGCCAGCTCACCAGTTCTGAGAGAAAAGAAGGAAGGTGGGGGGAAAGCCTACTGTCCTCAGAAGCTTACTGATACTTTTAGTGTCTCCAGGGGCAGTCTGATGGAAAAACAAAACCAAAACAAAACAAAAACACCTTTCAAATCCTCTTCATTCTAAGTAATGTAGATAATTAATAGTTTCTATTTTCCAAATAGTCAACCATCGATAGCCCTTTTACATTTTAATTTGCTGCCGTGTAACATAAATGGCCAGTATATGCCAAGCCCATAACATTTAGCAGAATTGCTTCTCAAACACATTTTTATTGATTGATTGGGACAGGGTCTGGCTCTGTCACTCAGGCTGGAGGGCACGATCCTGGCTCACTGCAACTTCCGCCTCCCAGGCCCAAGAGATCCTCCCACCTCCCACCTCCCATGGTGTGCGCCACTATGCCCAGCTAATACTTGTATTTTTTGTAAAGACGGGGTTTCACCATTTTGCCCAGGCTGGTCTCAAACTCCTGATCTCAAGTAATCCACCCACCTTAGGTTCCCAGTGTGTTGGGATTACAGTGGTAGCCACCGTGCCCAGCCTCAGTCACATTTACAAAGGGAGAATCATGACTATTAATGGTTTGGGGAAGCTGGCTATCCCCTTCCTTATATAAAGTCTAATCTTTCTAAAATCCAGTAAGGAATTGTTTTTAAAAAAATATAAATGAGTCTGCACTTATTACAGTAATGAGGTAACAAAGACTAAATCTGTAATATGCTAAGAAATTTGGAGGCCAGGAATTCTTGTCTAATATTTTCTAAAGTAAAAGCAATACGTTAATATGCTTAACATCTAGTCTTACGGATTACATATTAGTTGGACTGAAATGTTAAAATTGCATCTCTAACTCTAAAAGCTATCAGTGCACGGAGCATTTTGACTGTTTCAGGTATCTTTCTTCTCCAGGAGTTTCTGGGAATTTAGAGGTGTGTTGGAGTAGGATACAGGGAAGTTGGAATAAGTTCCTTGTATTTTAAAGCCCTGTATAGGTGATACCTCTGAATTTATCGTATTGGCAGAGTCAGTGGTTTGAATACCGCCTACAAACAATGATTTTTCAGTCATTTGTGCAATTGACAAGCATGTGCTCATTTTTTCCTAATTTTTTTTAATTGGTCAATTGACTGATACTAAGGTGGTTTGAATCAGTGGCAACTGATGGTCTGGCTGTCATTAGTACTTGGGTTGCAACAAGAAAAAATACATACGTTCATTTTTAGTAGAGACAGGGTTTCACCGTGTTAGCCAGGATGGTCTCAATCTCCTGACCTCATGATCCACCCGCCTCGGCCTCCCAAAGTGCTGGGATTATGGGCGTGAGCCACTGTGGTGGCAGGTGCCTGTAGTCCCAGCTACTCGGGAGGCTGAGGCAGGAGAATGGCATGAACCCAGGAGGCGGAGCTTGCAGTGAGCCAAGATCACGCCACTGCACTCCAGCCTGGGCGACAGTGCAAGACTCCATCTCAAAAAAAAAAAAAAAAGAAAAGAAAAGAAAAGAAAACATATGTTCATCAGTAAATTCCCAGTTAAATGTTTTATGACTTCACATGTAACTGAATCCTGTTTGAAGGTTGCAATTAAATTGGTCAATATCCACTAAACCTTTAACAACAAATGTAATATCAAATATCCATGTGATTCTCGACATTTCCCAGCTTCCCTTGCAGTTGGATTGGGTCAGGGTGATTGAGCTGAAGCCAATGGGTATGAGTAGAAGTGATGAAAGCTACTTCCAGGCCTGGAATTTTAAAAACATTCTACTCATTTCTCCTCTTCTTTTGCCTTGGTGTATTAGTTATCATTATGGTGCAAAAAATTACTACAGAATTTAGTGGCTTAAACAATCTCACAATTTCCGTAGATCAGGAATTTGAGTATAATTTAGCTGAGTGCCTCTGGCTCAAAGCCTCCCAGAAGATTATCTTCAAGGTCTAAGCAGGGGTCTCAAGGCTCCACTGGGGGAGGGTCCACATTCAAGTTCATGCGTATGGCTATTGGTAGGACTCAGAGCATCACTGCACCTTAGCTGAATACATCAATTCATTGTTACATAGGTTTCTCCATGGTGCTGCCCACATCATGTCAGCTTTCTTCTCCCACAGCAAAAACAGGTGAGGGAGGTAGAGAGAGAGAGAAGGGAAGGGGGAGGGAAGGGGGAGAGGAAGAGGGAGAGGGAGAGAGAAGGAGGAGGAGGAGGAAGGAGGGGGGAGAAGACAGGATGAGTAAAACAGAAGTTAGTCTTTTTGTAACCTGATCTCAAAATTGGCATCCTATCACTTTTGCCACCTTCTATTCATTAGAAATGAGTATTTAGATCCAGCCCACATTCAAAGAAAGCGGCTATCACAAGGGCATGAATATCACAAGAAAGGGATTGTTGGGATCGATTCTAGGAGCTGTCGACCACACATGGTAATCTTTAAGGTCACGTTTTCCAGATGGTGCAACTACAAGATGGAAGCAGCCTGGATTCTTGATACTCTGCTAATTGGAAAAATGTGAAGGACATTTCCCCAGTACACATGAGATTGTGATATGAGCAAGAAATAAACCCCTATTGCATTAAGCCCCTGAAATTTTAGAATTATTTATCACAGCAGCATTATATAAGGTTAGCCTAATGCCAATAGGTTTTTATTCGCTGGCTCCCTAAATATATACATTTATTCATGGTTTTACAAAACTTCTTTTCAAGTGCCAGTGTCCATTTTGATCATTGTCAAAGTGATTAACAAACTTGTGTTATAATCGTGGTCTATGTACATGTTAAGGGTTAAAAGGAGTAACATGCTCTATTTCTTCTACTAGATTGGAAAACTCTTCATGACATGGGCTGAGATGTATTTATGCACTTATTCATTCAAAAATATTAACTTCAATTGCATTTTCATATACTCTACATTTATCTTTATAAACCTTACAGCAGTAGTTATAACAGCTACAAACACTATGAGTGTTTACTCATAGTAGGTGGGAAAATTAATTTTATAGAATGAATGAACTTAGAATCCAAGGACATATTTGTTATCTTTGTCTGTATTTTCTCCCCTTTATCTGTTTTATATAATTATCTTCTTCTCACCCTTAAGGCCTTAGCTTAGATAGCATTTTTTCAAGAAAGCCTTCTGAAAACCTCAAAAACTGAGCTGGGTGCCCTTTAAATGCTCCCAAGGCACACTGAGCTGTGTCCCATTGTAGGCCATATCACACTCTATGGGCATGGCTGGTCTGCTGGCATGACTTCTTTTCTAAAGCACAAATTGGTGACTTGAAAGCATTCTTGTTTTCCCAGCACTTAGTACGTACTACATAGTAGAGATGCAGTCATTTTTAGAAGAAGGATAAATGAATGAATATCATGAATAGTAGAGGCACTATAGCGTTCCAAGAATGTCTTTGTAAGTATCTCAAAGATGAGGACATTGAGGCACCTTTAATCTGACGAATTGATAACTTATTTGACCAGGCTACTGAGACATAATTTTTCTCATCACTGAAGGTGACTAAAGGTGGTTCATGTTTCTATAATTTAAGCAATGGAAGAGGCAGGTAGAATGAGAGAAGAGAGGCAGATATGAGCTATTAGGTGGTATTGATTCAAAGGATGAAAGCCAAACCAATACAACATGGACCACTGTGCTCTGAAAGACAGAATAGATATGCGTACAGAGATCTCAACTTATAATGGAAAAAAGCTGTGTATGTACAGGTCACAGGCGTGGGCGTTTACATGAAATGTCCACAATAGGCAAATACGTAGAGACAGAAAGTTTTAGTGGTTGAAAGGGGATGAGGAAAATGAATGGGAAGTGACTGCTAACAAGTATGAGGTTTTTTGTTTTTTGTTTGTGTGTGTGTGTGTGTTTTGTTTTTGTTTTTTGTTTTTTTGCAGAGGAAGTGTGATGAAAATATTCTGGAATAAGATAGTCATGATGGTTACACAACTTGTGAATATAAGCATAAATACCACTGAATTGTATATTTACAAGTTGAATTTTGCATGAATTATATCTCAATTAAAAAAAGAATTGAAGTAGAGAGTGATAGGTGGTAAATAAACAATCCAAGTTTTTAATAGCACTCCAAAGTATTTTATAGTTTTTACATTGAAAGAAGAAAAATATTTATGTTAATAGCAGAAACTAAAATATTCTCTGGCAACCACTCTAACAGTTAAACAAGGTTTAGCAGGCTTTGGTTTATTTGCTATAATATTATAATCTATTTTCAGGCCTGGACTTTTGAATTATATCTGGTCTACAGAAATGGATACTTGAAGGAAATGTGCACGTAATAGCTTATTGTAATTGGTTCATTTTCACAGATAGAAGTTAGTTGGTTCTCCTTTCTAAGCTTTTTCTCTCATCCTGCCTTTCAAGCATTGAGAATTGCCTTTTTGAAAAGAAAAGTATTTTGTGGCATCTTCCTTCATTTTCTCTTCTCTTTGGAATATTAAGTTTTAAAAAATGGGTTTTTGCTACACAATATTGAGCAAAATCATTTCTGCTATGTTTCAAGGCTGTATGAAATCTCCAATCGCTCACCAAAATGAGAGGCCTCTGTCTGTGACCCTCTGATTAAGCATCCTTTCTATCATTTGGGAAAACTTCGTTCTTCTTGTCCTTTAAAGTAACGCCTTTGGAACTTGAAGTCACAAATAGGAATTCTATTAAAAATACATTGTACAAATAATTTATCTATCATAAAATAGCATCAAATTTAAAATATACTTTAAAAGGAAGATGATAGTGTAGTTTGTGAAATTCACCAAATGTTCCCATTAAGAGAGACAGAGGAACAAGGATGGTAAAACAAAAACTCACTGACTCCATCTAAACAAAACTAGGTGATAAAGTATCCCCATGAGCCCCTAAATATGAGCATGTAGGGGAAAAAAGCATCCAAAGACCTTTATAGTGTTAGCATTTGTGTGGGAGGAAGCCCAAAAAGTCATATGAAATGCTAACAAACCCCAGCGTAGAAGAGCCCCAATATCTCTGGCCAGTATACCTAGCCATTTAAGACCAGCAGTTGAAAATTAGAGGGCTTTTTTGGTACATTTCACAGTATATGTAAGATCAAAACAACAACAACAACAACAAAAACCCTGTAAGTATTGAACTGGAATTGGAAAAATCAGCATATATTAATGATGCATTTTATCTTAGAATAACCTATAGCCAAGATCTGCTTCCTGCAAAGGCCTAAAAATACTGAACAACTCAGTAGCAATAAACAGCCTCAAATTTTTTACTTCAAAAAACATTTTTCACTAAAAGGAAGTAATTTACATAAGACAAATGTCTGATTCCAGGTTCTGGAGCAGAAAATGTACAAAATAAACCCAGAGCATGTTGTCATAATGATAACAAGGAAGTGATCAAAGACTACTGTGTCAAAAGGACTTGGCAACCAATCAGAGGAAGCTTCCACTGAAAAAAAATGGGGCAATTTGAGCATCAATAAAGACAATAACTGCAATTAAATGAAACAAATATGTTTCAATCAGTGAATTCATAGTGAGATATTACTAAAAAGAAAGAAGGAAGGATGGTAGGAAGAAAAGGAGGAAGGAGAGAGAGAAAGAAAAAAGAAATGAAAAGAGAAAGAAAGTAAGAAAAGAAAAAAAGAAAAGAAAGAAAGAGAGAGAGGGAGGGAGGGAGGAACGAAGGAAGGAAGGAAGAAAGAGAAAGAAAGGAAGAAAGAAAGAAAATATAACCTGCTACATACAACTGCTGTATACAACTGAAAATACAACTGCTAGTGAACCTACTTATTATTTGACAACTGGTAAATAAAGGGGAAAAAATTCAAGCATATTTTCTGTCTTTCCTAAATGAACTGTTCCACTGGGTAAACAAATAGATAAGAGCAAACTTCTTTTTATAGAAGTATTCCAGCTAACAGATGAAGAAGTTATAAAAAATTACAGTATCTTCATTTCAAAAACCCAGATTAATTAATAGATCTAGGTATTAATCATCTCCAGCTGCTAAAATCATGCAATAATATCCAACAACTTTCTTGTGGAAGTACTCAACACTACCTGTGAAGTAGTCTTGCCAGAAAAATCAAACCTCACCCTCATTAAGCCTCTAGATCTAGTGACAAGTTTACAGGAAACTCAGAGGACAGAAGAACATGCTAAATGATGCCACGAACATGCAATCAGCAAAATATAGAATGTAAGAAACTACAGAACAGGCAAACAAATTTACTTAATAGATTCATTACAAGAGGGCAGAAAAGAGACGGAGGGGTTATCAATTTATTGAAAGAGACTTAGGAAGAAATATAACTCCATAGAGATAAGTGGATGTTAATTCAAATTAACTTAAAATTATATTTTTGAAGGGAGTGGAAATTGGAACACTGTATATTTAATGGAACTACAATTTTTAAAGAAATTTTACTGTGATCATAATGGTATTGTGATCATGTGTGTATGTGCATATTTAACAAAGTCATTATGTTTTGAAGATACATATGGAACTATGAGAGATGAAATAGCAACTGATATTTGCTTTAAATAATATGGAAGAGAAAACTGAAGGGTGGTAGAAAGATGAAAAAAGATTGGTTGTAATTTGAAAGAATTATTAATTCAGGGTAGTGATACATGGGAGTTTATTATTGTATTTGTCTATTTATGTTTATGTTTGAAGTTTTCCATAATAAAAGAGTTAAAATACAATATAATAGAAAATATACTAAGGATGGAATATGAATGATAAGTTCATAAATATCAGGGTATTTATCAATGCTGTGATGAAACTGTTTATGTACATTGCTATTGAAAATACTCAATAGCTAAAGTCATTAAAGTGAGCAGTTGAAACATTCAACCACGAATCAAATACCCATTTCTTTCTTCAAACACTGCTGGAAATGGTTTCGTGTCTGGAAAACTGAGTCTGTTATGTCCGCCTGAATATTTGTATAAACACAAACAAACTACCTACTTCTCTTTGCTGTGCAAACAATTGGAGGGCTTACTAATGCAATAAACCAACCTCTAGTTAAATAAACAGTCATATTTTCACTCCATCCCACTAGAAAACTGGAGGAAAAATAAAAATAGAGTTAACAATCAGTGATATGGTTTGGCTGTATCCCCACCCAAATCTCATCTTGAATTGTAGCTCCCCAAATTCCCTCATGTTGTGGGAGGGACCCAGTGGGAGATAATTGAATCATGGGGGCAGTTTTTCCCATACTGTTCTCTTGGTAGTGAATAAGTCTCAGTAGATTAGATGGTTTTATAAGGGGAAACCTCTTTTGCTTGGCTGTCATTCTCTTCTCTTGTTGGCCGCCATGTGAGACATGCCTTTCACCTTTCACCATGATTTCGAAGCCTCCCCAGCCACGTGAAACTGTGAGTCCATTAAACCTTTTTTGTTTTGTTAGTTTGAGTCTCAGATATGTCTTTATCCATGGTGTGAAAACACACTAATAAAATCAATAAACTGCACATTTCATAAAAGTAAGGATTGTAACAATTTTATTCATTGCCATATTCACAATTCTTATAACAATGCCTGGTACATAATAGATACCCTAAAAGCTGTGAATGAGTGAAAGGATGGACAGGTGGATACATAGATGGATGGATGGATGAATGAATTTCATATAAGAGAATTTCATGTAAATGTAAGTAAATCCCAATACAGTCAGACTATGAATATTTATATCTAAGTTTCAATTATTTTTAGGCTACAGTTGCATTTCTGTACTGGATAAAATAGTGCTTCTCAAAGTTTAGCATACATAAGAATCACCTGGAAGCCCGTTAATAGATTTCCGAACCCCACTGCAAATTCTGGAATTTGCCTTTCAAACAAACTCCCAGGTGATGCTAATGCTGCTGATCTGTGGAACATACTTTGAGTAGCATTAATTAAGCCAGATTTTCTCACCAACCATCTTCATCAGAATTATTGGGAAACTTTTAAAATATTCAAATTCCTAGGACTCCCCTGACACCTACTGAATCATAATTTCTGAGAGTGAGTCTGAGAAAAGTGAATTTTAAGGAGTCATTCCTACATACACTCAAGTTTCACAGTGGCCTAGATGATGCTGCCCACTAGAACTCTCTGCAGTGATGAATGTGTTCTACATGTGCACTGTCTAGCACAGTAGCAATTAGCCATATGTGGCTATGGAGAATTGAAATGTGGCCACCGTGACTGAGGAACTGAATTTTTAATTTTAGTTTAATTTAATTAATTTAAACCTGCACTTAAATTGACACTTGGAACTAGTGGCTGCCATATGAGATAGACAAGGTCTCGATTTCAAACTTTCCTTCTTGAATCTGGAGGTACCTTTAGTGGTGGCAGAAGGGGGGACCCACAGTATAGGGTTCCTAGGATCCTACTGTTTCAACCAGAGCAACTCCTCCTTAGTTACCTTGGGATGTCATTTGACATTCTGGCTTCTTTACCAACTGGAGTCCATGCCCATACTGGACATCCCTAAAGCGCCTATGAAAGAGGAATCAAAGTGTTCTGACACATTTTCAAATGAATTGCACATAGTTAACTTGATGAAGTCATTATTTATCTGCCAAACAATTAGGTGTTGAGTCAATTTTAATGCTGGCTTCTCAAGAGATTCCCAATGCAGTCACCAACTTACTATTTCATTATCCTCATAATGACTTTGTGAGTAGAAAAAAGGAATCAAGCTATTATCCCCATTTCACATGCAGAAAAACTGACTCTTAAAGAAAATGATGGGCTTGCTGAAGCCTCCCTCAGCAACTCTCTGATGAGTTGTTATTTTTCCAAGTACTTCTCATTCTCTTTGAATAAGTAATTAAGGTCTCTACATTCAAGGACACTTCAGCAGTACTTTAGAAAGCAATTTGCTTTCTGGGGCAACTACCTATCCATGAGGATGGAACTTAGGCCTTTGATGAAATGGAACAAACCCAAATTGGACTCAGACATCTTAGAATTAAAGGGCAGGTTATATTATACTATAGTATAAGTATATTATACTACAACTATAGTATAAGTATATTATACTACAACTATAGTATACTATAACTATAGTGTAAGTATATTATACTATGAGTATAGTGTAAGTATATTATACCGTAAGTATAGTGTAAGTATATTATACTATATTTATAGTATAGTATATTATACTATAATATATTATAGTATATTATACTATAATATATTATAGTATATTATACTATAATATATTATAGTATATTATACTATAATATATTTATAGTATAGTATATTATACTATAATATATTTATAGTTTCGTATAAGTATATTGTACTATATTATACTACATATTATACTATAGGCTGCAAAATAAATTAAAAAGGAAAGATGTCCACATAGGCATAGCAACACACATTAATTACATTTTTCTTTCTAAAAGTCACAATAGGGATAGAAGGAAAATTTCAGGTGGAGTAAGAGACAGGAGATTGCTGATGGAATAATAAGAATCCTTCTCCAAATGACAAATTTCAGGTCGTCCCCAGGTGATTTAGTTTTATAGCAGGATTCACTCCTGAGGCACATCCTCAACTAGATAGATTGAGACAAGACCATAGGCCATCATGAAGTCAAAGGCATAAAATTGTAATTAGCTACAAGTAGCCCAAGGAGACTTGAGAATGCTGTCAAAGTCCAAAATTTGCAAAGCCAGCTGTAGCTTCACTTTGCTTTACACAATGTAATTTGAGTTACCTACAAAGCCTAAAGGAAAGGAAAGCAAACATCTCAGAGATGAGTTCGCCCCGCTTGGAGGAAAGAAAACCCACTCTGGCTCCTTGCTTTCTTTAAACCAGAGTTTCCTCTCAATAAGAAGTAGGTAGGGAGATTCTGGTGGATGTTAGTGGGTGGAGAAGGGAGAAGTTAAAGGGAAATTGGGATAGCATCCCCTGTGTTTAAAATAGAGAACACCTCCAAGAAGAGAGGACCCGGGTAGACTTTATTCACTTAATAGACTTTAAGTGCCTGAGGACACAGTACAAACTTGTATCACATTATCAGACAGGCCCCCTCGCGGCATCAGTGTCGGCAGAGACTCATGAATATGTAAATACTGTATGTATCTTGGAAACATGCTTGACAAGAGAATAGCTAAAATGAACTGATTCTAGTTATAAGCCCATCAGCCTGCCATTCTTTATGTTTGAACAGGCAGGCTATTGCTAGGTGACAGATCATTAAGGCTATCTACTCAGTCAGCGGAAATGAAGAAATAATTTGTTCCTAATAACCTTCAGATGACCTCCCAGGCAAAAGGGAGTCTTTAAAGTGCTGTCTCTGCTGATACATCTCAGGCGGGAGGGTGGGGTTCTTCTGGCCCTGCAGTCAGAGCAGGGTGGCTGGTGAAACAGATTAATAAACACCTACTGACAGGGACATAGCAGGAAAAGATCTCATCACCTGCCATTATGGGGCTGATGAATAATTCAGAGCTCTCCATCAGAGCCGAGAATTTCAGGCTACGCTGTGCTCTACACTTGCAGGGATGGGGAAGCATGAAGGTGCTCATTGCTGGGATTAAATGGGGGCCCAGGAAATTCACTTCTGCTGCAGACTGTGTGGGCATCACAAGGGGTCGGGGAAGCAGGCATGAAAGAAGATTTGCCTCTTTGGAAGGTGGCCAGGCAGGTTTAGGGGCCAAGAGCCAGCAGGAACCTCCTCAAAGATTCCTGACTGTTATGAAATTTTGGTGGCCAGTGCAGACCCCCTGGCACTTATGTGTCCACCACTATAGTCAGAAAAAGAGGCCGCAGCTCTTGTTTCCTTGCCTGCTGGTGGGTTCCAGAAGAGCAGGTAGGTCAGTCTCCTGGATGTGCTCCTCACTCCTTGAGCACTTCTTCATACCCCCATTTCTGCTCTCTCCCTGTGTATGAGAAAATATTTGCACTGTGATCCTTGTGTAACAGATTTGGGGTCAGCTGGCTTCTATGGGGAATCTCAGGACAGTGTCTAACTACCAGCTGTGTGATTCTGACCACATTCTATTCTTTCTGGGACTCAGTTGCCTGGTCTATAAAACGGGCTGAATCATATCTGACTCAGACAATTATTGTAAGGATTAAAAAGAGGTACACGTAGAAAGGCCTAGCAGAGTACCTGGAACCAAGCACATCCCACTTCATGCCGGAGACAAATGTCTCCCCCTAATAATTGTTTTTTTACTTGGAACGAGGCAGGAACCAGACTGGACATGCAAATTTGGTAATTCAAGGACTTAAATAAAAGAGGAGTTTCTATAGGTGATAGCATGACTTAGCAAACCAGCAAGGGATAGGAACATGCCCTAGGACTAATAACCGCAGGGATCACTTAGCCTTGTTAGGCCTCAAGGGGAAGAAGGACAAGGAAAATTTGCTACTTGACAGAAGCCTTTCATAAAAGGTCACAGCCAACCATGGTGACCCAGCAGGGAGGGAGCACAGGACAAATATCCCACCGTACTTTCCTCCTGCCCCAGTCTTCTGCCTGGGCTTCCTTTTGGCTGAACTCATCTGGACCCCAGGCAAGAGGCCTGTTGATGGGTTGATAAGCCTCCTGGGCACAGAGCAAGGTGACAAAGGGTGGGAATTGAATCTGGAGGGATAAGAGGAAGAGCTGCAATTTACTATCTGCGCGATGTGACTATTGGCACTTCTCCATCTGTGGTAACTTTCAATGTGTGTTGGATGAATTAAAAACATAGCAAGAGAAAGGACAGGGTCCATGCACTTTAGGAGCCTTTAAACTAGTTGAGGGTAGAGGGGGAAGGAGAATAGGAGAGAGAAAGAGACAGAGGAAGGGAAGAAAGAAAGGAAGAATTTGAATAGTTGTAATGAAAAAGCACTGATTTTAGAGACAAAAAATTTTAGATCATCACTTAAATCATTGCTTATCTTTTATTTACTAAGACACTTCTCCACCTTTCTGGTTCCATCATGTATAAAATGGAAACTTTGGAGGACCTGATATCACAGGTCTTTCCTAGCTTGGAATTCATGACTTCAAGTGTGGTCATAGGGTAGTTCCACCAATACTTTTCCTTCCTCAGCACCTGAGGCAAGCATGGCCTGAAAGACAAAGATTGTCATTCCTCAGAACTCAGAGTTAACACTTCTCTTCCTAAATTTGAAATTGATTGAGAGCTCAGCATGCCTTTGGTGAACTGTGTATGTCATCCAAAGACTAACAATCTCATGTATTCAAGCAAGGTTGAGCTTTGCTGGGCTGGAGCTTATTTGTATTGGTCAAGTGTGGGAGAAAAAAATGTGATACCCCATTCCTAAGAGATAAGCTGAGAAAAGCCTCTGGCCAAAAGCTAGAAAAACTGTGGATCTTGTTGAGAGTCAATCATCTCTTATGAAGCACCATTTTAAAGAGTATTGTTAAGTGGCTTAGAGATAAAGTGCCTTTTCAGAAACATTTGGTTTCAAGAGAGAAAGTGAAAATTGGGAGGCGTTAGGTAATTGGAGGGCTGAAAGGAGGCAGAAAATGAAAGCAGAGCAGGTAGAGAAATGAGCAGAACTGGAAAGGAGGAGGCAGAGCTGTGTTAGAGATAGACCACGCACAGCAGGAGAGGACCCTAAATAGGATGCAACAGAAAGTCTGAGTCATCCACATTTTCTTCCATTTGGATCATTCTCATTCCTAATTTTGGGTACAATCAGTCCTACTTTTGTATTGCACCCTAAACTATGAGGAATATAGCATGCTAGAGAAAGATTAGCAACAGCTTTCAGCTACCCTTAAAGAATGGGCTATTTAATTATTTGATTCAGGAACAGCATGCAATTCATTCACTCATTACTTTATATTTTCAAGATATATTTATTGAGTCCCTATTAGGATCCTTAAAATCTTCTGGAAATATATTCGTGACCTACATAGATACCATGGTCAAGGGAAGTCTCTGAGTATTAAATGATAAAGAAGAGCCAGCCATAAGAGGATCAGCAGAAGGAGCATCCCAGGCAAAAGGAGAAACACATGCAAAGCCCTGGAAGCCTGGCCAAGCTTTGCCTGTCATGGTCACTAATTATACTGATGAGAGTGTATTTGAAAAAAGTTACTGCCACAGGGTAGAGCCCAGAGGCAAGATTTACTAAAAACAAACAAACAAACAACAACAACAACAACAAACAGTTACCTTCAGATAATAAGCAACGTGGAGAAGGTTGCATAGCCCAAACAGAAATAGCACATCACCTGCTCACATAGCCCTTCTTTTCTTTTCTACATGGCTTATTTCTGTATGTGGATTGGAACTTGGAGAGAACACCAGAATGTTTTCTGGGCCTTTGACATTTTTTCTCAAGAGTTTGTTTCCGATACTTTCAAAAACATTGTCTCTCTTCTGAATACAGAAAAGAGGAAGGCATGCTTCTTTAGGGACGTATCTGAGTACGGATGAGTGTGTGTATTTCTGGAGAAGTTCCACTGATCATTTCCATTTCTGTTTGGGCTATCCAACCTTCTCCATGTTGCTTATTATCTAAAGGTACCTTACCTGTTTGTTTGTTTGTTTGTTTGTTTGTTTATAGTAAATCTTGCCTCTGGGCTCTATCACGTAGCAGTAACTTTTTACAAATATAGTGTCATCAGTATAATCAGGAGCCATGACTCCTTTAAACAAGACAGTTATTTGAGGTAAATAATTATACTTGAATGTGATGAAGAAGTTTAGCCAAAGAAAGCAAGGAAGGAAAAGAATAAAGGTGAACATGAATTTATAAAGAACGTCACAAGGGAAAGCAGTGTTTTGTTTTGTTTTTCCTTCTTTCCTTCCCTAGTGACAAAGCTATGTCATTTGAGAGAAAGATGAAGAGCCTATTACACCAATGGCGTTCAGATGTCTGTTATGAAGGAAAGTGATCCCAGGCAGAGTCAGGGAAAGTAGATCCCAAATAGGGTGACCATTTGTTCTGGTTTGCTGGGAGAGTCCTAGTTTCCACCTGTTGTCCTGGTGTACTTGCTAACAATGTTCTCCCTTTGCTTTCAAAAGTGTGCTTTTTGGATGTTAAATAATATGGTCTCTCTCACTTAAACCTGCCTCTTCCACTAAGCAGGTACATGTCTCTGGGTAAATCTGTAAGTCTCTGAAGTCTCTGGACCTCAGTTTCTCCAGAGTTTGTATGACATTGTGACTAACATGTTCTTTAGCCTAATATTCTATGGTTCCACTAAGGCCAAGAGAAGAAAAGTTAGAGTTTGTAGAAGGGGATGTGGAATGTATTTGATTTGAATTAAAGAATATCAGTGATTTCTGAGGGATATATTTGCCTCCTTATTTAGTACAAATGCCTCTGGCTTACCCTGTGATCTTGACCCCGTGTAGGCCTAGACTCGTGTGTGTTTTTGTCTAAGTTTTTAACAAAATAGTTTAAGAAGTTAAAAAAAAACAGTATAACACATTTTAAAAATAGAAAGAAGCTTATACAGTAAGGACATAAAGAAAGACTATATTTTGGTAAAGCTATGCATTTTATTTATGTTTTAAGCTAAGTGTTATTACAAGAGTCCAAAAGTTAAAATTGAAAAGATTATAAATTTAAAAATTACAGTAAGCTAAGGTAAATTTATTATTGAAGAAGGAAAATATTTTTAATACATTCAGTGTAATCTAAATGTAGAGTGTATATGAAGTCTACAGTAGTGTACAGTAATGTCCTAAGCCTTCACATTCACTCACCACTCACTCATTGACTCACCCAGAGCAATTTCTAGCTTGCAAGCTCCATTTATGGCAAGTGCTCTAACAGGTATACCATTTTTTATCTATTACACCATATTTTTACTGTACCTTTTCTATGTTTAGATATGTTTGGATACACAAATGCCATTGTGTTACAAGTGTCTACAGTGTTCAGCGCAGTCACATGCTATACAGGTTTATGATCTAGGAGCAACCTAGTTAGATTATAGACCTAGGCCCATAATCTGGGCCATACCATCGAGCCTAGGTGTGTAGTAGGCTATACCACCTAGGCTTATGTAAATACACTCTATGACAGAATCACCTACGGACGCATTTCCCAGAACATAACGAACATATCATTAAACAACACGACTGTACTTCTAAGCGAAATTTCATAGAATTAAGTGTACATGTTGATACATTTCTTCAGTGCTTCATTAGGCTCTTTGTTAGCCATAGACTTACTAGCTTATCCCTGCTGAAAATGATTTCTTTCTTTCCAAATAAGCAGGTAGAATGACATGGGTGTAAAATACTCCTAATCCAGTCGTGTCCCTCCTCTTTCTCAGAAGGTTTTTGCTGTATGTACTGTACAACCAGAAGATGACAGTTCAGTGAAGGAAAAGGTGTGTTTACCTCAGGAGAGAGTGTCTTTATGACACTGATCTGCTCTGATGAATCCACTAATGTGAAATTTCTGACCCAATAGGCAGTGATTGCACAGCTCTGAGACTCTTCTCATTATTCATGAAATATGTGCTGCATGGCGTCAGTGCTCTCCCTGCAGACTTGCTGCCAAGCAATTACTCATTTCCATCACTTAGCTTTTTTATTATTATTATTTTTCAGTGGGTGTCTATATATTCAGCACACTTCAAGAAGCAAAGCACAGTCCCAGAATGAAAATGATGCTTGTCTTGTTTGATTTTAAATAGAAAAGCACTTTCAAGTCCTTAAAAATTGATGTTGTTTTAAACTTACAACAAGCAGTAAGGGAAACCGGTAGCTGCAGAAATAAATGGAAAGCAATCCTGAGTATTTCCACTGTTATACATATTTGCTACCAAGAGATGCTGGGAGGACTATCTTATAGTTCCTAATGTATTTCCCTGACTTCCCCTAGGAACCCTGAAGAGGAACAATGAACCAGGAATGGCGACAGAGCTCTTATTGTGCTCCTTTGCCAAAGGCAGAGTATCCCTGTGCAGTGCAATGGTCCATGCTTGAAAAAGGGACAGGCTCCAGGAACTGTGTCCCTTTCATATCAAAATGTTTGCATGTTAAGTTCTTGCAGAGACAAAATCTAATGTGAAAGAGTGGCCGTCTTTTGCTGCTATGTGACATAATCTGTGCAGAGCACTTGCCTCCCTGTCGTCATCACCATGGAGGAATATTCCAACCCTAGAAGTTGTCCCAGAAGATTTTTTTTTTTGGAACTGACAAAACTTTATTAAACATGAGATCCTCAGTTGTAGACTCCAGTCCAGTCCTCCTGGGTGTGGTAAAAATCTTCTCATATTCAATGGTTAATTACAGTGATGGCCCCAGCTCTTCACAGTCCCTGTATCCAGCCTTTCCCACGTGAATGTGTAGTTCCTCACTGAAAAGGCAGAGTCTCTCTCTCCATCTCTCCAATGTGAACTGGTCTTATGACTTGCTTGGCCAATAGAATGTGCAAAGGAGATGGCGGGCAATTTTTAAGACTACACCTCCAAAGTTCTTGCATGTTGCCACTTGACCTATCTTGGACCCTTGCTGTTGCCATGGGAGCATGCCCAGGCCAGCTTGCTAGAAGACAAGAAACATGGAACAGCTCATCTGCCCTAGTTGCCCCAACCAAGGCCAGAGAGAACAGCTGACCACCAGCTGACCCCCTAAATACATGAGTTAGTCCAGTCTAGGTTAGCAGCGCCACCTAGCCTGCTAGTCACCCCAGCTGACCCCAGATATGTAAAGCATTTCTATTATAAATAACGATTATAAGGTTTTGTAACTAGAAGCTGTCACATAAATAACAGACTCATATCCCACCAAGAAATTATTACTTTCCTTTTTTCACCTCTCCCACCATGCCTCACCGTGGTAGATTTTGTTGGCTTTGGTTTTTCACTTTTCTTCCGTTTCTTTTATTTAGTCCACTTACTATTAAGTACATATCACTGTACTAGACAACATGGTTAATACAGAGACTGGTGAATCAGAGAACTTTCTCTCAAAGAGTTCTCATTCTAACACAGTAATTCTCAATATTTTTTATCTTGACACTTAATGGATGGCATTAATATGTGCAACACATTCTCAAGAGCAAACGCAGAGTTATGAACAATTTCTGATGCATTTGCTTTTTCTATATCCATGTCTCCTGTGCCTAAGAAATTGCACTTGAGTGCTAGTGAATGAAAGCAGCATTAAGGAGTTTGAAACATATCATAGCTGTCACCCTGAATCATTTGTATGTTGTTATTTTACCTACTATTAGTTATAAATTACTTACAACCCACTTCACTGCTGATTACTACATCCTGGGTTTTGATGTCTCAGATGAGAACAACTGGCCTAGTGAAAGGAGAATGCTGACATCCGAGGCATTACCTGCAATCCAAAGCAGAGTGATAGAAGGGTTTAGCAGAAATACTCAGAGGGGACACAAAAAGGAATAACACATTCTGACTCGGGCATATAGGGTGGCTTCCCAGAAGACTTGACATCCATCCGACCTAAACCCAGGGTTTCAACAGAGACTAAATCACTTCATTAGTGAAAGAGCACTCTTTATCCCATCTCCTCCAAACCCAGATGTTCCCCAATTCTTTGACTGAACTCAGTGGAGGCTGACATTTCAATTAGAGCAAAGAAATTCCATGTGATTGCCACACCTTCCTGAGATAGGTGACAGGAAGGTAACTCTTCAGAATTCAGCTTCCATGACTCTGTCACTGTGTCTCCCCCAAAAGGATATTCAAAGAGTCAGCCTCCCTCTCTTGCATTTCTGGACAAAAGACTAAGTCAGGCCAGATTCACCAGTTCTCTATCATCTGTCAAATGGCAGACCTGGGACAAACATGGTTTTCTTCTCCCCGGCCTAATGTTCTTTCAACTTTATTGAATGTGCGATGATCTTAAAGGTCCCTTTTAACCCTGGCTTCTGAATCATGTTTTCTTTTGAGGTCTTGCCTACCAGTCTAAAGGATTTATAGACACCGTCCCTCCCATCTCTGCTTCTGAGTCAAAGCTGTTCATTTCAGAGGCCTTACAGATTCCAGAAGACTCTATTTTAAGAAAAGCTCTTTCCCTGTTTCCTCCTCTCCTGTCTATTCTAGCAAAGTGTGATCACTGGGTTTCATTCTACTGCACAGTTTTCCCAAGTGGCTTTTCCATTCTGTGATAGCAGAGGAGTAGGAAACAGCTCCCCACTGGAAGTAGGTGCCACAATGAGAGCAATAAAGTTCTACAGAACAGTATTGCATAAAGAAGATGGCTTGGAAAGGTGTGTTCTTTCATGTAGGTTGAAAAAAGGGAGCTTCACTGCCAGATAGGGAAGTTGTGTGGAGCCTTTGCTCCTGTCTAGGAAAATCACAGTGAAGACTTTTAAGGTTTAGAAGTAAAGCTAGGCCATCCTCTGCAGTTAACTATTCTTTTGAGAAAGAGCTGCTGGCTTGCTACTCAGCCCTAATAGGGACTAAATGCTTGATTACAGGCTGTAATCTGCAGATTTACAGAATACTTTGTTACCATTATGGCATTGCACACAGAAGTGCTTTTAACCAGAGAACTCATGAGCAGAGTGCAGTCTGACACTCCAGTATATAGTTGGAGAGGCATCCTATCATCAAGTGGGAATGATGTATGTGAAACTCTTCATCAGCACATGACTCAGATTATTACAGTTCCTACTCTTGCTACATTCCCTCTTTTCTCTTAACCCACCCCTATGGCTTTATTACAAGTTCACTATGACCAGCTGATAACGAAAGAAGGAAAAAATCCCAGGCCTGGTTTACAGATGGTTCTGCAGGATAAGCTGCAAGAATCTAAAAGTAGATGGCTGTTACACTACAGTCTCACTTAGGGGGGTTCCTGAAGGCAGTGGTAAGGGGATGTTCTGCCAACAGGCAGAACTTCCAAACAATGCACTGATTATTCATTTTTGCCTGGAATAAGATAGAACAAGGTGTAGAACCAAACTGATGAAAGGTAAGTGACTAATGGTCTGGTTGGAATGCCAGGGACTTGAAGGAATACCACTTAAAAATTGGTAACAAGAAGGTCTGAAGAGATGTATGTGATAGATCTCTCATATTAGGCACGATGTGAAAACATGTTCATATCTCACAAAAGAGGAACCTCAGCAGAAAGGGAATTTAATAATCAGATGGGCAAGATGACCTATTCTTGCAGGTCTTAGATGACCCATGTGTTGGTAGATATCTGTCAGCCTCTTTTCTGAGCCACCCTGTCCTTGTCCAATGGGCCGAAAAACATAGTGGTCATATCAACAGACATAGAGGTTATGCATGGACTCAACAGTGGACTTCCACCGACCAAGGCTACAGCCCTCGCTCCAGGCCCTCTCCCCATTGCTGGCTGTGCACCACGGAGGCAGTCACCATGCAGGGACAACAGCTCTCCTACAAGTTTCTGGAGCTCCCTTCAGTGTCCCACTGGGATGGTAGGATGTGTGGGCTTCTTGTATTTCTCTCTAAGCTCTGACATCAGGAGCTTGCCAGTGTGCATCACATATATTAGCAATCTGATCCTTCAACTTTCATTTCCAGATCTTCGCTTCCCCAGCAGGGGGCCACGTTTGTATAATGTCTAATTCCTAAAATGAATCTCCTATTCCTCTAATACTAATGGGGGCTTTGTTTCCCTGACTGAATCCTGGCTGACAAAAGGGAAGTAGGAAGTTAAAGTAACATGCATTTCATCCAACTGAGGTCAGTTACGATTGCTAGCTTTTCAATTTGCAACCTGTTTGTGTAGTTTGTCCACAGTCTTGAAAGCGAGGAGTAGGATGGAATGGGATTCCTATGCATAGAATGAAAAATAAACACTGGAAGGAAATGCCTCAAATCCAAAATAATGATAATAATGACTTTCTTTTGGTGGTGAGATTGTGCATAATTTATGTTTTCCTTTTACTCTTCTGCTACAGAATTTCCAAACTTTTATAATAAATGTACTTTATTAGTGGAAAAAATAACAAACTTCATTTTGAAAAAAAAATTTTTAATGTGCAGGTTACTTGATGACATATACATACACTAGATCATAACACAACATCTATTTGTTGAATAGGGTTTAATTAATAGCTTTGCATCCAGTGTATACTTATAATGAGGTTACCAGTTCAAAAAAAATTTAGTTTTCAGTATCTTAAGCAATAAATAAAACTAAATGGCTAGTGAGGCTCCTTCAGCTACAAGAAGAGGCTTTCTAAGTCTCAAAGTATGGTGATTTATTGTAAGGACACATATTACATTAAGATTGCCGGAATTTTTTATTGCCCCAAGTTTAATGGAGGTGCAGAGTACACAGGGGCCTCTTAGAGCCTGGGTCTGACAATATCTCTTGGGAACTTGAGAGAAAGTTAGGGGTCTTCACTCAAATAGTGTACTAATTAATAGATGGTTTGGCTTTTCTCATGTATTTCTCTGTGTGTGTGTGTGTGTGTGTGTGTGGTTGCTTATAAGGAAAATTAGATCATTTCTTAGAATACCTTAATCCTTTGCATATTGCCAGTACTTTATCTCATAGACAATGGGAAGCTATGGTGGAGTTTGAAGCAGAAAACTTAACTATTCAAGTCTGAGATCGGGATTAATTATTAAAAGCTCAGGTAGCAGTGTAAAAAGAGAAAAACTCCATAGGCAGAAAGGCCAACTAAGATGTTATTGTGAAAATCTAGGCAAAGGAATAATAGCTAACTGACTCAAGGAACCTGCAAGAAAAACTAAGAATTATGTTGGAGAAACTAATGAAAGTGTCATGTTAGCATAGTTAAAATCTATTTGTTTGACTTTAATAAAAGGCTACATTGTTCTGGAGAAGAGCAAAGAAGGATTTGCCTTGCTTTTAGCCAGGCTAAGAACACATTTCTTCTTACCTATCTGACAAAGCAACCTGATGATACATGATAATATGATTACTACCCCTGCATGAGGGGAAAACATTGATTGGCTGAATGCATTAATCATCCTGGACTGGGTTGTGCTGCAGTAGCAAATAACCACCACATCAAGGCTGAAAACCACAAGGCTAATTTCTCTCTCAGATTATAGTCCATCATGGGTCAGCTGGGGGCACTGCTCTTTGGCAGCCTTGTGCTCCAGGATCAGAGCAGCTACCATCTGCCATCATTTGCTTTTCACTATGCTAGTTGGAAAGAGAGAGCGACCAGTCACATACCAGTTTTTAAAGCATCTGCCTGGAGTGGAATACACCACTTCCACTCACATTCCATTGGCCAAAGTAAATTATATGGCCATACCCCACTTCAAGGAGCAGAGCAGTGCAGTACTGTATGCCCAGTTAGAACCAGAAATCTTTCTGTGAATGGATACTAATGTCTATTCCCATTGCATATGGCTTCATCATTAGTAGTATTATATTGGCTGCCTTGAATCTCTTCAACTACCCAGAGATAAGGAAAAATATTTTAAAGTAAGACCCTACCCACAGCAGCAGGCAGACTTAGTGAGGCAGTCTCACTAAGCACAAACTTAGTGAGGAAGCCCCAGGGTCTCAACTATTTATAGTTGCAAACCCCCAAGACATTTCCTGATAGATTATGGATATACCGTACACTAATAGCCTTAGTAGAATTTCCGTTCTGGCTTCTGTCTTGTCAGAAATCTTCCCTGCGGTCTACCTAGGGCCTCCCAAGCCATACCGAGGGCTTGTTCTTTACCTTCTGCCCTGCTGTGCACAACGAGTGTTAAGCAGCTGTCCTCTCCCACCTCAGGGAGGGCTGTGCATCCACAAGGCGCTGTTAGTGCGGCAGCATATGCTAGTGGAGCACTTGGGATGCAGGCTGGATGGAAAACAGGGGCTTAATTGAATTAGACGCACAAACTCTGGATATTTTTGTCTGCAATCTTTATAGCCCCCTGTCTGTTTGCCGGGGAAAATCTGTCTACTTTCACATGATCTGCTAGCATTTGGGATTTGTTCCCCGCACCTTCTACTAAATCCAATAGCCATGTCTTATTCCCTTGCATTCTCACATTCTATAAACCCAAGCAAAGAAAGCCTTTAAAAATAGTTCTGCACTCCTCATCAGAAATAGACATAAGTAGTAGTGCTGAGTATGAAAAAGGGCCTGAGGGCATCCTGCTTGCTGCATTCCACCTTGCTTTGCACCTGCCAGCCTGGTAAGCAAGCAGTCTCACTTTCCTGGTGATAGGAGCAGTCACGGTGTCATTTAAGATACAGATCACCCAGCCTATCCTGGGGAAAATATAAATCAGAAGGTCTCGATAGGGTCCAGACATTTATAAACACTTGAAATGAGTCTTACTGTTGAGTGAAGTTAAGGAACAATGGCCAGTGTTTCTGCCTTCCTCTTAAAACACTTGAAAGTCTTTCAACTTCAAAGCTTCAAAACTGGAGAATGATACCACAAAACTACTTAAATAACCTCAACCCAATATACTTTCTCCTGTTATAAAACTTTTTCAGCCTCTATGCATATCTGGTGTACTTTCATATAATTTTATATTGTACAATATGGAGCTATTGTCTCCAGCTGTTTCACTGTGTATGTTTAGTTTCTCCCTAAAAGGGCAAATTCCCTAAGGTCACGCCTGGGGCCTCTCCTTGATTTGTCATCCTTTTCCCTCCTCCCACATCTACTTGCATATCTATCTTATCCATCTATCTATATCTACATGCATATTTGTATCTACATCTAGAACTACAGCTATATCCATCTTCCTTTTAGAATGTAAATTCCATGAAATCACAAGTCTTGCCTTGTAGGTCCAATTAGAAATAAAGTTTTGAACACATCTGAGACATATCAATGTCTGTTGAATTACCTTAAAAGATGTAATTGTTGCTGCCTTCTTTCATTGTGCTTTACCAACATGATTATTCCCTGTTTCCTTCTTTTCATCCTCTTTCCAATCCCTGCTCTCTGGCCCTTGTCTAGACTCCCCTAAAGAGCATTTATCTAGTCCAATGGATAGAAAACAGAAGCTAAGAGCTTATGACAAATAGTGTGCAGTTTTTATTTTTGGCTGTCCACATCTATTCCTCCAAATTTTGTTAACAGCAGCAAAGAACCATCTTAGCATCTGTATGGAGGTGAGACTGACCCAGACTTGACCGATGAGCATATTCCTTTGCCTCAAGGATCTTTTTCAGGACTAAGGATACAACCCTGATTAGAATCAGGGTTTGGGATTTTTGCCGGGACTTCGGGAAAAACTGGCTTTTGTATTGCTGAGGTTGCTAGCTGGAGAATATGAGAGTAGGCTAGAGTTTCTGGGAGCTCTCATGTGGAGACAGCCTGCCTGATAATAACAGAAACACAGAGAAGAACAGGGCAATGTGCTGGCCAGAGACGCAGGCAGGTATGGAGAGTCAGGGCAACATTGCTGAACAGGGCCATGTGATGCATGTTCTTTTTTATCCAAATATTGACTGTGGACAAGGCTCAACTGTGGCAGTCATAGCAGACTGAGTTTAAAAATGAAAGTGGCAGGGGTAGTTTTCTCTGCAGGAAATATGCTGCCCTGGTGTTCCCCACACACATGGCCAGGTAACCTCTTGCTTCCCTTTATTGATATCACTCAGAGACTTTCCTAAATGCCATCCCATTCTCTTTTTATACACTGCACTCATGTTACTATGCTGTCTGCAATAGACTTGTGTTCCCCTATAGTCTGTGAGCTCCTTGAGAGCCAAGGTCAGATTTTCCATGTCTTGTACCCCCTATAACTAACACCATACCTGGAGGTGTTCAATGCTCAATACACAAGGGCTGCATGAGGAAGTGAATGCATATAGTAGATTAGAGAGTTCAACTCAAGGTTTCTTGACCTGCAAATCCAAGGCACATGTCTCCAATAAAACTTAGAGCTACTAAGACAAAAATGCTTCTTGCTTTCTTGACATTACTCCTGCAGGGGAGAGCCTAATAGGAACTGAAGTTGTTGGCCCTACTCCCTCTCCACTCAGATGGCAGCCTCTGGCCAATTTGTGAGAAGACTTGCCGCTGAGAGGCAGACAGCAGCTTTCAAGCTGCTGCCAGCTGGGCCATTTCTCCCCAGGTCTCTAAGAGGCTGGGAGAGATGGGGCATGATATTAAGCCAGGCCCACTGCTCTGCTTATTGGAGGATACTGAAGGCAGCTCCAATGCCCCACTGCACCCTGTGGGAGGCAGAAGGAGAGCATTTTTGTCCCCAAAGGGAGAGGACAAAGGGATGAGGGAAACAGAAAGCAAAGAAGTCTTTTGTTTTCATTTTATTTTTAGCATCTACCCCCAAGGAAACTGGCAGCAGCCATCCATCTGCAAGTATATGGAACCACTGGTTGGAAATGCAGGCTGCGGCACCAGTAACTGGCTTCTTTCTTTTTGTTTTCTTCTTTTTTTCCTCATGTAATAATGTTTCCCTCCAATTCCTAGAAAAAGTTGATAAAATAACTGTTTTCATTTGAGAAATATTTTGACAAAAACAATCAAAAGGCCAGTTTCCCCCAGTAACCAATTTCTATTACAAAGTAAGATTTCCACAAGGTTTTTCTTCCCAAGGGGTGAGGCTGACCTTACATTACTTCACAGAAACCCAATTGACTCCTGTGAAGTCACCATATTATCTCGTATCTTCTTTTTACCTAGGCTACCTTTCATCTTTCAACTTATGTTGAAATTGCATCCAAAGTATATATAACCTGTTGCAAACAGGATTGTGGTCATGAAACAAATGTTGTACCTAAAAGTAAATGCCAGTGAACACAATTCAGACAAGTGGATGCAAGTTTCTTTCCTTTCAGCAAAGATTTTGATGAATAAGACCTCTTCTTAGGTAAATATCACTCACTTTCCCCGTGTCATCTTCTCAGCTGTACTAGGTTTACTCCCTTTTACTGCCTGCCTTGAGGGAAAAGTCTAATAAAAGTTTATATGTAGCAAATCAAAATGGAAAAAGTTCATAGGATATGGAGAAAGCCCAACTCCACAGCACTAAAGAAAGAGGTAACACTTGTGCAAATACAGTGCGTGATCGGCTCCTCTGATCCAGCTCTTGAGGAAGAGAAGATAAATAGGATTCCTATCAGGTGTGCCCAATTGTTAAAGATCTAGCATCTCATTCTATTCTCTGGAAAGTATGCTTACAAAATACAAGCTAATCTCCAAGGGGTACTTGCACGCACTTCATGAATGTTAACAATTTTCTAATCACTACTATGATGTTCATATAATGGCTTCCATTAACAAAACAACGAATTTTGCAACAGTGCCCTACAATTGTTTGATGCCTCTTGGTATTTCCATCTCATGACAGTAATGAAAAAGGATTGCATATATTACTTGATATTTTGAGGTAATTATATTCAGTTGCTATAATACACAGAGTTGGCTTTAATGGAAATTCCATTAATAGTGATAACAATTTGTATCATTTGATCTCAGAAACAAGAATGCTGCTTTATATGTCTATGTTAATGCAAAATTTGCAAAGTGGCATTGACATTTGCTAAGATGTGCATTTCAGAGACATGTGGAATTAAGCTAGGTGAGACCCTGAAACAAATGGCCAGTTTAGATAATACACTCAAGTCTCACAACTTGAGTGGAAAACAAATGGAAGGTGTTGCTATTGCTGATCACGTGTATCTTCCTTTCCTTCCCCTACAGAAAATGTTTCTCAAATGGGTAAGTCGTAGCATTGGCTAAAATTTATACTTCACAATCCAACCAATACAAATATCAATGGTAAACTGTACATATATCTCATTTTTGCCATTTTTTAATTTTTAACTTTCCTTGTTATTGATGATAATAATAACTAGTTTTAGGCACTTATGTAGCCAAATATTAATACTCATGACACATGATTAAGTAGGTATCATCATATCAATATAATGAATGAGGGCATAGAAAAAAAAGGATTAGAAAGAAGGCACAGACAGAGATATATTGTCTGATTCACACCAGCCTGCAAGAGTGAATTGTGTATATCCCTCTCAACTTTGTGTTCAGTGAAATCACATTGGTAGTTTGAAACAGGCCACTGTGAAAGTATTTACAGCACAAAAATTGTCAAGTCCTTTAAATCAGCACATCCCCTGTATTAGTCCACTCTCGTACTGCTATAAAGAACTGTCTGAGACTGGGTAATTTATAGAGCAAAGAGGTTTAATTGACTCACAGTTCTGCATGGCTTGGGAGGCCTCAGGAAACTTACAATCATGGCAGAAGGGGAAGAAAACATGTCCTTCATCCCATGGTGGCGGGAGAGAGAAGTTCAGAGCAAAGTGGGGAAAAGCCCCTTATAAACCCATCAGAACTCATGAGAACTCACTATCACAAAAACAGCATGGCGGAACCACCCCCCATAATCTATTCACCTCCTACGAGGTCCCTCCCATGACACGCGGGGATTATGGGAACTAGAATTCAAGATGAGATTTGGGTGGGGGCAGAGCAATACCATATCATTCTATCCCTGGCTCCTCCCAAATCTCATGGCCTCACATTTCTAAACACAATCATGCCTTCCCAACAGTCCCCCAGAGTCTTAACTCATTCCAACATTAACTTAAAAGTCCATGTCCAAAGTCACATCTGAGACAAGGCAAGTCCCTTCTGCCTATGAACCTGTAAAATCAAAAGCATATTAGTTAATTCCTAGATAAAATGGGGGTGCAGGCATTGGGTAAATACACCTATTCCAAATGGGAGAAACTGGCCAAAACAAAGGGGCTACAGGCTCCATGCGTGTCAAAATCCAATAGGCCAGTCATTAAACCTTAAAGTTCCAAAATGATCTTTGACTCCATGTCTCATAGCCAGGTCACGCTGAAGCAAGAGGTTGGCCCCCATGGCCTTGAGCAAGTCTGCCCCTCTGGTTTTGCAGGCTGTAGTGCCCCTCCCAGCTGCTTTCACAGGTTGGCATTGTCTGTGGCTTTTCCAGGCATATGGTGCAAGCTGTCAGTGGATCTACCATTCTGGGGTCTAGAGGAGGAGGACAGTGACCCTCTTCTCACAGCTCCACTAGGCAGTGCCCCAGTGGGGACTTTGTCAGGGCTTCAATCCCACATTTCCATTCCACACTACGCTAGCAGAGGCACTCCGTGAGGGTTCCACCCCTGAAGCAAACTTCCACCTGGATATCCATGTGTTTCCATACAGCCTCTGAAATCTAGGCAGAGGTTTACCAACCTCAGCTCTTGACTTCTGTGCACCCACAGGCCCAACACCATGTGGAAGCTGCCACAGCTTGGGGCTTGCACCCTTTGAAGCAATGGCTCAAGCTATATCTTGGCCCCTTTTAGCCATAGCCAGACTTGAAGCAGCTGAGATGCAGGGCACCATGTCTCAAGGCTGCATAGAGCAGAGGGACCCTGGGCCTGGCCCACAAAAATCATTTTTCCCTCCTGGGCTTCTGGGCCTGTGATGGGAGGGTCTGCTCTGAAGTTCTCTGGCATGCCCTGGAGACATTCTCACCATTGTCTTGGTGATTAACATTTGACCCTTTGTTACTTAAGCAAATTTCTGTAGCCAACCGAAATTTCTCCCCAGAAAATGGGTTTCTCTTTTCTACCACATCATCAAGCTGTAAATTTTCCAAACTTCTGTGCTCTGCTTCCTCTTGAAAGCTTTGCTGCTTAGAAATTTCTTCTGCCAAGTACCCTCAATCATCTATCTCAAGTTCAAAGTTCCACAGATCCCTAGAGCAGGGGCACAATGCCACCAGTCTGTTTGCTAAAGCAAAGTGAGAGTGACCTTTGCTCCAGTTCCTAAGAAGTTCCTCGTCTCCATCTGAGACCACCTCAGCCTGGACTTCATAGTCCATATCACTATCAGCATTTGGTCAAAGCCATTCAACAAGTCTCTAGGAAGTTCCAAACTTTCCCATTTTCCTGTCTTCTTCTGAAACCTCCAAACTGTTCCAACATCTGCCTATTATCCAGTTCCAAAGTTGCTTCCACATTTTCAGGTATCTTTACAGCAGCATCCACTACTCCCAGTACCAATTTACTGTATTAGTCCAGTCTCATGCTACTATGAAGAAATACCCAAGACTCTGAAATTTATAGAGAAAAGAGGTTTAATTGACTCACAGTGCTGCATGGCTGGGAGGCCTCAGGAAACGTATAATTATGGTGGAAAGGGAAACAAACATATCCTTTTGCACATGGTGGCAGGAGAGAGAAGTGCAGAGCGAAGTGGGGAAAAGCCCCTTATAAACCTATCAGGTCCCATGAGAACTCACTCACTATCCCAAGAACAGCATGGGGGAACCACCTCCACAATCTATTCACCTCCCAAGAGGTCCCTTCCACAACATTTGGATATTATGAGAACTAGAATTCAAGATGAGATTTGGGTGGGGGCACAGCCAAACCATATCATACTCCCTACCCCCAAAAGCTGATTGTTAAACATTTATCAGTGTACCACTGCTGACAAAACTAGTGAGTGGCTGAATTGAGATTTCAACTCCATTCTGTCTGACCCCAAGATGGGGGAAAACCACTGGCCAAAAAGCCAGTTGGTTTTTTTCTACTTCTGGCTTTATTATGGAGTTTTATGTCCTTAGGCATATCCCTCCATGTATCTGCCGTGCATTTCATCATCTACATCATGAAGCTCTTAAATTTCTAAATAATGAATAAAAGCTCAAAAATTTAAAGGTGCATTATCAATGTATTATTATTATTTGGTAAGAGCAAGAGTTTTGAGCTTTGATGATTACCCCTTTCCCCATGTTCATTTAGAATTGAAAAGAGAGCATCTCTCTTTCCCATCTTTCCTTCTCTAATCCTCCTTCTCATGGTCCCTTTGGTAAGATTCTCCCAGAAACAGACTGAGACAAGGATTGACATGCAATTGATTTATTAGGAAAGTACTACCCAGAAATCATGGGAAGCAGGATAAGAATGAGGAAGAAGCCAAGAAAGGATGTGATTTCAGGAGAATCCCAAAGGAGCTCAGGAGCATACATAACATCACAGAATTTGTCTTGTCTAGCCTCAAATCGAGGAAGTTGGACTTTTGTGCTCCCCACTACACAGCCATCAGCTATAGGGGAAGAGGATTAACAAACTCCCAGGCACTACTTTGCTTTCTCTGCTGATAAAGGTGGGCTCCAGTGCCCACCTCTGAAAGTCACAGGTGTCAGCCATTGGCAGCAAAGCCTTGAGAAGAGGAGATATGGGTGCACAGAGCTAGAAAAAAACAATGGGCCAATAGAGCCCACTGTACTTCCACAAATTATGTTTAACTGAAGACCCTGCTTCATCCAGGCTGGCCAACAGTATATGTCTCTTCTCAGAAAACCTAACCTAACATGATTTGCCTATTCTTCTCTGGTCTAATGAGAATATATTAGGAAACTAGACTTCTCTGGAAATGTAGAAAGGAAGAAAATAGTTTTTCAGGATAGAGGCACCCAATTCTATTTCAGGGAGAGAGAGAGGAGGCAAGTGGGGGATACCATAGCCTGTGCTCTGTATAGTCTGTGCTCTGTGCTGAACTGGCCCCAAAGGAAGAGGAAGATTATCTTGCTGGGGAGACACCAGACGTTACCCCTCCTCAGTGAGCCTATAAATATGGACCTTTCTCTGTTATGGCATGTCACATTAGGTGGTAATTTCCTTTACCCACTCTTTCCACAGCCCAAGTGTGAAAGAAAAGTACATGGCCAGTATAAGATAGGCCATGTACATGAATATGAGATGTTTATACCACTCTTGGTTTGTTCAGTAGATTGTGCCAGGTTTCCGGATAAGTATTGAGGCCAAGTATAATGCAACACTATCTATATAATCACATAAATCACTGGTGCCATGGGAAACCATGACACATTGAGAAATTTCTTTATAATTCAGCATTATTTCCATGAAATCTTAATGTGCTACAGAACTCTAAATGTTTCCCCTTCTGCAAAATGTCCACATATAATGTAGGAATTATTACCTCATTATGTCTACTGGGAAATGGAGGCATCAATTAAGTGACAGGTCCATTAGTAGTCACTATATCACCTCTTGCTTTAAAATAATACCTCGTTGCATGGAGACAAGGGTTGGTTACAAGCAGCTTGAAATATTACTTTGTGTTGTATCCGAAGAACCACACCCCACACACCACTCACCAGGTTTTGAGTTTTGGGGTTTTTATCTCCTATATCATGCAGGCCTATATTTTTTAGAAATCATTTTTCTATTTGCTCCTTATATTTTAAAATGTATCCTAGTTATCTTAAGGAACAGGTGGCTGGGGGCAGTTGCTTACGCCTGTAAACCCAGCACTTTGGGAGGCCGAGGCAGGTGGATCACCTGAGGTTGGGAGTTCAAGACCAGCCTGACCAACATGGAGAAACCCCATCTCTACTAAAAAGACAAAATTAGCTGGGCATGGTGGCGCATGCCTGTAGTCCTAGCTACACGGGAGGCTGAGGCAGGATAATCACTTGAACCCGGGAGGCAGAGGTTGCAGTGAGTCGAGATCGCACCATTGCACTCCAGCCTGTGCAACAAGAGTGAAACTCTATCTCAAAAAAAAAAAAAAAGAAAAGGAACAGGAAATCCTAGTGTGAAATAGTTTATAGCAGTTTTAATAACCATTACTCATAAAATCCCAACTGGCTTTGATGGGTAACTGGTCATCATTAGAGAGTTGCATTTATCAGACAAATAATTTTGCTTAATTAGGTGACTAACTGGCAGGGCCTTTCTTACTGGAAAACCATTAAAATCATCAAGAAAATTCTCAGGAAGATCTTGATTGGACCATTTTGTCATTGTTTTACCGGGTATCATTAAATTCCCACTTGCAAACCCTAGAAGTTAATTCAAGTTCCAAGACCTTATACAAAGGTATAACCAGCTAGCCAATGTAAACTGAGGGAGACTTGACTAAAAGGAATAGAGCAAATCTATATCCCAGGCATTGTTTTACATAGGGGAATTCCATGTTTTTAGTATAATGCTTCTTTAAATATGGTCAGCTCCTCATTTCTGTAAGTCTCAATCTTACGACAAGTATGGTCTAATAACATAAGAATTCCCATCTAATAAATGTACTCCAAGTCATCCCTAGATAAAGAGGCCTCAGAGATTATAACTGAATTTTTAATTGAAAGAATACCCACTGTTCTTTCATGCAGAAACTAATAAGCTACAATTCAGTAGTATGTTCATGTTTTCATGTTATATTACAGCAAAAAGAATGTAGCATCCTTAGTCTCAAAGTTTTAAAAAATGAATGAGTCATCCAAAATATTTACAAGGGGATTAGCCCTAGAGTAAATGAGCAAGGTAAATGATTGGTTTAGTGAAAAATGCTAGGGCAGAAATCTGGAATGCAATATCTTACTCCACAAATACTAGGGGTCCTGACATTTTAACAGGGAGTTCAAGCCTTTCTCTTCTGGTAATGTCCTTTTACCTTATGCCTGGATAGGAAGCTGAATTCCAGTCACTGAATTCAAATATTCCCCAAGAATTCTGTGGAGGCTGCCCATAGTTCATAGGTCTAACAACTCTATCAGGGAGGAAGAAACAGTAATAATTGGCTCCCATGAGCCTCTACTTGCAAGAGTCAAGGAATGGGAGATAAACTGATCGAGCTGCGTGGCCAGGCAACCAGATGTGGGAACACAATTTGGCAGAAAACAACCAAAGAAAAAAGAAAGAGAGTCAGCCTCAGAGACTTCCTAACACATGGCTATGAGTATGTGTGCACACACACAATACGGCATGGAAAAATTTCAGGCAGAGAACTTTCAACACACTAATGCTTGCTTACAATGGAGAAAGATGTTATAACTCACACTTTAGACAGAGTTTTTCTTAAGGCCTGCAGCCTGCTAAAGTCACAAACCCTGCTGGCCTGTCCTCATATCACACTATTTTACACAAGCTACCTTGTCTTCTACATAGATGAATTTTTCTAGTGTTGTTATTTCCCTCACCAGCCCCTCCTCCAATAAATAAATGAAGTTGACTAGAATCTTGCAGTGTCAAATTCTAAAGCTTATCTTTATGTGCAAAAGCAACATGATCCTGGAAGAATGGGAGATTTTCAAGGATTTTACCAAATCATAATAACCTGATTTATTTTTCAATGGCAGGTAGATTAACAAGATACGCTTTGGCACATCATAATCTTATTTAAAAAAAGAAATCGTGAAACTTATGGATCTCGATCCAAAATACTCTCTGTGTCTTATTAGTTATATGTTGGCAGATCCAAAGAGAATGGGCTAAGAGTCCTAGTCTCTCATTCAAACTTCCACCAACTTATTGTGTATTTTGGCACATTGGAAGTATTCTGATCTTCAGGTTTCTTAATTTATAAAATGTGGGGATTGGAATACAAAGGAGTTCATTCTGCTGCAACTTCTATTTTTTATTGGCCATAGTTTGTAATAGATTGAAAAGTCCCCTATAGTTGGAGGTGATTTTGTTTAAGTATAAACTTAAAAAGATAAATTTGGTAGGCATGTTAAATACCAACCACAGAAGAATGGGGTTACGAAGTGTGATTCAGATAAATAATCATCATAAGGGCCAACTACTGAGCACTTCCCATCATGGGCTTCCATGAGCTTTATTGTATAATAGAGCAATGGACTATCATTTAAAAAGCATACTGACTTCACCACTGTGCTTTCTCAGATGGGTGGCTTCATTCATATCATGAGGTGGTTAATCTATCTATTGTGGCTTTCCTCTTTGAGACACTGGTAAAGGAAAGGACACGAGAAGGTTGACATTTCAGTCTCTTCCAGGGCCGCAAAAGTGAGACTAGTTTAGAAGTATTAGTGGATTGTTAGGTAAGTATTTTTTAGATTTGCCTTTTTCTTAACTGATACATAATATGTGTACGTATTTATGGAGTACATTTGAAATTTTGTTACATGCATAGAATATACAATGATAAAGTCGGAGTATTTGAGGTATATGTCACTGAGTGTGTATTTATATATTTATTTAAATTTGTTTGTTTTTTTAGAGGCACAATCTCACTCGGTCACCCAGGCTGCAGTGCAGTAGTGTGATCAGAGCTCACTGTGACCTCAGACTCCTAGGCTCAAATGATCCTCCTGCCTTTGCCTCCTGAGTAGCTAGGACTACAGGTACACAACGCACCTTGCTTATTTAAAAAAAAAAAAAAAATTGTAGAGACAGGGCTCACTCTGTTGCCCAGACTGTTCTTGAACTTCTGGCCTCAAACAATCCCCCCACTTCGGCCACACAAAGCACTGGGATATTAAGCATGAGCCACCATGCCTGGCCAAGTACTTACCATTTCTATGTGTTGGAAACACTTCAAGTCCTCTTCTAGCTATTTTGAAAATATAATACATTGTTACCCTACATTGCTATGAAATGTTAGATAATATTCCTTCTATTTAGCTATATGTTTGTATCCATTAACCAACCTCATTTCATCCTCCTCATTCCCACATCCTTCCCAGCCTCTGGTATCTACCATTCTACTCTCTTACCTCTATGAGATCAACTTTCTTAGCTCCCATATATGAGTGAAAATGTGATATTTGCCTTTCTGTGCCTGGCTTATTTCATTTAATATAATGACCACTAGGTCTATCCATGTTGCTGAAAATGACATGATTTCATTCTATTTTTAATGGCTGAATAGTACTCTGTTGTATATATATATACCACATTTTCTTTATCCATTTGTTCATCAGTGAACACTTGGGTTGATTCTGTATCTTGGCTATTGTGAATAGTGCTGCAATGAACATGGGGATTTGGGTATCTTTTTAAATGCTAATTTATTTTCCTGTGGATAAATACCCCATAGTGGGATTGCTGGGTCATATAATAATTCTATTTTTCGGTTTCTGAGAAATCTCCATACTGTTTTCCATAGTGGCTAGTTAACATTCCCATCAACAGTGTATAAGAGTTCCCTTTTCTCTGCATACTCTCCAGCATCTGTTATTTTTTGTCTTTTTAATAATAGCCCTCTAGGCCATTATTTTTGATGACAGACTGATTTTGTCTGTCATCAAAAATATAATTTTTTGTTTCTTTTATCCTTTGTAATTTTTTTTAGTTTCTATTTAGTTCTATTGTACCCTTCATTATTTTTTTCTACTAATTTGGGGTTTTGTTTGTTCTTGCTTTTCTAGTTCTTTGAGGCCTATTATTATATTGTTTATTTGAAACCTTTCTACTTTTTCATAATCTGTGATTTTGTTTTTAATTATCTTGTCTCACGATCACACATAATTTTTAAATTTGTGTATATCTCTTCTACGTTAATCCTTTCAAGTTGGCTAAAGCACCATTCCCAATCGCAAATACACAGCACTTCTACAGTTTTGTTTCTGAATGGCTGTTTAAAGACAATCCTAAATTATATCTCAGTCTGACTTAGATAGTAAGTAATTCAAGAATGAAGTTTAACTTGCTACTGTTTAAAAGCATCTGACCTCATCTATAGAATGTGAGAAGTGCTAAATAATCTTTATGAAATCTTTCTACTTTTTTGATGTGGGTGCTAATTACTATACAATTCCCTCTTAGCACTGCTTTTGAATCATCTCATAGGTTTTGGTATGTTTTATTTGATTTTTTTGGGTCATTTCAACAATGTTAATTCTTCTAATTGATAAGTATGACATGTCTTTCCATTTGTTTGTATCCTCTTCAGTTTCTTTTATTAGCTTTGTAGCTTTCCTTTCAATGGTCTTTCACCCCCTTGATTGAATTTTTCCTAGGTCTTTTATTTTGATAGCTATTATAATTGAGATTTTTAAAAATTACTTTCTCAACTAGTTTGTTATTGGGGTATGAAAACACTATTGATTTTTATATTTTGCATTCTGCAACTTTACTAAGTTTATTTATTAGTTCTAAGAGTTTTTTTGTCAGAGTATAGGTTTCTCTAGATATAAAATCATGTGATCTGCAAAGAGGAACAATTTTACTTCTTCTTTTCCAAATTGGATGCCTTTTATGTCTTTCTCTTGCCTGATTGCTCTAGCTAGGACTTCCACTACTATATTGAATAGGAATGGTGAAAGTGCACATCCTTGTCTTGTTCCATCTTTTAGAGGTAATTATTTTAGATCTACTCCATTCAGTCTGGTTAGCTGTGGGTTTGTCATATATGGCTTATATTATGTTGAGGCATGTTCCTTCTATGACTATTTTGTTGTGTTTTCCTCGTGAAGAGGTGTTGAATTTTATCAAATGCTTTTTCTGCATATATTGAGATGGCCTTTCCCCTTTATTCTGTTGAACTGATATATCACATTCATTGATTTGGATATGTTGAACTATCCTTGCATCCCTGAAATAAACCCCACTTGATTATGGTGTAGGAACCCTCTTAGTGTTTCTTGTATGGTTGGTCTAGTAGTGATTAATACCCTCAGCTTTTACTTGTCTGGGAAAAACTTTATTTCTCTTTTATTTATAAGGGATAACTCTGCTAGGTATGGTATCCTTACCTGGCACGTTTTTTCTTGTAGCTCTTTGAATGTGTCATTTCATGCTCCCTGGCCTGTAAGGTTTCTGCTGAGAAATCCTTTTCGTTTAATGACAGTTCCTTTATAAGTAACTAGGCACTTTTCTCTTGCTTTTTGAAGAATGTGTTGTTTGTCTTTGACTTTTGATAGTTTAGAGAAGACCTTTTGGAATTGTATCATTTGGGGATCCCTGAGCCTCTTGTATCTGGAAGTCTACATTCTTTATTAGAGTTCTAATATTTTCTTTTATTATTTTGTTAAATAGGTTTTCTATTCCTTTGTTTTATTTTTCTCTTTGCCTTCTGGATCAGCAAAAATTTTAATATTTGATTCTGAAATTCTATTTTCTGCTAGATCTAGTTTACTGTTGAAGCTTTTGAATGATTCTGTATTTCATTCAATTAACTCTTCAGTTCTGAAATTTCTGTTTGGTTCCTCTTTTAAAATAAGATCTATTATCTCTTTGGTAAATTTCTCATTCTTATTCTGAATTGTTTTTATAATTTCTTTGTATTGTTTATCTGAATTCTCTTGTATCTCACTAAGCTTCAGTATTATTAGTTTGAATTCTTTTTCCAAGAGTTCATAAATTTCCTTTTCACTGGAGTCTGCTGCTGGAGAATTACTGTGTTCCTTTGGATGTGTCATATTTCCTTGTTTTTTTTTTTTATGTTTTCCATGCCTTTACATTGGTATCTGCCCATGTGGTGTAACAGCTTTTTAGAATTTGCTTTCATAGGAGAGAACTTCTTCTTGAAGATGTGTCTATGGTGTGGATTGGGTAGCACACTTTGGCTTTGCTTCTGGGTGTGTTTCTGAATTATTTATTTGACAATAAACAGCACCAATAGTTTTTGTGATATCCTCAGTGGCTCAGAGTGTGGTGGAGGCTGTGGTGAAGTTTTGTGGGGACAAAGACATCAGGTGGGCCAGTCCTCAATATCCAGTGGTGGCAGTGGTGAGTCAAGCATTCCTGTCCTTGGACCTTAGGGTGGTATACACTGGTCTTAGTGTTAATGAGTCCAGGCAGGTCAATTTTTGGGCCTCCAGGCAGCTTGTTTCAGTGCTGGCTGTGGCAGCAATGGGCCAGTTAGGTGGGCAGATTCTCAGGCCCAGGGCAGTGAATGCCATGTGGATGATGGCAGTAGCACTGGTGTGACAATTTTCTGGCTCCCAAGTGGTTTGCACTGATGGTGACTATGACAAGTTAAGCAGGCCAGACCCCAGGCCTGCAGGCAGTGCATGTAGGTGAATGCCAGCTGTGGTGGTAGTGACAGCTTGTGTGGGCCTGACCTCATGCTTCCCAAGAGGAGTGTTCAGGTGCCAATGGTGGTGGATGGGACAGGGCAACTACCAGGTCCCTGGATGGTGTGCTTGGGCACCTGGGGGTGGGTGAAGCCAGGCCAGATGGGCATGTCCTCAGGCCCCCCCAGTGGTGCGTGTGGGCATTGGCTGTGGTAGGTAGAGGCAAGGTGAGCCTCAAGCCCCTAGCAGAATGCTCAGGTAGGGGTGTCAGCAGCTACACTAACTACATAGCCCTGCTGCTAGGTAGGGTGGAGTTGCTTTCAGTAGCAGCAGCTATAAACAAGAAGCTGGGGAGTCCACCCTTTAGCCTCAAGTGACAGCTGCAATCACAGTTGTCTTTTTTCAGTGTGCTTGTAAACGCATGGTTGCCTTGCCACTGGGGTAGTGAGGCCACTGCCAGTGGTTCATACTTCGACCCTGGTGGCAGCATCCAGCAGTGGCACCTGACTGCAGGTAGGGATGTCAATGGGGTACCAGGAATGTGGAAATGAATAAGCTGTTGGACCACATGGCAGGATGCAGTCTAGTGGGGACTGGGCTCTCAAAATGGCACCTTGCTGCAGCTGCTTAGGATTCAGGGAGGGTATAGAGCCTAGGGCAAATTCTCTCTCAGGAGCAGTGCTGTCATGCAGTCTCCAGGAAGCTCTATACAAGTCTCAGGGCCCACATAGGTTGAGGAGCTCTTCCATGGTAGGATTACAGGAGCCCTCACTGGGAATATGGACCACTGGAAGTCCCTCACGTACCCTTTCCCCACACTGGGAAGACTCTCCAGGATTCCAGCTGATCCCAGCTGAATAGGCTGTCTTGTTTCTTTCTCCTTCATTGCCCTAGGTATATTTCCTGTCACTTTTCTATTGAATTCCAGCATTCTCTTTTATGGGATCTATTAAAAGTATGATTATCTACTCATTATTTTGGTTCATTGTCGTGGAGAAGGTGAGTACCAGATGCCTCTAGTCAGCCATCCTGAAGCCTTTCAAACCTGTAGGTAAATTTTTGATAGGCCTTTAGTCTAATGGAGAGAAATAGAATAAGCTAAGCTAAGGTGTTTTCCCAGAGGAATCAAGCTTGAGGGCTCAGATAACTTAAGTGAGAGGGTGACGTAAGGGATCATATAAAGCTCGAGTTTACAAAGCTACCCAGATATGTAAAACCCCCTCATCTTCTCAACTGTTTAATGGAGTTTGCTACATATAAATGTCTTGTGCGAGCACAAGGGCTCACATTCTACAAGTCAGAATGGAGTCAGTATAGAGGGCAGACACCAGACATGAGAAATAACTAGAATTCAACAGACAGTGAATTCCAGACACAGAATTGATGTATATCGTAGCACCCCATGGAATTCACAAGATTCCTGAGGAAGGCTTTGCCTTTCACATACAACAAGGAATTGAAAAATAGCCATTGTGTAAATCTAAAAATACAAGAAGTCTTCCAACAACCTCAAGATATTTTATTCCCAAATCCTACAGCAATCCTGTAAAGTCCATATCATAATTCCCATTTTATATCTTTCTATTATACAATGGTTCAAATAAGAGGCTAACACTGTGGTTTAGGAAGGAAAGCAAAGAGCATTTGGAACTTTTAATTCTTTTTCATGATATCAACCAAAAAGCCACAGTCTTGGCATCTAGGATTATCATTTTGGGAGATAGGTGACATGATCATGGTGCCCACCATTGATTTCTCAAGTTGAAGGACATTAATAGAAGCAGATAAGATGCTCTGTCTTTACCTAAGTGGGAGCTAGGGAGCTGGATTTCAAATTACCATTTTATGCTGTTTTTCACTCCTATGACCTTTTTTTTTTCTGACTTCTTTTTTTTTAAATTATACTTTAAGTTCTAAAAAAAAAAATCACTCCTATGACTTTGTGACCTGAGAAGCACAATTCTACTTGTGGTTGCAGTGTGCAGAGTATTGGTGGTATATCTTTTGATCATACCAGGGCTCCCACAAACATCTGGAGAGTGGAATTTTGTGGTTGATTATAAAACAAAAACAATATTCAAAAAAATAACTTTCAGGCCAGGAGCGGTGGCACACGTCTGTAATCCTATCAGTTTAGGAAGCTGAGGTGGGAGCTCTGCTTGAGGCCAGGAGTTTGAGACCAGCCTGGGCAACATAGCAAGACCTCTGTCCCCACAAAAAAATGTTAAAATTTAGCCCGGCATGGTGGCTGACACCTGTAGTCCCATCTACTCAGGAGGTTGAGTTGAGAGTATTGCTTGTGTATTGAAGTTGAGGCTGCAATGAACTACGATCGCACTGCTGTACTCCAGCCTGGGCAACAGAGTGAGACCCTGTCTCTTGAAAAAAAATGTAAAAAAAAAAATCACAAAAAGTTCTTCTCCAAATTTTTTAGGATTTTGTTTACTTACTCTGCTCTTACACCAAATAAAAAATAAGCGATTTTGTCCTTTCATAGGATTCATGATCCCATCAGGTAAATTTTCCCTCCAACAGCGTCAGTACTAAATGTCACCCTGATAACTTTAAATTTATTGTATTTCATATGGAGAATGAAAGCAAACCTTCAAATTAGTTCCTTACAGTGGTTCTGCTAGGTGTCAGTTCTAACATCGAAGTGTGTGTTTATTAAACTCCTTACCATATACAAGGATAAAACTGCTCAGAAAAGGAAAAAATTTGTGTCGATCCACCCACATTTTTGCTTTTTCCCCTTCTGACTACTTGGTCAGAATTCAGGATGAATTCTGTGTCTTTGGGATGAAATAAAACTAAACAACACATTATGAACTCAAAGCTGCCATTTAGCATTAATGATTTTTATCCACTCAGTTATCTGCTTTCTAAGACCTAAGAACATCTGATGAAGCAGAATTGATGAATAAAAACTACATACTCTCGTGAAAAGAAATATGCGAAATGAAGCCAGTTTCATTTATCTTAGACTCCTAGGGTGATAGATGAAATTAAGAGTTTTTTCTAAACATAAAAATATTAGAAGCTCACCACAGAAAATTTGAGAAGTTTTTAATAATTTAAAACCACCTATTATACAATAACATTTGACATGTTTTTCTATGTGTTAAATCGTATCTGAGGTCACGATTTATGAGCAGTTGAATATACTGTTTTTTAACATATAATTTAAGAGTCGCATTATGGTGGTTGCCAGGGGCTGCAGGGTTGGGGAAATGAGGAGAGGTTGATCAAATGCTACAAAGTTTTAGATACGTAGGATGAATAAGTTCTGGAGATCTAATTATAGCAAGCAAACTATAGTTAATAATACTGTATTGCATACTTGAGATTTACTAAGAGAGTAGATCTTAAAAGTTCTCATCACAAAAAACTGAAAATGATAACTATGTGAGGTGAAGGATATGTTAATTAGCTTGATTGTGGTAATCATTTCACCTTGTATACATATGCCAAAACATCATGCTGTACATCATAAACACATAAAATTTTTATTTGTCAATTAGTAAATCCAGAAAGAATAATTTTTAAAAATGGAGTCATGTTAGAAGCTCTCCATAAAGATAATTTTAAGTGACAAAATCAATTCTTTATTGTGAAGGTAAACCATGATTTATGAATGGCCTACATAGAATATTTAAGCAATTTTAATTATTTTTTGCTAAGTAATACTGTGATAATGTGGGTGATATTTAATAGTGTCAATTGTGAAATCTGGTGTTTCTTTTAACGTAATGATAAAAATTACTTAATGTAGTTATATTGCACTTTTCACAGAAATATTGGGGGAGGAAAGCAGACAGAAATGGCACTGCTTTCGAGGCATGGCAATCAAATCTTTTGAATATGTATGTCTGCACTTTGCATTTGACCCTGGTTGGACCAAATAAAACAAAAACCGTGTTTCTTGTGCTATAAACAATAAAGGTGACCCAGAGGTGAGAAGAAGATCCAGTTCTGAAAACACACTGCTACTACTGGCCTCTGAGCTCATAAATAGTCTCTTTTTCTGCTGTGTTCTTCTAACTTTTACTGTTTCCAACTGTATTCTAGTATAGTTATTACAGCTATTGCCCAGATATTTGTATTTCTTTTGGCCTGCCCAGTTCTTGTTGAAAGATCATCCATTGCACTTTGATTTTTTTGAGAAGACACTTCAAGCAACTTCCTACTTTGGCAGCTATGAAAGTTGGTAGTTGATTTTATTTTTCTTATATGCTACAAAATCGTTTCTTGTGTTTCATTTTTCCTTTGTCTCTTTGGTTTTTTTCCATGCAACTCTCCGGTTGAGGGTTCATTTCCCATCCAAACCTCCCGTGTTGTTTCAATGCTCCATTTTCTTCTTTTCAGATCCTCTTATCAATATTTTAATGGATTCACTATGAAAGAAGGCCTTTGCATTGCTGCTGACTCCATCAGAATCTCAGAAGTCTTCCTGGATCAGAAGGGGACCCAGACAATTAGAACCTGGAAGGCCCGCTACTCATAGGCATGAGGCCAGAAGACTTGCCCTAGTGCCGAAATGTTGTTCTGTTAATGTGTATCTCATGCCCAGTATTCTTATTAATAAGGCACTAAATAAGGGACAATCCAGCGTTTCCGTTGCCAAAAGAACACATCTCCCTTTTAATTAATCAATGTAAATGGCCTTTTACTGGAAAATAGAAGTAAAGTATTTCTAGAACATAGGATATAATGTTACATTGGGGAATATCATGCCCTCTTTTTATTTTAAAGTGGAGATTTTTTTTTTTTAATGTAGAGACACTAGGTCTGGACCAACTGAGAGAGAGTTCATTCACAAATTATTGCTGAACATGTGCTATTTGGGTAAACTCAGGACTTTTGTTTCCCAGTTCATTTTTGCTACAACTCATTTGCATTCAATCCAGTGGGAGTTCAGATCAGGAAAATTATCTGGATGGAGCAATTTATAAAATAAAAAATAACTTATATTCAAAATCCACTTCTTCTCATTTCTATGTATCTTTCCCTCAAGGACCAGTGCAATTAATCTTCAGCCAGGGACTGACATAAATATTGATCAGAACAGAAGCACCACAAGATTACTGCTTGACTTGGCTTCACTTCAACTTACTTCTCCTTAGTGTCTTTGCTGATGCAAAGGTTAACTCTTCTTTCATTTGTCAGTTCCTTTTTGCTTCAGTTTTTCTCTGAAGACAACCTAGCTTAAAATTCATCCAATTGGATTGATCCAAAGCCACCTAATTTTCCCTCCAATGTCACATAATCTATTATTTAATGTAGACATTTATATACTATTATACACTATGTAAACCAAAGGACATGACTTAATTAAGGAAAATCAGGAGAAGCTGGTATTTCAAAATGTCAGCATTTGTCTCCTTTTTCCCCCTAAACTCATAATAGCAACTCCTAAGAATGAAAGGAGCCAGAATAAAGAAGTCAGCAGATATGAAAGCAAAGGAATTCTTCAAGAATGGGATCTCTAGAAATGTAAATCAGAGTGCCATCAGATTTTTTTTTTAATCAGAATCAGTATCCACTAAAAAGTGATTCTATGCCTCAAATTTTGGAGGTAAAAATAATTTAGAACCTAAAATTCTAAACCTGGCCAATTTTTAAATTGATTGTGAGGGCAAAATGAAGTTCTTTTCAGAAAGACAACATCTTAAAATGTTGCTGCTCTGGAACCCTTTTTGAAGAAGATACTTAGAGTTGTTGAACTCCAGGAAAATAAATATGAGCACCAAAAATAAGAAATGAGACCAAGAAGCAAATGAGATAACCCACAAGCCCCGTGAAGAGAAATCCCAAGAAAGTGGGCTGAAAGTTGAAACAGACAAAATCACCAGAGGGATAATTTGCTGAACAACTGAGAATTTCTTTGAAGCTTTTAATCTGCTCCATCCACTGACTCTTTACTTGACTGGGTGTGATTTCCCTTAAATACAATTCACTGGGGTGTTTTTATTGACTTACATTCTTCCCCTCTGATGCCTTGGTCTGAAATGGGCAGGACATAAGTTCACACAAATAGAAAGGCCAGTAAATAGTGTTAATGAAAAAGCCCATTTATTTATTCGTTTATAAAATGTTAAGAGTGAAAGCAAGGGCAAGATGGGCAAGACAAGAACAAATATTAATTTCATGCGTGTCCGTGTGAAGAGACCACCAAACAGGCTTTGTGTGAGCAATAAAGCTGTTTATTTCACCTGGGTGCAGGTGGGCTGAGTCCGAAAACAGAGTCAGCGTAGGGAGATAAGGGTGGGGCCGTTTTATAGGATTTGGGAAGGTAATGGAAAATTACAGTCAAAGGGGGTTTTTCTCTAGTGGGCAGGGGTAGATCTCACAAAGTACATTCTCAAGGATGGGGAGAATTACAAAGAACCTTCTTAAGGGTGGGGGAGATTACAAAGTACATTGATCAGTTAGGGTGGGGCAGGAACAAATCACAATGGTGGAATGTCATCAGTTAAGGCTGTTTTTACTTCTTTTGTGGATCTTCAGTTACTTTAGGCCATCTGGATGTATACGTGCAAGTCACAGGGGATGCGAAGGCCTGGCCTGGGCTCAGAGGCCTGACATTCCTGCCTTCTTATATTAATAAGACAAATAAAACAAAATAGTGTTGAAGTGTTGGGGTGGCGAAAATTTTTGGGGGGTGGTATGGAGAGAGAGTGGGTGATGTTTCTCAGGGCTGCTTCAAGCAGGATTGGGGCGGCATGGGAACCTAGAGTGGGAGAGATTAAGCTGAAGGGAGGTCTTGTGGTAAGGGGTGATATTGTGGGGATGTTAGAAGAAACATTTGTCGTATAGAATGATTGGTGATGGCCTGGATATGGTTTTGGATGAATTGAGCCAGCTCGATGTGTAGGGAAGGGAGGGGGCCTGAATAATCCCTGAGGAGTAGTAGAATAGCAGATGGAACACTGAGAAGTTATTTCCTTGAGGATAGATTTCCATGATGGAAAGGAAATGAGAGGTTCTAAGAGGCGGGCTAGTGGCTTGTGCTATAGCATAGGCTGCCTTTGCTGGTGTGTGGCGATTAGGCCTGGTAGAACTGCCATCAATAAATCAAGTGTGATCAGGGTGAGGAACAGGAAAGAAGGAAATATGGGGAAATGGGGTGAATGTCAGGTGGATCAGAGAGATACAGTCATGGGGTCAGGTGTGGTATCAGGAATAATGTGGGAGGCCAGATTGAAGTCTGGGCCAGGAACAATGGTAATTGTGGGACTTAACAAAGAGTGAGTACAGCTGAAGGAGCGGGGAGCAGAAAGTGTATGCGTCAGATATAAGGAAGAAAATAGATTTCGGAAGTTATGAGAAATGTAGAGAGTGAGTTGAACATAGTTTGTGATTTTTAGGGCCTCTAAAAGTATTAAAGCAGCGGCAGCCACTGCACGCAGACATGAGGGCTAGGCTAAAACAGTAAGGTCAAGTTGTTTGGACAGAAAGGCTACAGGGTGTGGTCCTGGCTGTTGTGTAAGAATTCTGACCATGCTAACCATGTCTAGGAAGGAAAGGAGTTGTTTTGTAAGGGATTGAGGTTTGAGAGATTAATCGGACACGATCAGCAGGGAGAGCACGTGTGTTTTTATGAGAATTATGCTGAGATAGGTAACAGATGAGGAAGAAATTTGGGCTTGATTGAAGTAATGGGGGCTGTCTGTGAAGCTTTGCGGCAGTACAGCCCAGGTAATTTGCTGAGCCTAATGGGTGTCAGGGTCAGTCTAAGTGAAGGCAAAGAGAGGCTGGGATCAAGGGTGCAAAGGAATAGTAAAGAAAGCATGTTTGAGATCCAGAACAGAATAATGGGTAGTAGAGGGAGGTATTGAGGACAGGAGAGTATATGGGTTTGGCACCACGGGATGGATAGGCAAAACAATTTGGTTGATAAGACGCAGATTCTGAACTAACTTGTAAGCCTTGTCTGGTTTTAGGACAGGTAAAATAGGGGAATGGTAAGGAGAGTTTATAGGTTTTAGAAGCCCATGCTGTAGCAGGAGAGTGATCACAGGCTTTAATCCTTTTCAAGCATGCTGTGGGATGGGATATTGGTGTTGAGCGGGGTAAGGGTGATTAGATTTTAATGGCATGGTAATGGGCATGTGATCAGTTGCCAGGGAAGGAGTAGAGATGTCCCATACTTGTGGGTTAAGGTGGGGGGATATGAGAGGAAGACACGAAGGAGGCTTTGGGCTGGGGAGAAGGGCGGCAATGAGATGCAGCTGTAGTCCAGGAATAGTCAGGGAAGCAGATAATTTGATTAAAGTATCTTGGCTTAATAAGGGAACTGGGCAGGTGGGGATAACTAAAAAAGAGTGCATAAGAGAGTGTTCTCCAAGTTGGCACCAGAGTGGGGGAGTTTTCAGGGGTTTTGAAGCTTGGCCGTCAATACCCACAACAGTTATGGAGGCAAGGGAAACAAGCCCTTGAAAAGAAGGTAATGTGGAGTGGGTAGCCTCCATATTGATTAAGAAGGGGACGGACTTACCTTCCACTGTGAGAGTTACCCAAAGCTCGGCGTCCCTGATGGTCTACGGGGCTTCCGAGGCGATCGGGCAGCGTCAGTCTTCAGCCGCTAAGCCGAGAAGGAGTCAGTCAGAGAGTCTTGGGCCAGAGTTCCAGGGGCTCCGGGAGTGGCTGCCAGGTGAGTTGAACAGTCTGATTTCCAATGGGGTCCCGCACAAATGGGACCCGGCTTAGGACGAATCCTGGGCTGCAGGCGTTCCTTGGCCTGGTGGCCAGATTTCTGGCACTTGTTGCAAGCTCCTGGGGGAGGAGGTTCTGGAGGAACGCCTGGCTGCTGCGGTTCAGGCGTTTGGAAGTTCTTGTGTGCTGGAGATGTGGCTGGGGTTTGTCTCACAGTGGAGGCAAGGAATTGCAACTTTTTTCTATTATTGTACACCTTGAAGGTGAGGTTAATTAAATCCTGTTGTGGAGTTTGAGGGCCGGAATTTAATTTTTGGAGTTTTATTTAATGTCGGGAGCAGATTGGGTAATAAAATGTATTTTGAGAATAAGACGGCCTTTTGCCTTTTAGGGTCTAGGGCTGTAAAGCGTCTCAGGGTTGCTGCCGAACGAGCCGTGAACTGGGCTGGGTTTTTATATTTGATGAAAAAGAGCCTAAACGCTTCTGATTTGGGTTAAAGAAAAAGGAGCATTAAACTTGACTATGCCTTTGGCTCCAGTCACCTTTTTAAGAGTAAATTGCTGGGCAGGTGGGGGAGGGCTAGTCACAGAACGAGACTGTAAGCCGGACCAGGTGTGAGGAGGGGAGGTGATAAAAAGATTACAGGGTGGAGGAGCGGAGGCTGAGGAAGAATTGGGACCTAGCTTGGGCTGGCGAGGAGGGGAGAGGTCAGATGGGTCTGCAGAAAAGGAAGATTAGAAAGACTCAGCGACGCTTGGGGTTGGGACTAAGGGGACAGGCGGGAGGGAAAGAAGGAAGATTTGGGAAGAGTTGCACTGGGCACAGAGACTAGGACTGATGTGTAAAAGAATGCCTGGACATCAGGCACCTCTGACCATTTGCCCCTTTTACGACAAGAATTATTTAGATCTTGTAGGATGGAAAAATTCAAAGTGCCATTTTCTGGCTATTTGGAACTACTGTCGAGTTTGTACTGGGGCCAAGCGGTGTTGCAGAAGAAAATAAGGCGTTTAGGTTTTAGGTCAGGTGTAAGTTGAAGAGGTTTTAAGTTCTTGAGCACACTGGCTAAGGGAGAAGAAGGAGGAATGGAGGGTGGAAGGTTACCCTTAGTGAAGGAAGCAAACCCACAGAAAAGAGAGCGTAGAGACACAGAGGGAAGGGGTTTGGGGGTTCTTGCCCCCTAGAAAAGCGGGACTTGCTGCTAAGGGTGAAGGAGAAGGGGTTGAGGGGTACTTGCCCCTGCCCCAGGAAAGCGGGACTTGCCGCTAAGGGTGAGGGACCAAGGCAGGCGTCCCTGCATGGTCTGACACCCTTGAAACGTGGCTGTATAATCACAGAGGCGTCCCTGCAATGATTAAACACCAAGGGAAGGCTGCCTTCCCAGTCCACGACCGGCGCCGGAGTTTTGGGTCCACGGATAAAACGTGTCTCTTTTGTCTCTACCAGAAAATGAAAGGAATTGAAATTAAGAGAAGGGAGAGATTGAAGTGCATCGCCAAGATTGAAAGGAGAAAGAGGTTGAGGGATAGTGAGGGAAGTCAGAGAAGGGAGTAAAAAGAGGCCGCTTACCGGATTTGAAATTGGTGAGATGTTTCTTGGGCTGGTCGGTCTGAGGACCTGAGGTCGTAGGTGGATCTTTCTCATGGAGCAAAGAGCAGGAGGACGGGGGATTGATCTCCCAAGGGAGGTCCCCCGATCCGAGTCACAGCACCAAATTTCATGTGCATCTGTGTGAGGAGACCACCAAACAGGCTTTGTGTGAGCGATAAAGCTGTTTATTTCACCTGGGTGCAGGTGGGCTGAGTCCGAAAACAGAGTCAGCGTAGGGAGATAAGGGTGGGGCCGTTTTATAGGATTTGGGAAGGTAATGGAAAATTACAGTCAAAGGGCCTTGTTCTCTGGTGGGCAGGGGTGGATCTCACAAAGTACATTCTCAAGGGTGGGGAGAATTACAAAGAACCTTCTTAAGGGTGGGGGAGATTACAAAGTACATTGATCAGTTAGGGTGGGGCAGGAACAAATCACAATGGTGGAATGTCATCAGTTAAGGCTGTTTTTACTTCTTTTGTGGATCTTCAGTTACTTTAGGCCATCTGGATGTATACGTGCAAGTCGCAGGGGATGCGATGGCCTGGCCTGGGCTCAGAGGCCTGACAAGCCTTCAGAAAAGGAACAAAATTCCCTGAATATCGGCTATTCAATAATTTGAATATTTGGCAAGTTGACCAGGGCATTAGATCAGTAAGTCAGTAGGCTGCAACTAAAATATCTTCAGGAAGAAGAAAAGGATTTTACAAAAATACAAAATAAACCAGAAATTGCATTAGTAGGAACAGGATGGGAAAAGTCTGTTTTATCTCATGAGTGGAAAGGCAAAGCAATCAGAAACTCCAGGGGAGGAAAATGCTGTAGAAGAAAACTATGAATCTGATGAATATGAATCTAAAATTCAGCATGGTTTTAACCATCTGAATGGTTTTTCTTTAAAAAAGAAAATCCATTTGATCTTCACATAAGGAATAGTCTTGATTGAGTGGCATGAAGTGAGGAATGGGGCAGCACTGGGACCATCAGGGAAGGAAATTATATCATAGCACACGGTTGAAAATGCAGAAAGCAGAGGGAGTGAGCTTCAAGTATGATCAGGACATGACTCCACGTTTCTGTAATTCCTGCTGCTTTTCCTTCTTCTGCCAGCTGAGCTTTAAGGCTGGCTTCCTTCTCAACTCAAAGATGGCTGCCTGTAGCAATGTAGCCTCATGCTGCTTGTTCCTAATTGGGAGAGAGGGTGAGTTGCTTCCCACAAGCAATGAGCTTAATGTACATTGGATCATTCCTGAATCAATCCTCATGACCAGGGTACTATGTCCTGATTGGCTTACGGATGGATGATGTGAGAAAAAGAATGTTACTTGGTTGAGGGCAATTCTACCCAAGCCACGGGCTGCTGTGCAATGAGGGAGGTTTTTGGAGAGGCAAACACAACATGCAACATGTCCTACTAATTTCATGGCTTTTTAAAACTTTGTGAAGAAATTTGCCCTCCTTTCAATTTACCTTCAGGGTTTAGAACTGCACTATGCAATACAATAGCCACTAACCATGCATGTCTATTCATATGTAAATTTTAATTAATTACAATAAAACTTTGGTTTCCCAGTTGCATTAGCCACATTTCAAGTGCTCAATAGCAATGCATGGTTAGTGGCTACCATATAGGACAACACAGATTATATAAATGTTCATCATCACAGAAAGTTCTATTGGACAGAGCGCTAGGCTAGAGCATAAAATGCTTTGATTTGAGGATACCTATGTTAGATGAAGCATCCTTCTTCTTGGATGTACTTTAACCATGGCAACAATGCCTGTCTTCTCCTGAAAGCTTGCAGTATAAATAACAGAAACAGAGGATTTTTATCTTATGCTAATATTTCTTCTTTTCATACTTACTTCAAGGGAAAGCTTCCATGGATGACTAAACAAAGATTATGACACTAACTTTTTAGCCCCTTAGCATCCTTTCTGCTTTTCCCTTTATCCAGATCTTTCCTTGCATGCTCCTCATCCTAGGTTGTGCTTTATTTCATATTTCCCCCACTCAAGCAGTAGCTGAAGCTTCGTGTGGCAGTTATCATATCACTTGGTTTTTAGGGTGCCTATTCTCATTATATTGACATTGGTCTTAATGTGCTGGGGTGTGTAGTAAGGGAGGGCTAGCATAAGCAGGGATGCAAAACTCAGCTGTTAGCAAAGAAATAATTTAACAGTAATTGAGTTGGCTAAATATAGTAACTGATTGCTAACATAATGTTTTTTCCTGATTAGGCACAACTTATCTTGGGGTGTTAGAAAAATCTCATCCTTACAGAATACACAAGAGGGAGTTAAAGATGGTGTGGAGTAAACTGAGTTCTTCATTGTTTCTATTTCTACAGGCATAAAGAAAAAGCTTTAAAATAGTGAGTAGTGGGGGTGGAATATTAAAGGTTTACCAGCATTAACAAATCAGCTAAGAGTTAATAAGATAACATGACTAGCATTTACTGAGCACTTAATATACGCCAGACACTGTTTTAACTGTAATATTCCATTTATTATTCCCAACAGCTCTGTGAGATAACTACTACTGTTATCCCCCATTTCACTGATAAGGAAATTGAAGGGCCGAGAGGTTAATAACTTACTCTAGGTTCACAAGGCCATTAAGTGATCCTATATCAGAGAGCCAGAGTTGTGATTCAAACCAAGGCAGACAATCTCTATGATTTAATCATGACGCACTGGCTTGAGGAAGACGCCAACAATTTGCAGCACCAGCAGTGGGATTGCATCCTACTATAGGCTTTGAATCTTTGCCATACCTGTTCATCAGGAAGCAAACACAGACAGGAGCTCTATGGTTTGTTGGTTAGTTTTATGACTTTCCCAAAGCTGAAAAGATTCTAAATAGTAGGGAGTAGGAAATCGAAGTCAAGTTAAGCAGCAATACAGTGAAATTTAGTGGTAAAACGTATTCAGCATTTATTTAGATGCCTTCATTCTTTTAAATCTTGCCCTATATTGACTTAAATTTATTTTATGTCAATAATTAGAGATTGCTAATTATTTTCAAATAGTCCTAACTTTCTAAGAGCAAAAAAATTGACTGGGTCATATGCTTGTCTTGGTGCCTGCTAACACAGTGATTCTCAATCTTGGCTGCCCGGCAGAATCACCTGAAAGAGCTTTAAAACATCCACTACTCTCTCTCTCTCTCTCTCTCTCCTCTCTCTCTCTCTCTCTCTCTCTCTCTCTCTCTCTCTCTCTCTCTCTCTCTCTCTCTCTGAAGGACTTGGGAACCAGTATTTCTAAAGTTCCTCAGGTGATTCCAATATATAGCTGCATAACTAAGTTAACTATGGTTCTAACAAAAGCCACTCTTCACCTAGAATAGTTAAGAGAATGGCAGGTACAGGTTCCAGAAACAAGTAACAAGAATTCATAGAGTTTTAAATCTTTTAAAATTGTGGTACATATTTGGATACTAAATATTTAGGCAGCACACTTGAAGTAAAGTGGAACAGTTACAGTGCTGTTCATTTGCTTTTTCCTTCAATGTTGTCTCACAGTTTGAGTCAGTTTAGTTCTATAATCTCATATACATAGAAGACAAAATATGTATTTCATTAGGCATGTCATTTTGAACATACTATTTAAACAAGTTGTATTCTGCACTGTAACTTTTCTCATGACTAACTCAGCTTAACATCTACCTAAGAGAGAATGCCATTCATGTCTTTCTTGGAGTGTGATGTGAACTGACTTCAGCCCATTTAGTCATTCACAATTATCAGGTGCTTTTGGTAAACTCTGGTTGTATTTACTCATTAGAGGTAGATGGAGACTATTTGCAGACTATCCATTTCTTTCCCAAACCTTGTTACCAGAATTCTTACTCCAAATTCTGCCAAACATACTGATTTTGTAAGCAAATATATGAATATAGTTATACAATCTATGTTTTAAGCTCAGAAAAGTGTCCCTCTCAGTTTCTGCAAGATTCTTTACAGGGAGTTCCACTCCTATGCAGACTCAGAATCAGAGTCAACACTCTACAGTTTATAGAAAGTGATAGAATCTCCATACGTGAACCTATAATCATAAATGGCTCTAAACCTAGAAGGCTGAAGATTGAACTGGCAAGCTTCTTGGACTGTGCATCACAACCATTATGTGGATTTCTTGTATGCTGATATGCACACCTCAGGGTGCAGATTTTGATAAAAAATATTTGAAATGCTTAATTAGATAGTTCTGGGGTGGCTTCCTGAATGGAGAACTTCAATCTCTGTCACTAATACATAGATTAAAATTAATTCACATGTACAAACAGAAGACAAGTGATAATATGTGTATTTGTATCATCATGAGTAGCAACATTAAATTTTACAAATTGACACAATTTTGGAAATGCAGGTTAGAAGAGATTCTTTGTATCCCAGTTTGGCATGGCACACTCATTAAGAGCCATACTGCTGAAAATGAAAATTAATCTTAAATCTCTTCACTCACAGCAAAATTTTGTGTGTGTGTGTGTGTGTGTGTGTATGTATGTGTGTATTCCCCCCAAACCCAACTTGGTGAACACTATGGATTTTATTCTCTCTGACCCAATAGACATTAACTGATTATATTAACTACTCAAATTCAGCTGTAATCCCACTGAATATTCCTCATCTAAAGACTGAACTTTAAATTTAACCTCCAGCAGCTTGTATATAAAACTGTAAGAGAGAAAAATGTTTACTATATACAATGAAGACATACATATAACCAGCAAAAATAAAATACGCAAGTCTATTATAGTTCTCATTTCTATAATTGACCACAAGATCATAAATGATATCAATTGCTTCCTACTTCCACTAATTACTCTCCAATTCTTTACCCTCAGCCAGAGCCTCAGCTTGTCAGAGTTCTTTACTGATGTGGAATTTCATTTATAGAGAGTTTGAGTCCTCAGCCACCCTTTTTTTTCATTGTATTTTTTGCATTAACATTCACTATTGAGCATCAAATACAGAGGCACATCAGAAAATTCACTGGGTTAGAGATATAGTCCAAGGGCAAACCAGTTTCTTTTTATCAATCAAGATCAAATCAAGATCAATCTCTCTAGCTAATAGAGTAATTGTCTTATTTTGTGGGAGGGCAGGGGCTGTTGGTTAGGCAGCATCAAGAGCCCAAGGTAACCAGGTGACTGTCTTGTCTTCCCATGCGGTAGAAACATTTTTATTTCTTTGGGTGGAAGCATTTCCCCCATGGGAACTAAGACTTCTAAACCAGCAGAGTTCAAAGTTGCCAGGACAAAAAGCAAAAATTTTGTGAGTAGGTTATGCGGTGTAACAGTGGGATTTGCCCTCTCCCTCCATATCTCAATTCCTGGAGCCATACAAAATGGCCTCTGATTTAAACCATGTACTATATCCTGTAAATCCCATTCTTTCAGGGCATTTTTACTCAAGTGGCACCATAACTGAGTCTTCAGTAAGTCTTATATTTTGGCAAGCCCTTCACCTTTTAATTAGGTGAGATGCTTCCAGGTGATGGGATAAGTTAATTTCATAGATGTAAGTACATGGCTTCTCTTACTTTGCAAATAAATTATTTTATCATACGCTATGCTGTACAGAATGCCATGATGGTAAAGAAGGAATTTTTTGAATCAATAGGTAGTAGTTCTGAAAAAAGCATTATGGCAAGGGAAGGCATTCCACTGAGGACCAATCTCTGTTCCCCTCACAATGAAATAGATCTACTATACTCATCATTATGCCACAGGGGCTGACTGGGGCCTCTGGGGTTTGTGCTATGTCTGTGGACGAATGTTGGTCACTGCTTTTGGCTGAGTTCCAATTAACCAGGTCAGCCTTGGTGAAGGTAAGTCCATGCATAGCTTCCATCCCTGTCATGATGGCCACTTTGTTCATGGACCCTTGTGGAAGCACTGGGTGGCTATTACAAGAGGCTGACTGATATTTACCAGCGTGTCATTTTATCCACTCGGTTATTAAAAGCTTCCTCTGCATTGACTGTCATTTGGTAGACATTCTTATGGAGTACAAATATGGACCACAGTCTGTAAAAACTGTATTTTGTAATCCATTTTGTAAAATCATAACTGTTTATTGGAACAACTCAAGTCAGGTTTTTGACAACCAGAGCTAGAATTTGTCCTGCTAAATGGATTCAGCAATACTCTAGTAGGCTGCCCATCTAGTTTCTCAATTATCCACTGTCAAATATGGCTAAGAAAGCCTGATTGCTGATGTGTTCCTGCTGTCCCTATGATAGATGTGCCACCTTGTCTTTGGTGATTAAGTACTGCTGCTTGGCCTCTGCTACTGTGGGTTCCCCTCAGCCCCACTGAAATCAAGGAGCCCGTAGTCACAGTCATACTTACCCTACAAAAGATAGCAGCGAGAGAACTTTTCAAGGATACCATTGCTCCCCCTACTAACACATTTTTAAATTCTGAAGGGAAGGGCATACTTTCTGGGCTCTCTCATGAAACACAATTGGGGAGTAAATATGCAGGCCACACATAAAAAATCCAGTCCATCAATTCAATTATCTCCGAAGTCTTTTGAGTTCTCTTCTCCACAACATTTCAGAGAAGCTCTGGAATCTCAATCTTATTAAATGTAGCCTACCATTGCATTGGAGTTTCGGTTAATCTGTTAGAGCTACCCACAACTGCAGAAGCTAAAACGTAAATCTAAAGTCTCTAGTAAGCACATCATATCAAAGAAATTCAGCCAAATCTAGTGTTATATTTTGTCATCTTTGTTCTAAGACCCTTAGCCATGTTCCCACACATTTTCTACAGATTTTTGCTGATATGTATTAGAAAAGTCCTGCAATCCCTTCATAATGTAAGCTATCCTTTCCTGGGCTGTTGTGTGTTCACTGTGTCCTATAGCTTGGTGATATCTCACCATAGCCATAGGTCTAGTAGCAACAGGAGGTGGTTGTAGTACATCTTGAGAAGGTTATGGTGTCTTCCCCCGTTGAGGTTATCACAGGCTTTTCATGCAGAGGAAGGCTAGTTTCCTCAAATCTTGGAGAGCAAGCTACTTCCACTGATAAGAGAAGCACAGAATGACTATGTGGCCCAAATTACCACTTGTTGTTGTTGTTGTTGTTGTTGTTTTTCTGAGCTCAGCCATATGTCCAAATTCCAAGATTCAGGATCTCATTATTTTCCAATCAATATTCTAACGTTCACATGAGAAACCTGACAAGACTGTGAATTCAACTGTTACTGTAATTCAGCAACCTGTAAACTAAGTTTCATGTTTGGTTTTTAGCAATATTAGCTCTGAGGCTACAGAAAATTAGACAAATTTTAGGGCCATTATGGAAGCTCTATAGTTCTCAAACTCTGAGTTAAGCTGAGTGCCAAGGCATCTAAAATTATCTTTTTCCTTCCTTAGGTACTCAGGTACAATCAAAATTAGCCACATCACACCACAGTCTTTGAAGTTGTCATTATTATCATCATTGTCAACTGGACTCAAGCCACTTGAGCTCCCAAGGCACTCACTACCGTTCACATTTCATGGCAATCTACCACTGGTTATAATTTGATTGATTCTGATATCCCTGCATGCCATGAATTACCAGCATCCCATTTTCTATTGGCAAAGAGCTCAGCTGTGTGCTCAAGTCCAAGGGCAAAACCAAACCAATTTCAAAACCCCATCTGTGCATGTCTATAACCTGGGACCACTCTCCATCTTGATACCAATTCTGTATCAGTCAGGGTGGCCAAACAAAAGGCTGAAATTGCAATTTGAAATTGCAGTTGTAATTTAACAGGGAAAGTTTAATATAAACAATTATTATCTATAGCAGGTGAGTAACTATACAGGACTAAAGAAAACTAAGGAATATCCTAGGCTGAGGGAGAGTACCCACGAGAAGAACAAATTTGGAAGGAGGGCCCCACTCCAAGTCTAGAGTTCAGATCTTGTTGGAGAAGATATGGTTGCAGCGGACTGGATGTTGAAGAATTTCATTGGTGTTCCTGGGCCAGAACTGGTTCACAATCACAGGGCAAGCAGGAAATGCTCTTCCAGGATACAGGTTGGCCAAGACTGGTGGGTAGTATGTAGATGGAGTTAGAGCATAGGGAGCTCACTTACCTGCAGGATGGTGTGAAACCTGTGGTACAGTACACATTGTCTGTCTCATGAGGGCCATGAGAAACAATTTCCTGAAGTGTAGGTAGGCTGAGGAAGGGGAGCATTGGGTGTATCAGAAGCTCACTTATTGGCTGGGTAGCATGAAGCCTAGAGAACACATGTTCACCTTGGAAAGGTCTTAGAAAGCAGACTACCAGGCTAGGGCTGATATTTCAAACTCACCTCAGGCACACAATTGGGCAGAGCACTCCTGGCTATCTCCATCAAACATGCTACTGCCCGCCACGCAGTGAGAAAAAAACACAAATGGAGCCAAAAAGAGGAGGAGTCCCATCCTTCTTCAGTGTCCCTCCACTGCCCTCTCCTGACAAAGCTTAACACCATGCTCATGGCAAAAGTAAAATGCTTAAAGGGTAAAGCTCCATTATTGCAAAGCAGGTAACAAAGGATGAATTTGGAGCTGAAAAGTAATAAATTAATGAATGGCACAGTTAGTCATATACTGTTGTACGGAAAATAAGAAAAATAATTATAATTGTTTAGTTCAAGAGAATACCTAAAAACCTAGCACAAAAACATTAAACCCAGAATCCTCTCAAATTTTCAAACTAAGCTATTTGCAAAACTCTGCTTGTAAAAAAATCAGCTGATGAAATAGACAGTCAGGCAAATTTCCTTTCTTCTTTGTTAGGGGAAAATTGTCTACATTTCAAAATACTTGTAAAAGCCTTCTAATAACCTGTAGTGTTTTTTGCTTGTTTTTGTTTTGGGGTGTGACTGTATAAATCTGTGCATTTCACACACAGAAGAAAGAAGACTTGATCACTGACAAAGAAACCTTTGATTACATGCTAATTACCTGATTACCAATGTGGTCTGCTCACTTGCTGACCTCTGTCACCCCAGGACACATATATCAATATAGCAACTGCCTTTCAAATTTGCGTTTATAATGATATACATTTCACAAACTGGTGGGAAATGGTAGTTCTATGACTAGCTGGTGAAGGAGATATTTTGGGGAAAGGAGAAAGCTTTCTCCCCTTCAGTCGACTCCTCTATTTTACTAATGGATAAGATGAAGTTGAGAGTCATATGGAATTGGGCTCTGACACAGGCTGGGGAGGGTGACTAGGCTGAGAGACCAATGCAGTTATTCCAGTTTTGTTCAAGACATTTCCCTTAGGAAATACACCATGATGCACATTTGGTCTTTATCAAATGCTTCTTAAACACTTTAAATGACTACAATTTTAAGAATTTTTTAGAAATAAGAAAAATATTATTGTGAAAAATAAGTTTATCACAGATGCAAAAATGAATACCAACATATCAGTTATAAGTGCTATCACCTATATTGTATCCTTTAGTCCTGAACACCCCCCATTAATAGGAGTGTTATTATTCCTATTTTAGACATGAGAAAACTGAGGTCCAGGCAGGTTAAATGACTTACTCAAGTTAGTAGGTGTAGAACTCAGTCAAAAAGCCAGGTTTACTTCCTTTGAGGCTAATATATTTTTTTCTTTTTTTTAATTTTTTTGCCTCTTTGTTGTATTTTTGTTGGTGGTGGTGGTGGGGGGGTGGGGATTCTTTTTTATTTCCAACTTTTATTTTAAGTTCTGGGGTACCATGTGCAGGATGTGCAGGTTTGTTATGTACATAAACATGTGCCATGGTGGTTTGCTGCACAGATCATCCCATCACCTAGTTTTTTTTTCCTCTTAATAATAATAAATCTTATTAAAATTTCATCAACTTAATAAAATCTTTTCAGAGTCTACACAGGGAAACTAAATCAATGATGGAGGATACTGGAACAAATAAGACCTATGGTTGGAGAGGGGGTTATAGTTATTTAGGTAATTAATTGTTTGCCTATTTTACCCAACTTATTGTAACAACTCTGTTTCTTTCTCCTTTTTTTTGGCTGGAAAAATCTAAGTACATAATGCCCAAAAATACAATTTCTCTCACGATATTTATGGCCTCTTTCCTTCTGTGTAGTTTTACAGTCGTAACAGGGTCAGCTTCAATTTGCCATATGGAAACTTAATTGAAAATGAGTGGATAATTCAGTCCACTAAAAGGTCAATCCTGTAAGGAGAGAAAAATAGGTCAACTTAATAATTTAGCAGCATATAAGATTTATTGACTTTCTTATTTTCAACACATTTATACTAGGCTTTCATGAGTACTGGCTGTGACTTTGAGAACTGCAAAAATCTTGCTTTTCAACTATTCTACAGAGTAAACTGCTGAAGAGCTCTGAGGCTATCTGCTTTTCTTTTAGGAAAATGTTAATTAAATTGATGGTATCATTAAGAATAATATTAGTTGAAAAAGGCATTATTATGCATGACCCTAATATATTTAAGAAGTATTAATGAAGACTAGTGTTTTTGTGAGTTTCCTCCCTACTTTGGTTGTATAATATTGATTTAGAAAAAATCTTACACATTATCAACTCCTGTGATTTACAACTTTTAAAGAAATGTTTTTCCAGCAATAGATACCTTAAAAGCAAAAATTGGAGACCTGGTGCCTTGAATGCCCCCTCCATACTCTCTTCAGCCCCTCAAACAATCGCTAAGGAGTTCTTACAGACACACACCACACGCACACCTCCAAACAGTCCCCAGGCTTCAAGAAACAGCTCTAAAATCATGAAGTGATTCAGAGGAGGAAAAGTACAGGGATGTGAAAGCCTGAAAATCAGTTTTATTGACTGGCAGAAAGGAGCACGGGGCATAGATCGAACGCCTAAACTGCCATTCCTTGGACTACACTGCACTGACTCCATCAAAGTGTACTATTTAGGGCCACAAAGTTACTTTAATATTTTCAAAAGTATCTCACTTTAAGAAAACATTGCAGAATCACCTTGCCTGAAGAATGAAACATGTTAATTAGATGCCCATCTGCTCAGGGCCAGAAAATAGCTATCAGCTCTTCAAAACTTTCTTCCTCCCCTGTGTCAACAACCTTCTCCATCTCACCTGCTTTTATGTAGATGCAATTTAGATGAGGCTTCAAAGTAATTCTTCACTAAAGAATCTTATTATTTTGATTGGGAGATGGGTCAACCAGACTTATAACTCATTTTTAACAGTCAACTTATTAAAGATAATGTGCTGACAATAAGTCACATTCATTTAAGGTAGAAGACTTGATGAGTTGTGACGGTTTAAAGCACCACCATTGTCATGAGGCAGAGCACTTCCATCATCCCCAAAAGACTCCTGGGGCTTCTTTGTACTTCATTCTTCCATTTGTTCACAGTCCCAGACAATCCTTGGTCTGCTCTTTGTCACTACAGATCAGTTTGCGTGTTCTAGAATTTCATACACTCTGAAGTCTTTTATGTCTAGTTTTTTTTTTTAATCCATGTTGACAGTTGTTAGTTCTGCTTTTCCCACAGAGAAGTATTTCATTGTTGTATGGATATACCACATCTGGTTTATCAATTCAATTGTTAATGAGCATTTGGCTTGCTTATAGTTTGGGGTCATTACTAATAAAGCTGCCTAAACATTCATGTACCAGTGTTTGTCTGAACAAGTGTTTCATTACTCTCCTGTAAATATCTAGGAGTAGAATGACTGGGTTGTATGGTAGATGTATGCTTATCACATTTAAAAAAAACTCTCAAATGTTTTCTATGTTTGTATTATCATCAGTGGTATATGAGCATTCTAAATTTTTGCCAGAGCTTGGAAGTGGTATATGAGCATTGTAAATTTTTGCCAGAGCTTGGTATTGTCAGTCTTTTTAATTTTAACAAGCCTAACATGTATCAGTTTCTTTGATGGTTTTAGTCATAATTTCCTCAATTACTAATGATGTTAAGCATCTTCATGCATTTGCTGGTTATTTATACCTCTTGCTTTTTGGTGTGTCTGTTCAATCTTTAATTGAGTCGGATGTCTTCTTATTAGGTTGTAAGAGTTCTTTATAAACTTATGAAACAACTTCCTATTTTAGGTATATATTTTGTGAATCTTTTCTCTCTCAGAGTCCTCGCCATTTACACCATGGAACCACTGATGGTTCTTATAACACATTTTGGAGAGAGACTATGTTGATGGCAAAGTAAAAAAAGTTAACAGTATATTATTCCAAAATTCAATTTCAAAAGATGCATTATTCATTTATTAGGAGTGATTGTCTTCTCCTCAGCCCAGGCTGTAAAACCATGTACTTCACAGCCTTATTCTTTTTATCTGAAAAGCAGTACATTAAAGTTAATGTACTGGGCTTTTCTTGACATGAATATCCCTGCTGTTTTAGTATCTAGTTTAACACACACACTCATGTACATACACACACACACGCACACACACACACACACACAATGCAATTAAATGAACCCAAAGCCATAATTGCTTGTTAAGTATTTGTCTTCTTCTATAAATCGATCTTTTTTCAGATGTGGAAATACCTGCTTAATAATAGTCATGTCATTAGCCCACAAAACAGCCCTGAACATTTATTAGACAAACAAAATAGAGTCAGCTCATCCCCAGCTTGAGATGCTGAGCATCCAGTTGAACCCAGAAGAGATTTTACAACCAACCTGATACAGCCCTGAAAATGCAGTTTTCCACTGGTAATGCTGAGAAACCCTTGAGTATAGAACCAGGCACTGCGGTGATAAACATCTGACATTTTCATTTGCAAATATTCATGTTTCATTTTAGATAATGTTCCCTCTATTTACTTCTTCAGCAGCAATGCATCAAATATCCTACAGTGTAATCCTTCTCTCAGCACTTATCAATGAACTATGAAATAGTATTAAATAGAATTAATTAGAAGTTTTAATGAATCATGTCTGTCCTCATTTATTATACAATGTAATTTTCAAGGAGTGATTAATTACAAGTTACAGATGAGTGAATGGTTAATGTAGTTTGTTAACCTTACTAAGAAGCGACTGTACACAGCAAGCTGCTTCTCCTCTGTTTATTAGCACGTGGTTATGTACCACCATCAGTTTAAGTGAATGAAAAGGTTTTAGTAACTTTCCAATTAATGTGCACTGTAAGCTAATAATTTACTCCCTGATTTTCTTTCCTGTGCATCATGTGAACACTGTTGGGATTCAAAGGTAGAATTTCGCCATTTTCATTTTGGTGTGTTTCTATATAGCTATTATTTTGCAGCTATGATGTCCACCTGCGCTGCAGTTATTTTAAGTAGATCCCATTTAATACAAGGTGGCTTGTTTGAAATGAATCTCCCTGCATATTTCCTTGAAGAATATACCAATTTACCATATCATTACTGTCATTATCTAAAAAGTGGCAGCTGGCTGCCCTTCATTTTCAATTTTCTTACATGTACCTTTCAGAAGCCAAATAATGCCCATGCTGACAAAATCTAGTGGCCAAATGCAAAATAATTCTGTGGACAGAAAGTTGAGATGGGAGTATGGGAGTTCCAAAAGCATTTTTGCCTCACCAACAGACACACAAAAGACCGTGGAATCCTTGGGGATGAGTCGCCATCTTAGAATATCTTAGTCTCTGCTGCTGCCATATACAACCAATTACTATCGTTCTTGGAGGTGCACATTTTTGCTGTTCAAAGCAGAAACTAAGTTTTCTGAAGCTAGGGGAGTTAGATAGCTCTTTGGAAGTCCAGCTAACCTTAGAAAAAATAACCATACTTATATTGTATGATACATAGCAATTTTTAAGTTTTTACAGTTATTATCTCACTAAATCTGTTTAAAACTCCTATGAGTGAAGGAACTATTATTATAAGATGGTATCTGACTTATTCAGGCTCCACTGGCAGTGAATGGATAGACAAGCAAAATATCCATTAATTCAACAAATATTTATTGGGTACAGCTGCGGTCTGACTGTTTGTGTTCCCCTACCCCAAATTCATGTTAAAACTTAATCAAGGTGATGATATTTTAAAAAGTGGGGCCTTTGGGAGGTGATTAGGCCATAAAGGCGGAGGGAGAAATTTGTGCTTTTATTTAAAAAACCCCAGAGAACCAGCCAGTCCTTTCAACTATTTGAGGACACAGTGAGAAGGTGCCATCTGTGAAGCAGAGAGAGATCTCTCACCAACAGTGAATATGCTGTTGCTTTGATCTTGGACTTCCCAACCTCCAGAAGGGTAAGAAATATATTTCCATTGTCTATAAGTTACCCAGTCTAAGGTATTTTGTTATAGCAGTTCAAATGAACTAAGACAAGCAGCTAATATGAGGCATCTGCTATTTTGCAGGGAAGTGAGGTTATAGTCTGGATGTATTAGTCCATTTTTATGTTGCTGATACCTGAGACTGGGCAGTTTATTGCCCAGAAAGAGGTTTATTGGACTCACAGTTCCATGTGCCTGGGGAGACCTCACAATCACAGTAGAAGGTGAAAGGCATGTCTTACATGGCAGCATACAAGAAAAGAGAGCTTGTGCAGGGAAACTTCTCTTTTTAAAACCATCAGATCTTGTGAGACTTATTCACTATCATGAGAACAACATGGGAAAGACTCACCCCCATGATTCAATTACCTCCCACTAGGTCCCTCCCACAACACGTGGGAATTCAAGATGAGATTTTGGGTGGGGACACAGCCAAACCACATCACCGGATGAGACAAAGTCCTTTCCATCATGACCCTTAGATACCAGTAGGGGAAATAATAAATAAATACAGACAGTGATAAGTCCTGTAAAGAAAATAAAAAAGAAAGAGCCTAGAGAGAAACTGGAGATGAGGGAAGTTATTTTAGACAAGATGGTCAGAGAAAGCATCTTTGCTGTTTTTGACAAAGAGAAAGAGAAGAGATGTCATATTGTATCAACTGACTGATGAAAAGCAGTCAGTTATGTAAAGAGGACATTCTAGGCAGAGAGCACAGCAAAAAATGCAAAGGTCATAGCCTTTGGTGTGTTTGAGGAAGTGCAAGAGACTGTTATAGCTGGAGAGAAATGAAGTTGAAGAGATAGCCAAGGACGAGATTGTGTAGTTCCTTCAGAGGTCCTGGAAAAGGCTTTTAATTTAAATTCAAGAGATAATGGATGCTGACAGGGCTTTTCCAATCCAATTCTACCCAGAACTTTTAGGACATGAGAAGTAGAAGATAATGTGCTAGAATATCAAGTAGTATTTTAGTTCTCATTTCTCATTATAAGGAAGAAAAGCAAAAAAAAAAAAAAAAAGTTTCTCCTAGAGCCTAGAATTTGAAGCTATTAATATAAAAGTATACTTATAATGTCCTGTCTTCCTTAGGGGACTCATCTTTCAGACAAGCAATGCTCTTTGAAGTCAAGGGCTATGTCTTATGTACTTTTTGTTCTGTACTGCACACAAATCAATGTCTTAGGTTTCCAATCAGTGCTTTGTGAAGTGAACTGAATAGCCTGATATCTACTGCTCTGTCCAACTCAAGTCTGCAAAATCCTGATAGGAGATGTCATGGTATTTGAAATTGCTGTAACAGAACAGAAGGACCCAGAAAGAAGCCCTCACAAGCACTTGGCTTGACAGTGCATGTGCTATAGATCCAGGCATCCAATTTGTCCTTAGTGGGGTATTGCTAATCCCTGAAGCAAGTGTGTAATAATGCAGTTATTTTGCAATGCATTCTCTTTGTTTAAATCTACATTTTCCCTCCTGCTTCTCCAAGTAAAACTATAAGGGGTCACTTACATTAATCCTCTAAGGAATGCTAAAGAAAATCCTTTTCTACTTCTCTAATCAGACTCTGAGAGGTGACAAACTCAGATTAGTGAGCAACATCATTTTTTGATACAGGAGTTGAATTTTACCCAGGAATCTCAACTATAAGCTCCTAAGAGAGAAACTTTTTTTATTAAGGATTTTTTTAATGATCCATATCAAAGTGCATGCCTGTGTAATCACAAAAGCAAATTTGCTCTACAATGCTGCATGAAGTAATGGTGTCATCTGAAATGCTAATGAATCTTTGCTGACTCCACCATGGCCCGATTTGACAGGAAGGTGGGAGTCCCAGTGAATGAGTCACTGCAAATACAGAAGCACAAATGGTAACAGTTATTTATTGTTCATATGACTTAGCACATTAAAAAATTTTGTAAATCCTTGTTATATATATCACTTGTAAATTCATAGACTGAGAAGAGAAAAAGAAAATTGTCCACAAGATGTTAGAGCTGGGATAATTTTTCTGTTTTTCAGTCTTTATAATATGTTAGTCTGTATGTCCAGTATGACCATCCTAACCATATGTAGCTAATCTCCATTTTGTGTTGCTATAAAGGAATACCTGAGGCTGGGTAATATATTTAAAAAAGAGGCTTATTTGGCTCACAGGTCTGCAGGCTGTACAAGCATGGTGCCAGTATCTGCTAGGCTTCTGTTTAGGGCCTCATGAAGCTTTTACTGGTGGCAGAAGGAACGAAGAGCCAGCTTGTCACATGGTGAGAGGGGGAGTGAGAAAGGGGAGGAGGTGCCAAGCTCTTTTTAGCAATCAGTTCTCTCAGAAACAATAGAGTGAGAATTCACACATTACTGTGGGGAGGGTACAAAACCATTCATGAGAAATCCACCCCCATGACCCAAACACCTCCCATTAGGCCCCACCACCAACATTGGGGATCACATTTCAACATGAGATTTGGAGGGACAAGTATCCAACCCATATCAGCTAATGAGCACTTGACTGTGGCTAGTCGAATGGAGAAATGGAATTTTAATTGTATTTAATTTCATTAATTTAAATCTAACAACAAATGCCCAGTTTCATGATTGTAAAACTGTAGGTACGTTTGGAACAGCTTGCTTATGTGAATCTACTTTTTTCCACCATTCAATGGACATTTATTGAGACCTATTTTGTGTCTGACTACTAAGCCTTCCAGTTACTAATTCAAGCAAGATTTAATCTCTGCCTTGGAACTGCTTAAAGCCTAGGAGGAAGACAGAGAGATAAACAAATAATTACACATAGATTAAGCGCGGTTTATGAACACAGGCTATGAAACAAGATTCTGGACTTGGCTTTGAGGAGTTTACACAGTAGATGACAAGACTTAAAGAAAGAATCTTCAAAATCAAAACATATTATGCAAACTCTAGACCATATGCTGCATTATCAGACATTATTAAGTTTCTCAGAAGTTACAATGTTAGAATGGAAGTTTGAGGAGAAAATTCACTGGTCAGTTCATAATTTAACTTTTTAATAGACCTTATATTTTAGAACAGTTTTTAGGTTCACAGCAAAATTGAGTAGAAAGTACAAGAATTCACCCTCTGCCTCCACTCCCCTGTGGTGGAATGGTACATTTGTTACAACTGATGAGCCTACACTGACATATCAGTCAAAGTTCATGGTTTACATTAATGTTCATTCTTGCTGCTGAACATTCTATGGGTTTGGACAAATGTATAATGACACATATTCACCATTACAGTATCATGGTATAGTTAAATACATAGAATCATTTCTCTGCCCTAAAATCCTCTGGGCTCTGCCTATTCATCCCTCTGTTCCCCCAATCTTTGGTCTTTTTACTTTCTCCATATGAATCTACTTTTTCAACTGTATCTTTTATGAAATCTAAAAACAGTTTAAGTAGTTATGATGAACATTTAGCATTCAGTTTGCTATTTGTTCTAAGTGTAATATACAGACCAGATTTTGAAGACAGTATGGAGAAATGTAAAATGTCTCAACAATTTTTCACATTGATTATATGCTGAAATGATAACAGTTTGGCTATATTAAGTGAAATAAAACATGCTCTTAAAATTAATTTCATCTATTTATTTTTACTTTTTTAACATGGCTACAAAAATTTTAAATTATATATGTGGTTTACATTATAGTATTGGACAGTGTTGCTTTAGAGTTATGATTACTAAACTCCAGAAATATCATTAACAGAAAGATCAATCATTTTCCAGACATTATGAATAAACTGTCTTCCACTCTTTTGCATTAATATTAGATAGAATTTAAGAAATTTGCCTGAGTAAATACAATTAACCATTGACTAACATTAAATCATCGTGGATTGATGTGTGCAATCAGTGAAGCAATATAGGGAAATTCAGTATTTTAAGCATAAACCTATATCATGGGTTGCTATTTTTAAGTGATATCCATGGACCTTATAATCACATGACCCCATTTTGCCCATAAACATCACCCCTCCTACTGTCCCCAGCACTTTGGTGTTCATCTTCCTCCATGTGGGTCCTCAATCTAATACGAATGCCGCAATTTCCCCCCAAAATGAAAGTAGGCAGACATGAACTAGTTTATTTTTATCCTGAGCTGATGGCATTTTCTCTCTTTCTACCTTGCCAAATATTAAATATGAAATCAGAAGGGAGGAGGGAGGAGAAGACACTGTAAAGGGTTTTTGGAGAGCGAACAAGTGGAGGGTTATACACCTGCACTCTCTCCCTTCCTCAGTTCTTAGATTCGCTGATGCTTCAAGGGAGAAATAACACTTAAAAGTGTTGTATTGGTACTCACGCTCAATCCATAACTCTCCTCTCTCATCTGCGCTTCTACAGTGCTTGGGGCTGGAGGGAGAGGTGGTAATGGAGACTCTAAAAGTGATCTTTTCATGCTTACTCAGCTCTCTCCCAGTTCCTGTATCCTGCATGTGATGTGCAGAAGGACATGAGGAAGCTTTGACTGAATTCTGAACAGCACATTATTATTCTGCTCCAACACACGCTCTTAGGCCAGCTTTGTTTTGGCCTCCAAGTCAGATGATTTTCATTAGATATTTGAAGTAATCCACAATAAAATAGTAAACCATTGTGTAAGTGGGTACAAATGGTTTGTCTGCCCACAAAAGGAGAGTTAGGACATGTACCCATAGTATCTGTAAGTGCTGAGAGGGATATCTGACATGTATCATTTAACATCATTTATCTACCACCTCTTTTCCTTTCTAAGTGGAAAGATGGCATGATTTCCTTTAACTTGCAAGTCCTATTTTTAAGAAATAACTGAAGAATTGAAGAGTTGTGAAGAACACTTGAAGAATGAAGTAAACGTAGCTCTGATTGTAAAGTTCCGTTAAGATGCGGGGGTCAATTTCTGATCTTCCAATGCACCATGCTAGTTCTTACTTTATGATGGCTCCTTGTCTGGGATACTCTTCCCATCTCATGCTTACAACTCCTCATCTAACTCCTCTTCATCCTTCAAGTCTAAGTCTAAATGCCATTTTCTAAGGCGGGTTAAATATAGTATAATATAAAGTCAAAATTAAAATAATGATTGCAATTCTCATTTCTTAAAACCAGTGAAAGCAGTAAGATGTTGAGAGAAAGTGATAAAGGGTTGAGTCATCTATAAGTACCCTAATCTTCAGAGTAGCTGGAGGTACCCTTCTAGTGTACCTGAAGACACATTTGCAGATTTGCCTATGCTTCTTCATAGCACACAGCACAATTATAATTACCTGTTCAACACCTGTCTCACCGGACAGACTACAGATAAAAAAATAAAGAGGCTTTCAGCTCAGAACAAAAATAGGCTCCGTGAGGGACTACATTGATCAGGACTACTATTCCCAATGCCTAGCATAGTACCTAGGTATTGAATAAAGATTTATTGAGTAAATGAATAAATAAATGCAAGAATGAAGAAATTACATGTCATGTTCATCAGTATTGCTTTACTGAAAAGGAGATTTTGGGAAACAGGCCACATACCATGTATATATGGAATGATAGACATCAATAAATAGGGTATCTCATTCACTTTTCAATATAAAGCACTTCAATATAAAAACTCTTAACTTGTTATTTCACCAACTGTTAGATATGATATTTTAAGTGAGCTTTGTCATTATCTATATAGCAGGGAGTAATTTTAAAATTCCGAAGTTAATAAATCAATCATCTGTATGTGTTTGTAAGCAGGATGTACTATTATCACTAGGAAAAAAGAAGCAGACCAGGCGCGGTGGCTCACGCCTGTAATCCTAGCACTCTGGGAGGCCGAGGCGGGTGGATCTCTTTAGGCCAGGAGTTGAAGTCCAGCCTGGCCAATATGGCAAAACCCCATCTCTACTAAAAATACAAAAAATTAGTCAGGCGTGGTGGCGCATGCCTGTAGTCCCATCTCCTCATGAGGCTGAGGCAGGAGAATTGCTTGAATCTGGGAGGCAGAGGTTGCAGTGAGCCAAGGTTGTGCCATTGCACTTCAGGCTGGGTGACAGAGCTAGACCCTGTCTCAAAAAAAAAAAAAAAAAAAAAAAAAGGAAAGAAAGCAGAGGTGATTATTAAAAGCAACTGACTCTGGAGAGTGGATCTTGGGGTGCTTCAAATGTCTTTTGCTTCATTTGTAAGTCCTTCTGTATTATTTGGGTTTTTAGAAATCATGTGAGTATTTCTTTCATTAAAAAACAAAACTTTTTCCTTTTCCATTTGCTAATGACTAAACCTCAGTGGTCATTCACTCATTTCCCACTTCACATCCTCTGCTTTATTATGCTACATGTATTTTTCAAAATAATTTCAAGTTTCCCAACACTACATCCATGTCACATGCAACTTTATACTCCTGGTGATGTATAGTGCAACATGTTCTACGTAGTATATATTTTTTGTTGACTGATTAATGTGGGTTGAAGATTATTACTGTTAATGGAAATTGTTACCACAAAGGGGTCCCGATCCAGACCCTAAGAGTTGGTTCTTGGAGCTCATGCAAGAAAGAATCTGTGGTCAGTCCACAGAGCAAAGTGAAAGCAAGTTTATTAGAGAACCAAAGAAACAAAAGAGTGGCTACTCCACAGTATATTCATGGTTGCCTCTTGATTATATGCTACACAAGGGGTAGATTATTCATGAGTTTTCCAGGAAAGGGATGGGGATTTCCTAGAACTGAAGGTTCCTCTCCATTTAAGATTACTTAAGGTAACTTCCAGATGATGCCTTGCCCTTTGTAAACTGTCATGGCACTGATGGGAGTGTTTTTTTGCATTCTCATGCATTATAATTAGCACATTATGAGCAGTGAGGACTACCAGTGGTCGCTTTAATTGCCACCTTGGTTTTGGTGAGTTTTGGCTGACTTCTTTACCACATCTCATTTTATCAGCGGGGATTTTGTGACCTGCATCTTGTGAAACCAGTAATGCTGACTTCCTGTCTCATCCTGTGACTAAAAATGCCTAGCCCCCTGGGAATGTAGCCCAGCAAATCTCAGCTTCATTTTCATCAGCCCCTATTCAAGATGGAGTTGCTCTGGTTCGATCACCTCTGACAAAAAGAGCCTTATTTCTAATTTAATTTTCATTTATCTTTCACACTCTCTAATTCTCTAAAGAGCCCATTATTGTAAACAACCTCACAGCTTTGGATATTGTCCTATTTTCTAATTAAGTGAATATCTTAAGAACATATCATGAAGATACAAGAGTTAACTAATAATCCTCCATATAGAAACAGCCTTAAGGATATGGTATTTCACCCCAACACCATGACTATGATTCCCTTTGAACATCCAAGGAGCCTACATGATAACCCAATGCAATAATAATAATAATAATAATAATAATAATGTTATAGAAATTTTGAGGCTATCTCAATGTTTATCCATAAAATGCCATACTGTATAATACTATAAAGTCAAAATTAAAATAATGATTGAAATTCTTTTCATTTTTTAAAACTAATGAGAACAGGAAGAGGCTGGGAGAAAGTAATAAAGGTTTAATTATCTATAAATTCAATAGTCTGAGTGATCAGACTATTTGTTGCCTATTAGAATCATAGTATCATATATAATCCTAGAGTTGAAGAAAACAGAAATGAGTCATTTTTTCCAATTTCTCATCCAGTGCTTCTTTTTGCTAAAACATACCAATAAATAACCATCCTGCCTGGGTTAAACACTCCTTCCCAATGAGATTCATGGTGACTCTAAAATGTCCTAACTTTCAGAAAATTTTCCCTTGTATTGAGACAAAACTATGTGTAAGTTTCATGGGTTGGTATGACCCATTAGGACTACCCAGAATGAATTCAATACTCATTTCCTATTGGATACTTTCTAACATTTGAAGAGTGTTTTTGTCCTTCTGAGTCTTCTCCTTCCTCTTTACTCAATAGGGTTGTAGATATCCTCCAGTGAGGAAATCTGCCTCTAGAAACCACATCCACCTATTCATATTCTCATAAGTACTGTGGCATTTATGTCTTCAGGAATGCCTATTACGTTGGGTTAAGTTTTAAAAATATGGGAAGAGCTGGAATGTCAGACATAGAGATCCTTGTCATAGAAGGAAGCCTAAGAATCCTAAGAAAAGAAATCCAAACATTTGTGCTTGGAAGGAAGTCCCTATGAGAGATGATGGTTTCTAAGGTAAGAGTTTGGAACAAATCCAAGGAAACTTACCCTTTGTCTACTTACATGAATTTGTCTGGAGAAGGAAGTTAATTTTTAAGTCTCACTGCATAGAAGCTCTGAATTACCTTCTAGAGCTATGAATATGGAACCTAAGCAGCAGAAGACAGAGCAGACAGAATTTGTGCATACTTTTTACAAAATCTTTGCCATTTAGTAGCTTAATTTTTGTTTCCCTTATTGCATGACTTAGTTCTCAGGCACCACTTAGTCTTGCTCATTTTTATTCTACATGGATTCAATTGTTGACGTTCCATGACTGTTTCCCCAGGCTTTGAATGGCAATGACCCTGTTAGCGACATCACCTTTACCACCTGTCTGACTGACACCTTTGCATATCCACTGGGCCGGGGGTCTTATTAATACGTTCTCCTCCCATTATTTCATTAATAGCTTGCCTTCATTAAACTACTCTCCTCATTTCAAGATAAAGTGGTTTCTCATTGGGAAAAGAACAATATTTTGAGTGCTCATAGAAAACTTAGTTTTAAAATTCCATGCAAATTACATTTTTTTTTTTACTCAGCTGATATCATTATTTTTACCCTGAAGGTAATCAGTGTGAAAACTGTCAAAAATCTTTGCTTTTCCAACTTCTAATCTTCAGAAACAATGGTCTTCCAGTGAGGGCATTTTAAAGCAAAGGATTCAAATTTAGAGTCTTTGTCATTTCAAAGAATGCAGAGGATTGTATGGAAAAGTCAGTTATTCCTTGGACTTCTATTTCTTATTTTGTTTAAAGCATTTCCGATGTCTTCTCAGAACTGAAAGGATACGGGGACTATTCAAATGTAAGAAAAAATTCATGAGCACTCACAGAAACCTTGGGCTGAACCAAAAGTGGGACTCAAATTGAAAAATGACATTGATATCTTTCTTGAAGTGACTAAATTAAGCTCTAAAATTTTATTATTCCCAAGTCATCATCTATGTTCACATCCATTTTATTACAGCCATATTCTAGGTAATTGTCAAATTCCAATTTGTTTTAATTTTTAAGCTGGAGGGGGGCTAATATAAAATTTCAATCTAACAGAAAGTAGTTGGGAAAAGCAGAGCTATCTTTGTCTAGATTGTATTGTCTATTGATAAAGAGAAAAGTATGGAGCTTAAAAAACTTCTACACAAGTCATGTGATTGTCGGCAGCGCTGACATCATCAATAAAGACATCACAACTCTTAAGTCTCAGAATGTGGCCCAAATCACCTGCACCTGTCTCTCTGGGGAAGCTTGTTAAAAATCCAGATTCCGACTGGGCGCGGTGGCTCACGCCTGTAATCCCAGCACTTTGGGAGGCCAAGGCGGGTGGATCACCTGAGGTTGGGAGTTCGAGACCAGCCTGACCAACATGGAGAAACCCCGTCTCTACTAAAAATACAAAATTAGATGGACATGGTGGCGCATGCCTGTAATCCCAGCTACTCGGGAGGCTGAGGCAGGAGAATCGCTTGAACCCAGGAGGCAGAGGCTACTGTGAGCCGAGATTGCGCCATTGCTCTCCAGCCTGGGCAACAAGAGCTAAACTCCATCTCAAAAAAAAAAAAAATCCAGATTCCTAGGTCCACCTCAACTACATCTGAGAAGGAATCCATTCAAAACAAAACCAAAAACTTTCAGATGTGTGCAAAATTCACCATGCAAAATTTCCCCATGAAATCCCAGTCTTACAATTCCCTTTATGAGTTGGTCATTTACTAAATCTTTCTCTTTTTACACTTTATTTCCAATATTTCAGGAAATGGTCTATCCGCACTCCCCTCACAAATGTCTCAAAGTCCCCCCACAGGTTGCTCTGCAGATGATAATGCAGATGTCAGTGACTTCCCTTAAAAGATCTCAGAATGCATTTTATCAAAAGGCATATGTCCTGGGTTTTAGAAAGGGTGTTTCATTTCAGGCAGTGGGAAATCATACACTATAATTTCTGACTCAGATTAGCATCACAAAGTCCAGGATCTATTTCTTCCTACTCTCATCTTTGGCACGTTCAAGTGTTTTCCACTTATTTTGCAATCTGCAATCTACCCCCTCTCCATTGCATCTTATTGTTTGCTTCTTGCTGTTTCTTGAAAATGAAAAGAACAATTGTTGATTGAAGTAATAAAGCTCCCATAAAATGGGGACTTACTGACTGGTTCTCTCCATTAGCATTATAATTCTGACTTGTGATTCAACACTACTGCTTAAGAGTCACTTCTGTCAGTTTCTAGGATAGCACAATTCAGCATTTGAGTTCTCAGGAATTCATAAATTACCCAGAAGAACTTAACATCTATAGATCTGAACAGTGTCTGAAATTGTGCTTTTGCAGACTGATCAAAAAAGCTAAGTCCTATGACTTCCCCAAGCCTGGGTCATCCTACTTTGCAACTCAAAGTCTGCCTGGCATATAAGCAGTGAAGTCAGGATTTGAAAGCTATCCATTTGCTCAAAAATGTCCTTTTTTTTTTTTTTAATTTTTTTTTTTTTTTAAGCAAGCCTGCCGATAACCCTGCCATCAACTTGGAATTAGGACATTAGCGCAATTTATTCAGGCTCCTATTACACAGCAAGTAAAAACACAAGATGGCACAGAAAACTCCATGCATTAGCATGTTATCAGATTAGCTTGTTGTCACCCTGGGATAAAGCGGACGAGAGGCAGAGGCCTTGGCAATTTTAACAAGGTACCAAGGTGAAGAACATCAGTTTATAAACTCCTTGAGGAAGTGAACATTTAGCTTTGTAATTTTCAACATAGCTGGCATATCATTCGTATTTAATGAGTATTTGTTGAACCATACTTGGTGCAGAGAGCACCAAGAGGCAAACAAATTATTTGATGTGCTTACTTCTTACCTTGGCTTCTGCTGCTAGAACTCAGTTACCTTGACCTACACTTATTGCTTGTTTGTTTTATTATCCTGACGTTTCTTCCTCTGTGTGTGAGTTTAGATTTCCAAAAGTTTTGTTTCTGACCATCTTATCCTGGAGATAAGGAATAAAAGAACAGACACTAGTCTTTGTGTGTTTGTGACAGTGTAGGGTAGGGGAATTCTAGAAATAATATTTATGATTATCTCCCTTTGAAAAAAAAAGGAAAAATCGTTCATAATATGCTGAGATTTAGATTGAGTATGTTGTGATTTAGCATGTATGGTACTTCACAGCGGCAGCAGCAGTAAAGCCTGGGCTTTTAGTGTAATGGCCACCCAAATAATGTACATTGTGCCCATTAAGTAATTTTTCATCCCTTACCCCCCTCTCAGTCTCCTACCCTTCAGAGTCCTCAATGTCTATTATTCCACACTCTATATCGATGTGTACACATTATTTAGCTCTCACAAGTGAGAACATGTGGTATTCAACTTTCCATTTCTGGATTTTTATACTTAAGATAATGGCCTCCAGTTCCAACCATGTGGCTGCAAAAGACATGATTTCATTCTTTTTTATGGCAGAATGCTATTCCATTATATTGGCTAAAGAAAATGTAGTGTGTACACACAAACACATATATATGGCAGAATGTACATATATAATAGCAGAATAATATGTTATATATATTATCCATATATAAATACATATTATATATGGAATATATACCATATATATAGAATATATAGAAGTGTTATATATATATGGAATGTATGGTATATTATTCTGCCATCATATATAATTATATATATATACATATATATATTCTGCCACACACACACACAGACACACACACACAAACACTACATTTTGTTTATCCAATTATTTGTTGATGGACAGTTAGACTGATTCCATATTTTTGCTATTGTGCTGTGATAAACATATGAGTGCAGGTATCTTTTTGATACAATAATTTTTCTTCCTTTGGGTAGACACCCAGAAGTGGGATTGCTGGATCGAATGGTGGTTCCATTTTTAGTTTCTTTGGAAGTCTCCATACTGTTTTCCATAGAGGTTGCACTAATTTACATTCCCACCAACAGTGTATATGTGCTCCCTTTTCTCCACATCATCGTTAACATTTGTTATATTTTGACTTTTTAATAATAGCCATTCTGAGTGGTGTAAGGTGATATTTTGTTGTGCTCTTAGTTTGCACTTCTCTGATGATTAGTGATGCTGAGCATTTCTTATATGCTTTTTGGCCACTTGTATATCTTCTTTTGAACAATGTCTATTCATGTTTTGGGGGAGGGGGGTTTTAAGAATAAATAAACCAATACAAATGAAGCTCCATTTCCAGTGTAGCTGTGGGGAGCTGACTGTGTTTTGGTCAGGAGGAGTGGGGAGTGGGTGTAAAGGGAGAGGAGGAACAGACATGACTTACCATAACAGGAGAATGATGTCCTGTCTGGGGTCCCATAGAGGGAGCTGCTGCAGGCAGCATGGCTTTCTCAGAGAATGTGCTGAGTCCTCTATCCCCCATTTGTGTTTGAATGAATAGAGGTGTGGGATTGGGTCAGCCTAGCCAAGAAATGGCCCAAGGGATATCCCCCTACAGTAGTCCTCCTGTTAGCTACACTTTTCTAGGGGCAAGAATGAATGTCACGTGTCTGCAATTATATTGGCCTTGGTTAGACAGTGAGAGAACATACACTCTCAAAGCTGCAAAGAAGGACTGGAAAGGGAATTGCAAAATACTAATCCAGCTATTTTCAGCAGAAAAAAGTTTAATACCAGGATTTAGGTGCTTACGAAATTGTGGTTATGCTGGAGGAAGTGGGCTTCAGACTGGGTGTTCTAGTAAGTTAGACAGTGAGAGAACAGGGTGAAGAGAATAGGGCAGCATACTGATCCTTCTGCCCCAAAATAGTCCCCTACTTGTCTCCCTGGCAATTCCATTTAACTTGACCCAAAATGTTGATTTGTATTTGCTGATTCTGAGTCAAGTCTTTGCAGCTTTGTTGTTGTGCTACGGTTGTTTTGTTCTCTAGCCAATATCTCCCCTCTTCTTGGCTCCCCTTTCTTGTCCCTTCAAATCTACCCAGCCTGCTCCAGAAAATGACTTAACAATGTTGCTTTTCTCCACACGGGAAGTCCAGGGCCATACTTCTTGGCTCTCAACTCCATATTGAGGTTTTAATCTACCCCACTCAATTTGCTTGTAAGCCCAAATGTTCAGCTCCTCAATGTGAGGTACCCTGCTCTTTACAAATGATTTCAGATGTGATTCAAATGACCTCAGACACCTGTTGAGTCCCAGTGAATAACTGTTCCAAGTGAGGGCTTCTGGGTCTACTGTATTGGAAAAAAACTTTCCCTCTTTCCCTGGTGTCAAATGGCTTCACCCACTACAAGCCTTTCACAGAAGAATACCCCAAGAATACAAACTGGAAAGACAGCCCAAGAACACACACTCAATAACAAATAGATCTTGAAAACTGGCACACATAAAACCTTGAAATAGCCACAGAAACAGAGCCCCAGCTTTCACATATTACAATGTACTTTAAACAATAAAACCAAAGACCTGTGCTTCTGTCTTATATCTTACTCCTATCCTTTCCTTTTTTTCGTTCAATTGCTATTTTTAGATTTTTCCTAAAAAAAAAACCAAACAAACAAAAAAAAACTTTTTAAAACAGAGACAGGGTCTCACTACATTGGCCAGCTTGGTCTTGAACTCCTGGGCTGAAGCAATCCTCCTACCTTGGCCTCCCAAAGTGCTGGGATTACAAATGTGAGCCACCATGCTTAGCCATTTTTCCTCTTCCTAAGAGAGGAATTTTACCCTCTTATGCTAAGATCACATTTTCAACATGCTAGCAAGTTACATGACCAGGTCTTGAGCTCTTCGAGAATGAGAACTGTCTTACCCACCTATCTCTCTTTTTCGTTGAGACAGAGTCTCGCTCAGTTGCTCAGGCTGGAACCTCCACCTCCTGGGTTCAATCGATTCTCCTGCCTCAGCCTCCCCAGTAGCTGGGATTACAGGCATGCACCACCACACCCAGCTAATTTTTGTATTTTTAGTAGAGTCGGGGTTTCACCGTGTTGGCCAGGTTGGTCTTGAACACCTGACATCAAGTGACCCGCCCTCCTCAACCTTCCAAAGTGCTGGGATTACAGACGTCAGTCAACTGCACCTGGCCTGTTTTACCCATGTCTCTATTTTCAGTACCTAGCATTGGGCCTGGCCCACATTTACCATATACACTTCAGCAGCAATTCTCTGATACCAAATGGGTGTCCTGTAATTCAATTCCATTCTAACTAACCTCCCAGAGTTAGCACAGTCCCCACAGGGTAAGGGGCTTAGTCTCATAAGACTGCCTCCTTTTCAGATGCCAACTACAACTCTCAGGTGTCCCCAAGCTTCTTTTACTTCTGCCCAGCCAGCTACAACTTTGGGGATTCTCACAACTTCCTTCAGATTTGGTAATTCACTAGAATGATTCATATAGTGCTAAGTGAAAGCACTATACTTACAATTACTGTTTGTTATAAAAGTATAACTCAGTAATAGCCATATGGAAGATATAACAGGCTAAAGTCTGGGGAAAGAAGGGTGCAAAGGTTCCATGCCTATGGAGTCAGGGTATGCCACCCTCTGATATATTGATATGTTCACCAACCTGGAAACTCTCTGAGCCTCATGTTTCATTACATAGGTTTCACTACATAGGCATGACTGATTAACTCACTGGCAGTGTGTTTGAATTCACTCTCTGCCTTCCTCCAATCCCTGAAGATCGGGGGTGGGGCTGAAAATTCCAACCCTCTAATCACCTGCTTGGTCATTATGGCATGACAGGACCCTCCCTTGAAACTATCTAAGGACCCACCATGAGTCATCTCATTAGCATAAATTTATGGTAGAAAGGAGCTCATTATGTATAACAGAAGACACTCCTATCAGGAAAATTCCAAGGGTATTTGAAGCTCTGTGCCAGGAGCCGGGGACAAAGACCAGATATATTCTTTATTATATCACACCATCTGAGACACATTTGCCAAAATGAGTTGAGTTGGCTACCTCCAGGTTCCCATTAGTCACTTTATAAAAATTAAAGGATCTTCTGCAATTCTAGCATATCAAAGTGCTCCCACTGGAAGTAATGTTCTTTAAGCCCTTCCTTGAATATTCATTTAAAACACATCTTAAATAACTCCCGAGTTGAAAGCCAGAATTTAAGTCCCTTTTTAACTACATGTGATAGGAAATGAATCTCACCACCCCAGATGGGCATAGAAGGCTTGAGTGTATTTACTACTAACGTTTTTATATCACCTTTGAAGTTGCTATTGTAGGGATATCAGATACCATTATGGCCCAGACTCTGGGTGAATATACTGCCCTGCCAGCTAGAGTAAATATTGAGCACTTTAAGTTTTATCAAGGTAAGCACACAGTAGAATAAAACACTTCTTTGTGCATCTGACTAGTGTTGTTTTTTACTATGAAAACTGAATAAGAGAATAGAGATGTACAGATACTATGCTTCAGTGCTTTTGTCACCTTGCTTAAGAGAAGAAAACATGCCAGGAAAAGGTTTGCCTTTGCATGAAAGGAAAATTTTAAATAGATAGATAGATATAGATATTTACATATATGTATACATATGTACACATAAGAATATGTGTACATATATGTGTGTGTGTGTGTATATATGCATGTATTTTAATATACAGAGAGTCAGAAAGCTTTTTTCTGGAAAGGAATAGCAAACATTTTAGGCATCGGGGTCTCTATTGCAATTAATCAACTCTGCTATTGTAGTACAAAAACATCCATAGACATATAAAGGAATGGCCATGACTGTGTTCTAATACAACTTTATTTATGAGCACCAAAATTTGAACTTTAATTATTTTTATGTGTCACAAGATAATAATCTTTTGATTTTTTTTAACTATTTAAAAATGTAAAAACCATTCTTCACTGAACTCATACAAAGAAAGGCAGCAGCCATAGTTTGCTGACCCTTGTTATAGACCAGTAAGGTTAATCTAGTGATGATGTCTCTGCTCAGGTCACGTAATCTGAATGAACCTGAATTCGCTGGGGATTCCAACAAGTAATTTATCTGAACTCCATTGGTTGTAAAAAGAAATCCTTATAAATAGTATCCTTCCGTCTCTCAGCCCACTCTCACCTTTCTCTCATTTCCCTCCTCTGTCTCTATCTCATTCCTGATAGACAAGAAGGATTTAATGGAAAATGTGCTCCAGCTTCTTCCAACATTGACTGCTTATGCTATTAATATCAAGGTAACATGGCTGGTGACAGCTTCTTTCATTGATTCATAATTCATGTCCCCGTTAAAAGGTATCTGATCCTATGAGTTATACATATTTCACTCTGAATATGCTAATCTTGTCAGTTTAAATAAAAATAAGACCACAGTTTATTTCTTCTCTAATTGGGGAACTAAGGGAGAAAATGGCTCTGTTGGTGGGGGGCGGGGAATCCCAAGACCTGGAAAATACCTCTGACTCTGAAAGATCAAATCCTATTCAAACCACAGTTGAAGCACCTCTTAGAGATTCTGCCCAATTCAATGGTGTGCGTCCTATGGCAGCATGGCAGTGTTTCAGATGTACTAGCTTTACAGAGTTTCTAGAGATAGCTATTCTTGGCAAATATATTTCAAGATGTAATCGTATTTTTTAAAGTGTTTTTTAAAAGTCTCTTTTTAAGTGAATAGGTCCATCAATCAGAAAACCCAGAGGCAGGTGGGGGAAAAAAAAAGGGCAATGATTTTTTTATTGTTATTAAAGGAGAAATTATATCTGAGGCCTGAAGCTCAATTTGTGAAGAGCATGATCCACAGGACTCCTGTTAAAGTTAGGCTGCTGCTGAGACACTTCAAAAGATCATCTTTATTGCAGAACAATTGCCTGACCCAGTTTCCTGGTCAGCAACATACTTTTGTAGAAACTTCAGGAGCTGATGAAAAAGCTCAGCAAAGTTAGCAAGGGTACTTTCATCTGTGGCTCTCGGGAGGGGAAATATGAAAAGGTTTCTAGGTCTCTTGGATTTAGCACTGCCAGGTCTACTGGCATAGAAGCAAAGAATGAAACAAAAGATACGAACATGTTATAAAAGGCAGTGTCTAACTTCTTGGCAAATGTGCTTGCTATTATGGTTTGTAGAACACAGAGGTCTTTCTGTATTCATAGTCTTTTGCCTGTCAAAATATTTTGATATTGTAATAAAACCCTACTGTAAAATACATCTTGCCCATTGAGTAAGGATTCACTGCTTCGGTATAAAAAGATATTCTCTGCCCATTCTTAGGTCTCCTTGAGAAATAACTCTTGGTGCCCAAGCATCTAAACAATATTTAATTTGGAATTCTGACGTGCATCATAAAACTAGCATAAAGAGCAACAATGTATGTTTTAATGATTTCAAAGGGGAAAACACATTTCCGCAAATGGCTCTAAGTTCCCTTCATTGCTTGCTGGAAAATATGACATCTTTAAGCAAAGCGCTTTTCAGCTTTTTATTTTAAGCATCTGTGCACTTATATTTATCAATAAAAATAATCTTTCAAAATAACTATTCAGTTTTATAATTTCCTCTTCCAGTTTGATTTTTTTCTTTAGATTTAATTTTTAGAATGTCTTCTTAATTCATTTTTAAACTTACTGCTTATATTAGTTTCCTAGGACTATTGTAACAATCTACTAAAACCTAGGTGGCTTAAAACAACAGGAATCTATAGTCTCCAGTCCTGGAGGCTAGACCTCTGAAATCAAGGTGTTGTTGGGCCGTGCTCTCTCTGAGGGCTCTAGAGGAAACCCTTTCTTGCCTCTTGCTAGCATCTGGTGTTTGCCAGCAAAATCCTCGGCATTTCTGGACTTGTAGATGGATCACTACATCTTCTCCCTGTGGGCCTTCATGTCGTCTTCCCTCTATGTGCCTGTCTGTGTCCAGATTTCCTGTTTTTATAAGGATATCAGTCATATCAGATCAGGGCCCACTCGAATGATCTAATCTTAACTTCATTACTTTTGTAAACACCTTATTTTGAAATAAGGTCACATTCTGAGCTACTGGGGGTTAGGATTTTAACATATCTGTTTTAGGGAGACACAATTAAACCCATAATATTTGCACTGTTAAGCATTTAATAAAATAAAAATGGTATTATTTATAGAGTAAGTAAATAATGCCATTGGCTAAGAACATTCAACAGCACCAAACAAGGTAGTATGATCGCCGGGCGCAGTGGCTCACACCTGTAATCCCAACACTTTGGGAGGACGAGGCACGTGGATCACCTGAGGTCGGGAGTTCGAGACCAGCCTGATCAACATGGAGAAACCCTGTCTCTACTAAAAATACAAAAGTAGCCGGGGGTGGTGGCGCATGCCTGTAATCCCAGCTACTCGGGAGGCTGAGGCAGGAGAATTGCTTGAACCTGGGAGGTGGAGGTTGGGGTGAGCCAAGATCACGCCACTGCACTCCAGCCTGGGCAATAAGAGTGACACTTGGTCTCAAAAAAAAAAAAAAAAGAAGAAGGTAGTTTGATCCTAAAGTTATTTCCAGGCATCTTAGGCCTTCACAACTTGGGGTGTTTTCCCACTCATTCCAGCTTGATCTCGCCTATGCCAGTGTAACTGCAGGTGGGAGACAGGTCTGAATCTCCTTCTGGCAGGCCTTTTCCTGAAGGTTCCTAATAAATGTCTGGGCATTATTTCTGACCCTCTGTTAGTATTCACTTCAAGAACCTCCAGGTGCCACCAGCCACGGTTTCTTTACAAATGAGGCAGCACCAAGGCAGTAGAGAAGCCCCAGCTGCAATCACTGTGCAACTCTTCTGATGTAACATCACTCCTGGCTGGTGTGACAGCATCGGGCAACAGCATGGCTCCAAGACCTCTCAAGTCCTTCGCATTTGTGTGCTGGGAACAAGGGCTACAAACAGAGATTAATTTTAGAGCCTAGAGCAGTGGTTCTCAATTTGAATCACCACAGAGATCTAAAAAAAAATCCTGGCTCCTGGTGCTTAACCCCATGGTTGTGACTGAGTGGAGTTTCCCGTGCAGCCAAGAGCACCAGCATTTTCAAAGCTCCCCAAACATTACTAATGTGTAGGCAAAGGTAAGAACAGCTGATCCAGCTCAGAGCTCCTCAAACATTAATGTGGATAGGAATCACCCAGGGAGCTTGATAAAACACAGATTCTGATTCTGCAGGTCTAGGGTGGGGCCTGAGATTCTGCATTTCTGACAAGCTCCCAGGGATGGCTATGCTGTTGATCACTAACCGTGCTTTGAGTAGCCAGGAACTTCTCAAACTTTGCTGCACCACGGAATAATCAGCAGAGCTATTAAAAATACTGATGCCAACCCCAGGCAACAGAGCAAGACCATATCTCTACAAAACAAAAGTTTTTTAATAAGCCAGGTGTGGTGGTGAGTGCCTGTAGTCCTAGCTACTTGGGAGGCAGAAGCAAAGGGATTGCTTGACCCCAGAAGTTGGAGGCTGCAGTGAGCTATTATCACACTACTACACTCTAGCCTGGGGGACAGAGCAAGACCCTATCTCAAAAAACAAAAACAAAAAAAATTTAAACAAATACTGATGCCTAGATCTCGCCTCCAATGGTTTTAATTGGCCAGGAGTGTTATTTGAGTGTCAGGATTTTTGAAAGCTCTCCACGTGACCACATGATCTAAAGTACAGCCCAGGTTGAGAGTCACTGTTATTAAGAAAAGGCAAAAAGTCTTCAGTGGTTCAGACAATCCTACAATATGGGCACTGGGTATTATCTTTCATGATGGCATCAGCAACCAGCCACACATCTGCTCATGCTATAAACACAGGTGTACCCACATGCAACAAGGAAAGGTTGCACCAGAGAGTCATTTGGAGTACTAAAAGAGGTGCCTCATATACTCCTGATGTTCTAGCTTTAGGTGTCTAGCCAATATTCATTCTGTTGTTGCCATTGCTGTGTGATCAGCGATACACTGAGAAGCATCCTAGTGATGTCAAACCTTCCTCTTGAGTCATTCCCAGGATCTAAAAATGATTGCCTTTCTTGTCCATGTGTCAGTTGCCCCCATAGAAAGAAGCCTGGCTGGTTTTGCAGGTTCTCTGCAAGACAAGAAAGACTGGACTAAATGTCCAATGGGGTTGCTACTCAAGAAAGTTCAGCCGGGCGTGGTGGCTCACTCCTGTAATCCCAGCACTTTGGGAGGTTGAGGCAGGCAGATCACCTGAGGTCAGGGGTTTTAGACCAGCCTGGCCAACATGGCAAAACCCTGTCTCTACTAAAAATACAAAAATTAGCCAGGCGTGGTGGCGGGCACCTGTAATCCCAGCTATGTGCGAGGGAAGCTGAGGCAGGAGAATTGCTTGAAGCTGGGAGGTGGAGGTTGCAGTGATCAGAGATCGCACCATTGCACTCCAGCCTGGGCAACAAGAGTGAAACTCTGTCTCAAAAAAAAAATAAAATAAAAATAACGTTCACCTGATATCTGAATATAGGAAGATGTCAAAGTACAAGAGGTAGAAACAGTAAGAAATGAGGAAAAGAATTATTTATTGTGATTTTGAAAACTAGATTATGTTCATTGGTGGTGAGTAAGGAGAACATTCTCATTCTCCATGAAAAATTCTTCACAGAATCCATAGAGCTCACTAATGTTACTAAGTATTCATGGTAAATGCAAAGTGCTACTGAGTCTGACTTCAAGGTTTGTGCAGCATAAACACAAAGGCTGCGCAAGAGACCAGGTCTACGTGCAAACTTTTGAGGAGAGGTGAGAGGGGATCACCTGGCAGAAGGGAGAAAGCAGATAAGGGGTGATATTCAAGGAGGTTAATTAAATCCTTTTTCACTTTGGTCAGCCGCGGCCTTCCTGAGTCGGCCTGAGAACTAAAACAAGCTTTTATAACAGTGGTCAAAACAGTTGGAATAGACCTGCATCCCAAAACAGTTGGAATAGACCTGCATCCCCAGTGAAGGAGGCTGGATACACCCCTATCACCAGCACCACCACATGGTATGGACATATATTCAGCCCTAGTTTACACTGATTATCCTAGCATCTGAAGTGTTTCGACATTTTAGTACTCTTACTGTGCCTGGGTTCAGACAAAAAATGGTCACTCTAGTCAAATATAACCTGTCTATTAGGGACTGAATTGTGTCCCTCTCAAAATCCATGTTGAACCCCTAACTTCCACATCTCAGAATGTGACTATGTTTGGAGATAAGTTCTTTAAGGAAGTGACTAAATTAAAATGAAGTTCTTAAGTTGGGCCCTAATTCAATCTGACTGGTGTCCTTACAAGAAGAGGAAATTTGGACAGAGAGACACCAGGGATGTGTGTGCACAGAGGAGAGACTGTGAGCACACAGGAGGAGGTGGCCATCTGCAAGCCAAGAAGAGAGGCCTCAGGAGAACTAACCCTGCCAACACCTTGACCTTGGACGTCTAGCCTCAAGAACTGTGAGAAAATAAATTTCCGTTGTTTAAGCCACCCCATCTGTGGTATGTTGCTATATATCTTGCATTGGGGAAGTGGTAATTGGAGTTTCATTAAGGATGTAAATTTCCTCTGGGTTGGATAGGAGCACAATTCTATGTGTATTTATTCATCAGTTCTCACTACATAACAAACAACCACAGAATCCCAGCAGCACAGAAAAATAAGCATCATCTCCTGCTCATCAGCAGACTAGCTTGGATACTGTTAATTTTGCCTGAATGCCATTTGACTTTTCTCCAGGTTGCAAGTCAGGTCCAGGTGCCACTTGTTCTGGTACTAGCATTTCCATGAGGTAATGTTCTCTTCATGGTGATGGCAGAAGAGGGCAAGACCAACCATGCTAGCACATTTCAAGTCTCTGCTTGAGTTGCATCTGCTAATATCCCATTAACCACAAGGTCAAACCCAAAGTCAAGGATGGGCAAATACACTCCACCCACCACAAGGCTGTGGTAATGGCATGGATATACTTATAATGTGATTGAAAAGGCGTGAGATTAATTATATGATCTACCACACCTAGGTTCCATTTGTATATCTGTAGGGGTTGAGTGGCTATGGACTTGGTCTTAATAAATGTACTTTAGGGCCTTACCATCCAGACAATTATCTAGAACAATTTTCTCCAACAACTTTCTGGGTAACCGTCATTTCTCATTGCTGAGACTCAGCTTCCTTTAAAAAGAAAACAAAACAAAAAAGGCATATTAACTAGACTGGCAATTTTAACACACAACCACTTGGTGCTTTTGTTTGTTTAATCGCTTGCAAATATTTAAAAGGGTTTCACATGAAAATCCAGTTTCTCTTAATACAAATTGGAGAAACTGACAGCACTGAGCATCAAGGCAACACTCATCAGAAGTGGATTTGCCTCTGTCCCTTTATATGTCTGCGCTCTGCTGATGCCATGGTCCCCTCTAGGTGACTTCTGTCATCTAGGTTCTGTGCTTGCCTCCTACTGACATTTGAGTTTGGGCCTCCAAACTAGACTATCAAGCTGTAACATTCTGAGGTTCTTTAGAGACAGAGTATACTTCCAATATAAACTAATTCCCAATATTGTTCTTCGAACAGTCTCTGTGTTTGACAATGTTTAAGTCTGGGGAGAATTTCTAACAGCAACTATTTTCTTGCACATGGAGATTTATTCCTCATACTCTTTATTCACAATTAGAAGAGAATACCTTCTGAGGCACAAATGCTCTAGGTGTTCATGTAGAGATATTCTCTTAAGGGCACTGTGATGCTGTATTAGTCAGGGTTTTCTAGAGAATCAGAACAAATAGCTATATAGAGATACAGTATAAGGCAGTGTATTATAAGGCATTGGCTCACCCTGATTATGAAGGCTGAGAAGTTCTACAATCTTCCATCTGCAATCTGGAGAACTAGGAAAGTCAGTGTTGCAATTCAGTACAAGTCTGAAAGTCTGAGGGCCAGAGGAACTGAAGTCGTAAGTCCAAAGGCCCAAGCTCCAATATCTAAGGGAGGAGAAGATGGATGTCCCAGCTCAAGAAGAAAGAGAAGAAACAAAAAGAGAAAGAGAAAGATAGAATTCTCCCTTCTTCTGCCATTTTGGTCCACTCACATTGGTGAGAGTGGATCCTTTTGACTCAGCCCACGATTGAAATGCTAATCTGTTCCAGGAACACCCTTGAAGACACACACAGAAATAATGTTTTACCAGCTATCTAAGCATCCCTCATGGCAGCAAAGTTGACACATAAAATTAATCATCACAGGTGCTAAAGGCATCCTGCACTGAGATTAGTTGGAAGTTCATCCTGAACAGAAACACAGAGAGAGCTTTTTAGAGCTCTTCCCTGCCTCCTGAATCCATTGGCAGTCTTGTCAAAAGATTCATGTCCAGAAGCCACCCTAAATGAAAGCAGCTTGCTTTGGGGACCAGCTACAGCCATGAGTGGGCTCTCAGGCCTACTCTGCTACCCCGCACTTCCTCACAGTGAATGCAATTCTAGGAGGTGTGTCTCTCACAGAGGAGAACCGGAAAGAAAAAAAATGTTGGAAGCTAGAAATAGCATAGCAGACAGGAACAAGAGCGATTTAAAAACAAATGATTTTTTTGTTGTTATTGTTGTTTGTTGGTTCAGGTTGGGCAGCTGCCCTAGGTAACACAAAGGAGAGGAAGTAGAGGGTCCCAGGAGCGATAAACGAGAGAGGCATGAGAACTAGAGAAAGTCAGAGAAACCTAGTCAAGCCAGAGATACCATGAAAAGCAGATTAAAAACGATTCCATCCTTCTTTCCTAGTTTAACTCATTCAAACACTGATTAGCCTTATGTGAGAGCATGATTCTCAGAACTAGAAATAACATTTGCTAACATTTGCAAAGCCTTTTGTAGGTAAATGTAGTCATAGATTTTTTGTCTCATTTAATCTTTTTTTTTTTTCGAAGTCTGATCTTATTTGTTACTCTTAGAACATCTTATTTTCGACTGGACTCAGAAACCCTCAGAGAAGACAGCCCCCATCTCTTGCCAATCCGTTCCTATTGTTTTGTTTTTCTTTGGCCTTCTCTGGTGTCTTGGGCAAAAGTTTATCATATTCTGCTGCCTAGTCCTTATTTTTTTCAAGTATGTTGTTTGTTTAGAACAACGTGCTTACATCTGTATTGCAGGACATGCTGAGTAACAAGACACTGAATCTCTAGCAATTTGGTCCTGAGTTTCTTACTGTCTTTGTTCAGGGGCTTTCTCTTAGCAAACTGGTGGACATCATCTTCTTTAGAGAGTTGGAAAATTTGCAGACACCGCTAGCTCTCTCAGGCCCCAGGTGATGAGGCACAGTAGTAAGGCAGTCCAAGAATATCTTCTTCCTTTAAAAAAAAAAAATAACCAAAGTGAGAACACACAGATTGGCATCCACAATAAACCCAGAACAGTTTAGCACCTCCTTTCCCAAGTCCTCCTTGGTCTATTACAGGAATGCCCCTGCTCAGCAGCAGGCAGACATGGCCATGGTCAAGATACCCTGCTTCATGAGGAAAACTTGTTTGTTTTTCCCACTACTGATTTTGTACACATAACCCTTCTATTCTTCACTCAGAGTGTCAGCAGCAATTTCTGTGGCCATACGCTTCTCACAAAGGTATGAGGTTTGCTGTCATTATCTACTTCAATGAACTTCTGGCAGCCAGTAGCTGGGAAGGAAATGTGCAGCTTCCTTCTGAAACAGCTGATCACCCCCAAGGTGCCACGAAAAAGAGCTTGCCTCATTAATCTTTACCACAATTCTCTGTGCATTATTTTCCAAATTTTATATATGAGGAAACAGAAACAGAAGGATAGTGAGATTTTTCTCAAAATTGTGCATTCCATTAACAGTAGAGGCAAGATCTGAATCTATGTCTCCAATGTCCCAGACCATTCTATAACTCCACAAGGAAACTGCTACCTTTAGATAAATAGATCGGATTGAAACTAAGGCTCAAAACTGTTAAAATGCCCCCAAATTCACACAGCTACTGAAAAACAAAGCCAGGATGTGAAGGCCAGTCTTTCTGATTCCAGGTCCTAAAATCCTAAGCTCTTTGATGCCTCAGATTTCTAACTCTTTCCAAACAGGTAATATTAAGTATATTATGGGGAGGTTATTATATACACTTATAACTACTGAGAGAAAATGGAGGAAGAATTGTTTTTCTTCTTTTTTTTTTTTTTTTTTTTTTTTTTTAGATGGAGTCTTGCTCTGTCACCCAGGCTGGAGTGCAGTGGCGCGATCTCAGCTCACTGCAAGCTCTGCCTCCCGGGTTCATGCCATTCTCCTGCCTCAGCCTCCCAAGTAGCTGGGACTACAGGCACCCGCCACCATGCCCGGCTAATTTTTTGTATTTTTTAGTAGAGACGAGGTTTCACCATGTTAGCCAGGATGTTCTCGATCTCCTGACCTCGTGATCCATCTGCCTCAGCCTTCCGAAGTGCTGGGATTACAGGCGTGAGCCACCGCGCCCGGCCTGACCTTCTTAACTAAAATAAATCCTCCTGGCATTCAGGGCCCCTGGTGTGCACGGTACAAATTACAAAAGAGTCCAGACCCTCTGTGATCACTACAGCCCTGTGTGTATTGGTGGGCTGGGTGGAGCACAGATGCTCTGATGGGGACAGGAATGCTGACATCAGGAGACACATCTGGCTCCAATACCTGATGGATGAACACAGGCAGGTCATCCCAGTGCAGTGCAGTACAGGGTTGGGTCCAGTAAGATCAGAAACCAAGAACTGAGTTAAAAATAAGGCAGAAGTTATGGCAATAACCAAAGTGGGGGGGAATACTCTATATACCTTTATATACTATGGAGTAAAGATCACAGCCTCTAGTTTATGGATGAAGAAACTAGAGTTGAGAGAATTCAGGCACCTTATCCAATGCCATAGAATCAGGATGTGAGAGCCAAGGTTCAAACCCCAAAATGCCTGAGTCCTACAGTAGTAAGATGAGCTTCCATGCACGGGAGGGTTCAGGTCTGTTTAGGCTATTTGGAAATATACTAAAGTTCAGTGAAGGCCAGTTGCCTTTAGCATGGCCTGAAAGAGGAAATGAGACAGTAAAGGGAAGAAACTTGATCCTGGCAGAGACACAACTAGCAAAAATCCCAGTGAGCTTCACACGTCCCGACATAGTCCCTACCCTACCTTCCTGCCTCCCTTGACAAACTGACCCAAATCACAAAGCAGAAAGTGGGGTCCCCTCCTAACTTAGTGGAGCAGGTCAAATCTCTAACCATAAAAGGTAAAACCAATCGCTGATGTCCTTGAGTGACGTCTTCCCAGGCGATTGAAGCGAGACTCTGGCATGACCCGACATGGAACTGACCAGATCCAGCTGCCTGGCAACAAGAGGCACTCCAGCGCAGACTTTCGCCAACTTTTTCCTCATTATAATGTCATCGTAATACTAAAATCACCACCCAAGGAGGTGCTTATCTGCCCCCTTCTGTACATGGGATGCATGTTAGGACACAACACCTCACTGCACAGGCGCAGAGAAGACCCCATCCAAACATGCTTATGCTGTACTCCTTTTTCCTGCCTTAACTTCCTTAAAATGACAGGAGCTGAGCCCCTCAGGAGCAAGCACCAGGATCCCCTTCCTGCATGCAGCTCCCTGGTGCTGCTCCATCCACAAGCCTATTAAACCTTGCCTGAGAAGACTTCTGCTTGGCCTGATGTTAATTTACTACTTACAGGAGAGTCAAAGAACTTGGGACTCAGGTTATGGTAACAGAAGAACTCAACACCCAGCATCCAGCAGTCATATTCTGGGAGAGAAGAGACTATTAACTTTTTTTTTTTTTTTTTTTGAGTTGGAGTCTCACTCTGTTGCCCAGGCTGAAGTGCAGTGGTGCAATCTCGGCTCACTGTGGCCTCTGCCTCCTGGATTCAAGCAAATGTCCTGCCTCAGCCTCCCGAGTAGCTGGGACTACAGGTGCATGAATTTTTGTATTTTTCTTATTAGAGACAGGGTTTCACCATGTTGGCCAGGATAGTCTCGATCTCCTGACCTCGTGATCTGCCCGCCTTGGCCTCCCAAAGTGCTGGGATTACAGGCGTGAGCAATTGCGCCCCAGCTGAGATCACTTACTTTTAAATGAACCCATTTAGCTTTCATGATGTGAAGAAAGGGAAAACAAAACAGTAAATTAAAAGCTTTAATATCTGAGGGAAATGCTTAAATAAAGAGTTGCAGGCAAAAAAAACCAATAAGCAAATGAAAGGTAGAAGGGAAGGGTGAAAGGGAGGGAGAAATGGGAAAAAAAAAATAAAAAAAAAGATGAAGGGAGAGAGAAAAGAAGGGAAGGAGGAAGAATGGAATGAAAGAAAAGAAGTTTAAAGCACATGTGATCCACCACAAATTAGATGCCCCAGCAGTGAAGTCATAGGCAGCTGTGACTAAAGATTATTTTCGGATAATGAAATTAAATGCACCCAATCTTCTGCGCCCCTATGGATCATGGGTTTTGGGAGACCATGGTCTATAGTGTATGTAATTTTGATAATTGTCCAAAAAACTTAGAACAATACTGTGCATACAGTGGGTGTTGCATAAATAAAAGGTTGACATTGATTGATAGTCCCTTCCCTAAAGGAAATTGATCTCCAATTCAAATCTCTAACATAACACTGAGTAAGGTTAATCTTCATATCCCCACAGATGGAGACTAATGGGATGGGTCTAAGCAGGCAGAAGTGCATCAGGAAACCAAATTGGAAAATGATAGCTATTGTCACCCAGGGAATTGCCAAAGGTGGATGTCACTTATGGCTCCCAATGCCAATGGCTGACCTTTTTATCCCCCCAGAGTTATCAATAGACTAGTGAAAGAAGACTGATAAAAATGAAAAATGCATGTAAATAAGTTTTTAATAAATTATTTTAAAATGGTCATGAACAACCCTTAATTACTTGCTTTCAAAAAATAGTAGCTGCCAACATGCTTAAGGTAGGGGAAGGACAGTTACTTCTCTGTGTCCTCAGACCAAGCCTCAGGCAAAATGCTGCCACATATGCAGACATGCCTTAAACAAACATGCCCTAGCAAAATGGCCCAGGTACTTAGTAACCAAACATCCATTAGCAAGCTGACACTAAGAAATTATACAACCTGTTGTGTAAAACTGAAGAAGTCTCAGCTCTCCGGCCTTTGAGGTGCTCCTGAATATTTTAGCCAGCCCATATCTCTTAAATACCATTAATTTTACCAATGACAGCTCATTTCGAATGTTGATTATACTGATTAGAGGTCATCAGTTTTGGCTGGGCGTAGTGGCTCATGCCTGTAATCCCAACACTTTGGGAGGCCAAGGTCAGCGGATCACGAGGTCAGGAGATTGAGACCATTCTGGCTAACATGGTGAAACGCTGTCTCTACTAAAAAATACAAAAAATTAGCCAGGCGTGGTGGCGGGCCCCTGTAGTCCCAGCTACTGGGGAGGCTGAGGCAGGAGAATGGCGTGAACCTGGGAGGCGGAGCTTGCAGTGAGCCGAGATCATCGCGCCACTGCACTCCAGCCTGGGGGACAGAGCCAGACTCAGTCTCAAAAAAAAAAAAAAAAAAAAAAAAAGAAGTTATCAGTTTCTACAATAAAAATCTATTTCTATTATTCATTATGCTGATTAACAAAACTACCAATGTAAATAAGAGATACAGATAAAAAACATGCCTTCAATAGTTACCTCTGAAGAGTGATCTTTCTCATACAATGCTAGATAACTACTCCTGAAGTGTGAATTTCTAAGTATAACAACTTCCTGCTGCTTAGTAGTAAAACCAGCACGTGCATTTATCTCATACTAGTTATATGTGGGTATTATAAAGTATATAACAAGCATCATAACGTGAATGATGAACCATATTTAAATACTTTTCTCTTTTAAAATAATGATTTTAATAGTTGACAAATAAAATGCATTTCTTTATATAGATAAAATACATTCAATAGCCTCTTTTTACTGAATGTGAGAGAATATAAAAGACATAGTTGCGGCCGGGCGTGGTGGCTCACGCCTGTAATCCCAGAACTTTGGGACAGTTCTGGGCAGATCACGAGGTCAGGAGATCAAGATCATTCTGGCTTACACGGTGAAACCCCGTCTCTACTAAAAATATTTTAAAAATTAGCCAGGCATGGTGGCAGCATCTGTAGTCCCAGCTATTCGGGAGGCTGAGGCAGGAGAATGGTGTGAACCCAGGAGGCAGAGTTGCAGTGAACCGAGATCGCACCACTGCACTCCAGCCTGGGCAACAGAGCGAGACTCCGTCTCAAAACAAACAAACAAAAAGGCATAGTTGCTGATTTTTTCATATAAACATAAGAAAAACCAGCCACTCTGAGATAATTTCATACGCTGCAATATGATTGGTGTACTACTTTGAGCTGCAACTATGATGCTTGTCTTTTCAGTCAAGGGAACACAGCAGCTGGTCACCCTGCTCTCTAATTTCTAGGTGTCTGGCTCAAACTCCAATTCCTTTAAGTCTTTTCTTCTCCAGATGAGTGCTAGCAAGTCCCAGAAGGCCTAAGAGTCACATGTCCACTCAGGTAGAAGGCACATGAAGCTCTAATCCTGGGCTCATCGTAGTGCAGTTTATGGTCTTACCCTCCCATGGGCCCAAACCTTTTTCTCATCTCCTTAACCCCAACCTGGAATTTATTTCCTTTCACTGATTTTTCAAAACTTGCACACACACTCACTCACTCACCCATTAACTCATTTACTCACTCATTCAAGGTGTGGCAAACTGAGCACTTTATATTTCCAAATACAAAAATACAAAGACCTAAAATTTATCAGAAAATGACCTATTTTGTCCATTCTGCCTCAAAGGCAGTGGTCCTCCTGGCTGCTTGATCATCATCTGCCCCATTGGAGTTATTGGCTTCTTGACATATTAGTCACATTACTTTGTAGAGCGCATTAGTTACTTTCCTTCATCATCCTTTCTTCCTTGTCCCCAGTGCTTTCAAAAATTGCACAATTGGATGATTTCGTTTTTTCCAGCTACACAGGCATTTCAGAATTGGGAGGAACAACAAATGGCAAAGATAATAAATATAATAACCACTTTAAAGCCATATTATGTGAAAGAAAGAAAGAGCAGAAGCACTCAGATCCCAGCACCATTAGCTAAAAATTTCTAACACTCCTTTTCCAACTTTTGATTTCTGAGTCATTAACATATAAGAACTATTATCAGCAAGTCATTTCTCCATTCTTCCCTTCTAATGGAACAGTATATTATTATTTGTCCTACATCTAGTTTTGTGATATATGACCTTTCCTCAGTTTTCTAGAGAAGAAAACATGGTTTTATTTCCTCTCTGATGGAGATCTTATTCTCCCAGAGACAACTTTTCTCATTCTATTTGACTCTTTGAAGATGAAAAACTGACCCTTTGAGATTATAAAAATAATCCATGGATATGTTTATATTCCCCCTGAGGTCTGAAATGTAAGGTGCCAGAGAAAAAGGCTGGCATATTTATTACCAATAAGCTTCCCATGTTTGTTCCCTTTATTATTATAACAAAGATAAATCTGGAATCCATTTTGCCCATGCAAATGCAAATTAAGGAAATGTGGGCCTCAGAGTCTCCCGATGCCTTACTACTGCAGAAACCAGAGAGCTTTAACCAAAGTGGTCACGTATATTCGCTTTCAGAGCAGTCCTGCCCAAGTGACGTGAGGAGTTTGGGGAGTGTGGATTGTCAACAGTTGAATTTTTGACCATGTAAGTATGTATAAGGTATGCGAAGGACAAGAAGCAGTGATATAGCAAATCCATACTTTAATGCGTAAAAGAATTGCCTAGTGTTTTATTAAAATACAGTTTCTAATTCAACACATCTGGGATAGGACTGAGATTCTTTGTTTCCCACAAGTTCCCAGTTGATGTGAATGCTGCTGGTGCAAGATGAGTAGCAAGACATTAGAGACAAGCGGAGGTTATTGTATGGATTCTAGAGGACATTTCAAATACAAAATATTTTGAATTTTAGATTCAATGTTACTTAGGACCTCTAAATTATATATTTTTAGAGTGATGAATAAAGTCATGTTGTTTTAAATTTCTTTTTGTTGAAGTATATAGTACACATGAAAACTGAGTAAATCATGCTTCATAGATTTTTCACAAAGCCATTTAGCCACCTAAGAAAGTAGACTAAGAAATAGAATATTACCAGCATCACAGAAGCCCCCTCATGCCCAGTCTAAATTACTATGCTTTTCTGTCACTTTCTTCTTTTTTTTTTTTTTTTTGAGACAGAGTCTCACTCTGTCGCCCAGGTTGGAGTGCAGTGGCGCTATCTCAGCTCACTGCAAGCTCCACCTCCCAGGTTCAAGCCATTCTCCTGACTCAGCCTCCTGATTAGCTAGACTACAGGTGTCTGCCACCACGCCGGGCTAATTTTTTTGTATTTTTAGTAGAGACGGGGTTTCACCATGTTAGCCAGGATGGTCTCGATCTCCTGACCTCGTGATCCACCCGCCTCGGCCTCCCAAAGTGCCGGGATTACAGGCGTGAGTCACCGCGCCCAGCCCTCTGTCGCTTTCTTTTTTTTTTTTTTTTTCACTAAGTATAATGTCATTTATTTATCTTTGGTGGCTCTATAATGCCTTATACTTCAGCTATGAATTCAGGACCATGCACATCTTAAACCTATCCCCCATCTGGCCTATGTCATTCCAACCTTATCTTTCACCAATCTCCTAGAAAAACCTTTCTTTTTATTTATTTATTTATTTATTTTATTATTATTATACTTTAAGTTTTAGAGTACATGTGCACATCGTGCAGGTTAGTTACATATGTATACATATGACATGCTGGTGTGCTGCACCCACTAACTCGTCATCTAGCATTAGGTATATCTCCCACTGCTATCCCTCCCCCCTCCCCCCACCCCACAACAGTCCCCAGAGTGTGATGTTCCCCTTCCTGTGTCCATGTGATCTCATTGTTCAATTCCCACCTATGAGTGAGAATATGCGGTGTTTGGTTTTTTCTTCTTGCGATAGTTTACTGAGAATGATGATTTCCAATTTCATCCATGTCCCTACAAAGGACGTGAACTCATCATTTTTTATGGCTGCATAGTATTCCATGGTGTATATGTGCCACATTTTCTTAATCCAGTCTATCATTGTTGGACATTTGGGTTGGTTCCAAGTCTTTGCTATTGTGAATAATGCCGCAATAAACATACGTGTGCATGTGTCTTTATAGCAGCATGATTTATAGTCCTTTGGGTATATACCCAGTAATGGGATGGCTGGGTCAAATTGTATTTCTAGTTCTAGATCCCTGAGGAATCGCCACACTGACTTCCACAATGGTTGAACTAGTTTACAGTCCCACCAAAAGTGTAAAAGTGTTCCTATTTCTCCACATCCTCTCCAGCACCTGTTGTTTCCTGACTTTTTAATGATTGCCATTCTAACTGGTGTGAGATGGTATCTCATTGTGGTTTTGATTTGCATTTCTCTGATGGCCAGTGATGGTGAGCATTTTTTCATGTGTTTTTTGGCTGCATAAATGTCTTCTTATGAGAAGTGTCTGTTCATGTCCTTCGCCCACTTTTTGATGGGGTTGTTTGTTTTTTTCCTGTAAATTTGTTTGAGTTCATTGTAGATTCTGGATATTAGCCCTTTGTCAGATGAGTAGGTTGTGAAAATTTTCTCCCATTTTATAGGTTGCCCGTTCACTCTGATGGTAGTTTCTTTTGCTGTGCAGAAGCTCTTTAGTTTAATTAGATCCCATTTGTCAATTTTGTCTTTTGTTGCCATTGCTTTTGGTGTTTTAGACACGAAGTCCTTGCCCATGCCTATGTCCTGAATGGTAATGCCTAGGTTTTCTTCTAGGGTTTTTATGGTTTTAGGTCTAACATGTAAGTCTTTAATCCATCTTGAATTGATTTTTGTATAAGGTGTAAGGAAGGGATCCAGTTTCAGCTTTCTACATATGGCTAGCCAGTTTTCCCAGCACCATTTATTAAATAGGGAATCCTTTCCCCATTGCTTGTTTTCCTCAGGTTTGTCAAAGATCAGATAGTTGTAGATATGCGGTGTTATTTCTGAGGGCTCTGTTCTGTTCCATTGATCTATATCTCTGTTTTGGTACCAGTACCATGCTGTTTTGGTTACTGTAGCCTTGTAGTATAGTTTGAAGTCAGGTAGTGTGATGCCTCCAGCTTTGTTCTTTTGGCTTAGGATTGACTTGGCGATGTGGGCTCTTTTTTGGTTCCATATGAACTTTAAAGTAGTTTTTTCCAATTCTGTGAAGAAAGGCATTGGTAGCTTGATGGGGATGGCATTGAATCTGTAAATTACCTTGGGCAGTATGGCCATTTTCATGATAATGATTCTTCCTACCCATGAGCATGGAATGTTCTTCCATTTGTTTGTATCCTCTTTTATTTCCTTGAGCAGCGGTTTGTAGCTCTCCTTGAAGAGGTCCTTCACATCCCTTGTAAGTTGGATTCCTAGGTATTTTATTCTCTTTGAAGCAATTGTGAATGGGAGTTCACTCATGATTTGGCTCTCTGTTTGTCTGTTGTTGGTGTATAAGAATGCTTGTGATTTTTGCACATCGATTTTGTATCCTGAGACTTTGCTGAAGTTGCTTATCAGCTTAAGGAGATTTTGGGCTGAGACAATGGGGTTTTCTAGATATACAATCATGGCATCTGCAAACAGGGACAATTTGACTTCCTCTTTTCCTAATTGAATACCCTTTATTTCCTTCTCCTGCCTAATTGCCCTGGCCAGAACTTCCAACACTATGTTGAATAGGAGTGGTGAGAGAGGGCATCCCTGTCTTGTGCCAGTTTTCAAAGGGAATGCTTCCAGTTTTTGCCCATTCAGTATGATATTGGCTGTGGGTTTGTCATAGATAGCTCTTATTATTTTGAAATGTGTCCCATCAATACTTAATTCATTGAGAGTTTTTAGCATGAAGGGTTGTTGAATTTTGTCAAAGGCCTTTTCTGCATCTATTGAAATAATCATGTGGTTTTTGTCTTTGGCTCTGTTTATATGCTGGATTACATTTATTGATTTGCGTCTGTTGAACCAGCCTTGGATCCCAGGGATGAAGCCCACTTGATCATGATGGATAAGCTTTTTGATGTGCTGCTGGATTCGTTTTGCCAGTATTTTATTCAGGATTTTTGCATCAATGTTCATCAAGGATATTGGTCTAAAATTCTCTTTTTTGGTTGTGTCTCTGCCAGGCTTTGGTATCAGAATGATGCTGGCCTCATAAAATGAGTTAGGGAGGATTCCCTCTTTTTCTATTGATTGGAATAGTTTCAGAAGGAATGGTACCAGTTCCTCCTTGTACCTCTGGTAGAATTCGGCTGTGAATCCATCTGGTCCTGGACACTTTTTGGTTGGTAAGCTATTGATTATTGCCACAATTTCAGATCCTGTTATTGGTCTATTCAGAGATTCAACTTCTTCCTGGTTTAGTCTTGGGAGAGTGTATGTGTCGAGGAATTTATCCATTTCTGCTAGATTTTCTAGTTTATTTGCTTAGAGGTGTTTGTAGTATTCTCTGATGGTAGTTTGTATTTCTGTGGGATCGGTGGTGATATCCCCTTTATCATTTTTTTTGCATCTATTTGATTCTTCTCTCTTTTTTTATTAGTCTTGCTAGCGGTCTATCAATTTTGTTGATCTTTTCAAAAAACCAGCTACTGGATTCATTAATTTTTTGAAGGGTTTTTTGTGTCTCTATTTCCTTCAGTTCTGCTCTGATTTTAGTTATTTCTTGCCTTCTGCTAGCTTTTGAATGTGTTTGCTCTTGCTTTTCTAGTTCTTGTAATTATGATGTTAGGATGTCAATTTTGGATCTTTCCTGCTTTCTCTTGTGGGCATTTAGTGCTATGAATTTCCCTCTACACACTGCTTTGAATGTGTCCCAGAGATTCTGGTATGTTGTGTCTTTGTTCTTGTTGGTTTCAAAGAACATCTTTATTTCTGCCTTCATTTCGTTATGTACCCAGTAGTCATTCAGGAGCAGGTTGTTCAGTTTCCATGTAGTTGAGCGGTTTTGAGTGAGATTCTTAATCCTGAGTTCTAGTTTGATTGCAGTGTGGTCTGAGAGATAGTTTGTTATAATTTCTGTTCTTTTACATTTGCTGAGGAGAGCTTTACTTCCAAGTATGTGGTCAATTTTGGAATAGGTGTGGTGTGCTGAAAAAAATGTATATTCTGTTGATTTGGGGTGGAGAGTTCTGTAGATGTCTATTAGGTCCTCTTGGTGCAGAGCTGAGTTCAATTCCTGGGTGTCCTTGTTGACTTTCTGTCTCGTTGATCAGTCTAATGTTGACAGTGGGGTGTTAAAGTCTCCCATTATTAATGTGTGGGTGTCTAAGTCTCTTTGTAGGTCACTCAGGACTTGCTTTATGAATCTTGGTACTCCTGTATTGGGTGCATATATATTTAGGATAGTTAGCTCTTCTTGTTGAATTGATCCCTTTACCATTATGTAATGGCCTTCTTTGTCTCTTTTGATCTTTGTTGGTTTAAAGTCTGTTTTATCAGAGACTAGGATTTCAACCCCTGCCTTTTTTTGTTTTCCATTGGCTTGGTAGATCTTCCTCCATCCTTTTATTTTGAGCCTATGTGTGTCTCTGCACGTGAGATGGGTTTCCTGAATACAGCACACTGATGGGTCTTGACTCTTTATCCAATTTGCCAGTCTGTGTCTTTTAATTGGAGCATTTAGTCCATTTACATTTAAAGTTAATAGTGTTATGTGTGAATCTGATCCTGTCATTATGATGTTAGCTGGTTATTTTGCTCGTTAGTTGATGCAGTTTCTTCTTAGTCTCGATGGTCTTTACATTTTGGCAGGATTTTGCAGCGGCTGGTACCGGTTCTTCCTTTCCATGTTTAGCACTTCCTTCAGGAGCTCTTGTAAGGCAGGCCTGGTGGTGACAAAATCTCTCAGCATTTGCTTGTCTGTAAAGTAGTTTATTTCTCCTTCACTTATGAAGCTTAGTTTGGCTGGATATGAAATTCTGGGTTGAAAATTCTTGTCTTTAAGAATGTTGAATATTGGCCCCCACTCTCTTCTGGCTTGTAGGGTTTCTGCTGAGACATCCGCTGTTAGTCTGATGGGCTTCCCTTTGAGGGTAATCTGACCTTTCTCTCTGGCTGCCCTTAACATTTTTTCCTTCATTTCAACTTTGGTGAATCTGACAATTATGTGTCCTGGAGTTGCTCTTCTCAAGGAGTATCTTTGTGGCGTTCTCTGTATTTCCTGAATCTGAACGTTGGCCTGCCTTGCTAGATTGGGGAAGTTTTCCTGGATAATATCCTGCAGAGTGTTTTCCAACTTGGTTCCATTCTCCCCATCACTTTCAGGTACACCAATCAGACGTAGATTTGATCTTTTCACATAGTCCCATATTTCTTGGAGGCTTTGCTCTTTTCTTTTTATTCTTTTTTCTCTAAACTTTCCTTCTCGCTTCATTTCATTCATTTCATCTTCCATTGCTGATACCCTTTCTTCCAGTTGATCGCATCGGCTCCTGAGGCTTCTGCATTCTTCATGTAGTTCTCGAGCCTTGGTTTTCAGCTCCATCAGCTCCTTTAAGCACTTCTCTGTATTGGTTATTCTAGTTATACATTCTTCTAAATTTTTTTCAAAGTTTTCAACTTCTTTGCCTTTGGTTTGAATGTCCTCCCATAGCTCAGAGTAATTTGATCGTCTGAAGCCTTCTTCTCTCAGCTTGTCAAAGTCATTCTCCATCCAGCTTTGTTCCGTTGCTGGTGAGGAGCTGCGTTCCTTTGGAGGAGGAGAGGTGCTCTGCTTTTTAGAGTTTCCAGTTTTTCTGTTCTGTTTTTTCCCCATCTTTGTGGTTTTATCTACTTTTGGTCTTTGATGATGGTGATGTACAGATGGGTTTTTGGTGTGGATGTCCTTTCTGTTTGTTAGTTTTCCTTCTAACATACAGGACCCTCAGCTGCAGGTCTGTTGGAATACCCTGCCATGTGAGGTGTCACTGTGCCCCTGCTGGAGGGTGCCTCCCAGTTAGGCTGCTCGGGGGTCAGTGGTCAGGGACCCACTTGAGGAGGCAGTCTGCCCGTTCGTTCTCAGATCTCCAGCTGTGTGCTGGGAGAACCACTGCTCTCTTCAAAGCTGTCAGACAGAGACATTTAAGTCTGCAGAGATTACTGCTGTCTTTTTGTTTGTCTGTGCCCTGCCCCCAGAGGTGGAGCCTACAGAGGCAGGCAGGCCTCCTTGAGCTGTGGTGGGCTCCACCCAGTTCCACCTTCCCAGCTGCTTTGTTTACCTAAGCAAGCCTGGGCAATGGTGGGCGCCCCTCCGCCAGCCTCGCTGCTGCCTTGCAGTTTGATCTCAGACTGCTGTGCTAGCAATCAGCGAGACTCCATGGGGTAGGACCCTCCGAGCCAGGTGCGGTATATAATCTCGTGGTGCGCCGTTTTTTAAGCCTGTCAGAAAAGCGCAGTATTTGGGTGGGAGTGACCCGATTTTCCAGGTGCCGTCCATCACCCCTTTCTTTGATTAGGAAAGGGAACTCCCTGACCGCTTGCGCTTCCCGAGTGAGGCAATGCCTTGCCCTGCTTTGGCTCACGCACGGTGCGCACACCCACTGACCTGCATCCACTGTCTGGCACTCCCTAGTGAGATGAACCCGGTACCTCAGATGGAAATGCAGAAATCACCCGTCTTCTGCTTTGCTCAGGCTGGGAGCTGTAGACCGGAGCTGTTCCTATTCAGCCATCTTGGCTCCTCCCTCCTCTGTCGCTTTCTTAAAGGCAACCACTATGCAGACTCATGTAAGCAGAAATAAGTTTTTCCCTGTTAAAAATTGCATTTGTTTTGTTTCTGGTTTCCTTTATTGTTATGTTTTCTGATATTCAACCACATTATTGTGGGTACCAGTCATTTGTTTTTTACTCCTCCATAGCAAAAGTTGCCAAACTTTTTCTTTAAAGAGCTAGATAGTAAATATTTCCAGCTTTGGATGCCATAAGGACTCTGTGGCAGCTACTCAACTCAGCTCACATAGTTGAAAGCAGTCACAGACAATACATAAATGGTCATGGCTCTGTTCCAATAAATCTTTATTTACAAAAGCAAGTGTAGGTCAAAGTTGACCTGTGAGCCATAGCTTGCTGACCTCTTTTCCATAGTAGTGCATTATAAAGATGTATCATAATTTACTTATCCATTTTACTTTTAATAATGATATTTGTTTTCTATTACTGCCATAACAAATTACCACAAATTTAATAGCTACAAACAACACAAATTTATTACCTCACAGCTCTGTAGGCCAGAAATCTGGGTGGGCTCACTAGTTTCTCTACTCTGGGACTCACAAGGCTGAAATCAGTTTCAGCTGTCCCAGGATTTTATCCAGAGGCTTTGGGAAAGAAATTGCTTCCTAGCTCATTCTGATAACTGGCAGAAGTTAATTCCTCGTGGTTGTGGGACTGAACACTCTATTTCCTTGCTGGCTGTCAACTGGAGGCTGCCTTTAGCTCACAGAGGTCTCTCTTGGTTCTTACATATGGTTCCTTCCATCTCAGAGCCAGCAAGGGCACATCAAATCCTTCTCACACTTGGAATCTGTCTTCTAGAAGTGTCATTGTTTTACATTTAAATATACAGTCCTCCTCAAGTGATTTAGGGTATGGTTGGAGGGAAGGATGAAACATTATTCTTTTTTCTTTTTCTTTCTTTTTTTTTTTTTTGAGATAGAGTCTCACTCTGTTGCCCAGGGTGAGGTGCAATGGTGTGATCTTGGCTCACTGAAAACTTTGCCTCCCAGGTTCAAGCGATTCTCCCACCTCAGCCACCGAGTAGCTGGAATTACAGGCGCCCACCATCATGCCCGGCTAATTTTTGTATTTTTAGTAGAGACGGGGTTTCACCATGTTGGCCATGCTGGTCTCGAACTCCCGACCTCAGGTAATCCACCTGCCTCGGCCTCCCAAAGTGCTGGGATTACAGGTGTGAGCCACCGTGCCTGGCCCATTCTTTTTTCATGCAAATATTCAATTGATCCAGCACTGTTCATTAAGGTCAGTTTTTCTGTACTATGCAGTGTCACATTGTCACCAATCAGTGTGAGATATATATGTGTGTACACACACACACACACACACACACACGAGTTTATGTTTGGACTCTACTTATTCCATTGGCCTAGTTCTCTATTTTTACATATTTTACTAATAATGACTACAGTTCTATTATAAGCCATCTGATAGTGTAAGGCTTTGAATTTTCCTCTTTAAGATTGTGAGTCTGGCAGAGTTTGACCTGAGATCGATTTTGAATGTGATGTGTCACCTGGTAGGGAGGTTACAAGAATGGAAAATATAGCTTCCATCTGCCTCTAACTACTGAAACTACCAATGCTCTTTTTTTTAAAAAAAAAAAAACAAATCCAGTGCTCACTAAATGACTCAATTGGCTAAGGTCAGTTTGCTACGCATTACTAAATAATTTTCAACTTTATCCTGAAGGGAAATAGGAGACGTTGAAACAATTTAAGCAAGCAACTAAATTTTTGTAACCCTTTTCAATAAAGAAACCCGGTGGAAACAACATAAACAAGTTTTATGGTTAAGTCTTGTTTTAAACCAACATATCACAATCATCAAGAAATGGGTTGTGTATCTGGAGTTTATTGAGGTGGTCAAGGCTAGAGATGGCAGTGCCTTGAGATAGACCTGTGATGATGGAGTTGTAGAGCAGGCAGTAAATTTGAGAAAGATTTAATGGACACTACTTGAAGATTAATTACACCTGGAGTGTTGACTACAAAGATGAGTGGCTTAATATCTAGCATTGCTACTGATGAAGAATTCAGGAGGAGTTAAGTGTAAAGATGATGAGTTCAATATTGAGATTAAGGTGCCTGCAACCTATCTAATTGGAAATGTTTATCAGAAAGAGGTAGAGACTGGTGCTCAGCAGAGGAGTCAGTGGTATTGATAGATCTGGAGGAGTTTTCTGTATATAGATAATGGGAGCTATGACTGGGTCTGTTCATTCAGGGAATGTGTGCAAAGCAAGAATAAAAGAGTACTAGTGATAGAATCTTGGTGAATTTCATCAAGATATGCTGAGAGAGAAAAAGAGAGAGAGAGAGAAAGAGAATGACTTGTTGTAGCAATAGGAAAGGAACCAGGGACAAACAATAATCTCTCTTAGATCTACCTCAGGTTATAATTTACTCTGCAATAATAGAATTATCACTATCCCCAAATAGCACTTGCTCTACTTAAAATATATAATGTTGCACAGAAAAAAATATTGACCTTGTCTTTGTCCTTTTCTATAAGAATCCATAAAATTGTCTTTTCTATAATTGAAGCATTACTTATAATGATATTCAAATGATATGGCCACACCAGAGATTAAAGTAGTAAGAAAAGCCTTCATAAATGATAATTTTCATGATGCAATGAGGTAGCCTCATTTTATTTTAATTGAAAACAGATAAAGACAGAGAAGAGGAAAGGAGAACATCTCAGCTAGAATCACGTGCTCAGGATTACAAAGAAAAAAGGGAACTTTCCTTGCAGCATGGAGATGGTTACAGTGAGGTGGTTAGACTGAGAGGAAACTGGTGTATCTCCATCTTTAATCCAGGATTCCATTTTTGTCTGTTTGTAGTTGTTGGATATTACCAGCTTCTGATTTCAAGGTTGGGAATTCCTAGTGATCTTTCTGCAATTTTCTAGCAGGGTCCATACAGTGAAATGCCTTCAATGTGGATAAAAGTGAAAAGCAAGGCACACTGGGACAGAAAAGCTTGGATCCACTGTCAGCCCAGCTGTCCTCATCCTGTGAAGAGCCTGTTGCCCTCTAGGCTCTTGAACACAACAACCAAAAGCCATCCGTTCACGGCTTCCATGTTCATTTCATCCAGTAAAAGAGTTGCTTCATCCACAGGGCAGCAAAACAATATAAAATTAGAGGCGGGAATCAAATCAATAGCCAGTCCAGCAGGAGACAGTGTGTGTTCTCCTTTGAGCTGTTAGCAGGTGCACTGGGTGAATACAGATAAGTTGATAAATGGCTGATTCAATAGACTGGTAGCAAACACATGCTTTTCCAGAGATGACTTTTTAAGTCACCATACATCAAACAGACAGTGTCAGCCTTTGAGGATAAACCTGTGAAGCCTTGTTGTGCTCTTTGAACTACCTCTGAGACCCAGAGACTGAAAAGGGGCCTGAGTGTTCCTCTGAATCCATTGGGAGGACTGAAAGCTTCAAAGAGGAGCGCTATCATATCCAAGGGGAAATACATTGATTGAAGGAACCAGTGTGAAATAGTCTTTAATAATTACCAGAAAGCTGGAATCGACTGGTGTTTTGCTGAGCTATATTTTATCTTTATTGGATTAACTGTGACACAGTAGGTTATGTCAAAGGGAATCTGCATGAATATTAAAAGTAAATGTGGTGTGAATAATAGATAACTTACATTAGATGCACCAGCATGCAGTAATTTTTATTCACCTACATAATTAGATTAAAACAAATCTGCTGAATAAAATACATTGTCTTACTATAATCTGGTTTGAAAACACCCAAAAGTTAAGGCCATAAGGGTGTTTGCTGGTGCTTTACATATAAATACATAATTCACCCTAAGAAATGTTTTCCAATAGGTTTCTGGTAGTTACAAGAGAGGATGATTATGAATATTAACAGCCCGCAGCCAGTAGGAAATAGCCTTAAGGTCAAATAAGACCCTACAATGTTGATACCATCAACATGTAACTTTTATGTTCAACTCATGGAAATTATGAGGGACAGTAAATGACCTAGGGAAAACTTACACACAACCTGAAAGCACACTGTAATTCTTTTCATGTGTCTATTTTCTTTTGTCTATTTCAGTTCTGTAAAATAAACTCACTTTTAAGATAAGCTATATTGCTCTTTTAGGCTGGGAAGATCTCAAAGCCTCTCTGTCTTTAAACTAGTATCTTCCCACCTCCCACCATCACCTCCCCAGCTGCTGCTGTTTCCCATTGCTGAAGAAATTCAGCTAGAATCTGTTATAACAGGAGCTGGGTTCCAACAGTCTAATTTCATCCAAGTGTGGATGCTGGGGACTCCCCCATCCATATGTCTCTCTCCTCCTGGAGGCTTCTGAATGTCCTGGGCCATTGACAGAATGGCCATGTGGGGAAATTTGAATGTGGCTCAGCAAAGTCTATGGGACGAGTGGCCACCATGGCTGCTGGAAGATGCACCAGCAATATGCTGGCAGATACAGGTGGAAGGCTCTCCCCAGAGGGCTACATGGCTCATCAGGCAGGTGACAAGTGGGGTTAACTCTAGTGTTGATGGATGCCCTGCTGGTCCTTTGTGGTCTCCCACAGCCCTCTGGTGCTGGCAAGAGATGGTGCTGGGCTCTTTCTATTGATCCTGCTTTCCTCCAAGTCGTGCTCCAGATTTCATTCCTCCCCTCCATCCAGCTCCTGTTCCCTTTTCCCAGCCCAGTGCACCTTGACTAGATGGCCACATGTCCTAATTTGCCCAGGTCAGTCCTATTCTGCCTGTTTGGACCCAGTAAAATGATGTATAATGGCCGCTTTTACTCTCAACAGTGACCCATTTGGACCTTAGGTTATGTGGTCACCCTAATCTTGTCCATTCTTGGCAGGAAGGGCATTGTCTGAATCTCTCAGTCTTCTTTTGTAATCTGTTGCTACAGCACACACTTGCCACATTCTCTCCTAGAGGGCTTTATGCTTGGATTCTTAAGAGCACTCCCCTTTTTTTCTCCTCGAAGTCACTCTTGCAAATGAAAAGTTTTGGCTATCAAAGCCGGTTTGCTAGTTTTTGAGGCTGGCATCCCAAGCTTATTTTAAAAGCCCAAGATGGAACATTAGCTGCTTTGCTCTCTCACCTTGTGTCCCTGCCTCTCCTCAAGGCAGTGTAGATGACTGAACTATGGAAGGTGTCCTGTAGAGCGAATGTCTAGAAAGTAACCCCAAGGATTTGTATTCAATGCTATCTCCTCACCATGCTCTCACTTTCAAACCCCCATTTGCAACTTGGCAAATCTCAAGGCATTGTCTTCACATTTTCTGTGCCTAGTGTAAGTTTTGTAGAAAAAAAAATGATTGCTATTAATTATTATTATTTAGTGGCAAACAGGTTATCTCCTATACCCCTCATTCTCCCCAGTTAGCAGATATGGTACACACACACACACACACAAACACACACACACACGTATATACATATATATATACACACACATATATATATAGCTAGATGCATAGAGAATTTAACTCACCTGTGCAAGATTACAAAAAGTGCTTGAGCCAAAATTTGACTCCAGAGTTCATGTACGTAAAACAAAAAGAGCTCCTAAAGACACAAAGCTTGCAGATCTGTAATTTGGCAGAATAATCAAAATGCAGTAGAAATTTTGTTCCTGAGAGAGTGGAGGGTATGGTAAATCCAATCAGAAATGCTTTATCATTTTTGTAGTTTTCTTCGAATGACTCCAGATCTTCCCAAAAGCAGCTTCCAAAGCACCTTTGCATCTCTCCCACTGACAGGATGGGCCTAAAGCCTCCTCTCAAGAATAGCTCTGTCTTCATACTTATTCACATCTGCATGAGTTTCAACTCTGAGGCAAGTTCTTTGCATAGAAAGGATCACCTAAAAGCAGCCCCACATCCTTCTAAACGGCAGAGTGTGAAGTGGTACCTGAGCTCCACCTACCGTGCTCCTTGAGGTTGTTTTAAATCAGGGAGCCCAGCTGGCCCAGAACCCAGATGGTTTTCCACTCCCCATGTGGCAGCCATCAGCTCTAAGACCCCAGCTCAGTGACCAGGCCATCAAAGAGGCTGCCAAGATCAGACAGGCTGTATTCTCTCACAGCTCTTTACAGGAAGCAAAGGAGTTAAAGGGAATAATGACAGAGGTAGCCTGCAAATGTAACCAGAGGTATGTATTTTAAAGGATGAATAAAAACAAATGACTATGTTATAGAAATCTATTTCAGCATGTATGTGCATCAGAGTAGAAATCATTTATTTTCCTGGTCTCTCATGAGAGTTGATATTACAGTGCCTACATAGAATAACTAGCCATTATAAATGTAGAGTGCTTTAGGACTGTCAAAGCAATCACACCGAAATTACCCCAGTGATATCTAATCTCCATCATGCACTCAATATGTGCATGGACCTATACTGATAAGATGGAATTAATATCTCAAAGGCAAGAATTTTTTTTTCCCTGATAGAGTCAGGCGTTTTGCAGTGATGGATGAGGTCAAACAGAATTTGTCAGAATTAACACAGCTGTTTCCGCATGTGGTGTTTGGGTTGCAATTCTCATTCGTGGCTTTTATTGTTCCCTTCTTCACATTTCAGCGCAATGGCAGATGTTTCCTAAGTGTATACCCCTCGTGTTACTTTACATCCCCTTGCAGGATGATACTGGGCCACAGCCTCCCATGGGGTTAGAGCTAGTGAATCTTGTATAAAATATTTTTCCTTGATCAACGTAATGTATGCATGTAGCAGAAAATCAAATAGAATAGACTGGCTTATAAAATAAAGTGAGAGTCTGTCACCTCCCCACTTTCTACTCTCCAAGGGCAATCATGTTTAACTATTTCTGTGTCTAGTTTTTTTGAGTGTTAGATATGGATCTGAGTGATCTATTTTTAGGGCTAATTCTTGATGTATAGGCTTTAGCTATTCTCGTTTAATGTCTTGCTGAGTGAAAAGAATGCTTTTTAATATCTTCTTCCTCTCTCCTCAATTTTTGATGGCTATATCACTATCTTTTTTTGCCTCAAATAGTTACTTTTGTAACTAAAAATGAAATCCATAAGCCCTCATTTTGTGTTCCATACATTTTTGAAAATATAGACTGAATTCCCAACTTGTAAAACAAGAATTTAAAACACATCCATCCTTCCATTTCCCTCCCGTCTTCCAATCTATTTTAAACATTTAAGTATAGCTCTTGTTTTAACTACATGTTGATTATAAAAGTTGACAGGCACTAAATATCTTAGCAGGATTATAACTATATAAATATTGCTCATTGGGAAGTCAAAGACTATGTCATAGTCACATTTCATTGTCTGCGGTTCCCACCACCCTTCCTTCTGTCCTTTAAATCACAGTGTTCCTAGTATCAGTTACTGTCTCTAGTAAAAATTACAGTCCCTGATGAAATCTGTTTTTTCTTTCCCTGTACATGCATTAAAATCATTCCATATTTTGGTTTGGTTTGTATTTGGGCCATGATTGTGTATTTATTTCCTGGAATTTCTTACTTTCTTTTCTTACAGTTGAAAGAGTTATAACCTATCATGGTGTGCCTAATTGATCTGCAGGCTCTTCTGAGTGTCTTTTGCTTAATAAACATCTCCATCTTTTGAAGATATTTACTCGCATCCCACTAACCCCATATTCTAATTTGGGCTCGCTGTTTTGTGAGCCTGCTGCTTAGCTGCTGTCTCGGGATTTCATCTTATTGGATTCATAATTTCCACGTTTCCCCCGTTTAGTGATGGACTATATGCTTGAGTAATATCCTCAGAAAGAGTGAATAAGTAAGCTTCCCAAATTTTGTTTGATTTTGGTTTGCTCAAAATATGACTCTGTGTGTGTGTATGTGTTCATGGGTGTGTGTGTGTGTGTTTCTTCATCCTTTGTTGTAATATTTATTTATTTATTTATTTATTTATTTATTTATTTATTTATTTGACAGTTTTGCTCTTGTTGCCCAGGCTGGAGTGCAATGGCGAGATCTTGGCTCACTGCAACCTCCGCCTCCCAGGTTCAAGCGATTCTCCTGCCTCAGCCTCCTGAGTAGCTGCGATTACAGGCGTGTGCCACCACGCCCAGCTAATTTTGTATTTTTAGTAGAGACATGGTTTCAACATGCTGGCCAGGCTGGTTTCAAACTCCTGATCTCAGGTAATCCACCCATCTCGCCCTCCCAAAGTGTTGGGATTACAGGAGTGAGCCGCTGCGCCCGGCATTGGGGTTTCGATCCTGTTATTTATTTCTCTAATAGTTTCCTCCTCTACATTCTCTCTGCTTGCTCTCTCTCTGGACTAATCTTCTATATTTTTTCATTTTTTGTCCTGGTATTTTCTTTCCCTTTCTTTTTGCTCCACATTCTGAAATTTATCAAACCTTTAAATATTGTTATAGCAATCATGTTTTCATATTCTAAGAATATTTGTGTCTTGTCTGTTCATTTCTTAACAATCTGTTCTTGTTTTATGGGTGACATACCCTTTTGGCTTTCTGATAATCCCAATCACATTTTTTTCAATAACTTTAAAAATTAAAATGTTTCGGCCCCACGCGGTGGCTCATGCCTGTAATCCCAGCACTTTGGGAGGCCGAGGTGGGCAGATCACCAGGTCAGGAGATCAAGACCATCCTGGCTAACATGGTGAGACCCCGTCTCTACTAAAAAATACAAAAAATTAGCCAGGCTTGGTGGCGGGCACCTGTAGTCCCAGCTACTCGGGAGGCTGAGGCAGGAGAATGGCATGAATCCAGGAGGCGGAGCTTGCAGTGAGCCGAGATCATGCCACTGCACTCCAGCCTGGGTGAGAGAGCGAGACTCCATCTCAAAAAAAAAAAAAAATTAAAATGTTTCAAAATAATTTGGATTCGTCTGCAATTGTAAGAAATGACACACAGAGATCCCGAGGACACTTCATCCAGTTTCCCCCCAAAATATTTGCAAAACTATAGTTTAATATCACAACCAGGACACTGACAATTCACTCATTCTTATTTTCTCAGTTTTAAGTGAACGTGTGCACGTATCTTTAGTGTGCCTTTAGTTCTGTGCAATTTTATCACGTGTAGGTTTGTGTATCCACTACTACAGTCGTGACACTGAATCACCACAAGGATCCCTCATGGTGCCTTTTTACAATCTCCTGCCTTCATCCAAATCTCTTCCATCTCTACCTGACAACCACTAATCTGGTCTCCATTTTCTACAATTTTGTCATTTTGAAATGTTATGTGAACGAAAACTGTTCATTGGTACATTATGTTACATTTTTGGATTTGTCGTTTTTTCCTACTCAGTATACATTTTCTGGGAATTTATTCAAATTGTTATGTATATTAATATTTTGTTCCTTTTTATTGTCAAGTGGTATACTATGGTATGTATGTAACAGTGCATTCCTTTTTATTGTTGAGTACTATTCCACAATCTATATGTAGCACAGTTTATTTAACTATTCACCAGCTGAAGAACATCTAGGCTATTTCCCATTTTTATTATTGTGAGTAAAGCTGGTATGAAGATTCATGTACAGGTTTTGTGTGAGCATGTTTATTTCTCGAACAGACACCCAAGAGTGAAATTGCTGGGCCATGTGGTAATTGCATGTTTAGTTCTATAAGAAACTGCCGAACTATTATGAGTGATCTGGTTTCTTCACATCCTCATCAGCATTCTGTGTTGTTACTTTTTTTTTTTATAGATGTGTAGTAATATCTCATTGTACTTTTTTTTTTTTTTGATATGGAGTCTCACTCTCTTGCCCAGGCTGGAGTGCAGTGACGCTATCTTGGCTCACTTGCAAGCTCCACATCCCAGGTTCACGCCATTCTCCTGGCCTCAGCCACCCGAGTAGCTGGGACTACAGGCACCCGCCACCACACCCGGCTAATTTTTTTTGTATTTTTAGTAGAGACAGGGTTTCACCGTGTCAGCCGGGATGGTCTCTATCTCCTGACCTGGTGATCAGCCCGCCCCGGCCTCCCAAAGTTTTGGGATTACAGGCGTGAGCCGCTGCACCCAGCCCATTATACTTTTAATTTGCATTTCTGTCATGGCTAAAATGATGCTGAACATCTTTTCCTGGGCATATTTGTCATCTGCATATCCTCTTTGGCAAAATGTCCCTACATGACTTGTGCTCATTTTCTAATTGGATTGTTGGTTTTTTACTGCTGAGTCTGAGAGTTCTTTAGATTTTCTAGATATTAGTCTTTTATTGGATAGGTGGTTGGCAAATATTTTCTCCCAGTTGGCAGCTTTCCTTTTAGCCTCTTTATAGGGGCTTTAGAGAGCAAAAGTTTAAATACTGATAAAGTCCAAATTATTAATTTTTTTCTTTTTTCCTTTTAATTCATGGTTTTGGTGTCAAGCCTAAGAAATTATTGCTAGCCCTAGGTCTGGAAGATTTTCTCCTATGTTTTTATTTTCTAAAAGTTGTATATGTCTACACCTTACATTTAAATCCACCATCCATTTCGAGTTAATTTTTGTTTCATGTGTGAGGTTTCAGTTGAGGCTTTTTTTTTTTTTTTTTTTTTTTTTTTTTTGCCTATGAATGTCCAGTTGCTCCAGTACCAATTGTGGGAAAGACCATATTTCTTTTAGTGCATTGCTTTTGGACCTTTGCCAAAGTCCGTTGGACATATTTGTGTGGGCCTATTTCTGGGTACTCTATTCTGTCTCACTCATCTATGGGTTTCTCCCTCTGCCAATGTAATACTGTCTTGATTACTGTAGCTATACAGTAAGCCTTAATATGTGATAGAGTGACTCCTCCTACTTTATTCTTCTTTGTCAAGGTTGTTTTAATTATTCTACGGCTTGTACCTTTCCATATAAATTTTAGAATAAGCTCATCTATGTCCATAGAAACCCTTGCTTGGATTTTGCTAGGAATTACATTAAACGTATAGATCACTACAGGCCAGAACTGACATCTTTACTATATCTAGTCTACCAATTCATGCATACCACATGTATCTCCATTTATCTAGGTCTTCCTTGATTTCTTTTAACAGCATTTTGTAATTGTCAGCATACATACGCCATATATGTTTTGTTAAGCGTATTTCATTTTCTTTGGAGTGATTGTAAATGGTATTGTACTCTCCATTTTGATTCCCGCATGTTCATTGTTAGAATATAGAAATACCTTTGTTTTTTTTTTTGTTTATTTTGTATGCTATGACCTTACTGAACTTATTAGTTCTAGGTATTCTTTTGTGGATTCCTTGGAATTTTATACATAGACATCTGCAAATAGAGACAATTTTACCGCTTCCTTTCCAATCTGTATGTCTTTTACTTCATTTTCTTGATTCATTTCAGTATCAAGAACTGTCAACACTATTTTGAATAAGAGTGGTGGAAATGAACATTCTCACCTTACACATGATCTTGGGGTAAAGCATTTAGTCTCTTGCCATTAAGTCTGATGCTAGTTGTAGGATTTTGGTAGATATTATTTTTCTTTTTTTTTTTTATTATACTTTAAGTTTTAGGGTAAATGTGCACATTGTGCAGGTTAGTTACATATGTATACATGTGACATGCTGGTGCGCTGCACCTACTAACTCGTCATCTAGCATTAGGTATGTCTCCCAATGCTATCCCTCCCCCATCCCCCCACCCCACAACAGTCCCCAGAGTGTGATATTCCCCTTCCTGTGTGCATGTGATCTCATTGTTCAATTCCCACCTATGAGTGAGAATATGCAGTGTTTGGTTTTTTGTTCTTGCGATAGTTTACTGAGAATGATGATTTCCAATTTCATCCATGTCCCTAGAAAGGACGTGAACTCATCATTTTTTATGGCTGCATAGTATTCCATGGTGTATATGTGCCACATTTTCTTAATCCAGTCTATCATTGTTGGACATTTGGGTTGGTTCCAAGTCTTTGCTATTGTGAATAATGCCGCAATAAACATACGTGTGCATGTGTCTTTATAGCAGCATGATTTATAGTCCTTTGGGTATATACCCAGTAATGGGATGGCTGGGTCAAATGGTATTTCTAGTTCTAGATCCCTGAGGAATCGCCACACTGACTTCCACAATGGTTGAACTAGTTTACAGTCCCACCAACAGTGTAAAAGTGTTCCTATTTCTCCACATCCTCTCCAGCACCTGTTGTTTCCTGACTTTTTAATGATTGCCATTCTAACTGGTGTGAGATGGTATCTCATTGTGGTTTTGATTTGCATTTCTCTGATGGCCAGTGATGGTGAGCATTTTTTCATGTGTTTTTTGGCTGCATAAATGTCTTCTTTTGAGAAGTGTCTGTTCATGTCCTTTGCCCACTTTTTGATGGGGTTGTTTGTTTTTTTTCTTGTAAATTTGTTTGAGTTCATTGTAGATTCTGGATATTAGCCCTTTGTCAGATGAGTAGGTTGCGAAAATCTTCTCCCATTTTGTAAGTTGCCTGTTCACTCTGATGGTAGTTTCTTTTGCTGTGCAGAAGCTCTTTAGTTTAATTAGATCCCATTTGTCAATTTTGTCTTTTGTTGCCATTGCTTTTGGTGTTTTGGACATGAAGTCCTTGCCCATGCCTATGTCCTGAATGGTATTGCCTAGGTTTTCTTCTAGGGATTTTATGGTTTTAGGTCTAACATGTAAGTCTTTAATCCATCTTGAATTGATTTTTGTATAAGGTGTAAGGAAGGGATCCAGTTTCAGCTTTCTACATATGGCTAGCCAGTTTTCCCAGCACCATTTATTAAATAGGGAATCCTTTCCCCATTGCTTGTTTTCCTCAGGTTTGTCAAAGATCAGATAGTTGTAGATATGCAGTGTTATTTCTGAGGGCTCTGTTCTGTTCCATTGATCTATATCTGTTTTGGTACCAGTACCATGCTGTTTTGGTTACTGTAGCCTTGTAGTATAGTTTGAAGTCAGGTAGTGTGATGCCTCCAGCTTTGTTCTTTTGGCTTAGGATTGACTTGGCGATGTGGGCTCTTTTTTGGTTCCATATGAACTTTAAAGTAGTTTTTTCCAATTCTGTGAAGAAAGGCATTGGTAGCTTGATGGGGATGGCATTGAATCTGCAAATTACCTTGGGCAGTATGGCCATTTTCACGATATTGATTCTTCCTACCCATGAGCATTGAATGTTCTTCCATTTGTTTGTATCCTCTTTTATTTCCTTGAGCAGTGGTAGTTCTCCTTGAAGAGGTCCTTCACATCCCTTGTAAGTTGGATTCCTAGGTATTTTATTCTCTTTGAAGCAATTGTGAATGGGAGTTCACTCATGATTTGGCTCTCTGTTTGTCTGTTGTTGGTGTATAAGAATGCTTGTGATTTTTGTACATTGATTTTGTATCCTGAGACTTTGCTGAAGTTGCTTATCAGCTTAAGGAGATTTTGGGCTGAGACAATGGGGTTTTCTAGATATACAATCATGTCATCTGCATACAGGGACAATTTGACTTCCTCTTTTCCTAATTGAAAACCCTTTATTTCCTTCTCCTGCCTAATTGCCCTGGCCAGAACTTCCAACACTATGTTGAATAGGAGTGGTGAGAGAGGGCATCCCTGTCTTGTGCCAGTTTTCAAAGGGAATGCTTCCAGTTTTTGCCCTTCAGTATGATATTGGCTGTGGGTTTGTCATAGATAGCTCTTATTATTTTGAAATAAGTCCCATGAATACCTAATTTATTGAGAGTTTTTAGCATGAAGGGTTGTTGAATTTTGTCAAAGGCTTTTTCTGCATCTATTGAGATAATCATATGGTTTTTGTCTTTGGCTCTGTTTATATGCTGGATTACATTTATTGATTTGCATATATTGAACCAGCCTTGCGTCCCAGAGATGAAGCCCACTTGATCATGGTGGATAAGCTTTTTGATGTGTTGCTGGATTCGGTTTGCCAGTATTTTATTGAGGATTTTTGCATCAATGTTCATCAAGGATATTGGTCTAAAATTCTCTTTTTTTGTTGTCTCTCTGCCTGGCTTTGGTATCAGAATGATGCTGGCCTCATAAAATGAGTTAGGGAGGATTCCCTCTTTTTCTATTGATTGGAATAGTTTCAGAAGGAATGGTACCAGTTCCTCCTTGTACCTCTGGTAGAATTCGGCTGTGAATCCATCTGGTCCTGGACTCTTTTTGGTTGGTAAGCTATTGATTATTGCCACAATTTCAGCTCCTGTTATTGGTCTACTCAGAGATTCAACTTCTTCCTGGTTTAGTCTTGGGAGAGTGTATGTGTCGAGGAATTTATCCATTTCTTCTAGATTTTCTAGTTTATTTGCATAGAGGTGTTTGTAGTATTCTCTGATGGTAGTTTGTATTTCTGTGGGATTGGTGGTGACATCCCCTTTATCATTTTTTATTGCGTCTATTTGATTCTTCTCTCTTTTTTTCTTTATTAGTCTTGCTAGCGGTCTATCAATTTTGTTGATCCTTTCAAAAAACCAGCTCCTGGATTCATTAAGTTTTTGAAGGGTTTTTTGTGTCTCTATTTCCTTCAGTTCTGCTCTGATTTTAGTTATTTCTTGCCTCCTGCTAGCTTTTGAATGTGTTTGCTCTTGCTTTTCTAGTTCTTTTAATGGTGATGTTAGGGTGTCAATTTTGGATCTTTCCTGCTTTCTCTTGTGGGCATTTAGTGCTATAAATTTCCCTCTATACACTGCTTTGAATGTGTCCCAGAGATTCTGGTATGTTGTGTCTTTGTTCTCTTTGGTTTCAAAGAACATCTTTATTTCTGCCTTCATTTCGTTATGTACCCAGCAGTCATTCAGGAGCAGGTTGTTCAGTTTCCATGTAGTTGAGCAGTTTTTAGTGAGATTCTTAATCCTGAGTTCTAGTTTGATTGCACTGTGGTCTGAGAGATAGTTTGTTATAATTTCTGTTCTTTTACATTTGCTGAGGAGAGCTTTACTTCCAAGTATGTGGTCAATTTTGGAATAGGTGTGGTGTGGTGCTGAAAAAAATGTATATTCTGTTGATTTGGGGTGGAGAGTTCTGTAGATGTCTATTAGGTCCTCTTGGTGCAGAGCTGAGTTCAATTCCTGGGTATCCTTGTTGACTTTCTGTCTCGTTGATCTGTCTAATGTTGACAGTGGGGTGTTAAAGTCTCCCATTATTAATGCGTGGGCATCTAAGTCTCTTTGTAGGTCACTCAGGACTTGCTTTATGAATCTTGATGCTTCCGTATTGGGTGCATATATATTTAGGATAGTTAGCTCTTCTTGTTGAATTGATCCCTTTACCATTATGTAATGGCCTTCTTTGTCTCTTTTGATCTTTGTTGGTTTAAAGTCTGTTTTATCAGAGACTAGGATCGCAACCCCTGCCTTTTTTTGTTTTCCATTGGCTTGGTAGATCTTCCTCCATCCTTTTATTTTGAGCCTATGTGTGTCTCTGCACGTGAGATGGGTTTCCTGAATACAGCACACTGATGGGTCTTGACTCTTTATCCAATTTGCCAGTCTGTGTCTTTTAATTGGAGCATTTAGTCCATTTACATTTAAAGTTAATATTGTTATGTGTGAATCTGATCCTGTCATTATGATGTTAGCTGGTTATTTTGCTCGTTAGTTGATACAGTTTCTTCGTAGTCTTGATGGTCTTTACATTTTGGCATGATTTTGCAGCGGCTGGTACTGGTTGTTCCTTTCCATGTTTAGCACTTCCTTCAGGAGCTCTTGTAAGGCAGGCCTGGTGGTGACAAAATCTCTCAGCATTTGCTTGTCTGTAAAGTAGTTTATTTCTCCTTCACTTATGAAGCTTAGTTTGGCTGGATATGAAATTCTGGGTTGAAAATTCTTGTCTTTAAGAATGTTGAATATTGGCCCCCACTCTCTTCTGGCTTGTAGGGTTTCTGCTGAGAGATCCGCTGTTAGTCTGATGGGCTTCCCTTTGAGGGTAACCCGACCTTTCTCTCTGGCTGCCCTTAACATTTTTTCCTTCATTTCAACTTTGGTGAATCTGACAATTATGTGTCTTGAAGTTGCTCTTCTCTAGGAGTATGTTTGTGGCATTCTCTGTATTTCCTGAATCTGAATGTTGGCCTGCCTTGCTAGATTGGGGAAGTTTTCCTGGATAATATCCTGCAGAGTGTTTTCCAACTTGGTTCCATTCTCCCCATCACTTTCAGGTACACCAATCAGACGTAGATTTGGTCTTTTCACATAGTCCCATATTTCTTGGAGGCTTTGCTCGTTTCTTTTTATTCTTTTTTCTCTAAACTTCCCTTCTCACTTCATTTCATTCATTTCATCTTCCATTGCTGATACCCTTTCTTCCAGTTGATCGCATCGGCTCCTGAGGCTTCTGCATTCTTCACGTAGTTCTTGAGCCATGGTTTTCCGCTCCATCAGCTCCTTTAAGCACTTCTCTGTATTGGTTATTCTAGTTATACATTCTTCTAAATTTTTTTCAAAGTTTTCAACTTCTTTGCCTTTGATTTGAATGTCCTCCCGTAGCTCAGAGTAATTTGATCGTCTGAAGCCTTCTTCTCTCAGCTTGTCAAAGTCATTCTCCATCCAGCTTTGTTCTGTTGCTGGTGAGGAACTGTGTTCCTCTGGAGGAGGAGAGGTGCTCTGCTTTTTAGAGTTTCCAGTTTTTCTGTTCTGTTTTTTCCCCATCTTTGTGGTTTTATCTACTTTTGGTCTTTGATGATGGTGATGTACAGATGGGTTTTTGGTGTGGTTGTCCTTTCTGTTTGTTAGTTTTCCTTCTAACAGAGAGGACCCTCAGCTGCAGGTCTGTTGGAGTACCCTGCCATGTGAGGTGTCAGTGTGCCCTGCTGGAGGGTGCCTCCCAGTTAGGCTGCTCGGGGGTCAGGGGTCAGGGACCCACTTGAGGAGGCAGTCTGCCCATTCTCAGATCTCCAGCTGCGTGCTGGGAGAACCACTGCTCTCTTCAAAGCTGTCAGACAGGGACATTTAAGTCTGCAGAGGTTACTGCTGTCTTTTTGTTTGTCTGTGCCCTGCCCCCAGAGGTGGAGCCTACAGAGGCAGGCAGGCCTCCTTGAGCTGTGGTGGGCTCCACCCAGTTCGAGCTTCCTGGCTGCTTTGTTTACCTAAGCAAGCCTGGGCAATGGCGGGCGCCCCTCCCCCAGCCTCGCTGCTGCCTTGCAGTTTGATCTCAGACTGCTGTGCTAGCAATCAGCGAGACTCCGTGGGCGTAGGACCCTCCGAGCCAGGTGCCGGATATAATCTCGTCGTGCGCCATTTTTTAAGCCCGTCGGAAAAGCGCAGTATTCGGGTGGGAGTGACCCGATTTTCCAGGTGCCGTCCGTCACCCCTTTCTTTGACGGGGAAAGGGAACTCCCTGACCCCTTGCGCTTCCCAAGTGAGGCAATGCCTTGCCCTGCTTTGGCTCGCGCACGGTGCGCGCACCCACTGACCTGCGCCCACTGTCTGGCACTCCCTGGTGAGATGAACCCGGTACCTCAGATGGAAATGCAGAAATCAGCAGTCTTCTGGGTCACTCACGCTGGGAGCTGTAGATGGGAGCTGTTCCTATTCGGCCATCTTGGCTCCTCTCGATGTTATTTTTCAAGATGAGGAAATTCCCCTCTGCTCTTAACTTACTGAATTTTTTTTATATCATTACTCTGTGTAGGATTTTGTCTAATAATTTTCTGCCTCAATTGGTATGATCATATGCCTTTTCTTATCTAGCTTATCGATATGGTAGATTACACTGATTAATTTTTGAATGTTGAACAAGCTATGCATACCTTCGATTAAAGGTATTAGAATAAATACAATATTCAATTGAATAAGTTCATGTTGGTCGTGGTGTACAATTCTTATTATATATATTGTTGGATTCAGTTTGTTAAGTTTTTCTCTTCATAGAGAGATTAAGAAGCATCTTCTTTTTAAAAGTGTATTATTATTATTATTATTTAAATAGAGATGAGTTCTTACCATGTTGCCCAGGCTAGTCTCAAACTTCTGCAGTCAAGTAGTCCTCCCACCTTGGCTTCCCAAAGTACTGGGATTACAAGTGTGAGCTACTGCTCTCAGCCTTCCTTCTTTTTAAAGCACTAATTAGTAAACTCTTCTACTACTTCATTTATAAACAACATGGCACTTAAAACTTTACGTTTATCTCTGATATTAAGGTCTTCCCTTCCACCCTCACCCACGTGAATCTAGTGCCATGAGCCTGTGTACTGGCTGTGATGGACAGCTAAGTCAATCCAAGCCTCAGCCAAAGGTGGAATGAGACTCAAATGAGGAATGTGATAAAACTTGAGAAGGGCCAGCAGCAAGGTTTTTAAATGCCAAAAACCTCATCTATCAGATAGGCTCACATGGCAGGCAGGACACAAAGAAACAATGCCATTTTCTTTTTCATATCAAAAGGCTCTCTATAGCCAGGCAAGTACCTACTGTGTAAATCTCAGGAAGGAATCTACCTTGTATAATCGATTGTCAGGTCAAATGCCCTTGAAGCACACCCCACAACAGGGATTTAAATGCACATGATGAATTGAGGGAGTGTTTTTAAGGAAAAGTCCTGTAAAGTGGACATGAAGCAGATGAAAAAGGGGCAATAACTGAGCACGGATGTGGTCTCACATCCACAAGGGCTCTGGGGCATAAATTGTACAACAGAGCCATATTGCCTTATGGCAAGGGCTGACCTTGTGTGTGTACTCTCATGTCACTCAGCCATTGGTTCTGACCTTCTTTGGGATACAGGATGATACTTGAGACCTTGTCAAATAAAATCCATTTCCATAGAGTAGAAGGCCATCTGTGAGTTGTTACAGCTGACCTTCACAGCAGCCTGCTGAAGGACACTGGGTGCAGCACTAAACAATGTCTAACATAGTCCATTCCTTGTACTGCTCAGATCCACTTGTTTCCTGCATTCCATTCTTTCCAGCCAGCATCCATGCGCAACTATACCAGGATTCTGTGTTCACAATTCCTAGGGAAATTTACAGTAGGGGGGGTTGTTTGTGGGATAAACTACAGGATCTGGTAGTCCTAACAGGTCCTGAATAAACTACCAGGACCCAAGACCATGGTTAATATTATTATTTCCATTCCCTATCACCTATTCTAGGTTTCTCTCTCAGCTCAGGGTTCAGCTGTTCTAGCTCGCCTTTTTTGGTGGGATGATCCAGATGCTCATCACTGAGGGGGTCTCAGGCCCTTAAAGGCCATGGTTTCTGCACTTGACCATTTACAGTTAAAAGTGCGCATAGCAGTACCAAGAGATGGCCTAGTAGACTATTTTAATGCCAAACATATTCTTCTCTGCCCCATTATTTAGCAGCATTTCTACTACTTATGCTAGTCAGAGACAATAATCCCTGCCTGTGTGGTAACTCTTTTCTGTGCCTCCTAGCACCATGAGCTCACAGTGAACAAGCAGCAGACTTCATTTTAAATTGAGTTAGACTCTGATTGGGTCCTGTGGTAGAAATGTCTCCCCATCTGGGAACTGGCACCATCAGACTGACAGTCTGTAAGTTCTGAGAATGAGAAGCACAAATTCCCCCCAAAAAGGTCTCTTGAAATCATAACGAGCAGGACAACTTCTACTTCCACTCTTTGGTTCACAAACTCGCATAATCTATCTACTTGGGACTCAGAGCCACATAGGAGCCCCCTCCATCTGTGCCTTGGAACGCAAATGCAGTGCTGGGGAAATTGGGAGTGAGTGCCTTGGGCTGGTCCCTGAGATAAGGATCTGAATGTAAGAGGCTTATGTGGGTGGTGATTACAGGAAGCTCTCCTAGAGGAGTGGGGAGATGAAACAGGGAAGAAGAGGAAACTAATACACAGGCATTAATGAACAGGTTCGTGCTGTGGGCAACTTTCAACAAATCCCAATAAGGACCTATGGAGAAAGTGTGGATATACCTTGGAGTTTCCCACCTGAGGGGCCAGTAAACTGGAGTATTTAGTGCCCAATTCCCACCCAAAATTGGTTGAGGGCTATTCTTTAGCACCTCCATTTTGCCCCGCATGAAGGTGAGAGAGAGAAAGCCCTCCAGTAGAGTTGTAGAAGTTGGCCGTGAGACACTGTTGGTATATGTGGGAATGGTGAATGCCAAGGGGATATGGTGGAGGCACTTACAGCACCTACTGTAGGTAGGTACTCTAAATACAACGAAATTATGTTTCTATCACCCTATGCAACAGGAGCTTGTAGGATATTTTGCTTGAGTTATTTAAGGAGAAAGAAAGTTATATTTCTTATATACTGAATTTTGTGGATGGATATTTATATACCTTACAATTGCATTCATAGTTCACTTCCCATTTTCATTTGGGAAAATCAGTTCAGAATGTTGCTATGTACACCACTAGAGCCATGCAGAGAACAACTGGCCTGGCATCGAAGAGCCACAATACGGCTCCCAGTGGGCCTCGTTTTCCTTCTTGGTAAAAAGGCAAATACCTAATTCCAAGTTCAGTTTCTGTAAAAAGCATTAAAGTTCTAGGGTAAGAGGAACTACAAAATGACACCACAAAAGTTGACAGATCTCAGTTTACCGGTAAAGAAAGACAAATGGCACATATCAGAACAGTATTAGCCAAGATCATGTAATTACAGATATCTAATAAAATTAATGATCAATAATTTGAAATGTTAAAAGCACATGTGAGGATCAAATAAAATGGAATAAATTCAAAGAGTGTTTTAGACTTTTAAGGAAATTATGGGCAAATGATTTCTGCAGCAACCATACAACAAACAAAACAACCCCAGACTTCATAAACACTCTGAACTGAGTCTGAAACTCTAAGGCAAATCAGACACAGCATATTCCGTTTTTAAGGGCACAATAGTAATTTTAGTTTACTTATTTTAGAGGAATAAGCACAAAGAGCTTCAACAAAGACAACGATATGGTATAGTGGAATGAATATAATACTTAGAAGATCTGGGTTTTTGGTCCTATCTTCACCACTTACATAGCTAGGAAAACTTGAGGAGGTTTCTAAATCACTGAACCTATTTCCTGGAAATAACAATGATACCTTTCTACATACACGTGTTAGTCCATTCTGCCATTGTTATAAAGAAATACCCAAGCCTGGTGCAGTGGGTGGTTCATGCCTGTAATCCCAGCATTTTGGGAGGCAGAGGTGGGCAGATCACTAGAGGTCAGGAGTTCAAGATCAGCCTGGCCAACACAGTGAGATCCCCTCTCTACAAAAAAAATAACAATTAGCTGAACGTGGTGATGGGCACCTGTAGTCTCAGCTACTCGGGAGGCTGAAGCAGGAGAATTGCTTGAGCCTAGGAGATGGAGGTTGCGGAGATTGCACCACTGCACTTCAGCCTGGGCAACAGAGCAAGATTCCATCTCAAAGAAAAAAAGAGGTTTAATCAGCTCATGGGTCTGTAGGCTTTGCAAGAAGTATAGCAGCATCTGGTCCTAGGGGGCCCCAGGAAGCTTACAATCATGGCAGAAGATGAACAGGGATCAGGCACATCACATGGAGAAAGCAAGAGCGAGAGACCAAGGGGGGAGGTGCTACATACTTTTAAAAGACCAGATCTCATGAGAACTCACTCATTATCATGAGGATGGTACCAAGTGGGATGGTGCTAGACCATTCATGAGAAACCCACCTCCATAATCCAATCATGTCCCACCAGGCCCCACCTCCAATATTGGGGATTACGAGATTTGGGCTGGAACACACATCCAAACTGTATCAATGCATTATTGCAAAGTTATATAAACTGAGATAATATATGTAACAGTACTTCGTAAACCATGTATGTTCAACATGATTAAAGCCTCTGTTTATGTTTCAATGATAAAATTGTGGAGACAATTCACCAGAAACAACAAATAAAATTTTATACCATGCAATTAGAAAGAAAGATGGGTTCTAAGTTGTAAAGGTAATCTTGTGTAGACTATTAATAAAAGGAAGTTTTGTCTGAATCACTGTGGTAGAGACTTCCAGTGCTTACATTTATCCTGTCTCTTCTTCTTCTAGACACGTGGGAAGATTACCTTTCTCTGATGTCTTGGGATTGAACTGAGCTATGTGGCTAGTTACAGGCCAATAGGCTGTTAGCAGATGTGACATCTAACACAACTAGGCTGCAGTTTGAAATAAATACCAGTGCACAGCCTCCAGAATTCCTCCCCTGCTAAGGTGACTGAGAAGACCTCAGCTGAGATGGTGGGGGAAAAAAATATTCAAGCAGCCTGGATAACGAAGTTCCTAAATGGAAGAACATTGTCCCATAGAGTCACTTGAACCCACAATAGATTTACGTGATCAGACAATAAACCTCTATGACACCCTGAGTTTATTTTGTTTTTTGATTTTGTTACTGCAGCATAACTCAACATACCCTGACTGGTATAGTCATGGAGATTATCATCAGGATCTCCTATGCTCCTGCATATGACACAGCCACAGAGTTCTGCAGACATTTAACTTTGGGCATCTAAATATCATAAATGCTGCTAATCAACATGACTTTTTTTGTATTATTCCATTCAATCAATTCACTAACCTGGCTTTAGGCTACATCTTCACAATGCTAGAAAAATCATTGGTTTAGTCAATAAATCATTGGTTTAGTCAATTCATCATTAAACAAGAAAAAAATGTTACTTTTCTTCACTCCCTCATGTGCTTTCACAGATGCATTCACAGTCACCACCAAATGTTTCCATTTTCCAAAACTTATTTTAAATTATTTATTAAATATGTATGCGGTAAAATGCACCTGGCTAAATTGCAGTGTGGTTTTCCAAGACAAGAAGATGGCAATGACTTTGTCATTATTTATTTATGATCCCATGTTCTTCCAAAAGAATTTGGAACACAAATGATGAATTATTCTCCAATTTCCTTAGCTGGTCTTATTCCACAGGAAACCACATTGCTATGAAACCATCACAAAAATATTGGAGTTAAGTATAATACATTGGATCGGTCCTTTCATAAATATTATAAAATAATGAATTATATGTCAGTGAAATAAGCATCCAGAACGATATCTCTACCATTATCACAAAATATCCATGACTTTGGGCAGATTATTTACATTCCATGAACATTTCTGTATCTTTATCATTGGGAATGTGTTGGTCATTTCACACATACTATATTGGGAAAGACAGGTAGCACTGGGAAAGGGGAATTTATATAGGGAATAAGAAACCCCAAAGGGCATTAAGCTCATTAGAAAAAAGAAAATAGAGACTTGCAAAATAAAATAAAGAATATATCATTTTTAAATTGCACTGGTGCATCAAAAATCTACATTTGATTTTTAATATATTACCTTTTTAAAGAACTGACTCAGAATAACCACCATATGGAGAGAGTTCACCTGGTCGGTTTCTGAAGGGGACACTGTTTCTTGTGTGGCTTTGGATCCCCCCTTTTAAATAAAAAGCACCGTCACTAACTTTTGAGACACAGTTCTGTGGTTTGGAGTTTTGTTTTTGATCCCTGTTCACAGTAAAGACTAAGGGAGTTGTTGTCAAAATGTGGTACCCATACCACCAGCAGCAGCATCACCTGGGAACGTTTTAGAAACATAAACTCAGCCCTATCCAGCCTATTGAATCAGAAACTCGGGGTGGAGCAAGGCACAAGGCCATCTGTTACAACAAGCCCTGCCTGCTGTCCTAACACATGCTAAAGTTTGAGAAATACTAGACAAACACTCTTGCCTTAGAAATCTGCAAAAAAAAAAAAAAAAAAAAAAACAAAACCACACACACCTTGATCCATTAAAATGTAAACTTAACATTCAAAGATCGGATATAAACAGAACACTTGTAAGACCTTTCCTAACATTGAAAATCTATATTTTCTGACTCTCTTAGATTGAGATATGATACCCTAAGTTTCAAAATGGAGCCAGTTTTTATATTCAAGTAATAAACTCTTGAAAATATGCAATTTGTATTGAAAGTGCTGGCACAATCTTAACGATAGCATTGCAAATGGCGATGCTATAATTAAGCTTCGATCTCCTTTGGAAAAAAAGGGAGAGAGAACGTGAAGAAGGAGGTTACTGTTCAATGAACTGCTCTGTCATTTGCCGCGGTGATTCTTAATCGTGTCTCATTACAGCAAGATGATCATTACTCTACTTGTCTGTCTGATTTAGAGACCACTAAAAGTGTCTTGTAACACACAGCCGTCTCCCTTGCAACAGTCCTTTGGCTCTCACCTTCATTACTCAGAATCTGTCCAATTATTTGTCATTAAAGTAATAAAAAGGACTGCAGCAGAAAATGTGGGAGGTAACTGTTGGAGGTCTGCCCAGAGAGGAAAAAAAATGCAAACTGTTTTCAAGGCACTGGGAAGGTGACATCGTTAATTAAGTGTTAGGGAATATGCAAATCAGTCCCACTCTCAAGAGACTGTAATAAAACTGAGAAAACATTATTATCAGTGCAAGTAAGAGAAGGCCGCATTACCCCATCTGGAAGACTGTGTCATTTTCTGGTGGTGACTTCAGCAAGGAGGGGAGGGAGCTGGAAAAGAGATAAAGAAGGTGGAGTTTTTCAGGGCCATTGAGTGTGCTCAGGCTGTTAAGAGTTCAGAATTAAGGTGTCAACATGGAGGGCCAAGGGATTACAACTTTTAATGAGGGATGTTTGTCTAATCTCAGGATTTGCACACCCAATTTCCTCTGCAAAATGACTTACAACTCATCAGTAGGCAGTGTTTTTGTAGGTTAAAGGAAGGGGAGAGGAAGTAAGGGGGAGGCTAGCAGCTGGCATAGTAGGCATCTTGGGTGTTGTTTTAAAGGCGGTAATGAAGCAAAGCACTTAGAGGGATGTGGACACTTGTTTATTGATTACAAATATCCCAAGCACAAACAGAGACCTCTAGGTCTTTGCTCAAGCTGAAACTTCTGCATGGAATGCCTTTCCCCAGTCCTTCTCCATCTTGTTAACCTAACCAACTCATTTCTCATCTTTTGAAGTTTATAGTGTCAATTCCTCATTAAAAGTATCCCCGATTCCCACCCCAGACAAGTATATCAGAACAAAAACAGTGTGCTTTCTATACAAACTCAACTTCAAAGCAAGTTCTCGTGCTTTCTTATTCCATCTAGGTTGCAGATATTTATACATAACCTTCCTACATAAAAATAGTGAAACCATACCCAACCTTGAAGTTTCTCAGACAGACTTTCTTTTGATCACAAGAAAATTAGTCTTCCTCAATAACCTGCAGAAAAAGTCATCTTGCATACTGCATCGGCTAACAATTGGTGCTAAACAAACCTCCCAGGAGTTCGATCCTTAAAATAATACAGATTTATTATTACCCTGGAGTCTATTTGTTCACTGGGCTTGCCTATGAACTTTGGTCACCTGGAGGTTAGCTTAGGTAACTCTGCTATTGGGTAGGCTGGGCTTGGGCACATATCTGGGTTTCTACTGGCTCAAATTTGGCCTGGGAAGGCCTTGGTTTCTCCATCTAGGCTTTCCTTCATGGGGTCTTAAGTTCTCCAGTAGGCTAGCATAGGCTTGTGCACAGGCTGGTGACAGAGTTCTAAGAGAGAATGGAAGCATGTAAATCCTCTTAAGACAACTTTTACAACCAGGATATGCTGAGAATTTTCCAAACCATTGAGTGCTAGTTGCTTTTTGCTTAAGTTTCTTCCTCAATTCTTTTCCCTCTTGTAATTTACTATAAGAAGCAAGAAGAAACCAGGCTACATTTTAGCACTTTGCTTGGAAACCTCTTCAGCTAAGTATCCAAATTCATCGCTTAAAAGTTCTATATTTCACACAACTGAAATAATTCAGCCATGTTTTCTGTTACTATGAACAAGCATTTCCTTTCTTCCAGTTTCCAATAACACATTTCTCATTTCCCTCTGAGACCTCACTAGCAGAGTCTTAACATCCAGATTTCTACCAACAGTCTATTCAAGACAATCTAGGCATTTTCTATCATGCATCTCAAAATTTTTCCAGCTTCTACCATGATCCAATTCCAGAGTCACTTTTGCGCTTTTTGGTATTTGCTATAGCAGCACCCCACTTCCAGTACCAAAATCTGTATTAGTTTCCTGAGGCTGCTGTAACAAATCAGCACAAACTCCATGGCTTAAAAGAACAGAAGTTTATTCTGTCACCGTTCTGGAGGTGAGAAGTTCAAAATCTAGCAGGGCCGTGCTCCCTCTGTCGCTTTTTGGGAAGAATTCATTCTTTGTGTCTTCGAGCTTCTGGTGGCTCCATGCATTTCTTAGCTTGCCATCACATCACTCCAATCTCTGCCTCCATGGTCACAATGCCTCCTCTTCTGTGGCTTCTAAGGACACTTGTCATTGGATTTAGGGCCGACCCAGATAATCCAGGATGAAATCCTCATCTCCAGATCTTAGCTTAATTACATTTGCCAAGACTTTTTTTTTTTTTTTCCAAATAAGATGACATTCACGAATTCTGGGAATTAGGATATGGAAATATCTTTTTTAGGGCCATCATTTAGCCCAGAACAGTCGCCATCACCTCATGGTTGTAGCTGACTCAGCTGTGATGCTAGTAATAGCTCTGATCCTCCCTTTATGCAGATGGAAAAGCATAAGCCTGGGAAAATGATAAATGGCAGGACTCCAAACCAGGACTGCAAAGCATAGCAGCTTGGTTGTTCATTTCATGTTCACTTCCATTCCTGCCCTACTTCAGTCAATGGCTTGAACTGGGAAAGTGTATAAGGAAACTGCACTTTACTGCAGTGTTCTGAGAACTCAAAAAACATTGGCAGTGAGTGACTTTGAAATCACTAAATCTTGTCCCACAGGGCCCAGCCCACACTAATTCATGTAACTTCCTTTTTAGTTATCTTTTGTTACATAACAAAGCAACCCAGAACTTAATGTCTTAAACAACAATTTATTATTTCCCATAAATTGTTGACTAAGCATTCTTCTATTTCACTTGGTATCAGTAGGCTGGCAGTTGACACTGGGTGTTCTCTGGGAGCTCAACTAGGGCTATGGCTGGTGGCCATGGTTCTTCATTTTGTGGGCCTCTTCTTGTAGCTTCCTTACAGCAAAGTGACTTGGTTGCAAGAAAGAGCATCTCAAGAGGAAGAAAGCAGAAGCTGATGATTCTATTAAGGCCTGGCTTAGACACATTAGACTATTAGTTCACAGCATTCTACAGGTCAAAATAGTCAGAAGACCAACCCAGATTTAAAGGGAGGAGAAGTAAACTCCAATTCTCAATAGAAGAACAATATGAATATTCAGAGATTGGAAGAATTGTTGACAGGTATCTTTGAAGGCCATTTACCACAGGCTTCTTATCTCTACTCTACCAGTAGAGCTACCGTTATGGCTGTACAAGGATATACAGCTGGTTGAAATCCAGCTCATGCTCCACTTACAAGCCATTTGTTTGGCTGGGGCAGGACTGGTTCCATTCATGGAAAGAAATGCCTTTTCCACATTTTCCCTGTGGAGTCATCGTAGCTCTGTCTACCAGTAGACCCGTAAGTTGGCACTGTAGCGTCCACTATTATCATTCAACAAAACCGAGATTGCTAGCACAAGGAATTTGTAAAAGGGATGCTGGCCTTGAGTTCAGAACTCCTTTGTTTCAGACCTTCATGTACTACTTAATAGCCAAGGAGATCTGGGTAACTCACTTAACTCTTTGCAATGACATTTATTCAACTATAGAATAGAGAATAATTCTTGCTCTTTATCACTCCCACAGTGTGGTGAGAGTCAAATTAAATACATGTAAGACTACTGTGTAAGATATAGGGTACCATAGAAATGTGAGTCTTTATCTATAAAACATGCTCACTCCCACCTTCTTTTGCTGATGCCAGCTCCTATCTTCACTTGGGAACTGAAGCACAGATCAAGGCCCATGACACATTGGCCCAAATAAATCTCCCTACCAGGAACTACTCTACTAGAGGAAATTAGTAAGAATAAGTTATCTTTTTGTGATGACAAGAACTTCAAGTTGAAATAAAGATCATAAGATACTATTTCTTCTGTAACACATTTACTGGGTCCTCTTAACTATCAAACATGAGGAGTTAAGAATCTGTTCTTGTTCCTACACTATTCTATATTTATTTTCCAAAGCTCTCCAGGAGGAAGAATATCACCTGCCCACTCCAAATGAGTGCAATGCATGTTGAAAACACAAGGCACAGGGTAAATGACAGATAATTACCAAGTGCACATTAACATTCTGGCATATTTTGGTGCCACTCTCTGGCATCTTTTTTGTGCTACAGTCCATTGAACTGCATCACTCTGATGACCAAATAATGAATTACAGTCCATTTATGAAAGCATCATGTGTTTAATGCTAACCTCCCACATCTCCTCAACACCCTGACGATGACAACATATGCAAGCACAGGGAGGGGCTGAATAAATACAATTTCCCATTTTTATAGCTAATAAATATGCTTTGTAGAATGATGCCTCCAAGAATAGTTTTATATTTTTTTCCATGAAAAATAATTCATCCGCAGAGTGGCCTTGTCATGCATTTGTGTGGTAGAGAATGAACATAGATGCCAAAAGAGAGCTACATTTACCCTTGTGGAGTAGGGATAGAATCTATTGTTCAGCAACACATTAATGCAACATGATAGGATCTGAAATACTGCAGTATTGTACTTACTGTCTTTTGTTATTAATAATAAGGTGCTACTTACTATTTGCCAAAATCTGTGACAAGTGCCCTCTATTTATTTATTTATTTATTTAATCCTCACCTTAACCCCTACAAGGTAGTTATTTCTATACCTGTTTTATAGATGAGAAATTTAAGGCTAGAGAGGACACCTAGCCTGTCTAATGTGACTCAGAAAATAAGTGCTGGAACTGGGGTTCAAATCCAAGTCAAACTATCTCCAAATCACGTGTTCTTATATAGCTCATTATATAGTTTTGGCTTCTGGAAAAATAATGTCAGTTGTTCCAGTAAGCTTTTTTATGGAATTCCAAACTCCATGCTCTTTGGGCCAAAGGAATTAACAAATCCCATCAGTCCTATCACTCTGCACTCCATCTCCAGAGGAGTTCTGGCTTTTATCTCTCATCTGAATTTCAGTAAGTAAGCACCTGTGACTTAGACTTTCCAATCTCAAAAGTGCAGAAAATTAGTCAGAGAAGTAGCAAATGTCTAAAATGTGCCAGCCCATTGGAGTTGTCTTTTAGACCACTCAAGCCGACTTTCAAGCCAGATTCTGTAGTATGTAATATACCAGAATATACCAGAACAAGCAAATCCAACTCCAAAAGTATAAGCGAGTTGATGCTAATTTTACTAATTTTTATGGTGATGGAAAATTCACATCACACACCAGATGGCAATAACACAAAAAATTATTAGACATCTTTGTTTCCTCCTTATCATCCAATTTATGCCTACCTGCTCTTTTCTCCTCTATAATCTCTTCAAATGCTCTTTATCAAGTTGATTCTTCTCACAGTTTGAATACCCAGCTCAGTAAAATAAGACTTCATTAGAAAAGAGAGCCAGCTAATAACAATTCTGATTTGTTCTCTCTCATATAAGTTAGTGACAGTCCCAAAGAATTCCAGAAGGCACATTCACATTTATTGAGTGAGTGCTATATGTGTAGATGCTTTTGTATAAATCAACAACTAAAAACTAAGACACAAGATCAATACTGTATTACTATCCTCATTTTTACATGGGATGAAATTGAGTCTCAGAGAAGTTAATTTGTCCGTGTTCACACAGTTAATCAGTTGAAAAACCAGACTACGCTCCATCAACATACATTTTTGGCTTAGCACAGAGCCCCCTATAGATAATCAAAATATTTATTGACTAAACTTATACTTGGTACAAATGAACTTAAACCTGTGCTAGAGTATTGCAATCAAGACCATCATTTCAGTAACTAGGTGAGTACTTAAGGATAATAAGAAAAACTACAGTCGGGCTGAGTGCAGTGGTTCATGCCTGTAATCTCAGCACTTTGGGAGGCCGAGGCAGGCAGATCACCTGAAGTCAGGAGTTCTAGACCAGCCTGGCCAACATAGCAAAACCTTGTCTCTACTAAAAAAAAAAAAAAAAAAAAAAAAAAAAAAATTAACCAGGCGTGGTGGCACACGCCTGTAATCCCAGTTACTCAGGAGGCTGAGACATGAGAATTGCTTGAACCCAGGAGGCAGAAGTTACAGTGAGCCGAGATTGCACCACTGCGCTCCAGCCTGGGTGACAGAGCAAGACTCTGTCTCAATAAATACATACATACATACATACATAAACACATAAACAAACAAAAAGAAAAACTGCAATTGTAAGGGATAAATTGTATAATATTTGGTAAATGCAAACTCCTTTAAAAGAATTTGGAGGCCAAAATTTCAAAGGGAAAGAAATAAAGCAAGTTTTACATGTGCAGAATAAAGTAAAAAACATAGCCCTAGTTTTGAACACTTGGAGTCACAGTAGTTATCTTTGGCCTTTCCTCATCACTGACAAAAGGGACAAGTTCTGTCTCCCTTCTGACGGCACTGCTATGAAGAACTGCCTGGGCCTGGCGCGGTGGCTCACACCTGTAATCCCAGCACTTTGGGAGGCCTAGGTGGGCAGATCATGAGGTCAAGAGATTGAGAACAATCTGGCCATCATGGTGAAACCCCATCTCTACTAAAAATACAAAACTTAGCCAGGTGTGGTGGCACATGCCTGTAGTCCCAGCTACTGGGAGGCTGAGGCAGGAGAATCGCTTGAACCCAGAAGGTGGAGCTTGCAGTGAGCCAAGATCGCACCACTACACTCCAGCCTGGCAACACAGCGAGACTCTGTCTCAAAAAAAAAAAAAAAAAAAAAAAAAAGAACTGCCTGAGACTGGGTAATTTACAAAGAAAAGAGCTTTAATTGACTCTCAGTTCTGCATGGCTGGGAAGGCCTCAGGAAACTTTCAATCATGGAGAATGGGAAGCAGGAGGCATATCTTACATGGTGGCAAGTGAGAGAGAAAGAGTGCATGAAGAAGGAATATCTCCACACTTATCAAACCATCAGATCTCACGAGAATTCACTCACTATCAGGAGACAACATGGGGGAACCACCCCTATGATCCAATCCCCTCCCACCAGGTCCCCTGACACATGAGGATTATGGGGATTACAATTTGACATGAGATGTGGGTGGGGAAACAGAGCCAAACCATATCCCTCCGCCATCCCTGTTTCCTTTTCTTTACAGCTGTACAAGTAGGCAGTAGTTCTCAGACTCTCACATGATTGGGAGAGGGCAGCAGTGATACCTCCCACTTCTAGGTCTGCCTCATTAACATCTCTTATACAGTCCTTCGTACCTTCTCACCACACTCGCACCTTCTCATGGAGGATTTAGAGGACAGAAAAGCGGTAAGACAGAGTGAACCTGTATCCCTGGATATCTTAGCTTGGGTTCCCTGAAAGCAGAGCCTCTGAAAGGGACTTTGGTACAGGTTGTTTGAGCAGTGATTTATTTCAGCAAGCAGAATGAGGAAGCAGAGATGGTTAGCACGTAGATGAAGGAAGCTACTATTAGGGTGCGTTATTCAGGTTGCTGCTGTGAGCAAGGAAAGCATAGTACCTGAAATCCCCTGAGAGGCATGCTGAATACCCTGGGAGGGTCTTCCTAAAGATGGAAAAGGTCTCAGCATCTGTGCATCAGCTGTCATCAGCAAAGGGCTGCCTTCAAGGGTGTTAATCCTCCTGTCCTTCTAAGCTGCACAAGCACTAGGATTGCATGGGCACCACCCATGCCTCCCAGAGGGACTGTGGAGTCCAAGGTGACCCAGGGAGAGAACAAGGAAGAGGAGCATTGTGTGGCAGAAGGTGAGATGCTGCCAGCAAGAATTGTTTGTACCTGCCGTAGTTGGAAATCAGAGGCCAGGTCCAAAGGATGTAGATTGGGACCTACAATGTGTCTGCTGAAAAACAATGTGAGCAGAGCTCTCCACTCACCACCCACTCACAAACCGAACCCACAATGGACCATGACATGAGTGAAAGACAAGCTTTTATAGCAGCAAGTCAGAATTTTAGGGCTTTTGTTTTGTCTTGCTATTGAAATGTCTAAGTTAGCCTGATTAATGTTAATGAAAGAGTGGACAACCCAGAACCTATACAGTTTTTTGTTTTTGTCTTAACCATGATAGATGTTTAATGATCATTATTAGTTGGATATTAGCTATTCAGTACCTTAGAGGTAAACTATGATAAAGTAAAAATTATTTTTCTAAACTCATTGGCAAATTGTAAATACAGTATAAATTTCAATGACGCTGAAATTTTTATTTTTCAAATAATCAAGATTTTTAAAGACTAATAATATTCACGATACTGAAAGAAGGGTGATAAAGTAGTTGTATACAACAAATGTTATGGGAAGGATAAATTGGTAAACTTTTCTATAAATTAACTTGGAAATATATGTCAAAAAATTCTAAAAAATCATATTGATATTCTTAGATTCTGAAGATACTTAATCTATTTAAGTCTTGCATTACCCAGGAAAGTATTCAAAATTACTCCTTTGAGCCTTTCAGTAAGCATTTCCTAAGGAAATAGTCATAAATTCAGACAAAGATTAAGGCATAAGGAAATAATACACCATTATTTATAATAGTATACAATTGGAAATGAACTAAATGTTCCACAATTGGAGATTCATTAAATTATAGCACATCCATATAATGGACTATTATGGGCTCATCATAATTCATGACTTCAAAAATACTTAATGTCCTTGGGAAGTGTTCATGCATAATGTTAAATGAAAAAAGATACAAATTTGCATATGAAATACAGTATGTAATGCAAAATATATAAACACAAATTAACAATTGGAGAAAAATGTATTAAAACATTAACTCTATATCAACATTGTAACAATATACCTGCTAGCAATAGAATTGAGGCTAATTTTAATTTTATTAGTTTACTTTATTTTCTAAATTTGCTATTGTTTGTTAGTATATATTTCCATTACTATTATAAAATTATTAAAATGTTTTAAATTGCATTTCCTAAGTATATTTTATATGTAATGATGGATCTACTTTGGGTACAAGTTAGGTGTGTTAAAAGAGTTTCCCTGAGACACCTGGAGCTTTTTGCTAGCAAAGCTTGCCACTGGGGGACAAGGTTGTTTAGGCCTCCTCTCCAGCCACAGTGATTCTCTGGTGGTTTTATGCACACATAGCACTACCTCCGTGCCTTCAGACCGCTGTTTCCTGTGCTTAGAGGGGAACAGGAGTGACTGAGCAGGAAGCATGAGAGAAAGGAGGAAGAAAAGCAAGCATGTGGGTGCATCATCATTGTTACTGTCCTGAGCCAAGACACTTGGTATGTGGGGACCTCCTCAGAAGCCTGCAGGAGGTCCCCCCAGATTTCTCTACCCAAAGGACAAGAGTGAAGAGCATTTAGCCTTCATTCTCCATCTTCTATTGGTTAAGGACTGCTCCAGGAGTGATAACTGTCTTGCATGTCTAAAGTGCATACCCACTGGAGCTGCCTCCCCTCCCTCTGAATCTCCTGAACTTATTCCTGTTTACCACTCAGGATTCACCTCATAGTTTCTTTGGGAATACTCCCCTGATCATTCTTCACACCACCCTCCAAACAGTCTCTTAGGTACCCCTATTACAAACACCCTTAGCATAATGTTCTCCTGTAATAAAAATAGCATTGATCACTCATCCTGTAAGTACTGGTTTCCCAAGCTTTCTCTCCCACTATCAGCAATGCAAAGGAGGGAATAGGTCTTTGGTGTTTGTTCATTTGTTTGTTTGTTCTTTTCATTTCTGTATTCATGACTGTATTCTGTATCCACATAGGACCCGGCAATGATAGGCACTTAATAGATAAATATCAGTTGAATGAATGCAGCAGGCAATGATATTCTTTTAACTAAACATAAACATTATGTCAATATCCCTTACATTGTCTTCAGATGGCTGACTGAGTCACTGCTGTCCTCCTCAACCACGTCTTTACAACCTCTACTCCTACACAACATCTCACTGAAGTGTCAGATAAGCTGCAGAAAGCAGAACTATATGAAAGCCTGTGCCATCTGTTATTTGTATGCCAAGGTGGACCAAACCCTAAAGAGAACTTAAGCAGTACAGCATGTAATTATTATAAATTCATTCCAAATCTGCCCCTCTTCTTAGCTTTACAAGTGTACATATATATGTGTGTGTGTGTGTATATATATATATGTATATATATCCTTCTTTCTACCAGCCTAAATTTGCTATCTCAGTGAGTCCTGCTCTCTGACCTCATCAGTAATAATCCTTTTGGATTGGAGGAGTTAGGACTCCTCAATTCTGATTTTTAAAAGCTACTTTTTTTCTTTTTTTGACCTGCTGGCCCTCCCTAAAAACCCCTACTCAAAACAGTCTAAGATTCACTTTAACTTTCTCAATATGCTTTACATATTTTATTTATTAAAAATCCAAAAAGGTATTTTTCAATGTCATATCCATTTTTATTTGTAAAATGACAGAAAGACAATAGTATACTTGATGTTCTTGATTTTTACCCACAGTTATTTCAGTCATATTCTTAGCAAAATTTATTAAGTATCTGTCAAGAATTCTTAACAGGGTCCTCCTATTCTCCTCCTCCACTACATAGCACTCAATCTCTCTGCACAAAACATGTTGAAAACATAGTTAAAGAATATTAATTTGAAAAGACAACAAATTCTTAGCTTTTTCAGAATACCCACAGTTGTAGGTCTGACTGAGCACTTAGCTATACTATGTTTCAGTTATGACTTCAGGTAGGTTATACTCCCTCTACATAGACAGAGGCATGACCCACTATCCTTGCAATCTCAGACACCTTATAGGTAGTCATTTATGACTTACAGAGGGACAATTGGGAGTATCCAATGACCAGATCTTGGAGAAAATCAGACCAATATTGGAACCATTGAACGCTAATGATTTTCTTAATCCATTAAACATTCTTTGCTTATAAACACACTGCTACAAATGACATTCTGCAGTCTAGACCAGGGGTCAGCAAAGTTTTTCTGTAAAGGGTCAGATAGTAAATATTTCAGGCTTTGTGGGCCATTTAGTCTGTTGTAACTACTCAACTTCGCTGTTGTAGTGCAAAAGCTACCACAACAAACGAAACGGGCTATGTTTCAATAAAACTTCATCTATTAAAACAGATGGCGGGCTGGATTTGGCCCATAGGCTGCAGTTTGCCAATTCCTAGTCTATACAAATAGCTATTATTCTCAAAAAATCTAAAAGTTCAAAGCAAGACTGTACTGTTTTCAATAATTAAACTTATTTACAAGGATGACATTAGCATGGCTATTTCTTTCATCAAAGCCGCTACATAGAATTAACTTGACCTCCTGCTCTAATATAGAGTGGCCATCAAAATGCAGCAATCAGGCTACTTGGCTCTTTTGCAGTTTTACTGATAGAGCTCCAGGGGTTTTGTGTGTGTGTGTGTGTGTGTGTGTGTGTGTGTGTGTGTGTGTGTTCCAGCAATACCCAGCAACCCATAGCAAAATTTATGCTAAGTAAGGAAATCTAATTGTGTCCAAATAATCAGAATCTGTATATTTTGATTAAAAGTAACAGGAAAAACTAATTTGATTTCCTAATGTGATACACAAAGACAAACTTCCTGTGTCGGGGACTCCCTAGTAATCCTGCTGAAAGGCTGCGCCACTCCAAGTTGGCATCTGCTTAAAGTAGAAGGAAATTATCCTTCTGGAAAAATACAGCCGGCAGATTGTATAAGTATCTGCCCACCTCTACCTTCTCTTGTTCAGGTCATTTCTTGCTGAAACTGGATTTGTACTGATGAGAGGATTATAGGATTATATGTTATAGTTTTCAGAGAAATCAGGATAGAGGCTACTATGCAACCTTACAATGAAAAAAGCTATTTCCTATTCAGGGTTTAGTTTCACTCGAAGAAAAGAAAACTAACTATGACTCAGAGGAACTTGAGTGCATGAAAAAATTATACCAAAGGATGGTAGACCTGGGGTAACAGAGTGTTTGAAGACTTAGTTACTCAGAAGTCAACCCCAATCATGACAGGTGGGCTCCTCTATGCCAGGTGCTTTCGCTTGTCAAAATTCATTGGAATCAGTCCTATTTACAATCTTTTCCAAACAGTGGTAAGGAAGAATTAATCTTTTATATCAACTCACACTGATAACCAGTTTGCAAGCATAGTTTACTTTAAACAGAAGTAATGCATCTGATTCTATTAGGATAATTCAATTTTGGATTTGCATTCTAAGCTAGAGGTTTTTAACCTTATTAGTAGTCTGATGATGACTGTGGATCCTTATCAGAGTAAGGTTTTTAAATTCATAAAGTAAAATACATTAAAAAATACGTGTGAATACAAAGGGAACAAAATTTACTGAAATTCTATTGTCAAAGTGTGTTAGCATCTTTTTTCCACTCCGCTATCTCCACTTCTTCATCTCTACTTTTTCACCTCTTTGTCACTCATTGTTCTCTAATTAAATAGAGATTGGATAACGAAAAATAATCTTTTAAAGAAACCAAGAGCCTCTGCCTTTCTATGATTCCAAGTAGCTTTGAAGTAAAACTGCCAGTAACAGAAGAATGCTAATGAGGTGAGTCTATGTTTTACCTAGAACTAGATTAGGTGAAAGACATTTAGCATTTTCTCACCTCACGTTCTTGGCATAGAATGCATCTCGCTAGTGTAGACTGTAGACATTGGTTTCTGATTTTTCCAACCAACACACCGTACCTGAGGACCCCTGCCCACAATTTGCATCCCAGCTCAGATAATTCAACACTTCTTCTGGGAACCATCATTGGCTCCCAGGATTTTGGGCAAGATTGCCATCCTCTGTATGCCAATTGTACATTGAACATTAGAGAACTCTTCAAGCTTTATAATAATTCCCTATTTACATGTAAACCTGTCTATCCCCATACATGGTTTTCTCCCAATTCCTTAACATGTGCCAAAACCTTGAACAAATAAAACTATTTGTTGAAAAAAAATTCTAAAAAGGCAGCCCCCAGCCACTGCCACCTCTTCATTATCATTCCTTGCTATTATATCATTCCCCAAAAAACTCTACAAAGTGGGTGGTGTAAGATGTCTTTTTTTAGGATAAGAAAGAACTCAGATTAATGACAAAAATTACTACTTGAAGCCCCAAGATTTTCTTTTATAGTATCTTATTATAACCAGTTCTGGGCCTTATACTAAAGCTGGAGTATAAGATAGATTTCAAACACCCAATAATTCATGACTCCATGAATATTCATGTCAGCAGAACTCATAATACCTCCAAACTAGACACTACCTAAATGTCCAGTGAAGGCAGAATGTGTGAATAGATTATAATGCATTCATTTAGCAGAATACTAGAGAGTCGTGAGAATAAAGAAATTACTTGCAAAGATATGGATGAATCTCACAATAAAATTTGAGTGTAAAAAGCCAGCAAAATATATACATACTAGATGAGTTAATTAAAAATAAGTTAAGTGGGAAAGAATAGCTTTTCCAACTAATGGTGCTCAGATTACTGGATATCTACATGCAAAAATGTAAAATAAAATAAATTTGGATTCCTGCCATACACCATATGCAAAAATTACAATGAAATGAACCAGAGATCAAAATATAGGTGTAAATATTTATGACCTTGGATTAGGCAATTTTTTATGTGATACCAAAAACACACACACACAAATAGATCAACTGGACATTATCAAAAGTTTTTCAAAGAAAACCATCAAAAAAGTGAAAAGACAATCCAAAGAATGGAAAAATGGTTTTCCAAATTATATATCTGATAAAAGACTTGCATCTAGAACACATGACAAATTATTGCAATTCAATAATAAAATGGCAAATAATCCAAATTAGAAGTGGATAAAGTATCTGAATAGAGGGGTTTCCAAAGAAGATATACAAATGGCCAACAAGCACATGAAAATATGTTCAACATCTTTTCATTAGCCATCAGGGAAATGCAAATAAAAACCACAATGAGGTACCACTTCACACCCACTATGATGGCTATAATTAAAAAGACAGACAATAATAAGCATGGGCAAGGATGTGGAGAAATCTAAATTTTTATACACTGCTGGTTGAAATATAAAATGGTGCCATTGCTTTGGAAAACATTTTGGCAGTTCTTCAAACATTTACACACACAGTTACTATATGGTCAGCAATTCTACTCCTAGGAATATGCCCAAGAGAAATGAAGACAATGAGAAAACACATGTCCACAAAATTTATTAATGGATATTTATAGCAGCACTATTCATAAAATTCAAAATGTGAGAAGAGCCCAAATATTCATTTATAGATGAATGCATAAATAAAAATGTGATATCCTCATACAATGGAATGTTATTCAGCAACAAAAAGAACTGAAGCATGCTATGACATGAATGAGCCTTGAAAATATTATGCTAAGTAAAAGAAGCCAGTCATAAACAGCACGTATTTTATTATCTTACTTATATGAATTGTCATAGGCAACTATGATATAGAATAGGTAACTCTATAGAAAATGGAGAATAGATAAGTGGTAACTTAGGGCTGAGGGTAGGGTGGAAGAAGGGGTTGAAGAGTAATGGCTAAGGGGTATGCGGTTTTTGTGGGGATAACAAAAATGTAAAATTGATTTCATTGATGATTGCATAACTCTTTGAATGTAGTAAAAGCCATTGGATGGTACACTTTAAATCGGTAAATTGCATACTATGCGAATTATATATCAATAAAGCTGTTTCTTTAAATGGTTGAAACTAATCCATATGTTAAAAGTCAAGAGAGTGGTTACCCTTTGAGGAGGCCAGTGGTAACTTGAAGGAAGCTCAAGAGAGATTTCTGGGATGACAGTGATGTTCTGTTTCTTGATCTGAGTTTAAAAGTACATGAGTATGTTCACTTTGTGAAAATCCATTGATCTGTACCCTTACCACTTGTGTGCCTTTTCGTGTTTGTGTTTTCACTCAACATTGTTTTAACCTGAAAAAATCTAGCCAGATGTGGCAGCCAGGAAGATAGTCCCCCAAACTGTCCACATCCTAATCTCAGGAACATGTGACTCTGTTATCTTATATGGCAAAGAAAAATTAAGGTTGTTGTGGAGTTAAGGTCGTTAATGAGCTGATATTAAAATAGAAAAAAGATCCTGGATTATTTGTGTGATTCCTATGTAATCACAAGATTCATGAAACTAAAAGAGGGAATCAAAAGAGAGATGAGAGTGACGTGATGTGATGTGAGAAGCACTAAACCTACCACTGCTGGCTTTGAGAAAGGAGGAAGGTGCCACAAGAGAGGAATACAGCAGCCTCCGGAAGCTGGAAAGGCAAGGAAATAATCCTCTCCAGAGCCTACAGAAAGGAACGCATCCCTGCCAACACCTGACACCTTGATTGTAGCCCAAAGAGACCCATGTTAGAGTTCTGGCCTGCAGAACTGTAAGTGAATAAATTTGTGTTGTTAAAGCCACCAAGTTTCTGGTAACGTGTGAGGACAGCCATGTATGCACTGGTAGACATCAATTTCTGAATACTTATTAAACCAGAACAGGGTAGAACTAAAAACACAAGAAAAAAGATAGACTTTAAGCAATATAGAAGAATTGCAGACAAAAATCATATCTCTTAACTATGCAGAATAAACATGCAAATGGGCACAGACCCAGCACTAATGCAGAACTCTCATGTGTCCCATCCATGATCAGTGACAGCAGATCCCACTAAAGCAGAGAGGCAATGGCTAATGTGTCCCCAGATGACCCAAACCTTGGCAGGTGGCCAGCTTAACGAGGTGTTAATGAGTAGGCAGATAAATCTGGAGAGCTATAAAAAGAAGGAATGGCAGTGAGAAAGGCAAATGAATGCAAAACTCTTGAAAGTTCTTGAACTCACAGCTTATGACAACGGGTTGCGTGTGTTCTCTAACTTTGTTCAAAATTTCAAAGCTGAAATCCCTGGCATGATCTTTAAGCAATAGCCAGACTCTGGTCCACAACACAAAAGGAAAATTGGAGGTACGATTCTTTGGGTATAAGTATATTGAAACCTTGACCCTATTTCCACTTTACATATGTGAAGAAAGTGACTTCAATACAAAATGAGCCTGAAAACATGGTAAGAAAAGATAGTAAAGGACAGTTATGAAAAATGAAAATGATTCCGTGACCACAATTTTAAGTGTATTCAAACAGTGCTCCTAAAATCCGAAGATTTAGAAATATCCTAAGACACTTCTGCATCATTTTCCTTTCTCTTTAAATAGGAAATATTCAAGTTACCCAATAAAGTAGAACTCCTCTCATTCTCTCTCACTCACAAAACTCAAAAAGGAAATGTGTGAGTGCATTCATGGGCACAGTCTCCTCCTTGATTTTAATGTCTGACATTATACCTAGAAATTAAATATGATCTCTTATCATATACTTACTATTAGGAGTAACATTACTGTTTCTCTCCTCCTCAAATTAGAATACTCCTCTTCACATTATGAAAGTGCTCTTCTGTTTCAGAACATGATATTCCATGGTAAAATGAATTTCTAGATCCAGGGTATAAAGTTGATCCTTATCACTACCACTCTATGATTCCACAAGAGAACAATTCAGTTCCATCTTGAGACTTTTGGTGGAGACCAGAGCAAAGCCCTGGAAGCATAAACTTTCCATCAGGGTCAAAACACAAAACTACAAGAGATTTGTAAAAACTACAGGGAAGAAAGGCCTCTGTGTTTTTTTCTGAAGCATGTTAAGAGTCTCTTCTTGGTTGGAGATATAAGTTACCTCCCTCTGTGCACTCTTTAATTTTCTATCCTCATATAATCAGCATGAGGAGAGACCTGAGAAGGTTAACTGAAGAAGGTTAACCCACACACAATATGCATTACCCATTGCCCTTTTCTGATTTCAAATTAAGTATATAATTAGTAAAAAAGGAAATCCATGCCTTCTGGTGATGAAAAATTAGGAAATCAATAGGTGCTTGCCTCAGTGGAGACTCCAGGGAATTTTGGGTCGTCATTTGGGGCTGCCAGTTATAATCTCTAAAATGGCAACATGGGCATCTTCTTCAGGCCTCAAAGCACTGAGCACATGCCCCAGTTCTAGGCTGGCTGGCTCTGAAGATTTGCAAAGAGAAATGCAAAGATGACATTGATCTGTTAAAATGTTAGTAACGATGCAGAAGCAATAAAATTGCCTTTTTTTTACTGCCAGAAAGCTTGGAAAACAAAAGATTTTTATGCATTTTGTAAAGATTCAAATTAAAAGAACTTTTTTTTCTCTGAATTTTTTCTCCAACCACTACAGATGATGCATTTCTACCACTGTCTCTACTTCATACCTCACAAGGCATGTCTAGGAAGTTGCTATGTGGCTGCCCTCTTAGGTGTTGGAGGATGTATGGCAGTTTTTACCCTTAATTGTGTGTTGCATTGATTTTACGGCCTGCTTGCACAACCCAGCATTCTTTTAGTGCTGTTTGGGGGATGGATGCATTTATTGATGTGCAGAGATTTCTGTGTTCATAAACTCCTACATATGGGGACTTGAATCAACCTTTTTGTGTAAATTTCTTCAGTGACGCTATCCTTTTCTAAACACTAGAAACCCACAGCCAACTGAAGAAATAAACAGTCGGGTTCGCATGTTTGTATTCAGTGTATCCCCTGTGTTGTAGGTTCTGTGCAGCATACGGTTTCAGTGCTGCATAAATAAACCATTGTTGTATTCATTCTCTTAAGTTTATGAACAGCAGAATACCAGAATTGTTTTGTTTCAATCCAAGCCTCAATTACTGCTTTTAGAGAAATACACTGTTTAATTAGCACCACTGGATTTCCTCCCCAAGATAGATGTAATGTCTTATGTAGCAATTAGTATTTTGGAATTGTGTTATAATTTGTGCTATACAAAATTAACCTAGATTGAGATCACAGGTGTTCTTTTGAGGTATTTTTAACCTGATTTTTTAAAAGTTAAACATAACTGCTATTCCTTTCAAAAAGCCTACCAAGAAAGTCTCCTCCTTCAGCTCTAGCTGAGCATTTAAAAGCAGGAGCTTTGGAGGAAGCAGGGCTTGGATTCTACTCACGGTTCACTCTGTATGACTCTCTGAGAGTCAATTTCACCATGTATAAAAGAGGATTATTTATTCCTACATTTTAGGGTAGTTGTGAGGATTAAATATAATACCCTTTGCCAGTAGACTGACTTATACTATCCCTCACATGTCAGATTTATCTAGAAGCCTTTCGTGACCTTCTCCATGGGCAAGGTCCCAACCTATGTGCTCTCATTAGACATTCTGTTTCCTTCATCATACTGCTCTGTATTGTTTATATGCATGTCTGAATCTATTGTCCACCACTTTCCCTTCCCTTCCCCTCACCCCTCCACACACTACTGACTGTAAACTTTCTGAGAACAGAATGAGATCTAGATCTGGTTTGTGATAGTCATTCATGCAAGTGAACAAATGTGTCCATTTATTCACCCTTCTGAGCTCATGGTGGAATTACACTTCCTGACACCTTATGTGTGGAGTGGACCATGTGGCCACTGGACTAATGAATTGTCAACAGAAATAATAGGTGATGCTTTGAGGGCAGAGTATGTGGTTGCTGGTTTGATATATTACAAGGTCTTTTTCCTTCCATGACTGGAAACTCTCAAGATGGCAACCACTCAGCCTGAAAGACGACAATGAGCAGAGCCCTCCACGGTGTCCCTGATAAATACATAAAATGAATGAGAAATACACCTATGTTGATTGAGCTACCTCAATTTTAAGATTGCTTATTATTGTAGCATACATATCTCAGCCCATCTTGCCAGATATACAGATGTATATCCAGTCTTTAACATAGTGACTAGCCATGGTAGATACCTCATAAGCTATTAGTACATATTATTCCTCATTAAACATGGTGCTACTAAGCAGGGTGTACACTCATTAGCAGGGTTCATGATACAACCTCCTTGCTTTCTTTGTATTGCAAGTTCTCTGGAATTTAGGAGATTTTTATAGCTGCAAGAATGAAAGGCCCATCCTCCATTATTTAGGATATGGCCAGTCCTCCAGTAATCATAGTCTATAGAAAATGTCTTGTGTGTCCTGCCTTTAACCTTGCAGCAACAAATCAAATTAGGCAAAAAGTGGTGCTAAGAACAGCTATGAGATGAATCTCTAACTGCCTCTTGGAAAATAAACTGATATTGCCTAAACTTTATGCAGCAAAAGGGAAAACTCTGGCAAAAGTTAAGAAACAAATTCACTAATGTCACCACCAAAATCCAAATAATGCATTTTCTTCAAAAAGCCAACCTACCAGCCAGGCATGGTGGCTCACAACCGTAATCTCAGCACTTTGGGAGGCAGAGGCAGGCGGATTGCTTGAGGCCAAGAGTTTGAGACCAGCTTGGACAACATAGTGAGGCCCTATCTCTACCAAAAAAAATAAATTAATAATAATAATAATAATAATAAATTTGCCAGGCCTGATGGTACATGCCTGTAGTTTCAGCTACTTGGGAGTCTTAGACAAGAAGATCTTTTGAGCTCCGGAAGTTTAGGTTGCAGTGAGCCATGATTGCACCACTGTACTCCATCCTGGGTGACAGAGCTAGACTCTGTCTCAAAACAAAACAAAACAAACAAACAAAAAAACTAACCCCTCATGATGGGTATAAAAGTTTTTTTTTCCTCGATTGCCTGTTGTTTTGAGGACCTTCATGGGCCTTTAAGCTGTTTGAACACTTGACATACTCAAGTATATTATTGCTAATGATAGAGACTTTAATTAACAATAGTGATTTTTCTTCATCTTATTTAAAAGGTTTTATAAACCAATAGACATACAGATAGATGGAGCACTAAATCCACGCAAGAGGCCTTGGGACTGGGGTCCTGTTGATCCTGTATAAATGACCGAAGAAAAAAAGTTCAGGACGACGAAAAGAGAGAAAGAAAAAGAAAATAATATTATATAAGAAAAAATAATGGCTTTGGGAAACCAAAGCAGAAAACAGAAAATCTGGTGATGAAATTATTAAACAAGTGAGCAATGAGATGGAGCAGGAAATGAGCCACATCCCTTGGATCCTTAAAGTGAACTCTGTTGAAGGTATCAGTTCATGGTGGTCAAGTAGGTCAGGCGAGTACAGAAAAGAAAGCTGTACAACTGAAGGCCAAAACTCAATGATAAAGTAAAAAATAAAAAGACGGTATTACATCCCAGTTAGAATGCTAATTAAGGCAAGAGAGGAGAGATTTTTGCATGAGTTTGTATTGAGAATTTTCTTAATTATTTGATTTTACCCACGTAAACCTATCCCAGGATATGCTTATACCCTCCTCTCTCTCTCCCCCAACACCCACAGTCATGGAATTATATTAATGTAACTTTGTTATCTTCTACTGGGGACGTGTTCTTTGCCTGTGAGCTTGGACTTCTGAAGCTCAATGCTTGCTGACAGACTCAAACTCTAACTCAGTTAAAGAATCAATTGAGAAAAAAAGAGGAAAAAAATGGCAGGATACAAGGAGGACCACATGCCTTTTTGGCTGCAAGATCTTGCTTCCCACTTCCTCCCCTTTTTAAGATCCACAGGCAGTTTTAGAAAAATAAACTGCCAGGATATTTTGGAAATTCCCAGACTCATGAAGTTCACCAGGAAATTGAGGTAGAAGAAGAGAAACAAGACAAGCCAAGCATGCTATCAGTTATGTAGGTTTCCCATGAGGTGCTCCAGGAGTGAATGCTGTTTGGCTGTGAAACAAAGACAGTTCATCTTTATGCATGACTTCTCCTGAACGGAGCAGAGTGTTTTTCAAAATCTTTTGAAAAGCTTCAAAAAAGGAAAGAAAAGTTGTTAGAAAACTCAGTCACATTGAATCAGAAAATATATGAGACTGAGATAGAACCAAAAAAGGCTTTGATACCACAAAAAAAGGTGTTGAGAATAAAGTACTAAGCAGAGCCAACAGTCTCAGACCCTAAATGGTAGAAGATTAGGTTGGCTCAACCATCCCCACATTTTGGTACTTTAACAAGAAATTAAGACTAAATCCAGTTCTGTTTTTTTTTTTTCATAATAGTGTGTGTGTGTGTGTGTGTGTGTGTGTGTGTGTATAAAATAAGCAAAGTTTAGTACCCAGTAGGTGCACGATAATCATTTGTTGAGTAAATAATTGGACTGCAAGTTTATGAAATGTGGGAGTGGTTACAGTTATTAGCTGCATATGCAGTGAAGGACTTAAGTGTCTTCGGAAGTCTTTATTTGCTATTTTCATGATCATCTATTAAAAAACCATTGTCATAATGTCCAGATTAAAAAGAAAAAAGTGAAGAAACAGGTAGAAGAGAAAAAGTCACCAGTTCAAAATTCTCTAGTAGTGATAAAACCCAGAGGTGTGTGATATTTGGATATTTGTCCCTGCCCAAATCTCATGTTGAATTGTAATCCCCAGTGCTGGAGGTAGGGTCTGGTGGAAGGTATTTGGATTATAGGGGCAGATCCCTCATGGCTTGGTGCTGTCTTCATGATAGTGAGTTCTCGTGAGATATGGTTATTTAAAGGTGTGTGGCACCTCCCCCTCCACTCTCTCTCTTGCTCCTGCTTTCGCCATGTTCCATACCTGCTCCCCCTTCACCTTCTGCTATGACTGTAAGCTTCCTGAGGCTTCCCTAGAAGCCGAGCAGATGCCAACACCATGCCTCCTGTAAAGCCTGCAGAACCATGAGCCAATTGAACCTCTTTTCTTATAAATTACCCAGTCTTGGGTATTTCTTTATAGCCGTGTAAGAATGGCCTATACAGAGTAATTTCTGATCCCTGTAAGTATATTCTTTGTTCTATTCTTCTCCTGATTCTTGTTTGGCGCAAGAGCAGCTTGTAACCTCACTGATCTTGACTTCTTATCTGCCAAGTAAAATTGGTGACTCCTCTTCACTTTCACCCCAGTCACCTGATAGAAATGTCAGCAGAGGGAATTAGAGGGATTGGAGCTCAGAATGCAGGGATTGAGCAAGCTCTACACCATTTCCTCCAACCAAAACCTGCTAACTGAATCTCCAACAGGCTGTCAATTGTTACAGCGTCCCATCACATATTAGATATTGAGAAGTAGGCATAAACTCATGGAGGAAGCAAAAGAAGGACCTCACAGAAATACCAAAAGGGAACTCCTTATTCCACCCTTTTGGGTGAAAAGCAGAGTATTTCTGCTTTAAAGGAACAAATCAATGGGTCTAGTATAATCTCTGCAATAAAATGATAAGGGGACATCAGACATATTTGTGAATAAAAAATTGGGGCTAGTTTGTGCCCGAGAATCAATGACAATGTGTCCCTGTATTCTTGTTAGAGAGAGCTCACAAACTGGAGGATGGGCAGGGAAAAATGAGAACAAGAATCAGGGGATGTGGGACCCATCCTATACTTTGAAAGGGAGCCAGGCTTCTAAGATGCAGATAGGGGCTAAGGATGATATTCCAGATGGAACAGGCAGAGTAAGAAAAGGCAATAAAGTGTGGGATGCCTCTGTCATATGTCAAAAGCGGCACTTGAATTATCCACCCGGTTGGAACTTGCAGAACTTCTGAGAATGGAGTAGGCAGATACAAGGCTAGAAAAGCAGGGTCTTATAGTGATGATATCAATGCTAAGGTGATTAATTTATTTTTAATAGGCAGAGAGAAAGTCAAGTCATGGAAAGTTCTCACAGACAAACTCCTAGTCCTTATGCCAATAACTAGACTGAGAGTAATATACCCAGGATCCAGCTAAATTAGTTTTACCTATATCAGTACGTTGAACTACTCTCACCTAAAAGTGTGAAATTTGGAATTAACCAAAGATAATGTATGATGGCTTGATCCTGAGCGATGAAAGTAAATCCATGGACTTTAATACACATACGCACAGTTTCTTAAATGGATTAATTTTCATTGCAAGTTCACATGTGTCATAGTACTACCACTCATCAAAATTCTACAAGTCATTTTAATATAACAGAAACTAATTGACCCTAGTGGACTGTACAGGTAGAAATGGTTACAGGGAGTGGCAATGTCACAGGTGTGTCATCTTCTCTTCCCCCTTGGAAGAAGGTATCATTTACACTGCTAAAAGAATGATAGGAAAGAATGAATGGCTTCTCCGGGAAGATAAACCAAATGTTAATTTTATATAGTCTAAGATCTATGAGGCTTATAAAGTGTTTTCATTTTCTCAAAATAGAGCTCTTAAAGTCAAACCCAGGGAAGGTGAAATCTAAAGCTGCTTAGAGCGCTGATGCCCTCATGTGGGAAAAAAAAAACACCGTTAACACAAATCTCAACCTCTAAGAAGTATGTGACACCAGGGGAAATTCTACATGCTAACACTAGAGAAATAAAGGGATAGTTTATGAAACGATGATCAAATGTACATCTGGAATTTTCTTTTTTCATTAATGTTCTGTAAGCATCTTTGTTGAGCAGTAAAGACTGCTAGAAATTATCTGGAATTACATGGAGTGGTGATACATCCTTCTTCTTATAATCATATGTATAAGAACATTTCAGCTAATTTCCAGTTAACAAAAAGTATAACATATTAAAGCTTTTGAAAAACAGTACTAAATTAGTATCGTGTGGTATGCTATTCATTATATCTGTCTAATAATATCTGTTCCAAAATGCTAATTTATTGATGCAGGACTGTATGTAAGCTCAAAAGCTTTGAAAACCTCAAGCTATGTCACAGCCTAAAGTTTCTAAAGCCTAATGCCATGAAAGAAAACCCATCTATAATTATGAAAATTCACCCTAAAATTCAGCCTGTTCTCTTCACTGTGCAAAAATACTATCCCAATTTGTTTCATTGGTGAATACTCACGTTTAGGGAGCCTGGAAAAAAACGGGGCAGCAAGGGAGCCAAAAAAGGGGAGGTTGGAGGAGTAGAAGGAAACCCAGACTATTTCTAGTAATCCTGTTTAGTTATAGATACTCCCACCTAGTAATACGCCCCAGTGTGGAAAGACCCAGAATATCATACTGATGTTGCAGGCAGACACTACCTTCCCTAGGCCTGCCCTCACAGATGCAGACAAGACTTTGGAAGTGTCATCAGAGAGGGAGTACAGCAACTGGATGTTCTCCATCTAAAGCCCAGGGCAGCCTCTGCCAGGAATGCATCTTTGTTTCGATCACAGGATTGTTCTAAAACCACACATTGTCATATATCAGTACTGTCAGTTTTCCTGTCTTGAATCATTTTCCTAGCTTCATCATCTCCCTTTCTAGCCTCTTTCAGTTACGTATGCCCCTCACCATGTAAAACATACTATCCGTCAATGATAAACTAGTGTAAAGATAGCAGAGGGCTTTATTTCACAGTGCAACCACTAGTCAAGTAGGAACAGATGTCAGTGGTCCTGTGTCAAGAAGGATTCTGAGGTTGCTTCCAGGCTCATTTGAAAAATATGCTGGAACTGAATAATAATGCCTCTTATGAATATACTTGTGTGTGGGTGTGTAGGGTAGGCCAGGGTAGGGCCTGCGGCACTGATGCAGTTCAGATTTTGTTCCTCTCTGATATACGTGCAAAGCTACACCATTCTCTTGATGTTGCCTTAGTCTTTCTGATTTCTAGTAACTTCTATTCTCTTCTTTAACTGATTTTACACCCTTCAAGACTCAGCCCAAATGCCCCTGCCTCAGTTATTCCTTCCTCTTTGTTCTCATAGTATACTCTTTATATAAGTCTACTTTTGCTCTAAATTATAACTTTTGACATATTTATACTTACATGTCTTATTAAAGTGTGCCTTATTAAAGGTTTTTATCTCTGGAGCTTAAAACAGTGTCTATTGAATAATAGGCACCAAATCTTCTAGGAAGAAAGGAATAGAAAGAATGAAGAAGATAGAAGGGTTCTCTCTCCCAGGAGTATGTGCTACTTTGCTTGGTATCTGAGGAACTAAACTTCTATTTCCCATGAAAGGGAGTCCAAACATCAGAGAAGGTGGGGTAGTTCAAGAAAGAAGCACTTTCTTACCATGGGGTATAACATTCAAGTCCCTTCATCAAAGCGATGTGGGCTGGCTCTGTGTTTCCAACAAAAATCTCATCTTAAATTGCAATCTAAACTGTAATACCCACAAGTTGGGGGACGGACCTCGTGTGAGGGGATTAGATCATGGGGTGGTTCCCCCATGCTGTTCTCATGATAGTGAGTGTGTTCTCATGAGATCTGATGGTTTTATAAGGGGCTTTCCCCCACTTCGCTCTGCACTTCTCTCTCCTGCCACCACATGAAGAAGGACGTGTTTGCTTCCCCTTCTGCCACGATTGTAAATTTCCTGAGGCCTCCCAAGCCATGCTGAGCTATGAGTCAAACCTCTTTCCTTTATAAATTACCCAGTCTAGGGTATGTCTTTATAGCAGTGTGAAAACAAACTAATTCACAAAGCAAGACTGTCTTTCGTTTTTAATTTTTCTCAAAATTTTGGCGATCCTGTGTTTACATGAAATCATTGATATATGTCATATTTCCCTCTTTACCCTCAGATCATTCACTGCTTTCCCTTACTCTGGTCAGAACTCCAGAGAGCTGCCACCTATAAAATCGTATTTTCAGTAGGTTTTCAGCCAGTGAGAGACACTAGCAGGAGATCAAAGAAAGAGGAAAGAAAATGCCAGATGCTATGGTCTGAATGTTTATGTCTCCCCAAAATTCACATGCTGAAATCCGAACCAAGGTGTTGGTGTTGAGAGGTGATTAGTTCATGAGGGCGGAGCCCTCATGAATGGGATTTGTACCCTTAGGAAAGCAGCCAGAAGGAGCTCATTCAACCCCTTCACCATGTCAGGATACAACAAGAAGGCACCATTCTATCGACCAGGAAATGGGACATTAGCAGATGCTGAATCTATGTTTATCTTGATCTTAGACTTCTCAGGCTTCAGAACTGTGAGAAATAATTTTTCTGTTGCTTATAAGCTACCCAATTTAAGGAATTTTGTTATAGCAGCCTAAATGGACTCAGACACCAGCATATTTTTCTCTCTCCCTTTCTCTCTGCCTTGGACACTGTATCAAGTAGTGGCTGTGGCTCCGCATGGTCCCTACTGACTCTGAGCAATGCCCACTGTGTATCTACCTCTCCACAAATGGGCTTTTCCTGCCTACTGGACTCTAATCATCCCACTTTGACGGTACTGTCCAGAGACCAAAGAAACAAAAAATGAAAAGACGTAATTTTGATAAGATTAAGGAGTAAGACACAAGGAAAATATGGTACTGTAAATACATATTTATAAAAATTTTCCTATGCTCTGTAGGACAATTTGGGAGAATGGGACAGAGAGAAAGTGCAGAAGAAAAAAAAAAACTTTATTTCTGTAAAAATTTCTCGAGGCCCCCTCCTTCTGCTACTTTTGAGAAGATTGACTTATTACAACCCAAAATGGATCAAATAGGAGAAACTCCAGAAGCATCACAGACCTTTCTCACTTCATTGCACAGCTCTCTGGTGCACAGATCAAATTCCAGAAGGAAGTCCTTGATGTGTCTCAAGTTTGCCTGCTTGCCTCCAGATCTCTGGGCAGAGAGTCCCTTGGTTGGGAATGGGACGGAGACGGCACCTCTTGTTGTGTAGAAGTTGCATAAGGAGTGGGGGAAAACCAACTTAGAGTTTCTGCCAGCCCCCCAAAACTGACACTTAAGACAGGGAAGGAGAGAAACCCTGCAGCCGACAGCCTGAGCCCTATTTGATTGCTCACACTGGGTTTCTAGCTGAAGGGGCAGGGTCTGGGAACAAATGTAATTTGCAGCTGCATACCAGAGGTGACTGAAAGGCTCATGCACAAAATGAAAAGCTCAAAAGCTTTGGGACCTTATTCTAACTGAAATTATCATCAAAATTGCCAACCAATTCAGGAGCAGTGCAACCATGCAAAATCAGAATAACAGAATTTTCTTTTCTTTCGAATAAAATCTCAACATCCCATTCCACAGTTTTTATTTTTCCTATATAATAGTAGTAGTATTATTTCTAACATAGCTGTAAGCATGCTTATCTGAAGATTCATTCTTTCATCTTTAAAGCAACATTTTCTTCTCTTTTTTTTTTTTTTTTATTTTTTTGGGAGGGGAGTTCCTTCATTGCTCCTCTTTTTCTTTTCCAGACACAGCCAGTATACATATTTTGGTTTTCTGTACTGTCTGTTATAATCTATAATTTCCTCCAAAATTTCTTATATTTCTTTATTCTCTTCTGGCTCTTTTTTCTAATTCTCTTAAGCCTGTCATCCACTTTGTTGATTTCAGTTTTTTTGCCATATAGCTTCCTTACTGCTTCTAATTCATTTCTAAGTTCTGTCAAGCAACTATTTTCTCTTTTTTTTCCCCTTCTCTTTCGGTTTCCTTCATGTCTCATTCTGCTGTATTTTTGCTGTAGGAAGTTTTATATGGTCTCTTTGTTATTTTCTGATTAGCCACTTTGAAGGAATTATATTTTTCTGGACCTGCTATCTGCTATCAAAAACTTTAAGAAAATGGGAAAAGAGAATATTTATTTAAGGTGGTATACCTCAACCAGGGCCCATTAACAGCAAAAATAAGGGAAGAATGTTTGTTATCACCATTATTGTTTTACGTTTTTTTAACAATTACTAATTAAGAAAGATAAAATATTTAATTTTGAAAAAGACAAGGCAAGTATTGTGTTATTTTTAAATTACTTTATTATATGCCTATAAAATCCCAAAATAATCATCTGAAAAAGTAATACAAATAGAATTTGATAAGATGTCCAATGTCAAAGAGATTATGGAATCACTATATATAGCTTCCCAGTATGTTGAAAATACACAACTAACACATTTAAGGAATTATGAGAAGAATGTTCATTATTTCAATCACATTTATTTAGTAGTAGTATATGAAAAAAAACTGTAAACAATAAAGTGAATTTGTTGACTTATATACCCAAAATGTTCAGGAGTAGAGCAGCCTTCAAGTGATGTCCAATATAGTGGCATAGTGTTAATAATTACCCCGTTTCTATCTGTTGGTTTCCTTTTTCTTTTATGCCCCACAGGAAAGATAATCTCTCCTTCACCCACTAAACAAAAGTTCTGGGTTCTCTGTAATTGCTCACCTTGGGTCACAAACTTATCAACAAATCATAGTGACTGAGGGCATTGCATGTTTTAATTGGCTTTGACTTGGATTATGTGCCCATCCTGAACTTGTCATCGTAGCCATTGGATAGAATTATCCTCCTTTGGAGTCAGGGAGCAAACCCAACCCACTCCTTCATGATGGGATAAGGTGGAAGGGATATTAAGGAGGCAACTGCAATTGAGGATGGTGATGGTAGTAATGACGATTCTGATGGTCATGATAATAATGATAATATGATGATCATGATGTTGATGTTAATAGTACCAATAGCAATGACACTGAAGCTGTCTTGAGTACATAACATAAACTGTTGTGCTAACTACATTTTTATCAGATTTAAATTCACTAATTTCATTTGGTTCTTGTGTAAACTAAATAATATTATCCACGTAAGGTGCTTTCTACCTAATAATAATAATGATAATAATAATAATAAAATAACTATTATGATCATTCAATATTAATAAAATAGTAGTCATAATAGGAAAAGGAATAATAGTGGCAATAATATTAGCAGCAGCAATAGTGATAGTATTGGGTATATGGGTACTTTTCTCCAAATTTTATAAATGGAGGAACTGAGAATTAAAGAGGTTACATAACTTTTTTGAGGTAAGTAAAGGTTACATTAGTTGAAGACAAATAGAAGAGCTAAAATTCTAATACTGGTCTTCCTAGCTCAAAAGTCAGCTCCAAAAGAAATATACAGAATTTAGATTTAGAAAAATCAATAAACATGGCTTAGAAACAAAGGAATGCTGGAATAAATGGGAAGTTATACCTTGTACTTGAACAGGAAAACTCTATATTTAAAAGGTTAAACAATCCTAAGCAAAAAGAACAAAGCTGAAGGTATCACATTACCAGACTTCAAACTATACTGCAAGGCTACAGCAACCAAAATGTCAGAGGCATGTGAACCAGAACAACTCCATCTTGATTAGGAGCTGGGTAAAATGAGGCTGGAACCTGTTGGGCTGCATTCCCAGACAGTTAAGGCATTCTAAGTCACAGCATGAAATAGGAGGTCAGCACAAGGTATGGGTCATAAAGACCATGCTGATGAACCAGGTTGCAGTAGAGAAGCCGGCTCTAACCAACCAAAAACCAAGATGGCCACAAGAGTGACCTCTGGCCATCCTCACTACTACACTCCCATCAGTGCCATGACAGTTTACAAATGCCATGGCAATGTCAGGAAGTTACCCTATATGCTCTATAAAGGGGAAGCATGAATAATCCACCCCTTATTTAGCATGTCATTAAGAAATAACCATAAAAATGGGCAACCAGCAGCACTCAGGGCTGCTCTGTCTAAGGAGTAGCCATTCTTTTGTTCCTTTACTTTTTTAATAGACTTGCTTTCACTTTGCTCTGCAGACTCTCCCTGAATTCTTTCTTGCGTGAAATCCAAGAACCCTCTCTTGGGTTCTGGATCGGGACCCCTTTCCTGTAACATATTTATCTGTCCTGCAACAAAAACAGCATAGCACTGGTACAAAAGCAGACATCTGAACCAATGGAACAGAATAGAGAGCCCAGAAATAAAGTTGAATACCTGTAACTATCTGATCTTCAATAAATTTGATGAAAAAAAGCAATGGAGAAAGGACTTTCTATTCAACAAACGGTGCTGGGATAACTGGTTAGCCATATGCAGAAGATTGAATGCCCTGCTTACACCATATACAAAAATCAACTCAAGATTAATGGAAGATTTACATGTAAAACCTAAAACTATAAAAACCCTGGAAGATAACCTAGGAAATACCATTCTGGACATAGGTCCTGGCAAAGATTTCATGACAAAGACACCAAAAGTAATTGCAACAACCAACAAAAATTGACAAGTAGAACCTAATTAAACTAAAGAGCTTCTGCACAGCAAAAGAAACTATCAACAGAGTAAACAGATAACCTACAGATGGGAGAAAATATTTGCAAACTATGCATCTGACAAAGGTCTAATATCCAGAATCTATAAGGAACTTAAAGTAACAAGCAAAAAACAAACAACCTCATTAAAAAGTGGGCAAAGGACGTGAACAGACACTATTCAAAAGAAGACATACATGTGGCCAGCAGCGTATGAAAAAATACACAACATCATAATCACCAGAGAAATGCAAATTAAAACTACAATGAGATAATACCTCACACCAGCCAAAATGGCTATTATTAAAAGTCAAAAATAACAGATTCTGGTGAGGCTGTGGAGAAAAGGAAATGCTTATACACTGCTGGTGGGAGTGTAAATTCATCCACTGTGGAAAGCAGTTTGGAGATTTCTCAAAGAATTTAAAACAGAACTACCATTCAACCTAGCAATCCCATTACTGGGTATATACCCAAATGAATGTAAATCGTTCTACCATAAAGACACATGCACACGTTATGTTCATTGCAGCATTATTCACAATAGCAAAGACATGGAATCAACCTACATGCCCAATGATAGACTGAAAAAAGAAAAAGTAGTACATATACACCATGGAATACTACACAGCCATATAAAAGAAAAAGATCATATCCTTTGCAAAGCATGAATGGAGCTGGAGGTCATTATCTTAAGCAAACTAATGCAGGAATAGAAAACCAAATACTGCATGTTCTCACTTATAAGTGGGAGCCAAACACTGAGTACACATGGCCACAAAGAAAGGAACAACAGACACTGGGGCCTACTTGTGGATGGAAGCTGGGAGGGGAGGGTGAGGACCAAAAACCTATTTATCGGGTACTATGCTTATTACCTAGGTTACGAAATAATTTGCACACCAAATCCCTGTGACCTGAAAATTACCTGTGTAACAAATCTGGACACGTTCTCCTGAACCTAAAGTTAAAGTTTAAAAAAAAAAAACCACAGTATCTAAGATAAAAATGTTAAAACTTATGATGGCCATAAAGAGGAATGAAGTATTAAGTTATGCTACAACTTGGTTGAACCCTGAAGACATTATGCTAAGTAAAAGAACCTTAAACACATTATGCTAAGTAAAGTCCACATATATGATTTTATTTATATAAAATGTCCAGTACAGGAAAATCTAGAGACAAAGTAGGTAACTGATTACTTAGCTCTGGAGGATAGGGTGGGGAAAATAGGAGGGTAACAGCTTAAGGGTACAAGATTTCTTTCTGAGGTGATAAAAATATTCTAAAATTGACTCTGATGTTGCCTTCATGTACATGTGAGTATATTTTAAAAAATTGTATCGTTCACTTGGAATACACAAATTGTAAGGTATGTGAATTACATCTTAATATATTTTTATTTAAAAATAAAAAACTTCAAAAAAGATTAAATATGATTTTGCTAAAATCACAATGAAATTCCCAGTGGGAGTGTGCATGCACGTGTACATGTGTGTTTGGTGTTTTGTTCTGGGAGTCTAGGAGGAAATAATAAAACTCCTCAAAAACACCGTTTACTCCTCTCCACTCCCAGCTCCCCCAAGGTGAGGTATGACTAGGTGACAAGTTCCAGACCTATGCTCTCCCATAAGGTAGCCACTAGCCACATGTGGTTATTTATTTTGAAAATTAAATTAATATTTTCCCCAAATTCAAAATTCAATTCATCAGTCACATTAGCCACGTTCCAAGCATTCAATAGCCACACAAAACAAATGGCTACTGCACTGTAGAGTGCAGATTCTAGTACATTTCCATTATGGTAGACAATACATGTGTCTCTTTAACCCACACACAGTTCTCCAGCTGTTCTCCCACTGTTCTGGTGACTAGGACACTGAGAAGGTGACATGTTCTAGGTGGTGGCGCTATAAAGTGTTGAAGCCTAGGTCAGCCTGCTGAGTAATTCTGTGGAGAAATCCTCTCTCCTGCCCCACTCATACCCACCCATATGGGGCATAGACTCTGAGAAAAACATTCAATTCTGTTGTGTTAACCTGCTTAGATTTGGGAGTTGTTTGCTATCACAGTTTATCCCACCCATTCATGACTAAGACAGGCAGCCAATGGTCAGATAGATATTATAAAGAGGTCAGGATACTTGACAAAGTGATTCAAAAATGCAAGTATAAGCATAAGAAATAATTCAGTAAAATTCTGAAAAAGAAGAATAAATAGCAAGACTCTGATATTTTAGATATTAAAATACACTGTAAAGTTACAATAGGAAAGAATGCAGGAAGAGGCAGACAGATCAATGAAAGAGAAGGGATGTGAGAATAAATGAAAATTTAGTGTGACATAAAGGTGTCATGTCTAAGCACCTGTGTTCCTATATGCTAACCAGAGTCTTAGAGTGTGAGATGGAAGCACTTTCTCTATTCTCTCCCAGAAGACTTGCCCTGATAGAGCCATCTAGGAACTGGGTCCACCAACACAAGGCACCTTTATAATTTTGTAATCCCTTGGTCCCCTGCTCAATGAAGTCTGTCTCCACCCTGTTTTCTCCTTAATTGTAATTGCCCCAGGCATTCTATTAACTTATTGTCTGTTATCATTTTAATTCCTCAGAGCCCTACCCACAAGGCCAATCCTATCTCATCAGCCTCACAGTTGATACTTTTTGAATGAAGCTGGAACTTAATGCCTCACTTAGCACACGCTTAACTTGTATTTTATCCTCTTAAACCTAGATCTTCCTGTCTATGGTTGCTCGTTTCTCTATACTGCTGAAATAGTTACCATAGTCCATAGATAACATGCTCTACAGTTTATTAATCTCGTTAACAATTTGTAAAATCTAAATTTGATCTATTCTTCCTGGCTATTTCTCATGATCACACACATCTAATAATAAATATTATATACTAATAAAGTCTCCATTACCAGGTAAAATTATGTTCACAATCCCAGTAATTATGTGGGTCTCCAGTTTCCTCAGGCATAGTCTACTCAAATCTGGCATCATCTACTAGTTTAACAACATTTTTCAGTGCAAATAACACCTAATGTGCACAAGTCTGCTTTTCCAGTGTTCTTTGGAGATAAAACAACTAGAATTTGGGTGAAAATTTTTGAATTTTCACATTATTCAGTATACCCAAACAAGTACTAGATATATTAATTTGAATGTTAGAAAATAATGAGTTATTAGAAGAATAAATGAGATAATATTTTTATAATCTAGAGAAAGATCTTCCTGTCACACTGACACTAAAAACAGTCAAGGAAAATATTAATAAATTTGATTGTGTACATTTAAAATATGAAGGACACCAGCAAAAACAATACAAAAAACTCCATAAAGATGTAATATGTTTTAGTATACAAAAATTAAATAATCACGAATAAAAATGAGAAAAAACAATTTAAATACATACAATTAAGGTTAGATATTTTGTAAAAACAAAATAAAAACTCAAAAAAAGATGATCATTTCAGTAGATGTCTGGACAAAGGACATAAATAACCAAGACACAAAAGAAGACTTATAAATGACAAATATAGATAGATAGATAGATAGATAGATGATAGATAGATAGATAGATAGATAGATAGATAGATAGATAGATAGATACTCAAATACCCAATTAAGGAAATGCAAATTTTAAAAATGATGAGGCATTTTTTTTCACCTTTCCACAGAACGCTATAGAATGTTAAATGGATGGGACTAAGACCCAAGGTTGAGGAGGGTTTGGTAAAAAGGACGGTCACACTGGTAATAGGAGTGTAAAATATCACAACTTTGAAAAGGTCAGTTTTTAAAATATGTTTGAAAGTTTAAAAGAGCCTCTGAATTAATAGGATAATAATAATAGTTGAAATTTACCCCAAGGAGATAATCCCAGAAGTGTGTAGCAATATTGTTTACACTGGCAGGAATTTGGACCCATTCTATCTATACATCAGAAGGGGGCTGAAACATTAGTGCTAAAAACTTACAATGCACTATTTTTTCCATCACCTAACATGGTGATACATGTCTATTTTCATTCACATGGAAAAATGCCCAGAACATATTATTGAGAGAAAAAATGTTAGTTATGCATCCGCATGTATATACAAACATCTTTATGTAAAATTATATATTGAAAGCTATGTGTGTATGTGTGCATAAAAAGATGAATAAAGGAATGTTAGATGAACTTGTAATTATTACCTCTAGATGGTGGAAGTTCAGATGAACTTTACATTCTCCTTTCTACTTTTCTGTACTGTTTTTAAAACTCTGCAATGTATCTGTATCTGCTATAACAAAAATAATTTCACAGAAATAAAAAATTTAAATGACAATGACAAATATTACTAATGTATAGCAAACTGGGAAAATATTTATAATAATTTATGAGAAAAAAATCACAAAATTATTACATCTACACTATGCTTGCATCTCCAAAATAGGTAGGTTTACTGGCAAGGAATAAAAAAGAACAAAAATACAAGGAAATAGCTGATATGCTGTTGAATTTACACAGTTGACTTTTCTTTTCTTATAAAAGTGTCAGCTATTGTTCTGTCACTTGCTCAATAAACATATTTTAATAAAATGTAAGTATCTTAATAGGATAGTGTTAGAGACCAAAATATGTCACCCTAAAATATGCCACTTTGGTATCTTGATTGTCTTAAGCCAAAGGCACTTCAAAAACAGCAAATGCAGGAAAAGGCTTTCTCTGGACTTCTCTATCTGCCTAGAGACAGATCCTTCAAAGGAAATCAACTCAAGAGTTTCATCAACCGAGGAAAATTAACTCATATTACAGGAGCGGAGACTAGAAGTTGACACCACACCCAGACTTTGTCACAAACCATTATATCTCCCATTTATTCTTCTAAGGGTCCATTTCTCTTTCCTAAAAATCATTTATTCTCCCCTAAGTGCCCTGCTTTCCTTTTCCCTTCACTAATTAAAATGCTCTATAAGCTCTAAAAACTTATTATTTTGGGGGGAAGTGCTCGTTTTTCACCTGTGATGTCCCTCTAAAAGTACTATTAAAAATTAATAAGTTCTAATACATTTCCTCCTGTTAATCTGCCTATTGTCAGTTCACTCTATGGACCCAGATATCAAATCTAGGAGAGTAGAAGGAAAACGCTTTCCTAAAACAGGTAGAACCAATAAAGGAAGAAAAGCAGACTAAGAACATTTTGGTGATTTGGTTGTTGAAAGGAAAAGCTATCAGAAGAGAGTTGCAAACTTCCAGAAATTTGGAAGAAAGATGTGGCATGGTTACAAGCTATAAAGCTCCCACTACACCCCCAAATCAGTCTACAGGAAAATTTCATCCTGGGAATATTTTGAATACCATTGATATAGAGCAGAAATGGTAAAAGAAAATCCAAGTTTGTAACCTTTATCTCAGGCTCTTAGTAGAAAATATTCCCAGTAATGGGTCGGGCATATGGCTCACGCCCGTAATCCCAGCACTTTGGGAGGCTGAGATAGGTAGATCACTTGAGGTCAGGAGTTCGAGACTAACCTGGGCAACATGGTGAAACCCCATCTCTACTAAAAAAAATACAAAAATTAGCTGGGCGTGGTGACACATGCCTGTAATCCCAGCTACTCAGGAGGCTGAGGCAGGATAATCGCTTGAACCCGGGAGGCGGAGGTTGTAGTGAGCCAAGATGGCACCACAGCACTTCAGCCTGGGTGACAGAGTGAGACTCAGTCTCAAAAAAAAAAAACAAAAAAAACAAACCATTCCCAATAATGATAAGATGCCTGAACGCAGAATAAACACTGCATGTACTCCTTTAAGTTTAGGTCAACATGAAGCTCTTCAACAAAGCCTTGATCTCGCAGTTTCCTACAAATTACTTAAAACTCACTATGGATTTTTCCAGTCAAATTAAACAAGCCCTGCCAGGCTAGCCCCCTCTATGTTCACACTGGGTAACTTTGTTAAGGAATTATCCACAGAATGTCCTTACGTTATCTAGTGGTGTTATGAATTCCTTATGCTCAAAGGCCCCTTGAGATGGGAGGAAGAGCTTTCAGGTTCTCACTGAAAAGATTATCTTGAAGTTTTACAGGCATAGCCTTCAGAAAAGCGTTTGTTTCCTAGCATAATAATTTCTACATATTTTAATCTTAAGAGCCTGGGAAGGTCTCTGAGGATGCATCAGAAAGAATTCCAGTTTCCTAACCCAGAAAGATGCTCCTAGTGTCATGGGAACCCAGTGAATTGGTGCAGTGAAATGCTAGCAAAATGCATTCATCTCTGATAGCTTTGTCTTTTGCCTCCAAATGTGAGAACCAGAAAATTGCAGAATGTTAGCTGTGGAAGCAAGGAAAGATCATAGAGCCAGTACAGCCCCAGGAGCTGCCTCAAGGGCAGCTGTGGGGGAGCTTTTTTGGAATTTTTTGATGGGTCATTGAAGCAAATTGACAGGAGCTCTCTGCCCTCCCACTGCTGCCATCAAAGCAGTCACACTTTACTTGTTTCATACATTGAACTTCCTGTGGGACTTGGTATGAGGTGTGAAGGAAAATTGTGAAAGACTGAATTAGACCAAAAGATTACTGAATATCTCCAATGGGAAACAAGGCATTGTTTAAAATACCCTCTGAGTTATCTGATTCTGTGGGGATTCTGGGCCTTTTCTTATCTTTGAGCTATTTTCCAATTTTGTAGGTTGCAATGCAAATGACGTTTGTACACAGAGATGCAAATTCTGTCCAGTGGAGGGACAATTGAACAGATCTTCCCCGCAAAGAAAAATCCATTTCTGCATTCCTGATTCAACTATACAAATGTGATAATTTCAATTATTTGAACTAGTTGTAACATCTTACTGGTTTTCTCATAATTTAATGAGTTAAATAAAATCTTTGACAAATATTCATTTTATACTTGTATGGGAGTCATGATTTTACACTTAAAAAATCCTTTGAAAGAAAAAATGAATATATTGAAACTGAGTCTCACCCAAATCCCCTAATTTGACAGATGAGAGAACTGAGGCCCAGAGGGGTGAAGTGATGAACCGAGATACCAACTAAACCTTTCTCACAAAAAATATACTCCCTGTTAAATGAACATGAGAGCTGTGTACTCACTCATGCTGTCAAGGGGTAAATTGATCACACCAGTCCATATTTTATGATGTATTTATACTATACCAACATTGAGGTTTACATACTAGTGAAAGATTCTGAACTCACTTGGACTGAGTTTAATTCCCAACTCTCCTATTTCCAAGCATATGATTTAGGCAAGTTACCTTTTCTTTGTCTGATTTTCATTACTTGGAAAATGGAAACAATAATAGTCTCCATTTTATACTCTTAGGATGAGTGTAGCATTAAATTGCATAATACTTATTCAGCTTTATGAGAGTGCCTGGCACATAGAAGTGTCTACAAACATTATATACGTTAAAAGATAAACTTAGGCACATTAAAATTTTGAAGAGTTTATTTGAGCAGACAATGATTCATGAATTGGGCAGCACCAGACTGCAAGTGGTTCAGCGCTATACTGGGGGAAGAGGCAAGAGAGAAATTTTTATAAGATGTTCATGGAAGCAAGATAAAGAAAATATATTTGATTGGTTAATGTGGAAAGTTCCTAGTTAGAGATGAGTTGGTGATTTCTGATTGGTTAAACTTAAGTTTCATTTTACTGTTTACATTGGGCTTTGGTTTGATTAGGCAGGAACCCAAGGCACTATACTTGACCCAGCCTAATGACCTCCATTAGGCCATTAAATTAACTAATTTCAAAAGATATATATTCTATTACCATATTGCAGCTTTATTATCTATGATAATCTAAGGCACAGTTTGCTTATACAGAAGTTATATCTTGAAATGTACTAATATAAAATGCAATGTTTCTAAGAATGTCTACATATGGTTAATATTATGGATTATGTGACCACATAGACAGATTCTAGTGTAATTTCATAACAATTTAGTGAAATCTAGAATATTTCATTAATTTTCATCATAAAAATTTATTTAATAAATAAAGAATAATATACCCTCACCTTTCACATATGACTGTGATATTTAATCACTATATATTTTACTCCATATTTCTCTCTTTATCATTCCCTTCCAGCATCCACCAGTGTTAGCACAGAGTAGGTGTTCAATAAATGTTGTTAAATAACCTAGAAACTGTACATGGCATTTTAATACCTACTGATAACCATATGCAACTGTGACCTTAAAATGACAACAGGAGCTGAGCATTTGTTCTTCATGTGCACAGGGATGTCTAGTGTTCACTTTTAGTTCTTTCATTATTGTTCCTCTTCCCTAAACTCTCTTTGACTCTGCAATTCTAGGATGTTCTATAATTAGAAGCCAGCAAGGCATCAACTACTTCCTCTGGGCAAGTTTGTGCCTTAACACCTCTCAGTGACCTTCTGTGCTAATTAAACTACGTGTGAGAATAAAGAACATTGGTACTTAACTGAAATAAAAAGCAATTAAGTGGAAACATTTGGAGATGATTGTATGTTAATAAGAAATCTTAATCAATGTGTATACCTATGAGACTAACTGAAGCACCTTTAAAGAATTCACATTTTCTAATCAAAGAAAATACAAACTTCCTTATTTCCTAAGATGTGCACAAGCTCACAAAAGTCTTTGATTGTTTCACAGACAGAAGGGAAAATTACTGTCATCCGTTGTTCTCTTTGTAGCTTTCTGGAAATCAGCAAGACATCCCTGAAGCAATTTATTTTCTCTAACATATAAATTGAGAATACTCCAGATTTTATCCAACAAATCTAGGGTTGGTTTATGATCTTTCTAAATCTTCAAAGCACATTAATAATTTGTATATGTGAAGAAATAAAATACATTAAACACAGAAAGTTTAGATGAGGTGCAATCACAAGCCAAATTTGACACTGCCTCTTTCAGTACAGCCCAAGAGCTAGGAATGTTTTTCACACTTTTAAAGTACTGTTTTTAAAATAAACTTAGAAAAAAAAAAACAGAAAAATATGTTATAGGGACTATATGCAGCCCAAAAAGCCTAAACTATTTACCATATAGCTCTTTTTAGAAAAAGTATGCTAATCTCTCATTTAATTGATAGTTCAATCTGATAATATTAGTACTAACCAGGTGGGCACGGTGGCTCATGCCTGTAATCCCAGCACTTTGGGAGGCCAAGGCAGGCAGATCACGAGGTCAGGAGTTTGAGACCAGCCCTGGCCAACATAGTGAAACCCCGTCTCTACTAAAAATATAAAAAAATTAGCCAGGCGTGGTGAAGGGGGCCTGTAATCCCAGCTACTTGGGAGGCTGAGGCAAGGAAAATCGCTTGAACCTGGGAAGTGGAGGTTGCAGTGAGCCGAGATTATACCACTGCACTCCAGCTTGGGTGACAGTGCGATACTCCATCTCAAAAAAAAAAAAAAAAAAAGAAATTGTACTATCCAAGTTCATAAAACCATCCTAATTCCAAAAAAAAAAGTTAAATAAAAATGAAGTTAACTAAAGAAGTTAAAATTTAATTTAATTTACTCATTAAATATATAATGAATAAATTCAATTACTTATTTCATTCCAATCATGTGCCAAGGAGTGTTCACACAGTTAAGTCATTTACTTCTCACAAATGCCTTAAAAGGTACTCCTTATCCCTATTTTTATATGAGACAACTACAACCAAGACTAGTTAAGTAAGTTGCCCTATGTCACCCCATGCTTGTGTTACCAGATGGAAAGTCTTGACTGTGAATTGTCCAGGTTCACGGTGCATTGAAGAAATAATTGAACAAAATGCACAAAGCAACAAAAGAACGAAGCAATGAAATTACAAATTTACTAAAGCAAAAGTACACTTCACAGAGAGCAGGCTCAAGCAAGTGGCCCAAGACCCCCAGTTGTAGTGTTCTTTAGGGTTTTTATCAAACTAAAATAATTTGGTAACACCCATAGGTACACTTTAGAAGCTGCCAATTGGTAACACTCTATGCAAATGAAGGCTTGGTTCGTGAGCAATCAGAGGGTGAAGTGGAAGCGTGGCCCCTGATGAATTAGAGGCATTTCTCGTTTGTGATGTAGGGGAGAGGGGGTTTTGTAGAGGGAGGAGCCTCTGGCCTCTTGTCACTTGGGCATGCAGAGGTGGGGTTTTCCTTTCAGCCCAGTTCAAAGAAGAAAGCCATGGGTTGGCCTTAGGCTCCCTGTCTCCAGACCCTATTCTCCTGCCTCAGCTGAAGCTGATGTGTCTCTGATTCCAAAGCCTGGAAAATTTTCATTATATTATACCAGCTTTGTTACTGAAAAGAACATTCAGGAATGTAGTTAATAACCACTGGTGTTCAAGGACCTGTTTTAATTAATAAAAATGATTTACATTAAACATTAAATTTTAATTTAAAATAAATGCATTTGAGGCATTGAAAATAATTTGTTTTCTAAATACGACATTCCCACAGTTTTATACATTATGAATTGCCTTCAAATATTCTCCCTCTTCTAGTCCTTAGACACTGAGGAGTATACGTCAACCCATTTGACAAGGTTCAAATTAATGCATTTCCTGAATTATCCAATCTAAATTAATGAGGTTGTTCATATGGACCACAATAATTTCAGCAATTTCTTCTATTTTTTTTAATCTGTGCTGTGGCTTAAATCTTTTCTCTTGACCTGTCTTTTAATTCACTATCCCTGTTTTCTGGTGTGTTTAATCTGCTGTTAAATCCATTTATTGAGTTCTTAATTGCGGATATTGTATTTTTCAAGTCAATAACTGCCATTTGATTATTCCATATAGATTTCAGCTCTCCAGTAAAATAATTTATCTTCTGCTCTATTTTCTTCAACATAGTAATCACAGCTATTCTAAAGTCATTGTCTAATGATTCTAATACCTAGTTCTCCAGTGAGATTGTTTACATTATCTTTTTTATTTTTGGTCTTGGGTTTTGGTTGTATAGTCCTATCATATCACAAGACAAGTCACTTTTGATTGGATAATGGACATTGTTTACAACAATTGTAAAAGCTTTGGATGATGTTATCATTTTCATCGAAGTTCATTCTTTTCTTTGCTAGATAAAGTGAGAGCAAATCCTCTTAACTCAAGGATTGAACCAAGTCAAGCCTGGATGACTTTTAGCTAATGCTCAGTCCATTTCTAGCTTGCTATTGTACCTATGGTTTTGTGCCCCAGGACTCTCAGCTGAGAACATAATTTGTTCACCATGACCCCAAACCCTTGAAGGTCCTGAAATCTACCCTCTGTGTTCTGTGAAGCTGAAAAATTCTGATCTGCATTTCAGATGTTTTCAGATATTATTTGTGGTCTTCTGCACAGTGAAATTTTCAAATGTGGAAAATGTCTTGGGAAGAAAAATGATGTGGTTTTGAAAATCCTCAAGAATCTGGTTTTGTTTCTTCAGCCAGCTTAGACTGACAAATGGTCTGATGCCTTTGTCCTCCAGAAAGGCCCTTCTCTGGGCAAAGCTTACCTGTTCTCAGCCCCTTGTCTGTGCCCAGAACAAGCAAGTTCTGGGAACAGTGGTTACAGGTTGTCATCTGCTGACCTCTCTATTGCTAGATCCTCTCTGGAATCTTAGACCCTGTATCCTGATTTCTTCAGTAGCTCACCGATGCCTTTAAATTTAGAAGTTTTACATTTTGTCTGGATTTTTTTATTATGTAAAAGATCATTAGCCTAGAGAAAACTACTCCATCTTATCCAGGTTCAGAAGTCTCACATCTGTGGGCTCCTAAACAAGAGATTGATAGAATAAAATTTCTATTTGCCAGATGGATAAAAGAAAAGAAACTGGGCAAGATGGAACAGAACTTAACCATGTTGGCAGAGGCAGGAATTAACAGAAACATAGAACTCTGATAATGTTATTTTCAATCTTTATAACACCTCCAAGGTAGATATTCTTGGCCTCCCTTTACAAATTAATTTACAAGATGTACATTATTGTATTTACTATCCCCAAAGCCTAGGTATCTTCTGTGTGGTATGGTGGAGCTTTGTCCAAAGTAGCTCTGACATCACTAAGCCTCAATTACTCGGTCTGTCAAATGAGAATAATAATATTTGTTTCATAATTCTGACCATTGAAATAAATACATATGAAAGCAACTCATTAATTACAAAGAGATATATATTTTAAGGGCAACTGGGATACATAAAAATGAATGTTATAAAGGGAGGCATTTTGTTGTTTTTCTTTTTCTTTTAAAAAAGAGATAGGGTCTCACTGTGTTAACTAGGCTGGTCTTGAACTCCTGACCTCAAGCCATCTTCTTGCCTCGGCCTCCCAAAGCACTGGGATTATAGGGGGAAGAAGGGTCTTTAAAAAAAAAAAATTCACAGATCCCTGGAAACAAGAGGCACACCACACCACACCACACAGGGCTACCCAGGGAACTACCAGCATCAGTCAGGAGACGAGGGAGCAAGGGGAAAATGTAGCTAACAGTCTTTATTGTGATTTCCCAGGGAAGGAACAAGCAATGCAGGGTTAACAGATTTGGAACTGGCAAGTTTGGATAATTTTGGCAGGCCCTAGGGGCATTGGGCCCTTTCCTAGTTGTCAGGAACCTGGCCTTCAGATGATTATGGCAGCAGGATAGTGGGTCAGAGTGTGAGAGCCTAATAAACTAGGTGGTTAGGGGTATGGACTCTGGGTGGTTTGGTTTACAAATGACAGATGCATTGCCTGGAAAATTGTTTGCCATCTTTAGGAATAGGCTAACCCTAAAGGAGGTAGTCCCTCCAGGGTCAACTAGCCTCCAAGATGCCCAAGCATCCAAACACAGCAAAAAAAGACATGATTAAGACAGTATAGAAATATAAGTGGCAGTTATCTTTCTTAAGTACCAATATTCTACTAATTCTGAGCTCATGGAAAATGGTAAAAGATTCTAAAATGTTTAAACCCTGCCTTGGTTGCTTATGATGAGATATGTAGATAGACCCTTAGCTCTTTATAGAGACACCCATAGCTCAGGGGTGAAAGAAAGACATCTTTGTGTCTCCTTGTGTAAACATTGTATGTATAATAGTATCAGTGACATTTCATCCACTAATTCAATGCTGCTTATAAAATCTCTAGAATGTGATGTTAAAGGCAATGGTATTTCAATTAATAATTTAAAAATTCCAAATTTAGGTATTTCTAAGCAGCTGTTGCTTATTATATGAGTAATTATTTTCAGAGAAAAAAGTCATACCAGAAGCATATTTTTAAAATATACCACAATGTACAGATTATCTCCATTGTTTTTCATTGAATTCTCTACCCAAACTATAAATGCTCTTGTCATTTGGACAATACTTAATAGTGTTCACTAGCACATTAACTTCCTTCTCAAATATGGGTGCTTGTGAGGGCAGGAGTTTTGGCAGTGTGGGAATCTGTTAGTTCCAGATCTCTTAAGAGAAGGAAAGTCCTCATGCTGTACAATCTACTTTTCCTAAAAGGTGGGTAATTAAACTAAACAATTTCAGAAATGTATAATTAATTCATGCAAAACCAAAGTATATCATAACATAAGGAATTCTATTCGAATTATTGGATTCATTTTTGCAAAGATCACAAGATATTTCCATAGTGAATTAAGCTATTCTTGCATTGCTATAAAGAGTTACCTAAGGCTGGGTATTTTATGAAGAAAAGAGGTTTATTTGGCTCATGGTTCTGCAGGCTTTACAGGCAAGGTGCTGGCATCTGCTTGGTTTCTGGGGAGGCCTCAGGGAGCTTATACTTGTGGCAGGAGCAGGCAAGTCACACGACAGGAACAGGAGCAAAAGAGAGAGTGAGGGTGAGGTGCCACACACTTTTAAACAACCAGATATCACAAGAACTCACTCACTATCACAAAGACAGCACCAAGCTATGGGGGATATGCCCCATGACCGGAACACCTCACACCAGGCCCCACCTTCAGCATTGGGGATTACATCTCAACATGAGATATGGAGGGGACATTCAAATTATATCACATGATACACAAATGTATCCTTCTTGCAGGAGTAGAGGATGAGCACCGATTAATATCCGTTATTTCCCAAATACTCCTTTTAAATCTGGTACTGAGGGGAAATATTTCTTCTACATCTTCTCTGTTTCTTTCATGTAAAGAGAGGTCACTTAGAACTCCTGGCTTCCCTCTGCACCTTTCCTTATTATACCCTCCGGGGATGTTGAGGGTGGCTACACTGATGAGTAAATTTGGAAATAATACTTGGGTATTATAACTTAGTGCTGCTCTTTCTCCTACTTGGTCCTTTAGCTTCTGGCAGACAGCCCAGTTTTGCCCTCCTCCATACCAAGAGTGTCACCTGGGCCAGCCCCTCCACCAGGGAGACTTGCAACTGGGTGCACAGACTGCAGGTTCTGGTTTATTTATCAAGCTAGCCTGGCCATGGCTGGTAATAAAGATGGATCCTCAAATTTATTCATTATTTCTCAAATTCTTTGGAGTTGGACAGGGAAGCGGGGCACTACTCACTTGGAGACTCTGTATTACACAATCCGCTATAATATGGTTTGTCTGTGTCCCCATCCAAATCCCATCTTGAATTGTAGCTCCCATAATCTCCATGTGTCATGGGAGGGACCTGGTGGGAGGTAATTGAATCATGGGGGCAGGTTTTTCCCATACTGTTATTGTGATAGTGAGTAAATCTCATGAGATCTGATGGTTTTATAAAGGGCAGTTCCCCTGCGCATGCTCTCTCCTGCCACCATGTAAGATATGCCTTTCCTCCTCCTTCACCTTCTGCCATGATTGTAAGGCCTCCCAGCCACGTGAGTCCATTAAACCTCTTTTTCTTTATAAATTACCCAGTCTTGGGTATTTCTTCATAGCAGTATGAAAATGGACGAATACACATTACCTCTCCCTTGCCCTTGCATTATACAATGCACATACTTTTCCATGGTCCAGGTTTCTTTTGTGCTCTGGAATTTAAATATAAACAAACAAAACCAGTTTATTCCATTTTCTTTCCATGGACTATTTGTTAGCTTGAATAATAAACTAAGAATGTGTATTTATAGCAGTAGTTTCCTATCGGGGGTCTTCAAAGGCCTCGGGTCCTCCAGAGTTTTCAGATATACTTTAGAGACTGTCCTGAGTCAAGTGTGGGGTGGGGTGGAGGGGGTGGGAGTCTGAGAGTAGGTAAAGTGAGAAGATCAAGACTCCAGGAACCCCATCTCAGTTTCCAAAATAACACTTCAACTTTTGTTTGTTTATTATGCTGGGCTGCCATAAAAGCATACATTTAAAGAAAGGATTTCCACTATTTAAAACTGGCATAATAAATTAATAATAAAACTGGCAGGTTAAAAATTACTATTTCCTATCATCTCTCCTGATTAGGTAAATATTTAGCAAGTTTATTATTGTACAAATTATTTTATTCGTGACAAAAAGCTGTTTTCTCTAGAGAATTTTCTTTCTTCCTAGCATGAAAGCCATAATCTAAAAAACACGACTCAGGGTTATAAGAAGTCAAGTTTGGAACTAGCATCTTGGGGCTAGAGAACTTCTCCACATAGATGCTCAGTTTAGAAATTCTACCATCCCTTTTAGTGCCCATTCCTTTGGTTATTTTAGAACTTCTAAAGTCTGTTTATGAGACAACATGGGAGTGAGTCTCCTTTTCCTGAATTGCAATGCACAAGATTTCTAAAGTCTTAAATAGGATCCAATGATGTCTAAATAATTATGGACGAAATGCTAAGTGAAAATCTGGATGATAAAAGAAGCCTTCTATTAGCAGGAAAATGTTTACTCTAGCTGATCCTTCTCAGAAGTTGCTTTCACCAGCTTCAGAAACAATCAACCCCAGCTGCCCATCTGCTGACTACAACCTGTAGTGCCTATCTTGTACTCTCCTATAGGTCATTATGTCTTAAATTCTACTTTCCTGCACCACTCACAGCAAACAATCACCCTTTTGGCTTCTTACTGGAAGCCCAAATTGTAATGTCTACAAGTTTACTGTCTTGTAGAACCAATGAGGCAGTTGAAAAAGAAGAAATAAAGTTCCTGGCAAAAAAAGCTAGTTAAAAGAAACGGTAATTACTAAGATATTTTGTCTTAATAGCAAGGAAAGGCTAAATTTCAGTTGATAAATATAGCTTCTTCCTGGAATCCACTTGTATCACATGAAACCAATTTCTAAGAATTTAGCAGTATTTTTGTTTTAATACTCTGTCAGGAGCAGTACTCAACAAAAATAAAGCCCTAGCATAGTAAACCTCAAGGCTGGCTATGTAATTTGCAGGGGGTAGTGCAAGATGAAAATAAGGGGCCCCTTGTTCAAAATTATTTAAAATTCCAAGAATGTGACAGCAGAACATTAAACCAAGCATGGGCCCTTCTTCTAAGTGTGACTGCACAGGCTGAACACTGCAAATATAGTCCTTCCTATGCTTGCACCTATGCCAAAAATATCAGAGGCCACTGTCAATCTGCACAGACCCGATAGAGCTTTCCCGATCATCTTCTTGCTTCCATATCTGCCGTTTGGTGAACTCGTTCACTTTCTCCATCTCAGCCACTGCCAAAGTAGAAGTTTTATCCTTTATTTGTCCAAAAATTTCTATTTTGTATATAAGAAAAGCGTTTTTGTTGGTCTTATCATGCTGGTCATGAGAACTAGGTCAGTTTACTTTTCAGGGCCCACCACAAAAGCAGGTGGGTGGAAGTTTCATTCTTCTCCTGGACACCTTGGTGGGTTTGGGGAAGCGGGACTGAGGGCTAAATTAGGGGTGAGCACAACTGCTCTGTGTAAAAAGGGAGAAGAATTTGACATCTGAGGGATGACCTAGGAAGGACAGATCATGGACAAGACAAGGGGGAGAAGAAGCAGGGATCAAGCTCTGTGATGTGCATGTGATACTTTTCCTTAACCCCCAGAATTACTGGTAAAATCTGTGTGACTGGATGTTTTGAGAAACTCGGAGTACCACCCTGGGTCTCTGGCCCAGAACAGCAGCTTCAAATGCAAAAGGAATGGAAGGAGGCAGAGGGAGTCAGAGGAGGCAGATGGAACCTCAGAAATTAGAATCTTAGATGGCAGAGTGGAGACCTTGAACTTCACAGGCCATGGAATTGGAGAACCAAAGTCATATTTCCTAGTTCTGGAGGCAAGGGGTGTTCTTAACTCCCAAGTGATTCTTACATTAAGAATAATGAAAGTCTTACCACAGGCCAACTACTGTGGTCACTATTCCCCACATATCAGCTCATCTGATTGTCCCGGTAACACTATAAAATAGGTATTGTTTTGCAGATACTCAAAATAAGATACTAAAAGGTTACAGGATTTTCCCAGGCTCCTATCTACTAAGGTACTGGAGCTGGGACTTGAAATTAGAAAGTTTCCAAGACCAGTAATCTTGAGCACTCCAAATTCTATCTTCCTAGATTATCTCATGTAACCCTGTGGTCTAGGAAAAGTAAATGCTGTTATTCAGGCTTTACAGTGAGAGAACTGAAGGTCAGAAACGTTAAGCAGTTGATACAAGGGAAACTAGTAAGTGGCAGAACAAGGATCCAAACAGAATAGAACCAATTCCACACCTTTGCTTTACCTCTAACCCTTATTGCCTCCTCTGAAAATGGAGCTAGATTCAGATTCTAGCTCTGCCCTCCACTATCTATATTACCCGAGCAAATCACTTAACCTGCTGGCTTCTTCATTTCCTCATCCGCAATATTGCAATTATAACTACTTTGAAGCGTGGTTCTAATGAAATATGAGATAACACACAGGTGAGCTGGAATGCATTATGCAAATATAAGGTATATTTACTGCTGTTATTTTGGAATACAAAGACTGTACTTCCCATGATGCTTTTCACTCTCCTATTTCTTAATATTCACCAAGGAGAGAAGGAAGAGATGTATCTTTGGAACAATATTAATTTCATCCTACGGCTTTCGATTATTCATCCCTCTGAGTGATCCAGTCTCATTACATTCAGTCATTCGCTCTAAATACTTGGCAGGCATCCAAACAGTTATTTGTTCAACTCAATAATCTAAGTTTATTGTCTTAAATAAATCACACCTGACAAATAACCCATGCTTCAAAATGATCTTTAAAAGTGGGTGCTAAAGTGACACTGTCAATTCCAAAAATCATGGGTGATGTTAAGGCTTTTAACAAAACAACTTAAAAGTTTGACATTTTAATTTATTGCTGTACTGCTTTCTGTAACTGTACTTTGATTGGTTTCCACTCCTTCCTACGCAGTAATTTTTTTCATGTGAAATATAATTTATACTTTGAAAGTGATCAACTATGAGCAGTGCATATATGAGCAATATAAATATAAAACTGTTCTTGAAGGACCAATGCTTTGCTTCATTAAATTTTCACATTTTAAAATGTTAATATCAGTGGCCACAAACATATAAAAATCTGGATGTACTTAATTTCCATAAATTGGAAATTCATTTGTATAATTTTGGAAGCACATTAAGGAATGTAAAAAATAAATTTCTCATATGTTATAAAAATGAAAGAAAAGCAGATTAATAATATGATCCCAATTATCATCAAGTTCTGGACTTCAGAAACTATACTGGGAGGATATAAAATAATAAAATAACTTGAATAATGGAAGATTAAAATCAGTCAATAAGTATTCAGGAGATGTTTATCACTTCAATCAAGTCAAAGTTATATGTTTTAATGGAAAAAGTATTAGCATGAGTAAACAAAAAGAGTATACTATCAAAACAATTTATATTAAACTTATTACTATACACATGAACTTACATTTAAGTTTTAAATTTAATTAAGACTAGGGATTTCTGGGAGCAATTAAATTTTGTATATATATTATATTACAACTAAAGAATGAATATGTGCCAAAAATGTCCAGTTAAGGAGAACTTATAAAACTGAAGCAATTTCCCATTTTATTTCCCAGCTCACTGCTCAGCTTCCTCTATAATAGGACAGACAGCAGGGTATGGTTAAGCCAAAGTACTAGCCTAAGACAAGCCTTACTTCTCCCCTAGATTTCATGTTAACCGCCTCCTTACCTGATTAGAAGAGGTCAATATAAAGCTCGGTAAGTTAGTTTAAAAGGTTCTTCCTTCGATCTTTCCTCAAATGATCGTGACCTTCATGCCTGGAAAAGACAGAAATAAAGCAGATTTAGTAGCAATGTAAAGACATTGAAAATAAGATATGCTGTAGCTTATGTACCAGCAGATAATTGGGAACAGAATGTATTGTAATCAAACATAACACATCCCATATAAAGCGTTATGTTTCAGTAATCATATTTTTGGAATACACCAACTTGATGCAAAATGGTAGTCATTAAATTCCTTAGATAGCAACCTACTAACAATATTGAACTTTTCTGTTAGGCTTCAGATAGTGATAAATTGACTTATACTTTATGTCATATTAAAAATCAAATATTAATGAAAAAGATTTTTCAATACTTTTCCCATCAACATTTAACTCAATACTTAAGTGTTCTTATAATAAAAATAATTCATTGTTATTTTAATATCTCATAGATATCCACTATTTGGTTGTTCATATGCAATCACCAACAGGAAAGTCTGTATTCCCCTCAAAGGCGTAAATGCACTTCTGCCACTCAGGGATATTTCAGGTCACCCTTAAAAAGTCAGATTTCAGCAGATGACATAGTTACCTGGTACTTTGGGGACTACCTACCCAGAAAATTGAGGTAACTTAGACAAAGACATGGATTTTTTCTTTATTTCTTAAATTTTTTTTAGCCTAAAATTATCAGGTCAGCTAAGTGCAAGGTTCTAAAGGCATCAGCTAATTAAGCAATGTTCTGCTTCCCTGGGGCTGTCTAGAGATTGCATTTAAAAAGTAACCCATGGATCAAATCACATAAAACTACACACGCACACACACACACACACACGTTCACATTCGGGTAAATGAGTACATGTAAAGAGGAGTGAAAATGCGTAAGATCTAGAGCCTAGTTAACAGTATTTTATTAATGTCAGTTTCATCATTTTGATATTATACTGCAGTTATATAAGACGTCACCATTTGGGAGAAGGTGGTTTAAGGGCAGATGGGACTCTATGTACTATTTTTGTGACTCCCTATTGGTCCATAATTATTTCAAAATAAAAAGATTTTTTTTTTTAAAAAAAGGAACCCCATAGACAATTATGCCTCAAGGAACTGATGCACTGCTCTGTAAAATGCTGAATCAGTACCACAGAAGAAAGTTCAAAATAGAAATTATTTTAAAATAATGAGGCATTAATCTGTTGTAATTTCCACCATAATTTGATCCAAAAACATAAAAAATATATAAGTTTAGGTTAGGATAAGGCTTATAATTAGTGGTGTACTGGTAAACATTTCACAATCAGCTCTTGAGTATGGAGCTCTGATTGTAGCATTGGTTACTTTGCATACTGTAAATCTTCTCACAGTGGCAAATTTCAAACTGTAAATGTAACATTGACATCTCAGTAAATTCCTGAAAATTTGGCAACCAGTTTTCACATGGAATCCATTTCATGAAGAAAGTGAATGGACTCTGAGTGGGTATACTTACTTGTATGGCCCACCCCATAAGGAGGGACCCAGCAGGACAAGGCCCAGAGTTGGGTCTCTAGGGTTTAGGTCCCCTCTTGCCTGGCTCTAAATCCTCATCCCACATGTCAGCCTCATCTACCTAGCCCTCTTTCATCCATTCACTTTCTATTTGAGCCATGATTCAGCCAAGATCAGAAGGAGCTGGAGAGGACATGCTTATTAAGCATTTATTTTTGGGATAGTTCTCATTTCAGTAGTTTTCCCTCCACATCATATGCCCAAATCATGCCATAATGTACCAACTTGTTTACCACTGATTTTAGAGCAGCAAAATGTCTTCTTTTATTAGCACACAGTATATTCCAACAATGACTCCCGCAAATGGATGATGAGAACTTATTTGGAGAGTTTGTGCTCTTAACTAAAAATCCCTTTCTCTTCTCTCAGACAGGATCATGCTCTTTGATAAAGCAATGTATCTTTTTGGGGTGGGACAGCAATGGAGAGTGGAAGAGAATAAGGATGCTTAACTGGGGAACCAGATTCTTGTTCATGTTGATAAATGGTGATTGGTGCCATCTTATAACCCAGTCACAGCTGACTGGTCCAGTATATTATGTTCAATACAAAATAGAATAATGTAGCTTAAAATATAATACAGTTCACAATGATTAACATGATAGCACATTTTAAACAATGACTCTGAATTAAAGATAGCAAATTTTAGGATAACTGAGAAAGATGAGATTAATTTATCTGGACACATGATTTGCTTGCAGTCATTCCAAACAATATACATTAGACAAACTAAGAGTGGCCTTATTCTTAAGAAGGAGATCCCATTTGATATAGTTGGGATATTTGTCTCCTCCAGATTACATATTGAAATTTGAACCCCACTGTTGGAGGTGGGGCCTGGTGGGAGGTGTTTGGGTCATGGGGGTGGATCCCTCACTGATGACTTGCTGCCATCCTCACGGTAATGAATGAGTTTGCGCTCTGTTAGTTCCCATAAGAACTTGTTGTTAAAAAGATCATGGCACCTCCCTTCTCTCTTTCTTCCTCTCTTGCCATGTGATGCCTGTTTCCCTTTGCATTGCATCATAAGTGGAAGCTTCCTGAGGCCTCACCAGAAGCAGATGTTGGCATCATGCTTCTTGTATAGCCTGCAGAACCATAAGCAAAATAAACCGCTTTTCTTTATAAAGTACCAGCCTCAGGTATTTCTTTTTTTCTTTTTTTTCTTTTTTTTTGAGACGGAGTCTCCTTGTATTGCTCAGGCTGGAGCGATCTTGGCTCACTGCAATCTCCACCTCCTGGGTTCAAGCAATTCTCTGCCTGGGCCTTCCAAGTAGCTGAGATTACAGGTGCCCACCACCATGCCTGGCTAATTTTTTTGTATTTTTAGTAGAGATGGGGTTTCACCATCTTGGCCAGGCTGGTCTTGAACTCCTGACCTTGTGATCCACCTGCCTCAACCTCCCAAATTGCTGGGATTACAGTCATGAGCCACTGCGCCCCACCAGGTATGTCTTCAAAACAACACAAGTAGATTCAGACAGCTTGCCTATCCATAACCTGCCTAATTATTTTGGAATTACCCTAATCAAGCTCCCCAACAGTGTATGAACTTTGCTTAAATCACTATGGTGGTTTCATATCACTCATTATTGATTCAATTCAAGTTTCCTATGGTTTCTGGTTAGAATGAAATAAAATTTAAAGCCATTTTCATGATAAGATCATATTCTTTCGTTCAGACTCTGGATAAAATTAATTTACTGAATTACAACTGACATTGCATTTTAGAATGGAGTTGAGTGGAATGGAATTGAAGAGAATAAAAAATATTAGAGTGTCCATTTATTAATACTAAGTATTGTATAGGAAGCTGTCACTCAGAGTTGCAATCTAAAAGGTTTTTTTTTTTTTACTACTATTAATAGTTAAAAAAAAATTAAGTTCCACCGCCCTAATGGCCCTACCCTCCTCTCTGCCCTCATCACTTTCAATGCTCTCCCTCACTCATGAAGGTCTGCCACATTTGCTTCTGCTTCTTAAGTACGTCAGGCTCACTTTGGTCTCAGGATCTTTGCCCTTACAACTTTGTATTTCTGGAGAGCTCTAGGTGCAGAGGTATCTCATCCCATTTTAGTTTGATTTTCCTTGATAGTGAATGATATTGGGCACTTTTTCATGTTATGCTTGTTGCTTATTTGGATATCCTCTGCAGATAAGTACCCCTGCAAGTCTTTTGCCCATTTTGTTTTTGAGCTGTTTTTCATCTCTAATGAATTTGTGGGAACTGTATACATTTTGTATATGAATCCTTTGTTGTATATGAATCCTTCATTTATTTACTTTGGTTTGTACATTAGCATCTTCTTTCAGAAATTTTCATCTACCTAAAGTTATGGTAATTTTAACCTATGTTTTCTTTCAAAAGCCTTATTGTTTGCCTTTTAATTTTAGCTCAACAATGCACTTCAAATTGATTTTTATATGAAGTTTGAGGTAAGGGTCAAGTAACATTTTGTTTTTTCCCCACAAGGATATTCCACTGCTCCATTCTTTCCTTTCTTAGCAGTGGCATCTCTGTCTGACCCGAAGTGTCTGTATATGTGTGGGTCTATTTCTGGGCACTTTATTCTGTTCCATTGGTGTACTTTTCTGTCACTTTCTTAAATATTGTATCTTTATAGTCATTCTTAACAATATCATTTTTCAGTAATAAAAAGAAATGAACTATTAATGTATTCAACAACTTGGATGGATCTCAAGAAAATTATGCTGAGTGAAAAAAAGTCAATCACAAAAGATTGCATACTGTATAATTCCATTAATATAACATTCTTGAAATGACAAAATTATAGTCAGGAAGAATGAATTCAATCACTGTAAGTTAGTGATTGCCAGAGGTTAGAGATGGGGGAGGAGGTGCAGGAGGTAGATGTTGTTAGAAAAAGGCAGACAAATATACGGGATCCTTGTGGAAATGAAACTACTCTGTATCCTTACTATGGTGATGATTACATAAATCTCTACGTGTTAAAATCACATCGAATTAAATACATATACAGACATACACATACATGTACACACATGCACGAGTACACTTAAAACAGGGGAAATGTGAATAAGATTAATTAATTCTATAAAGTCAATGTCCTGATTGTGATATTGTACTAGATTCATATGAGATACTACAATTAGGGGAAACTGGTTGAACACTATGTGGAGTATCTATAGTATTTCTTACAAATGCATGTGAATGAACTCAAATGAAAAAATGTTGATCTTCCAAATGAACATAGGATAGCACCCCATTTAGTTAGATCTTTAAAACTTTCTCTCAGACATATTTTATAGTTTTCAATGTAGAAGTGTTGCACATTTTTGTTAGATTTCTAGGAATTTGAAGTTTTTGATGTTACTGTAAAGAATACCATTTTAAAATTTTATTTTCCAATTGTTCATTGCAAGTATATGAAATACAACTGATTTTGTATATTGGTTTTTATATCCAGTAATCATGCTACATTGACTTAAGTATAATAGTTTATTTTTACATTTTTTTAGATTTTTAACATAATCACATCTATCATCTATGAATAATGACAATTTTATTTTTTCTTTCCAAAGCTTATCAGTTTTTATTTTGTTTTCTGATTTATTGAACTAGCTAAGATCTTAAGTACAATATTGATTAGAATTGGTAACAGTGGATATCTTTGTCTTGTTCACAAACTCATGGGAACATGTTCAATATTTCAAAATTGAAAAAATACTTGCTATAAGTTTTATCAAATGTTTTTATCTATCTCTTTAGATGATTATATTATTTTTCTCATTTATTTTATTAGTGGGGAGTGTTGCAAAAGTCTCTTGTACAGTCATGTTCCACACAACAGCATTTTGGGCAACAACAAACCACATATACAATGGTGATTCCAGGATATTATAATGGCGCATATATAGAAACCTGATCTAAGACATGTGATATTGGCATTTCAGGTGAAGTAGGGGAAATGATTAATATTGGGTCATGGTAATGGGGCATTTGGTTTTTCCATATGAACTGTATTGTGTGAATATGCTGTATGATTTTCACCCTACGATGAAATCATCTAACAATGCATTGCTCAGAACACATCCTGGTTGTTAAGTGACATGACCGTATTTTGTACTGCTCTTTCCATTCTTTTATTGTCAGTGTAATTTAGTTTGGATATTTCCTGTTGATTAGTTTTTGAGTTTGCTCAACCTATTTTCTGTTATGTCTAGTATGCTCTTAATTAATCTAATAAGTTCTTAATTTCACAATTAAGATTTTCCAATTGTTGATATGCATTTGATTCCTTTTTAAGCAGATTCCAATTCTCTTCCAAGGTTCTCCAAATTTTCATTCATTTTGTTCAAGTTTTTCTCTATTTTAATATACACTTAATAGTTATATTGAAATACTTATCCCCTAACTCCAAGATTTAAATTATCTTCTATTGATTGTTTTTTTCTTTTTCAGTCATATTATCCTCCCTTTTTATGTACCTGGTAATTTTTTATTGTACGCCAGAAACTGTGAATGAAAGAGTCATGGAAATTGAAGGTGATGTTATTTTCCCAAAGGAAGGGTTCGCTCTTCTCTCTGTTGGGCAGATTGAGTGAGGAGCTACATTACCTTAATCTAGCAAGGAGTTGAGCTGAATAAAAGGGGGCTGAAGCTTCAGGCGGACTCCCTCCACTTCTGGTCTCATGTGTCTTCAGCATGTACTGAACCTCTATTCTGGGTCTCTCTATCTAGTGGACTGGAGACTGTGAGATAGTTGATGATGCCTTTCAAACCTCTATCCATCACCCCACCATGCTTTAGAACTAAACAAATTTTTCACAGAAAAAAATCAGCCAAACGCTTAGGAATCCTGTCTAGTTCATAATGTCAGTCAACACAAAAATCTCTGCTGGTCTTACTTTCTCCTGTTGGGGTCTCTATTTTTATGGCAATGTCAATCCTCAGCCTGTGCTCAGACCTGCAAATGCCTCCAGGTATGCAAGTCCCAGCTTATCAAAGGAGGGCTCTTCAAACAACTGGATTAAATGGGCAAAGGACTTCAATAGACATTTCTGCAAGTAAGATACACAAAAGCCAACAAGCTCATGAAAAGATGCCCAATATCATTAATCATTAGAGAAATGCAAATCAAATCTACAGTGTGGTACTACTTCACACAATTAGGATGGCTGTAACTTAGAAAAAGGAATATAACAAGTGGCAAAGATGTTAAGAATTTAGAACCCCCTTCCATTGCTGGTGAGAATGTAAAATGGTTTAGCCACCCCAAAAGGAATTAAATGTGGATACTTAAACAAATGTATGTGTGTGTGTGTGTGTGTGTGTGTGTGTGTGTGTGTATGTACACAGCAGCACTACTCACCATAGCCAAAATATGGAAACAGCTTAAATGTCTATCAGGTGATGAAAGGATGAACAAATTGTGGTATATGCATACAGTGGAATATTATTCAGCTTTAAATAGCAAGGAATATTTACATGCTATAATGAAGATGAACCTCAAAACATTATGTTAAGTGAAGGAAGACAAATAAGGACAAATTGTTCTATTTATATAAAATATCCAGAATAGGTAAATTCATAGAGACAGAACACAGATTGGTGGTTTCCAAGGGCTGGAAAATAAAGGGATGGAGAACAATTGCTTAACGAGTATGAGGTTTTCTTTTGGAGTGATAAAAATGTTTTGGAACTAGGTAGAGGTGGCGGTTGCAAAACATTGTGAATATACTAAACACCATTGTTCACTTTTAAAAGGTTAATTTTTGTTTGGTGAATGTTACCTCATTTAAAAAAGAAAGGAATTTTTAACCCAGGAATGTTTTGCTTATATACCCTTCTGTGTTTCCGTAACTCTACAACGTCTTAAATGATTTTAAAATTTATCCACTTCTTTCTCGTTGTTGCAGTGAAAATAATGGCCTACCCAGAAGTAAGCTTCTGCACATTACATTTTTGAATATTTTAAATCATATATTACTCTCTCAAATTATATTGTTGATTTAACTCATTTCTTTCTCTGTTGTCTGTCTATGGTGATTCTCAGCCTATGCTCAGATTCTGCTATGGAATCTGCTATAAAATGCTCTGAAGAGCAGGGGCTTTGTCTTTCTTCCTCACTGCTATATCCACAACATCTAGCACTGGCCCAATTCACAGCAGGCTCTCAACAAATACTTCCTGAATACATGAAATGAAATGTTTTTAGGAGAAGCAGTGCACTTGTTCTCTTTTAATATTAGTTCATGGAAAACTCCTATCTTTGTCCTTCAGTTTATTGATAAGTCTGTGGTTGCTGAGGGTTCATTCCTTTATTGTCTCTTAAGTAACAACCAAGGGCAGGGAAGGAGAATAATTTTTCAAGTCTCGGACACACAATGGGTCATAAAGGGAAATTCATTAACACCAAAGATTCACACACAAACCAATATGCTAAATAGCTAACAAATGCAGCTGTGGCAAAGGTAATTTGCTATTGTGATCCTAAAGTATCAGAAGATCCTTGAAACTTGTGAATCCTTATTTCAAAAAAAAAATATTGCTCTGTTGACTAAACCTCAGCATAAATTAAAGAAGTCCGATCAGGTGGCATCTTTACCAAACAGTGCTTGACATCAGAGGGTGATAGGCAACATTTATTTACCTGCTCTCAACAGACTGACCAAGGTCTGAAGTACCAAAAAAAAAAAGACCATCTCAGCCAATGAATCTGCTCTAAGCAGTTGTATTTCAGGGACTTCCCAGCTCTCCTTTAGATCAAACTTCAACATGAAAACAGCACCAATGATATTCACCCAGCTCTCCTGCATTAAATGTTATCACCAAATTTAGATCGCACTTCAAGTGTGTGGCCTCTTAGGTTTCCAACAAACCTTGATAATGTTAAAATTTACATAACAAAGTTTCATTGACTTGGTGGGAAATAGTACTTAATATTTTAAAATAAGTAAGACTTAGCAGGCAAGAAAATGGCTAAGGAGTCTTCTCAGAACTCAAATTGCTCTTTTAAAAAATGAAAACAGCTTGCATGGATTTAAGTCACCCTTGAAAAAGTGGCTGTAATATAAAATCTTGGTTTTTTCCCAAATCAAGATTCAAGTTTCTGATCTTTATTCATTTTTCTATCTTATGCAGTCAATGAAAGCTTAACCAAGAAGCAAAGACTTTGAAATCGTGTCCTATCTTCCAAGATTTGATTTCTATGTAGCTCACACTAAATACATTTTTCTTTATTTTCTCATGCTTTTAGGAATATATTTTACCATTCCCTATGCCAGATTCACTCATTCCAGGTCTTTTGCACCACAAATATCCAGCAACGCAAATATATGTGCCTTCAGAACAGTATAAATAGATTTCACATGGTTATTTCAATATATATCAGTAACTACTCTTTTAGAAGGTATGTTGCTTTACATGTAATATTTTATACATGAAATACTTACAGTTGGTTAAACAAAAATGTATATTAAGATGGCAATAATGTATTTACCTTACCATTTTAATATCACTCATTTCTTCATAGTTTTTATTAATTTTGATAAGGCTAGGATTATGGCACATTGATAATAGGCATAAAAATTATATCTGTTTTAATAGACTAAGTTCTATTTCTTCACAGGCTAAGGACCTGACATTCAATAAACCCTTGGAATCCAAAAATAATGATAATCATAGAAAATAGTAAAATGTTTTAGCTTGTTTCTTTCCTTTTCTTAAGAGAGACACATCTAATTGCTTCCCAAATGACCCCAGTGTCTTGGAATCAATATATCTGATTTATAGGTCATCTCAAAACCATATCCTTCAAAATACAAAAGTACTTTCCTAACACTGGTGCAATTATTTTCTCTTTAACTCCCATGTTTTCCCAGTTATCTTCACTGCGTTAGAAAAAGAGGTATTGATCTTATCTATAGCTTCAAAAAGAAGTACTTGTAGAGTCCCTCAGTTTAACCCCTTTTGGCATACATTTCTCATTTTAATTTCTGAATGGCCTCTGTATGTGTATATGCATTGGAAGAAACTAGTCACAAACTTTGATTATTCCTGGTGGCACCATATCCTGGTGGAAACAGATAACATATAAAATATTATAAAAATTATTTATAAAATGTCTATTTTATAAATAATATAAAATAGATAACAACATTATTCCTTTTATTCTTTACAGAACGGTTACGTCCAGGACCAAGGGTCTACATAGTCCCAGTTTATAGCTGAGATTGAAATCAGCTCCCAGTGAATTTTGTGGGGGCAGAAGACTTCCTCAGATGTCTAGGGGCTTTGGAGAACAATGATCAAGAGGAGTATTTTTCACTTCAGGGTGTCCTTAGGTGGGCAGATACTGCAGGACAGGAGTTAGTGAATACACCATCCACCCAGAGGGCCACCGAGGGGCCACTGAGAGAGAAGGAACAACCATTTCTGCAAAACAGCATGGCTTGGGTGGGAGGGCTTCACTAATTTAACGCACTAATTTTCTCTGTTGAACCTGGTAGTCTGTAAAAGACACTGTGTCCCCTCTAGAAAACAGCAAACTTGCTTCTCACGCACAGGGGCAGTGGGTGCTGAAAATCATGGAATGCAGTCCCTGAGCCCGTCAGTCATGAGCCTTTTAATGTCATAAGCTGCTGGAAATTGTCCCCTTTTAAACACATGTCGATTTTCTTTGTACCTTTATTTCATCCATGGAGACAGCTTCCTCCTCTGTTTGCTTATTTTTTTCTTAATGGGTTGATCCAGGAAAACGTTTGCTCCTCCTGAGTTCAAATATTTATTCTAATTTCTCTTCCAGAATCTCTTTTTCTCATTTGTAATTATCTATTTCTTGTGACTCTTCTGTTCTTTCAGTGCAGAAATAGCAGTATGTTTGATAATAGGGGACTTCCCCAGACTTCCCTAGAGGTGCCAGGTAATATATGTTTTATTACCTTTCTAAAATTGGAAAAATTATTAATTCCAAGAACTTAGGATTTGTGGAGCCTTCTGCTGGTCTGTTTTAGCCTTTTGCCTGAGCAATAAGAAAACCTTTATTGTGTTCACGTAGATTTACGTGTTGTTCCCAACCTAACAGATGTGGTTCCCAATCCAAAATCTTAATTTGTCAAAAACACTTGGTTTTTTCACACGTTATTAACTCATATCAACTAAATGGCATGTGCTAACTTTGTTGAACAGGCTAAGTTTAAAACTATTTGTTGCTCTTATCAAATATTTATTAAATAAACTTTAAAATGAATTATTTAAAATACACTGATCTAAAATACTTTTAATTAAAATGGTCTAATTTAAAAGGGGATTTACACATTGTGTATTACTGGGAAAGGAGTTGAAAGGTGAGGTGATGGTCCCAAACGTTCCTTGCAACCTTGGTAGTCTAGATGCTGCTCTTTGAAGAATGCCCTGGGTAAAGGCTGCCTGCCCTTAGCTGTCACAAGTGGACCTTAATCTAAGAAGTTTGTAAAAGGAGGCCAGCCGGGAGCTCCAAGCATCAGTTTTGTTGCATTCTATTAATTCACACTTCAGTGATCTGCCAGTGTTATACAATAATTCTTAAGAAAATTACTACCTGCCTTAGCTGATAGCACACAGGAAATTTAGTGGTGGAAGGATTCAAAGACGATTCTCTATGTAGAAATGTCACTGCTGGTATAAGAAGTATTTATTAAGAAACATCATTGTTCAAATTTAACTACTTCCTTTTAAAAGTGATTATCCTGAATTAAGGTTCCAGCCTCAAACTGTTTGATCAATGAGACAAGGTAGGCGGAAAGATTTTTTTGCAGAAACAGAGTAACTATGAGATCAAAGGGGTGTTTCAATGCTCAGGTATATTGGCCCACTGATTTCCTTTCCCCTGAAATCCTGACTACTGAGTTATGTCAAGTTCACAAGTGTTGAGTCAGCTCCTATTACTTGCCCAGCCCTACGGTAGTTGTTTTGAGAACTGCCAAAAAATATTTGGAAGGTGAATTTTAATTAGATAGCAATAATCAAAAAATATTCATAACTATACAATTTTATGGCTAGAACATTTATTCAAAATAAGCATAGATGTGGCAAAGATTTTTCTATCAAAATTTTATTCACAGTCTTGTTTTCTTTTTAATAACAGCAGTGAAAAAAATAGTGTAACTTAAATATCCAAGAATAAGAAATTGCTTAAATTAATTTTCAAATAAAGCAAATAGAGTCAATGATAACAGTTAAATGCAAGGCTTTGGGGCAAAATTTAGTAGGACTGGAGTTGCAACTCTGCTATTGACTAGTTTTGCAATCCTGGGCAAGGTAGTTAAATTCTCTAACAATTGTTTCCTCATCTGTAAAACAGAGATAATACCTACTTCAAATGATAACAATTTGAAAAAAAAAATCAAACTCTGTAATTTAGGTATACTATGTAGCACAGAATCTGGCATACAATAAGTATTCATCATATAATGAATGGTTATCATGGTAACAATAAAACTATATACAAATATTACATTTATGTTGCAGAATATTTTGTTATGAGTAAATGCTCACGATTTATTGTTAAATCAGAAAAAGTAGTAATGAAGTAGAAAATAGTGAATAATCTTAACTTTTTTAAAAAAAGTTACGTAGGTGCCTGTCGAGGGGTCAGGGGGAGGGAGAGCAACAGGATAAATAGATAATGCACGCAGGGCTTAATCCCTAGGTGATAGGTTGATAGGTGCAGCAAACTACCATGACACATGTTTACCTGTGTAACAAACCTGCACGTCCTCTACATGTATCCTGGAACTTAAAATGGAATAAAATTAAACTTTAAAAATAAAAATAAAGAGCAAAGATCTCTCTAAAAAAATAAATTACAGGAAAGATAGAACAAACTTCAGTAGTATATACTTCTGGTGACAGAATTATGAGTAATAACTGGTTTTTTCTTCATGCTTTGCTTCATTGATTATATTATATATTGAAAACTGAATATTCATATTTTGAAAACATGTAAAAAGGTGACTGCTGCCATAAAAATAAAAACAAAATAATTTGCTCTAAAAGGCAGGAGAGAACTGAGCACTGTGGCTCATGCCTGTAGTACCAGCTCTTTGAGAGGCTGAAGCAGGAGGATCACTTGAGGCCAGGAGTTCATGACCAACCTTGGCAAACTGGTGAGACCCTATCTCTACAAAAGATGTTTTTGTGGTTAGCTGGCCATGGTGGCATGCACCTGTAGTCCTAGCTACTTGAGAGGCTGAAATAGGAGGACAACCTGAGACCAAGATTGGAGGTTATAGTGACTTTGATTGCACCACTGCACTCCAGCCTGGGCAACAGTGCAAGACCCTGTGTAAAAGAATCAAACAAAAAATAAGCAGGAGATATTCCTTCCAGCTGGGTGGATTACAGAAATCTGCATAGAAGATATTGTACGTGAAATGAACCCCAAAATACATGCAAGATTTGGCCACACAGGGATAAGAAGGGCAATTCTGAGGAAAAGGATAGAGCAAAATGCAAAGATATAAATGTTTGAAACTTGTTTAGGGAACAACACATAGAAGTTCAGTTTCCCTGAAATGCAAGGAAGGATTTTCTGCATCCAGATCAGAAACAATATGAAGGCCAAGGCTAAACATCTGGACATTGTTCTAAGCCCTACAGCATGTTAATAAAGCTCCTGGAATAAAATTTTTTTAAAGGATTTATAGTCAAATAAAAAAATTTCATGTTTTACCTCCTTCAGAGATTCTCCATTTAGTATATTAAATTATAGTATATTATATTCTCTGATTTAGTATATTTAAAGCTTTGTGAAATTGTGCTTTTAAAAATATTTTTTAAATTTTATTATGTTTTATTTTTTAATTGACATAATAACTATATACATTTATGGGGTACATAGTGATATTTTGATACATAATGTATAGTAATCAGATCAGGGTAATTAGCATATTTATCATTACAAACATTTATCATTTGTTTTTGTTGGAAAAATTCAATATCCTCTTTCTAGCTCTTTGAAACTATATAATATACTATTGTTAACTATAGCTATCCTATAGTTATATAACATATACCGTTATAGAACATTACAATTTATTCCTCCTATCCAGATGTTCTTTTTAAATCCCTTAACAGATTGTACTTTCAAAGACAGAAAAACAAACCATATTTAACATTGATTAACCTGGTATTTTTATATAGATCAAAACATTGTATCTCTATGCTACCTTAAGAATAGCACAAAGGACAGATGAACTTTATTATTTATTTATTTATTTTTAACTTATATTTTAAGTTCAGGGGTACATGTGCAGGATGTGCAGGTTTGCTACATAGGTAAACGTGTGTCATAGGGGTTTGTTGTACAGATTATTTTGTCGCTCAGGTATTAAGCCTAGTACCCATTAGTTATTTTTCCTGATCCTTTCTCTCCTCCCACCCACCACCCTTCAGTAGGCCCCAGTGTGCTGTTCCCCTCCATGTGTCCAGGTGTTCTCAGATGAACTATGATAGAGAGAAGGGAAGGGGAGGAGATTCAGAGTATGGGAATCCTGTCCCTGGAGGAAAATCGTGACTGAAACATTTTGCGAAGATGTTGGGAACCCAAGAAGCAGAAGGTGGAAAGGAACATGCCAATGGAAGGGAGAGTGCAAGACCCACTTTTCCTCCTTCTCAATGCTACCTGGGCTGATCTTGTCTGCAATACCATAACCCAGAGACTCAGTGGTGAGGAACCAAGTGGGAAACCTTCATGGAATAAGGTACAATGGGAGGCTTCGAGGCAGTGAGTCTAGTACGAGGCCACAAACATTCTGTCCCCATCTCAGCCCTCATTTATAGTCACTCACTAAAGACAATGAAGGAAAGCAAGGTCAACAGCCCTTCCACTGCTGAGCAAGTGCTAAGGAGGAGCTGTGGCTGCTGCAACCCACAGAGTTCTTGGTGCCCCTTTCCCATTGGGCCCTCTTTATACTATTACCTTTATTTGCATGGCAGTTTTCACACATGTTAATTCATTTAATAAACATAACTCCATTGAACCAGGTAGAGCAGATATCCCCAGTTTACAAATGAAGTTTATTGAAGTTATAACTATAATGAACATAGTCCTAAGGAGACCTCTATCATGTATGACCACAAGGCCCCAATGTAGATCATGAAATACTAGAAGCATTTACTAATTATAATTAATAAATACTAGCAAGCATAAACATCCAACATGAAAATACAAACTTAAATGCTAGAAAGTATAAATATGACTTTAAAAAGTGACTATGTTTAACTCTAAGATGAGAATGCTGGGTTTACATATATAAAATGTTTAGAAATAGAGTATAAAAAGTATGGAAAACTTTGGCACACATTAGGAGTAATCAGAAAAACGTGTGCATTGATCACATAAAAATCAAATGATTTCAAAAATATGCTTAGCTGTATCTTAAATTTAAAAACATAGTAAAAATGACTATTCTGTAATTACTTCAAATTATAGAAACACCTGATGCATTTTAGTTTATTGAATTATAGCAACTACCGATGTTCTAACAAATCTTCCTGGTTTATTTCTCATTGCATGATTCGACAAGGTCAAAATCTATTTTAGAGACAAAAGAGAGACCTGAGAAATCTAACAGTCTTTTATCGCATGCACTATCCTTCTCTAGAGATAAAAAGCAACTTACCAGTTTAGTATGTAAATTATAAAATTGTATAAGTATTCAAAGATTCTTTGTTGAACTTTTTTGTGGAAAGAAGCTAAGACAATATCTTGACTAAGACATAGGGGAAAGGAGAATATAGAATCTGAATTTCGACTTGTTAAATTTTTAGAGAATTGCTCATTGTTCCACAGAAGTTATGAACTTGAATTGCAGCCAATTAAAAACTAAATTTTGCCAAATTCACTTCTAAAACATTATACATGCTAATCCAGGGCAAGTGACTATAAACTAGAAACACTTTAGTAATGCTTAAAGATATGGAAACCAAATTTATTAGGCCTCATCATAAGCATATTTTGTAATAACTTTTTTAAAGAGCCCACTACAGTTTAATGGGCACTTTAGGATCAGATTAATTATCTAACTTCAGGTATCTGCGACAAAGAAAATGGAAAGCCCTCCACAGCTAAAAATGAAATTCAGATTTCTAGACTTTATTCTCTGGATGCATGTGTGTGCATGCATGCATGCATGTGTGCATTAAAAGAGAGACCGACGGTAAGAGAGATGGAGAGGGAGAAGAAAAATGAAAATTGAAAATTTGGTGGGAACAATAAAGATGACTTAGTTCTCTTCTTCAAGACACTATCAAAAATCAGTTCAGAAATATATTTAACAGGTCATTTATTACTTCTAAATTTACTCCATCAGTACTTGAAAATAATTCCTTAAGCCCGAATATTACAGTATCCATTTTTGTCAGAGTTCATAGAATCTCAGGAGGTTTTAAAAACTCATTAGCTAATAGAGTTGCACTAAATCAGGAGGCTCACTAATAAAATAAAATTCTCTAGTGTTTAACTAGCAAATTGTATTTGATAATTGGTTCTTTGTAAATTGCTCTTTCATGGCCCTTGTCCATAGCTTATTTGATGGAGGGGGAAAATACGTGTATGTGTGAGTGTGTGTGTGTGTGTGTATAAATTAAAAATCCAGTATCTATATGCTTATACCATGAAGTTGCTAAAATACTGTGTCTTCTAGACATGGCAACATTTTAAGTAAAATAGAACTATACAGCACTCAAGTTTGCCTATACAAAAGTGTGTCTTTTAAATATTGTTATGCCAAGTATTTCTTCTCTTAATTTGTATTTTGCACAATTTACATCTCTACTACTTTGGTAAGGACAAAGGCCTGGATCATCTTGAGTGAAGTGGACCTGATTTGATTCTCCCCAGTGTACCTCCAATTCTCTCATGAAATCAAGAGATGATTCCTAGATGTGTAAAAACTTTCACTGACTTAGAAGAAATAAAGCTACCCTTTTGCTACTCAAGAAAATTTGATGTGGTCAAAACACAGTCCCCACCCACCTAGCAAGTCTGACTCTACAACCTTGACTGCTTGAGAGATAAACATGCCATTTCTGTTTTTTTACTTTCTCACAATGCATTCTATTTTAACTTGACTAATTTATACGAATTTATCACTGAAAATTCTTGTTAATTTTTTAAAGAAGAATAGATTCTTCTCATCATAAAAAGGGAGAGAGTGTTCCTCCAGATCAACATTTAACAAACTTTATTTTCATAATTTCCAAGTGATTCAAGGGAATCCATATGTAGAGAACCATTTAAATCACAAGAAAATCCTATACCTAGGAAAATCTAACAGGATGGTTTTCCCTCAGATATTGGTATGTGTCAATATTTATACTTTAATGGTTATATCTATGCACATACATAAAAATACATACATAGATATATTATATGTGTACATGCATGTTTACATTTATGTACATATGTACATATAATAGTCACATGCTCACTCACTGATTAGCAATAAAATATGTTTATTTTTAAAGCTAGAAACTGAAAACCTTTTTCAGAGAAAATGACCAGCCAACAGTGACATTTGTTTTTTGCTTTTTATTTCCTGTATGCAGGCAGCAGTAGCAGGGACAGACTGGGAAAGGGAAGCTGAGGAGATACAGGTATTTGATATGCATATTGAATTCCACTCAACAAGTATTTATTAAATGCCACCCACAACCAATGTAGCAATAAGCTTTGTTGTTGCAGAATATATGAAGGAGGTAATATAAATATTGTTTATGCAAAAATACTTAGGAGAGTATATCATTCTTGACATTTAAGATGACTAAGGTTTTACCTATTTAAGCCCTCAAATACATTAGCTTTGATCTTTTCCTTTTTAAAATGCAAACAAAGTTTAGGATTTTGGCCATTATAAACATGCTATCTTGTAATTAAAGTGATGTTTTCAGGATTTATTGATACATTCAAGAACCATCTGGTGGCCAGGCGCAGTGGCTCACACCTGTAATCCCAGCACTTTGGGAGGCCGAGGCGGGTGGATCACGAGGTCAGGAGATCGAGACCATCCTGGCTAACGTGGTGAAACCCCGTCTCTACTAAAAATACAAAAAATTAGCCGAGCGTGGTGGTAGGTGCCTGTAGTCCCAGCTACTCAGGAGGCTGAGGCAGAATGGCGTGAACCCAGGAGGCGGAGCTTGCAGTGAGCCGAGATCACGCCACTGCACTCCAGCCTGGGCGACAGAGCAAGACTCTGTCTCAAAAAAACAACAACAACAAACAAACAAAAAAACACCATCTGGCCTTAAATTAAATAATCCAGGACCTCTAAAATATTTGTGCATGTGTGTATGTGTGTGCACTTCTTATAGTTTTTCTGTCTCCCTTCTCACTTTCAGCCTGTTAATTATCATCTTTTACTGTTGTGAGTATGCTTGCCTGTAGCAGTCTTTTTCCTGCCTTTTACTTTACTTCTTTTAACCTAAGTGGCTTTGGAGACCAGGTAATAAGACTTGCTAAAGATGTTTCTAAAATAAAAGTAAACAGGCTCAAAAGAAGCACCCAAGGATCTGTTTTGTGACTAGTGTGTGAGCGTTAGTTTATGGGCTTTGAATCATCTATTTTGATTGGTCATCACATCTTTTTCACCTACTTCATGGCTCTTAACTATGTCCTAGAAAAGCAAGATTGCTAATGGGTTGAGCAAGACTGCCAAAGGGTTGAGCAAGACTGCCAATGGGTTGAGTTCTATTCCCGGTGAAAACAAGTCCCAAAGTCTTACTGCAGTTTTAGGCTTTCATAATTTAAGAATGATAGATACTGCAATCTTACTTTAAAATTATTTAAAGGTTTAATTATTTATTTTCTTTTATATTTCTGGGGTTCTGAGAATTTTGAAAAATATACTTTTTTAGACTTTAATCATTTGCCATCTTCCATCAGAGGGATTAAAACTAAAATACAAATATAAATATATTATTATAAATTCCCAAAATTATAGTGTAAAATAATTTAAATAAACAATTTTAAAAATGATTTTTGAAGGATCTAGCAGTTATACTTCTAAACTTATTAAAGTTTAAGTCTGACTAAAACTTTTGGGGCACTTTATTATTACATACCACAATAACATTGACTTAGAGAAAATTATAGTCTTTACTTTTTTCTGGTGGGAGATGTGAGTTTCAGAGGACATTTTAATCAAATCCATCTACTGGAATGTTTTAGAAAAGGGAGAGACCTAATGAGTAGGAGAAAAGTTACTGTTTTGAATGCTTGCTTTGGTAGCTTGATTACAAAAATGACCCAAATTCTCTACCCCATTGCACTTTCTACATACAACAAAATCTCATATATACGTAAGTGTGGATCATTTAGTCTGCTCCTATTTCTCTGTCCTTGCACCAATATCATGTTGGGTTATTTACTATACTTTTATACTAATGTCTCAACATTTGATAGAGCAGGTCTCATCTCATTCTTCTTATTCAAAATGATCCTATATGCCAGGCATAGTGGCTCACACCTGTAATCCCAGCACTTTTGGAGGTCAAGGAGGAGGGTGGCTTGAGGCCAGGAGTTCAAGACCAGCCTGAGGAACATAGTGAGACCCTGTCTCAAAAGGAAAGAGAAAGAAAGAAAGAAAGAAAGAAAGAAAGAAAGAAAGAAAGAAAGAAAGAAAGAAAGAAAGAAAGAGGGAGGGAGGGAAAGAGAGAGAGAAGGAAAGAAAGAAAGAAGAAAGAAGAAAAGGAAAGAAAGAAAGAAAGAAAGAAAGAAAGAAAGAAAGAAAACTTTTTTAAAAAAAGAAAAAGTTAGACTGGCATGGTGGTACACACCTGTAGTCCCAGCTACTTTGGAGGCTGAGGCAGGAAGATCACATGAGCCCACGAGGTCAAGAATGTAGTAAGCTATGATTTTGCCACTGCACTCCACCCGGGGTGACAGAGTGAGACCCTCTCTCTGGGGGGGGGGGGGATGGAAATGGTCTTATGACTTATTAAATATTTACTCTTTCATATGAATATTAAAATTATTGTTACAACTTAAATGGAGAAATCTTTTGAGAATTTTTATTGAAATTGCCCAGACTCTATAGACTAATATGTGTAGAGCAGATATCTATTAATATTGTTTTTCATCCAAAGGATGAAAAACAGGAGAATTGTATAATTCTCCTATTAGACATTAAGGTATTGAGGTAAAAGCTTAGTCTTGAATCTCCCAATTCACAGAGTGTCTCCCACACTTCTATTTTAAGTAAATAAATGTTTAGTGTGTTTAGTAAAGTAATAGATTGTGGAAAACATAGATTAGATTCAACTGGAATATAATTTAGAAGAAGCTCAAGGATTCCATCTAGTTTTGTAGCAAAAACAAACAACAACAAACAAACAAACAAAAAAAAACAAGTTGCTGCAAACTAAAGATCCCATTAGCACCATACAGAATATATTACTATGGGTGCTCTGAAAGAGAAAAGGTAACAATACCACCCAGTTACAAAAACAGATTGTTCAGTAAAATTAAACTTTAAATAGCATTTATTATTTATGGGCTAAAAAACTGAATGCAATTAATTACATTTTCTTCTAATCAGCAGCAAAGCAAGTGCCTCTATGGACTGTAGACTGAGCATCACCAATATCCCTACAGTAACTCTTAAAATGGTGCTAAATCCTTTATGAATGTATTGATGATTTTCTTTATCTCAAATTTAAAAGACCTTGCTACCCAGCTGGCCTCCAAATGTTGTTGTAGAAAAACATTGCAGAGAGAAAGATGACTCTTAGCCACAAAGTCAAAATCTTCATCATTTGCTCATAGATCTACCAGAAAAACAAAAACAATAACGAAAATGTTTTGCGTTACTTTTCTTGTATCCTATTTTATTCAATTTAAGACTTTCAATTATGGGCAATTAAAATTATGGCTTGGGACTTTATTTCTCCAAGTATAGCCTCCCTTCTCTGGAACAAGCTCACATATGCTTTGCTTACTAAGCCACTTCAATTGGTTGAATATGTAAGTCATTTTATGTTGCTGGAACGTTTCTATTTCAATAAATTGAAATGAATGTGGGCTAACAACAAACAGATAAAAATATAGTACCACTTCCAGACATGAATGAAAGTTTGTATTGTTCTAGTCCTCTGACTATTGTGAAAGAAAACAAATCTTGGGACCCCAACATCACTAAGCCAAGGTAAAAGTCAAGCTGGGAACTACCATCGGGCAACCTGCTTCCCATTTTAATCCTAAATAAGATAGCTACAAATATTTTAAAAAAAAAAAAAAAAAACACTACGTACCTCCACAATTTGCACACAAGGAAATTCCTTGTCAACATCAAGATCTTTACCCTAAAGCAGTTCTGTTGAATTTCACCCTGGCAATGCAAACTGATAGCTTATCTTCACAGGTTTGAGACAGAAAGCCATCCTTCTGCTCACCTGAGACAAATGCATATCTGATTGTTTCCTCTGCCCTATTGTTTATGTAAAAACACAGAATCATTGAGCCAGTCTAAATTGTATATTCAGTGCAAGGCTGATCAGATACTCAAAAGAATGCAACCTTTTGTCTCTACCAATGACCTGGAAACTCCCCTGCCTCCCCTGCCTCTCCTGCCTCCCCGCCCTCACCACCCTTCCCACTTTGAGTTGTCTCACCTTTCCAGAATGAACCAATGTACATCTTACACATATTGATTGATGTCTCACATCTCCCTAAACATATAAAAGCAAGCTGCACCCTGATCACCTTGGGCACACGTCAGGACCTCCTGAGGCTGTGTCTTGGGCAACATCCTTAACCTTGGCAAAATAAGCTTGCTAAATTGATTGAGACCGCTCTTAGATACTTTGGGGTGACATTATAAACAACTAAAAAACTGGATAAAATATGAAGCAGCTATTTTCTGTTGTTTGATGATAGGCAGTAAAGGACTTAAATTCTTGAGAAAAGGTAAACTAACAAGGTGATCCCCAAGGTCTCCCAATTCTCCGCCCGAGAGCAATTTCCTAACCATAGTATGAAGCTCTGTAGCTAAAGTAGAGCATAATGATTCCACGTAACTGAAAAGCCAGATAACAGGATCTAGGGGTACTGAAGTGTCTATTATCTACTGAACAGGGCCCTGAAGAGAAAGAGCTGTGTGGGAAAGGGAAATACAGGCTTCCAAGTAAGGTTTTCCAATGAGTCCATGAGTGAGGACTGAGCTGGCATGTAGAGGGCATGAACATACCTACTGGACTTACCTGAGATCTGTCACCGTGAGACCTAGAATAGAACACTGATACTAAAGGCCAATCAGTGCCAGGAGATACTGGAGTTCTAGTACAGCCAGAGTAGATAGATCTCATTAACACCTTCAGCATCCAACTAAGACACCTGGAAGCCTATTCCTTAGAAATAAAACTGTAACTGCCTGTAAGGTCTACTCTATACCTGCCCTAAAAAATCTTATAACCAATTTCAACATAATCCACATAGGAGACAGAATTAGGAAGTTGAGACCCACCAAGGTAGAAGAACCTGAGAAGTATCTTGAACTTTATGCAGATCCATTATAATAAAATATAAAAGTACACCTTAACTTCACAGTTATAACACAGCAATTTAACTGGCTACCAGAACAAACACACTTCAGAAAGAAAAAAACAAAACACAATCCAGTGTACACATAAAAAATCACTAAGTAGGCAAAGAAATAGAAAATAAACAAGCAAAAAAAATTAGCTAAAAGATACCAACACCAAAAAATTAGATTTAGTAAATAAAGACTATGAAGAACATGTTATAAATGCAATCTAGAACTTAAAATTAAATATGGCATTAATGAATTAATAGCAGACAAACAGAAAAAGATGGATTACATAAAGGGAATAATATCAATTATACTTGACTTTCTATCAAAATAGAGGCATACCTTGGAGATACTGTGGGTGTAGTCCCCACCACTGCAATAAAGTAAATATCACAATAAGGCAAATCACATAAATATTTTTGTTTGCCACTACATTTAGAAGTTATGTTTGTAGTATACTGTAGTCTATTAAGTATGCAAAAGCATTATGTCTTTAAAAAGTACATACTTTAAAAATAATCTATTGCTTAAGAAAGTGCTAACAATCATCTGAGCCCTCAGAAACTTGTAATCTTTTTGCTGATGGAGGTTCCTTGCCTTGATGTTGATAGCTGCTGACTGATCACCATGGTGGTTGCTGAAGATAGAAGTGATTGTGGCAATTTCTTTTTTTCTTCTTTTTTTTAAGGTAAAAGTAAGTTTACTAGAGAAGTAAAGAAACAAAAGAATGACTACTCTATAGGCAGAGCATCCCAGCTGTGGCAATTTCTTAAAATAAGACAACAAAAAAGTTTGCCACATTGAATAAAGCTTCCATTCATAAAAGCTTTCTCTGTAGCACACGATGCTGTTTGATAGCATTTTATCCATAGTAGAACTTCTTTCAAAATTGGAGTCAATCCTCTCAAAACCTGCTGCTGCTTTGTCAACTAAGAGTATGTAATATTCTAAATTTTTGGTTGTCATTTCAGCAATGTTCACAGCGTCTTCAACAGGAATAGATTCCATCTGAAGGAACCACTTTCTTAGCTCATCCATAAGAAGCAACTCCTCACCCATTCAAGTTTTATCACAAGATGACAGCAATTCAGTCACATCTTCAGTCTCCACTCCTAATTCTAATTTCTTGCTGGCATCTGCAGTCACTTCCTCTACTAAAGTGTTTAGTTATTCATGAGGTTAGAATCAAATTCTTCCAAACTCCTATTCATGTTGATATTTTGACCTCAGTCTATGATTTAGAAATGTTTTTAATGGCATCTAGAATGCAGAATTCTTTCCAGAAAGTTTTCAATTTGCTTTGCCTAAATCCAACATGTATTTATCAACTAATAAGACTTCAAAGTTTAAATTACTTCTTAATTCATAGGCTGGATTTATTAGCAGGCATAAAAGCAGTATTAATCTCCTTGTATACCTCCATCAGCTCTCTTGGGTGACCAGGTGCATTGCCAATGAGCAATAATATTTTCAAAGGAATATTTTTTTCCTGAGCAGTAAGTCTCAACAGTGGGCTTAAAATATTCAGTAAGCCATGCTGAAAACAGATACGCTCTCATCTAGGCTTTGTTATTCCATTTATAGAGCACAGGCAGAGTAGATTTAGCATGATTCTTAAGTGATTTAGGATTATTGGAATAATAAATGAGCATTGATTTCAACTTAGTCATCAACTGCATTAGCCCCTAACAGAGAGTCAGCCTTTCCCTTGAAGCTTTGAAGCCAGGCATTGACTTCTCCTCCCTAGCTGTGAAAGTCCTAGATGGCATCTTCCAACAGAAGGCTGTTTTACCTACGTTGAAAATCTGTTGTTTAGTGTAGCCACTTTAATCAATGATCTTCGCTAGATCTTCTGGATAACTTGTTGGAGCTTCTACATCAGCACTTGCTGCTTCACCTTGCACTTTTACGTTATGGAGATAGCTTCTTTTCCTTAAACCTCATGGTCCAACCTGTGCTAGTTTCAAACTCTTCTTCTTCAGCTTCTTCACCTCCCTCAGCCTTCGTAGATCAAAAGAGTTAGGGCCTTGCTCTGGATTACATTTGGCTTAAGGGAATGTTGTAGCTGGTTTGATTTTCTATCCAGATCACTTAAACTTTCTCCATATCAGCAAGGCTGTTTTGCTTTCTCATCCTTTGTGTGTTCACTGGAGTAGCACTTTAAATTTCCTTCAAGAACTTTTTCTTTGCATTCACAACTTGGCTGAATGTTTGGCACAAGAGGCCTGCTTTTTGGCTTATTTCAGCTCTCAACATGCCTTCCTTACTATGTTTAATCATTTCTAGCTTTTGATTTAAAGTCAGAGATGCGCAACTCTCCTTTTCACTTGAACACTTAGAGACCATTAATTGGTCTAATTGCAATATTGTGTCTCACAGAATAGGGAAGCCCAAAGAAAGGGGAAAGGCAGAAGAGTGGCCAGTCAGTGGAGTAAGCAGAACACACACACGTTTGTCAATTAAAGTTGCCATCCTATATGGGCAAGATTGTGGTGCCTCAAAACAATAGTAACGTCAAAGATCACTGATCACAGATACATAACAGATACAATACAATAACAATGAAAAAGTTTGAAATAGTGCATGAATTACCAAAGTGTGACACAGAGACACAAAATGAGCACATGCTTTTGGGAAAATGGCATTGATAGACTTCTTCAACACAGGGTGGTCACAAACCTTCAATTTGGAAGAAGCAAAATATCTATAAAGAACAATAAAATGAGCTATGCCTGTACATCAAGGGACAGAAGACAATGAAGCAACTTCTTTAAAATTCTGAAAGAAAAAAGTTTCAGTCCAGAATACTATATAGAGGTAAAATATTATTTATTTGTTACCAGCCCATCTACACTGCAAAAAAAAAAAAAAAAAATGCTAAAAGAGATTCTTCCAGCTGAAGAAAATAAATTCCAGATGAAACGTGAACATATGGGAAGTAATAAAGAATAAAAGAAATGCTAAATAAATGAGTGAATTAAAAAGAACAGTGTGTTTTTTATTTTTGAAATTTCCTTAAAAGGTTGTTTAAAGCAAAAGTAATACTATTTTAAGTTGTAATTGATAATACACATAGAAATATAAGACATAGCAACAAGAGCACAAAAGAGGAAGCAAGTAAATAGAATTACGCTATGGTTGAGATAGTACAGCATGAATTTGGAAGTAAAAGTGGAAACTGAAAGGCCTGAAATATAAAATGATACAATATGAACACTCACTAGGCTTTGATAGGTGAAGGATGTGTATTGTTAGTACTAGCTCAACCAGTAAAGAAAATAAACAGTTATACCTATGAAGCCAATAGAGAACATAAATGTACATATAAAAAAATTGATAAATGCAAAGATGACAAGAAAACATGACCATAGAAACAAAAACAAAATGGGTAAATGGAAAACAAATAGTATGATGGTACATTTAAACACGACTATGTAAAAAATTACATCAAATATATATATAAGAAACATCCCTATTGAGACAGAGAGATTGTCAAACTGAATGCAAACCAAGACCCAACTACTTACACATGACTATGTCAAAAATTATATTAGATGAATATATAAGAAACATCCCTATTGAGATAGATTGTCAAACTGAATAGCAAACCAAGACCCAACTACATGCTTCCTACAAAAAAAAAAATAAAAATTGAACATAAAGACACAGATAGGGTGAAAGTAAAAGATGAGAAAAGATGTAGCATGAAACCAATAGATATAAGAAAGCTGGTGCAGCTATATTTGTATAGGATGGATTAGACTTCGAAATCAATAGTATTACTAGAATTCAGGAAGAATATTTCATAGTGAGGAAAAGTGAAATTTATCAGTAAGAAATAACAGTTCTAAATGTGTATACAACTAAAAAATTGGGTTCAAAATACATGAAACAAAACCTGACAGAACTAAAAGGAAACATCAAAATATTCAAAAGCATACCTGCAGATATTTGAAACCCTTCTTTTAGTAATTAATAGAACAATTAAACAGCAACTCAGTAATAATGTAGACAATCTGAACAGTATTAACTAACTTGACCTAACTGACATTTATAGAATACAGCATTCACCACCTGCAAAACACACATTTCTCTCAAGTGCACATAAAATGTTCATCAAGATAGACCATATGATAGCCCATAAAATATGTCTCAATAAATTTCAATGATGGAAATTTTTCAGAGTATGTTCTGTAACCGCAATGGAATTAAATTCAAAATCAATAACAAGGTATATATAGTAATTCCCAAAATATTTTGAAATTAAATAGCAGATCCATAAATGGGAAATCATTACAAAAATGAGAAGATATTTTATACAAAATATTAATAAGAATATGACATATCAAAATGTAAAGGATACAGCTAAAACTTAGTGTAAGAGGATGTTTATAGTCTTACGAGAGTATATTAGAAAGGAAAAGTTTAAAGTAAGTGACTTACATTTACACATTAGAAAACAAAAAGCTAGTTAAACAAAAAATAATTAGAAAGATCACATAATAAATATCGGAAGAGATATCAGAATCAACAATATACTAGCCATAGGGGAAATAACAAAGGCAAAGTGGGTTCTTTTAAAATGTTAAGAAAATTGATAAAACCTTTAAAATACTCATCAAGTAAAAAGGGAAGCCACAAGTTTTCAAAATTGGTATGAGAGGTGTTATATCACTATAGATCCTAAAGATACTAAAAGTATAACAAATGAATAAAATAAAGAATGTTATACCAATAAACTTGATAACTTAAATGAAATTCACAAATCTCTTGAAAACATTTAGTAAAACTAACTGAAGAAAAAGTAAAATGGCAAATAGTCACATATTTATTAAGGATAATAAAGAGAAATTCTTCTGACAGATACAACTTGAGGGTTAGATGGTTTTTCTAGTGAATTTTATCAAACATTTAAGGAAATAATACTAATTTTACAAAAAATCTTTTAAGTACTAGAGAAGATAATACTTTTCAATTCTTTTTATGAGGACAACATAACCCTGATAACAAAACCAAAGATATTATAAGAAAATAAAACTACAGATCATCGTTCATCATGAATATATATGCAAAAATCCTCAACAAAACATTAGCAAATAGAAATCAGCAATATATATCAAAGACAAGACTGCATGATGCAGTGGGATTTATCCCAGAAATGCAAGGTTATTTAAACATTCAGAAATCAATAATGTGTTTCACCATATTAGCAGAACAAAGGAGAACAACCAAATGAACATCTTGGTACTTCCTGAAAAACCACTGGATAAATATCAAACACTTACATATATGAACTCAGGAAACTAGAGATAGAAGGGAATTTTTTCTAACTTGATAATGGACATACGTTAAAAAATAACTTAATCATACTTAATGATCAGAAACTGAACACTAAGAGCAAGAATCAGGCAAGAACAACCACTCTTGTGAATTCTATTTTATATTGTACTGGAGATCTGGTCTGACCAGTACAATGAGCCAAGAAATAAAAATCATAAATATTGAAAAGAAGTAACACTGTTGGTATTCTTAGACAACATGCTTACCTTGTTGAAAATATCAAGGAATCAAAAAAAATTATAATTAGTAAGTGAACTCAACGAGATCACAGAATATAAGATAAAGTATGATAATCACTGGTAAATTGGATATCATCACAATTTAAAACTTATCTTCAAGAATAATTATTAAGAAAATGAAAAGTCATGCCATACCTATGGCAATAAAATATTCTGAAATCATATATGTATATAAGACAAACAACCAAATTAAATACAGACAAGAGACTTCTACAGATACTTCAGAAAAAAAGATATGACTAATAAGAATATGAATTGAAATAGTATTTCAATTTTGGTTCTAATGTGCATTTTCAAGATGAAACATTGTTTCATCAATTCTGGTTCTAGTGTGCCAAAATTATGCGGTTCTAATGTGGTTCAATAAAACATTGTTTCATTCGATTTTAGTCCCTTTTTTATATAGTGGTAAACAGCTTTCATTTTTAGTATCTTTTTTTAGAATACTTTAAGTTCTGAGATATATGTGCAGAATGTGCAGGTTTGTTACATAGATACACATGTGCCATGGTGGTTTGCTTCACCCATCAACCCATCATCTACATCAGGTATTGGTTTTAATGTGCATTTTCATCATAAAAACGTTTCATTATGTTTCATGATGAAATTTCACATTGGAACCAAAATTGAAATAACATTTAACATCCACTAGAGTAACAAAAATTGAAAGCATAACAATTCTAAGTTTTGACAAAGATGTACAGCAAATTGAGCTCTCATGAAATTCTAGTGGGCTTACAAAATTGTGCAACTACTTTGGAAAGGAATTTGGCAGTTAAGATAAACATATACTTATCACATGATTTGGCAGTTCCACTCCTAAGTATTTACCCAAGAGAAATGAAAATATATGTCTACCAAAAAATTCAAGTATGTTCATAACACCTTTATTTATACTAGCACCAAGCTGGAAATAAACTAAGTGTATATCAACAGGGAAATGAATTTTTAAAAACTACAGAATGACCATAAAGTGGCATCGTAGTCAACAACAAAAAGAAACAAAATAACTGCTATAAACAGCAATGTGGATGACTTTTTAAAATATATGTTAATCAAAATAAGTCAGACAAGTTCTAGGATAGGAAAACAAGTTCTAGAGCAAGAAAGGCCATGGTCTTTTGGTGCCAAGAGGGAGGTGGAGTCATAGATTGCAAAGGAACACAAGGGAAACTTCTGGAACAATAGAAATGTGTGTTTTGAGTGATGTAATGGTAATCTAGGGGCATGCATTTGTCAAAACTCATTCAACTATACACTTAAATGTATATATTTGTATAAAAATTGTAGCTTAGCAACGTTTATTTAAAAAGAAAGAATCATTCTAGCAGGTTTGTTGAAAATAAATAATCAGAGGGCAAGGGTAGAAAGAAACATGTCACGAGGCACACAATAATGAGATGGAACTTAGTTTACATCTTTTGTGGGGGACAGGAGAAAAATGTTTCTGTTACTGGAATTCTCCATTCCCAGATAACAACTAATAAGAATGAAAGACCCCTTCTAAGACCTCAGTCTAGCCTTTGGTAGAACAGCCATTGTTAAGTTTCTCATTAGAAATAGGAAGCTGACATGGAAAGGGTAAAAAGTTCCCACACTTTTATTCTAGTAGGCACTCAAGTGGAAGCAGGGAAGAAGCAAATATTATTTAGAACATTAATATGGCCCACTGGGCTCATGAGAAGTAGAACACTATTTCCTGCCTAAGTTATGAGGCCGTATGGATGTATTTCCTTTTTCTTTCTATCTTTTCTTTTTTTTTTTCTGACAGGTCAAAAAAAAGAGGAAGACAGTCAGGGTCTCCCTCTGTCACCCAGACTGGAGTGCAGTGTTGCAGTCATGGCTCGCTTCAGCCTCAGACTCCTGGGCTCAAGCAATCCTCCCACCTCCACCTCTCGGAGTAACTGGGACCACAAGCACAAGGTGCTGTGCATGCTGGTCATGAGCACTTAGCCTCAGCTATCTTTGCAAAGTGCTAGGATTACAGGCATGAGCCACTGTGCCCAGCCTCTTATATTTCCTTTTTCAATATGAGTTTAGATTAAGTTGTTCTGGAGAATGGGAAAGCTACGAACTTAACGTGTTTAATGTTAAAGAAACAGGTATTCTTGCATCTCAAGATGGAGGAGCACTGCAGAATTGAGAGACTACTAACCTGGAGACCCCAGTAGTCCTGCAGAACCCCTAACCTGGGGGACTCCATCAGCCCTGCATCAGAGTTTTCCCCACTCCCATTCATCCTTCTTCTATGGGTAGTAAGACTGTGTAGTCACCAGTGACCCTGTCTCCCAAAGTCCAGACCAAATAGCCTAGATTTGTACATTTAGTGTGGAAATGGGAATATTTCCAAGTATTTAATTTCCTCTGAGCTTTGACATGAGGATTCTAGGGAAGTGGGTTAAGATTTGTCAGGAGATGAGAAGAGAATTCTTTAAGGAACCCTGATGCTCGGATCAGGGTTAACAAATGACCTGATACCTTGGGGAGCTCACTTTGGACTCCAGGGTAAGGCATATTTAGCAAGAACTTTAAGTGTATCCTCCTGCCCTACAATTCCCATTGCAAACCGCTGCAAATCCTCAGTGCATCACTATGTAAAGTCCTGCAAAGTTTGTTGGGTGATCTTGGGGAAGCTGAAGGCACAAACTCATAAAGAAGTCTACCCCTTCTGAACTTCACGTGGCCTCTGATAGGGGACTAGAGTAGATCTAATAGGGTGTCTTGGATTACATGAGTATCATAGCTAACTCAGCAAACCTGAAAGGAAAAAGGATTAAAGAAAGAGAAGTAGAAAGCATGAAAGAGAAGTAGAAAGCATGAAAGCAAAGTGACAGAATGTAAAGAACAAAAAGAGGGAAGAAACATATTCCCAGGCAATAAAAACCAAGGGTGATGAATATATATTGTGCACTACAATGCGCCTGTACTTTTCCAAGGCCTCAGGGCATAAGGGTCCTTTTAGTTTTCACAATTCCCTTAGAAATAGGTATTATCATTCTACTGATAAGGAAACTGACGTTCAGAGGGTTCTAATAAATTGCCAGAGGCTATATAACTTGTAAGTGGTTACATGGAGTCAGAACTAAAATTCAAGCTTGAATGACTCTGAAATAATAATTAAAACAAAAAAAGAAAGAAGGTTACAGAATTGGAAGGGGAAATGAACTGAAACTCACAAAGCAGAAGAGAGGGGACAATTTCTGTGATATTAGCTCAGTAGTACAATGAAACTTCAGAGAAGGGCAGCTGCTCACTCGTCGTTGACATTGTATTTAGCTAGCTCTTCTACATTATCCTGATTTGATCATTACACAATGTGTACATGGATCAAAATACTACATTGTCCCCCATAAACAGGTAGAATTATTATGTTTCAATTAAAAATAAAAATTTTTTTAAAAAGATCCTTCACTCTTAAATCTTCGACTAGCTAAAGCATTTAAAAAAAAATATCTAGGTTCTCAAAGTATGGTGCCAGATCGACAGCATAGGCATCATCTTCACCTGGGAATTTGTTAGAAATGGACATTCTTAGGTCCAATCCCAGATCAACTAAATCAGAAACTTTGGAAGTGGGATTCAACCGGTATGTTTTTTTGTTTTACTTAGTTTTGTTTTGGCATAAAACAACACAGACTGCTTATCTTGCAGTTCTGTAGGTTAGAAGTCTGACATGAGTCTCACTTGGCTAAAATCAAGGTGTCCACAGGGCTGCGTTCCTTTCTAGAAGCTCTAGGCAATCATGTGTTTTCCTGTTTTTCTATGTCTAAAGGCCGGCCTGCTCTCCTTGTCTCATGGCCCTTCCCTCCATCTTCAGTGCCCGCACGGCAGGCCAAATCCTTTCCATATCTTATCATTTTGACCAATGCCTTCCTCTTCCACTTTTGAGAAACCTTGAGATTACACTGGGCCCACTCAGCTAATCCAGAATAATCTCCCTATTTTAAGGTCAGCTGATTAGCAGGCTTCCATCTGCAACTTCAATACCCCTGTCATAAAAGATAACATATCCTCTGGTTCTTCGTGTTGGGGTATGGCAGCTTCAGCAACTGTGACTTCACAAGCCCTGCAGGTGCTGCTGGCGGCTCTAAAGTTTGAGAGCAAATGCAGTAGGCCACAGCATTTGCCATCGGTTTGGACTCCCGGTTTCCCCACATCACACACATTATTAAAATACCAGGTCCCAGGATCTGAAAGAAATTAGACCACTGCTAACAGCGCTGTGTACAAATGACAATTTTATTAGGGTAAAATCTCAACCAACAGAGACTGCAATGAACTTTTCCAAGCTATTGAAGCTTGTCACCTTCAGAAATATCATCATTAAGAACCTGGATGGTATTCAAGAGCTAACATAATTTACTAAGAACCTATTAAACAAGGCAGGCCTGTGGAGTTGCTCTGCCACATGAGCATTTTTTACTGTAATGATTAAGCTGAGAAAGAAAAGGAACCAGCTCTCCTATCTGAATAGTTTAGCTGAGAGAGGTCTTTTCTCAGATACTTCTATATCCATGACAAAAAGCTTATGCCTACAATAACGGACCTTGGTTCTTGGGTCCCTGAATGTTCCTTTATTCTTCTAATCTTAGAAATAACAGAATTTGGATATAGGAGTAGTAGATTGAATTCACTGATGATACTCTATCTCGGTGGAAATATTTTGCCAAAGATGCTGCGCACACATTTTCAACAATGAGATTTTCCTGATATATTCTTTTATACTTTCTTTCCTTTTTCCCCCAAAACTTGCATCTGACCTTACATTCACCTTGATATTTAGTTGATGGCGACTGGCTTTCTTCTTCCTTCCTTTCCTCCTTTTTTAATATACAGTGTTCATAAGAACGTGTCTTAAGAGTTACACCTGAGCAAAAAGGTTAGTAGAGCCAAATTAAACCAAATTACAAGTAACAAAAGAGGAAATAAAATATTTCATTACAATGATACATTCTTATTATGTATGATCATGTATTTAACCTACGACTCACTATACATCAGAAGTGTGTTATTGCTATTCGTATTTGGGGTAGGAGAATAATGAAAATAATATTTCATTCTGTAAAAGTAAAGTGGTTTTATGAAAAAATTTGAATGGAAAACAGTAAAATCGCAAAGCAAACCTGATCATCTCTAAAATAATGTTAGGCTGTGAGGGTTGAGGGGTGGTGATGCTTGAAAGAGATAAGGAAAGAAATAGATATGAGCAAGAAAAAATAAATTCCCATTTTCTGGCAATAGGTCTGAGTTTGTGGGGGATCAAGTCAGCCAGGGGCTTCATGTTATAGCAAAACAGGGTTTACTACAGTGGGGGAAGAAACAAACAATAGAACACCTATAGTCAACACATTCACCATTGTGGAAGAAGGCAGCTACAGATAGAAAATGTGTTAAAATAAAGCAAGAAGGGAGGGATGACAGTCTTAAGGGGATTCAGAAGCATGGTAGCCAGAAGCTGCAGACCAAATGAAGGTGCCACACTGAACTCACCCCAAACAAAGCAAAGGTGTCTTGACTAAGCCCATTGCTCCTTCTCAAACCCTGCGGGCTTCCTTTTCTCTGTGCACATTGGAATGGCCTGGAAAGTCTGTATTTCCTTAGTGTGCCTGCAGCTTTCTTTTTACTCATAAATTGGAGCAAAAAGAGCACACACAAAATGGTTAAAGTAACCATAATACAACCATATTAAAGGTGTTTAGGGGTTATGGGATGTGTGCAAGACACATAAACACACACAATGTCCACACACCTTGACTAAAATCGAGCACTGTATGAATCACACCAAGCATGTTAAGCACAGGTAAGGTATATTGCCTTCATTTGTTCACTTTAAATGACTAGAGTATAATTCACTCCGAAGTTGCTATGAAGAAGAAATGAGGATAGATTAACCTTTCGGTGCCACACCTGGTCTCCGGATTTCCCAACGTGTTAATGAATTTCCTGAGATGGGAGTGTCAGAGCTGCTGGCAGTACATTAATCTGGGGAAGCGCGAAGCAATACATCCTCCAAACTCAAAGGTGGGTGAACCAATTTAGAAAATGTTAAATCAAATCCAAGCCATTCCCTAAAGACAGTTCCAACCTGTAAAGCCCAAAGACATCTGGAAAAGTCACTCTGGCACAGCTCACTCTAAGTCACTGCCGAGTTTCTAACTTCATGTCTTTATCTGTGTCCAGGAAATAAGGTTGATGCCCCTGTACCTCCTGAAATATCTTCTGGAGTAAAGACACTTGTCAGGAGACCTATAAAAATAACAACGAGCCATCTCTCAAATGCACCCACCCATAGCTCAACACCACCTATTCTCTTCCGTGTTTCTGCCCAGATACATATGTTTGAAATGAAAGGACTGACAATAGAGAAGAATCTTTTTTTGAGAGGAATATTTTTAAAGGAGATATTTTGTCGTTAGAAGTAACATACTGAGGGTGAAAATCCACTGAGAAGTAAGCATATAAAATAATTTTAAGAGATCATTTTAGTGGTGGAGTTAACAAAATGTTTTAAAACCAGGTTGGTAAAAATGATGAGTAGATGAGAAGAAGAGTAGGGATATACAGAGGATTTTCATTCTAAAAATGTTTCCTGGATTCTTAGGAGTGACATTGGCAAGACGGCCAACTAGAGTTGAATGACACTTGTCCCCCATACAAAAGGAATCAGAACAAAAACTAAACAACTATAATTTGACTGCAGTAACTGAGGAAGTATGCTGAAGAGCACTGGGGAGTGGTGAATTTCCCGTAGAGCATGAAAACATAATAAAATGAGGAATATCCAGTGCTGTAACAGTGCTACTATGTAAATCTCTCAGTCCTCTAGTATGAAGGTTAAATGTTTCAAAAATAGTCAAAACAACAACAGCTACAGTTAGTGGCTAAGGAACAGATAATTGATAAAGATGTAAATTAAGTAATAAAAATATAAATTGTGGGCTATAGGGGAAAAGTCTAGGGTAGTATTTTTATGTAACCAAAGTTAAGTTGTAATCAGCTTAAAATAGTCTATAGTACTACAAAACTCTTTTTGCTAGCTCCTGGTAACCACAAAGCAAGAAATTACAACACATACACAACCAAGAAAGAGAAAGGAAACAAAGCTTAGAACCACAGAAAATCACCAAACCCAACAGTAAACAACAAGAAAGAAGGGAACAAAGGATCTATAAAACAATCGGAAAACAATTAACAAAATGTCAGGAGTACATTTGTACCTATCAACAATGTTCATTGTAAATTGATTAATTTTTTCAATTAAAAGATAGAGAGTGGTTGACTGGATAAAAGAAAAAAAGAAGCAAGCCCACCTCTGTGCCACCTATAAGAGACTTACGTCATCACTAAAGATAAACACAGACTGAAAGTAAAAGGATGAAAAAGGATATTCCATGCAACAAAAACCAAAAGCAAGCAGAAGTAGTCATACTTAGATAAACTGGACTTTAAGTCAAAAACTGTAAAAAGAAACAAACAGGGTCATCATATAAGGACAAAGGAATCAATTTAACAAGATATAACAATTGTAACTATATATGCACTCAACACCAGAGCACCCAAATATATAAAAGAAATATTATTATATCTAAAGGAAGACATAGACTATAATACAATACAGTCTATTTGTAGTAGGATACTTCAACGCCCCCACTTTCAACAATGGACAAATCATCTTAACAGAAAATCAACAAAGAAACGTTGGGCTTTAACTGCTCCATAGACCAAATGGACTTAACCTTCATTCCAACAGCTGCAGAATACACATCCTTCTTAACTACACATGAAACATTCTCTACGATGAATTGTATGTTAGGCCACAAAACAAGCCTTAACAAATTTAAGAAGACAGAGATCATATCAAGTATCTTTTCTAACCACAATGGTATAAAACTGGATATTAACAATAATAAAACTTCAGAAACTTTACAAATACATGAAACCTAAGGAACATGCTCCTAAATAACCAAAGCTTCAGTGAAGAAGCTAAAAGGATAATTAACAGTTTTTTGAGACAAACAAGAATGGAAATACATAATGTTATAACTTATGAGACCCAGCAAAAGCAGTTATAAGGGGGAATTTTATAGCAATAAGCAGGTACATCAAAAAAAGAAGAAAAATTTCTAATAAGCAACCTAATGTATGCCTCAAAGAACTAGAAAAACAAGAACTAAACCTAAAATTGATAGAAGAAAGCTCAGAGCAGAAATAAAAGACAGAGACTAGAAAAACAGCTCAAAAGATCAATGAAATGGAGAGTTGGTTTTCAGAAAGATAAATTCACAAACCTTTAGCTAGATTAAGAAAAAAATGAGAAGATGCAAATAAAGAAAATGAGAGATGAAAAAACATATTACAGCTGACAGAAATACAAAGATCATGAGAAATTATTATGAAGAACTATATACTAACAAATATGATAACCTAGAAAAAATAAATTCCTGCACAGAAACAACCTACCTGGGTTAAATTATACATAAACAGAAAACCTGAACAGACCAATAATGAGGAACAAAATTGCATCTATAATAAAAAGCCTTCCAACAACAACAACAACAAAAAAAAGCCAAGGACTTGATGTTTTCACTACTGAATTTTACCAAACCTTTAAAGAAGAAATAATACCAATTTTCCTCAAATTATTCCAGAAAATTGAAGAGGATGGAATAGTTCCATACTCATTTTACCAGGCCAGCATTATCCTGATACCAAAACCAGATAAGAACACAAGAAAATAAAGAAAACTACAAGCTAGTATCCTTGATGAACATACATGCAAAAATCCTCAACGAAATACTGGCAAATTGAATTCATCATCAGCTTTAAAAGGTCATTCACTATTATCAGTAGGATTCATACCAGAGTAGCAAGGATGGTTCAATATATGCAAATTAATATATGTGATACCCCATGTTAACATAAAAAAGATTTTTAAAATATATAATAATTTGAATAGATGCAAAAATGCATTTGAAAAAATCCAACATCCCTTCATGACAAAAACTCTCAACATATTAGGGATAGAACGTACGTACCTCAACACAATAAAGGCAATATGTGGCAGACTCACAGCTAACATCAAACTGAATGAGGAAAAGCTGAAAGCTTTTCCTTTAAAATCAGAAACAAGACAAGCATGCCCATTTTCACCACTTTTATTCAACATAATACTGTAAGTCCTGGCCAGAGCAGTAAGACAAGAGAAAGAAATGAAAGGTATCCAAATTGGATAGGAAGAAGTCAAATTGTCCCTTTTTGCAGATTACATAATTTTACATATAGAAAACCCTAAAGGTTTTTTGTTAAAAAAACTGTTAAAACTAGTAAATGAGTTTAGTAAAGTTGCAAGATACAAAATCAACATACAAAAATCAGTAGTGTTTCTATACTAGCTAATAGTGAACTTATCTATAAAGAAAATCAAGAAAACAATTCCACTTACAGCTGCTACAAAAGAAAATAAGATACCGAGGAATAAACTAACCAAGAACATAAAAGATCTCTCAACACTGAAAACTGTAAAACACTGATGAAAGAAATTGAAGAGAACACAAATAAATTGAAAGACATTTCATGTTTATGAATTGGGAGAACTGATAGTGTTTAAAGCTATGTTACCTAAAGCAATCTACAGATTCAATGCAACTCCTATCAAAATACTAATGGCATTCTTCACAAAAATAGAAAAAAAAAATCCTAAATTTATATGGAACCACCAAAGACCCGGAAGAGCCAAAGCCATTCTGAGCAAAAACAACAAAACTGGAGAAATCACATTACTCTGACTTCAAATTATATTGCAAGCTTATAGTAACTAAAACAATATGGTAGTGGCCTAAAAACAGACACATAAACGAATGAAACAAAATAGAGAGTGCAGAAATAAATTCACACACCTAAAGCCAACTGATTTTCAACAAAGGTGCCAAAAACACACATTGGGGACATCTCCAATACATGGTACTGGGAAAACTGGTAGCCACACACAGAGGAATAAAACTAGACCCCCATTTCTCACCATATAAAAAAGCTACCTCAAAACATATTAAAGAATGTAATGTCAGATTCAAAATTATGACTCCACTAAAAGAAAACTTAGGGAATGCTTTATGACATTGGGCTGGGCAAGGATTTTTTAGAAAAGACCTCAAAAACACAGACAGCAAAAACAAAAAGAAACAAATGGAATTACAAGAAACTAAAAAGCTTTTGCACAGCAAAGTAAACAAATAAAAAAAAACAAAGTAAAAGAGTGCAGAGACAACCTAGAAAATGGGAGAAAATATTTGTAAACTATACATCTGACAAGGGATTATTATCTAGAATATATAAGGAACTTAAAAATTCCAACAGTAAGAAAAAAAGAAACCCCCCCAAAAATAATAATTCAATTACAAAATGAGCAAAAACTTTAATAGACATTTCTCAAAAAAAGACATACAAATGGCCAACAGGGATATTTGAAAAATGCTCAACATCACTAATCATCAGAACAATGCAAATCAAAAGCACTGTGAGATATACCTTATTCTAGTTACAATGACTATTATCAAAAAGACAAAAAAAATGTTGTCAAAGATGTGTAGAAAAGGGAATTCTTGCACTCTGTTGCTTGGGAATACAAATTAGTATAACCATTATAAAGACGGTATGGAGGTTCCATAAAAAATGAAAAAAGGAAATATAATGTGGTCCAATAATGCCACTGCTGGGTATATATTCAAAGAAAAGGGGCCGCGTGTGGTAGCTCACGCCTGTAATCCCAGCACTTTGGGAGGCCAAGGCGGGCAGATCATGAGGTCAGGAGATCGAGACCATCCTGGCTAACACGGTGAAACCTCATCTCTACTAAAAATACAAAAAATTAGCCAGGCATGGTGGCAGGCACCTGTAGTCCCAGCTACTCAGGAGGCTGAGCCAGGAGAATGGCATGAACCTGGGAGGTAGAGCTTGCAGTGAGCCGAGATCACACCACTGCACTCCAGCCTGGGTGACAGAGCGAGACTCTGTCTCAAAAAAAAAAAAAAGAAAAGGAAGTCAGTATATGGAAAAGATATCTGCACTCCCATGGAGATTACAGCAGTATGCACAATAGCCAAGATATGGAATCAACCTAGTGTCCACTGATGGATGAACAGATAAAGACAACATGGTATATATACACAATGGAATACTATTTAGTCATAAGAAAATAAAATCCTGTTATTTGCAACAATATAAATGACATTAGAGGACATTATGTTAAGTGGAATAAGCCAGACTCATGTGTGGAATCTACAAAACTTTGATTTCAAAGAAGTAGAGAGTAGGAGAGTGGTTACTAGAGACTGGAAATGGGATGAGGGAAGGATGGGGAGAAGCTGGTCAATGAGTACAGAGTTATAATTACCTAGGAGGAATGAGTCTCTATTACTATAATTTTACCATATCCAGAATGTTTTTCAAATGGAATTACATAATACTGATAGAGGCAAGAGGCAGAGACATTCTAGGCAGACAGGGGCAGGTCCTAACGAAACCCCACATTCAGGCAAAAGAAGCCTGAAACCCAGGGCCCAAAGTGAGAACTTCTCTCCCTGTTTGCTTCACTCTCTCCCGATTAGTTCTTTCTGAATAATGTCTTTTTACCAATCAAACGTTGCCTTTTCCAAAACTACCTAAGGCCTGCCTCATCCCCCATCCTGTGACTGTAAAGACCCCAGACTCAACAGGTAGAGACAGAGAAGCAGCTTGACTGGAGAGAGACGACTTGACTTCAGAGGGACAGCTGGACTTCGGAGGAGAGACAGCTTAACATCAGAGAGACAGCTTGACAACAGAGAGATGGCCGGACTTCAGAGGAAGATTACCTCCTGTCCCATTCCCTCTCCAGCTCCCCTCTCCACTAAGAGCCATTTCCTATCGCTTAATAAATTCTCTGCCTTCACCATCCTTCAAGTGTCCAAGCAACTCTTTCTTCTTGGATGCCAGACAAGAGCTAGGGACCCACCAAGTGCAGGTACCCACACTGACCCTTTGCTCTTGCTGGTGGGAGGCAGCCACCCCATGTGACGGGGCAAGGGGCCCACTGGGCTGATATCACACCACTGTCCATGGACGGTAGAGCTAAGAAAGCATTATAACATGCCCTCTGGGCTTCGGGGGTCACAGGCACCCCAACCTGGGTGCCGCTGCAGGCCCACACAGCGCCTGCTCTTGCTCGCATTCAAAGCAGCTGGCCACATACCGCACTTACTCACTCATGTGCTCCCTCCAGCAAGGGGTTGAGCGCCACAGGCCAAGTAAATGGGGCACTCCAGTCACAAGTCTGATGAAGTGGTCGAGAAAAATGTTGCATCAATATGTACCCTTTTGTGATTGGCTTTTTTCACTCAGCACAATTCTCTGGAGATTCATCAAGGTTGTTACTTGTATCTACAGCTTATTCTGTTCTGTGGCTGAGTAGTATTTCCATAGTATGATGGTACCACAAATTGTTGAATTTATTCACTTATTTAAAGACATCTGGAATTTTTCCAGTTTGGGGATACTACAACATACAACTACAATGTGATATAGTAATTGCACTCCTAGTCATTTATCCCCCCAAATGAAGGCTTATTGTTCACATAAAACTTATTGTGCACATACAAAACTGTTTATGGAAGTTCTATTTGTAGTAGCCCCAAACTGGAAACAAACCTGATGTCCTTCAAGAGGTGAATTTTACTTCCAATTATTTCTTTATTCTTGTAATATCTTTTTTATCAATGCTCTGCTCTGCAAGCTTTTTTTTTATTACTCATGATTAAATGAGTTGGAATTTTATGGACCAATATTTGCAAATAATTTCCATAGGTGGGGAGGAACAAGTGTAGTGCTCCAGGCTAGCTGGGTTTTGCATTGCAGAGATTCTCTTTTCTTCAGCTGCCACAAAGCAAGACAGTTTTTCCAAATAATATGGGTCTGTGGGATTTTGTATGTGGCAGAGTCTTTTCTGCTTCTGTGAATCTAATTGCTTCTCTCAGGTGTTTTCTCTCTCTCTCCCTCTCCCACTCCCCCTGCCCTGCTACCTCTACCCCAAATCCCCTGGCTTCTCTTGCCTTACTCCTAATGTTTCTTGCATGAAATTAAACTTGCTTTTGCATCCTTTAAAAATTATTTTACATTCTCTTTTCTAGTTCTCAGAAGATGGAGTTTGTGTTTTTGTTTTCCCATCTCTTCGTTGCTTGCTTTTGGTTGGTTTCTTGGAGAAGATGGGGATTAATAAATTCGTGGAGTCATCATCCTGGAAGTTCTCCACTAGAAATTATGCATCTTCCTGTTAAAAGAGACCATATCGATTGTATAAGACAGCCACTCAATTGATGCTTGAATCCAGCACTGTTTTATTCATTTCCATAACGTGGGCACTGCAGAAATGTGACAGCCTAGGGTAAGATTAAGCTGGGTGCCACTGAAAAAGCTCTGGGCCAAGGAAATGACAGACCTGGTTTTTAGTCTTAGCTCTACTACTGTATGAAGAAGAGCAAGACAGTTATCTGTGTGAGCCTTCAATTCTCCAACTGAATTGGTTGAGATGATCACTACCAGCCCCCCTCTTTGGAAAGGCCAGCAGTTTTTGTAAATATTATGACAGATTTGAAGCGCAACAGACTTCAGGAAATATCAACCTAGCTTGTACAGATTACACTATATGTAAAAATAAATAATTTATGCTAAGCCAAACTTCTGAAGGAGTCCTCAATCATTACCCTTTATGCCCTTCATTATATATCTTGTTAGGCTCAAATTTTTAATTAGGGTTTTTCAACAAACATAATTTGAAACTGTGGGGGAATGTTTTCCTTTTTGCCTATACTTGGCATTTTAATTATTAAATGCCTTTTTAAGTTAAATTTTGAGTGCACAAGTCATGCCACTGTCTAATAATTTAATTTGGAAAACAAATTATATGTAATTTCCTTGACAATCTGAAGTCTGTAAACCACTAAAAGGGGGCCAACTCATTGAACAGCACGATTATTAACGCTTATAAAAAATAATTATATTTTCCATTGGAAATGTCTAAAACTCCAAGATGATTCTTCATCTCTCTTTCTGCTTACTGACATTAGGAAGATAGGGCAAATTTGCTTCACTTGAAAAAAAAACTGAAAATTTTTCTAGTGATTAAATCCCATTGAAAAACTGATGGTTCTAAGATCAAATCTATAAAAAGAATTGTCTTTTTTTTTTATTATACTTTAAGTTCTGGGATTCATGCGCAGGTTTGTTACATAGGTATACATGTGCCATGGTGGTTTGCTGCACCCATAAGCCTGTCATCTACATTAGGTATTTCTCCTAATGCTAACCCTCCCCTAGCTTCTCACTCCTTGACAGGCCCCAGTGTGTGATGTTCCATTCCCTGTGTCCATGTGTTCTCATTGTTCAGCTCCCACTTATGAGTAAGAACATTTGGTGTTTGGTTTTCTCTTCTTGTGTTAGTTTGCTGAGAATGATGGTTTCCAGCTTCATCCATGTCCCTGCAAAGGACATGAACTCGTCCTTTTTATGGCTACATAGTATTCCATGGTATATATGTGCCACATTTTCTTTATCCAGTCTATCATTGATGGGAATTTGGATTGGTTCCGAGTCTTTGCTGTTGTGAAGAGTGCTGCAATAAACATACGTATGCATGTGTCTTTATAGTAGAATTATTTATAATCCTTTGGATATATACCCAGTAATGGGATTGCTGGGTCAAATGGTATTTCTGGTTCTAGATCCTTGAGGAATTGCCACATTGTCTTCTTCAATGGTGGAACTAATTTACACTCCCACAGTGTAAAAGCATTCCTATTTCTCCACATCCTCTCCAGCATCTGTTGTTTCCTGACTTCTTAATGATCGCCATTCTAACTGGTGTGAGATGGTATCCACTGTAGTTTTGATTTGCATTTCTCTAATGACAAGTGATGATGAGCTTTTTTCATATGTTTTTTGGCCACATTAATGTCTTATTTTGAGAAGTATCTGTTCATATCCTTTGCCCACTTTTTGATGGGGTCATTAGATTTTTCTTGTAAATTTGTTTAAGTTCTTTGTAGATTCTGGATGTCAGCCCTTTGTCAGATGGCTAGATTGCAAAAATTTTCTCTCATTCTGTAGGTTGCCTGGTCATTCTGATGATAGTTTCTTTTGCTGTGCAGAAGCTCTTTAGTTTAATTAGATCCTATTTGTCAATTTTGGCTTCTGTTGCCATTGCTTTTGGTGTTTTAATCATGAAGTATTTGCCCAATTGTCCTTAATAAAACTGCTAAAGTTAAGACATACAGTTGTAAATGTTCTGGATAAAAATGTGAGTCTCCTAATGTAACTTATAGGTTTGGGGAAGTGGTAAGCTTAGTTACTAGGGACAACTAAATTTTAGTATATATAACCAGAACGTTAGTTACTAAATCCTATTAGTATCTAGTTTATATTTGGTTATCAGCTTATTGGCATCAAATATGACTTGTTATGAAATAAAAGACTGTTTGCTTTCATTTTACTTCTGATAAATAAAACGCTATGTCACATTCTCTTTGCAAATAAAAGGCCTCATACAAAATTTTAAAATGGAAGTATACTTGGTAAATATTCTTATCATGATGAGTAAGTTAGCCTAAAACAAAAAAAAAAAAGTAAAATTTAGCAGCCTGCTAATCTGATTGTTCATTTTAAAAATTCAACTCTGATTTATCTGTTTGACCAGTTTGCTTGACAAAATAGGTATGTAGCATAAACTACTGGGTAAGTGTTCCCCAATTTTGTTTCTGCTACTTGCAACAACCTTCCAAAATAGATATATTACAGGTTGAACATCCTTAATCCAGAAGTCTAAAATCCTGAATGCTCTATAATCCAAAACTTTCTGAGCACCAACATGATGCCACAAGTGGAAAGTCCCAGATCTGATCTCATGTAACTAGTTGAAATAAAAATGCAGACACACAATAGACAGCTTATTTGGCATCCTCAAGGGAAAAAGACCCTCCCAGCCTTGTTTAGCTGTGATATATCTTTTCTGAGCATGCCCAGATTCCCTCACACAAGCACACCACAAAGAGTGATAAAATGGCACATGTGCAGGCTGGACACACCAAGATCAGGGTCCTCACAATGCCTTGCATGGAGCCAAAACCTACATGCATTACTTACTGGGGGTTTTTTTGTGTGTGCATATTATCTGCCCTGTGCTGTAAAGATAGCATCGAAAATATCTAAAACGCCTGCAGATGCTGCAATAGGTAACAGTGATAAGAAAAAGAGAATTATTTATATTTCTCTACTGCACAGAAAGTCAAGCTGTTGGAGAAACTGGATAGTAGTATAAGTGTGAAACATCTTACAGAAGACTATGGTGTTGGAATTACCACCATATATGACCTGAAGAAATAGAAGGATAAACTTTCGAAGTTCTATGCTGAAAATGATAAACAGAAGTTAATGAAAAATAGAAAATCACTGCATAAAGCTGAAAATGAAGACCTTAATCATGTATTGAAAGGGTGGCTCCATCAACTTCTCAGTGAACACATACCACTTAATGGTATGCTGATCATGAAACATGCAAAGATCAATCATGATGAACTAAAATCGAAGGGAACTGTGAATATTCAACAGGCAGGTTGCAGAAATTTAAGAAAAGACGAGGTATTAGATTTTAAAATATTTGTTATGATAAAGCTGATCACAATAATTTGCTGATCACAAAGCAGCAGAGAAATTCATTGACAAGTAAGCCAAGGACATTACTGATGAAAATCTGATGCCAGAACAAGTCTATAACGCTGATAAAACATCACTGTTTCGGTGTTATTGCCCTGGAGCAACACTGACTACAGCTGAAGAGACAAGAATTAATTAAGCCCTACAAGAATTAAGGATGCCAAGGACAGAATAACTGTGCTGGGATATGCTAATGCAGCAGGCACACATAGGTGTCAACTTGCTGTGATAGGCAAAAGCTTGTGTCTTCACAGTTTTCAAGGAGTGAATTTCTTACCAATCCATTACTATGCTACCAAGAAGGCATGGATCACCAGGGACATTTCTTTTGAGAGCCTTCACAAACATTTTGAACCAGTGGCTCATGCTTACTGCAGGGAAATGGGACTAAACAATGACTGCAAAATTTTGTTATTCTTTGACAACTGCTCTGCTCATCCTCCAGCTGAAATTCTCATAAAAAATAATGTTTGTGCCATGTATTAATATTTTCCCCCAAATGCAACTTTGTTCATTCAACCATGTGACTAAGATATTCCAAGGTCAGTAAAAAGTAAATATAAAAGCACTGCCTTGAGCAGTGTGCTACCAGCGGTGAACAATGTTGGTGTGGAAGGTTTTCAAAAGAAGTTTAGCATGAAAGACGCCATATATGAGGTTGCCAACACTTGGAATATAGTGACTGAAGACACAGTTGTGTACGCCTGGCACAACCTCTATAATCTGTTACTATGTTCAATGACGATGAACAAGGTGGTGACTTTGAAGGATTCCATATGTCAAGTGAGAAAAAGTGACGTTTGACTTGCTTACATATGCAAAAAATATATCTTCAGAGTTCATTGGTAAGCTGGAAGAAATGAATATCAAAGAAGTTTTTACCATTGATAATGAGGCTCCAGTTGTTCATTCTTTGACCAATAGTAAAATAGCCAAAATGGTTCTGAATCAAGGTGATCATGATAATAGTTATGATGAAGATGGCATTGTTAACACTGCAGAAAAGGTGCCTGTAGACAATGGGGTGGAAATGTGTAATGGGTTTATTGGAGGACTAGAGCATCACGCATTTATAATAGAACAAGAAATTATGTCAGTTTATCAAAGAGAGACTTACAAGATAAAAACTGTTTTTCGTTTTGTTTTGTTTTGTTTTTTGAGACAGGATCTTCCTTGTCACTCAGGCTGAAGTGCAGTGGTGTGATCATGGCTCATTGCAGCCTTGACCTCCCAAGTTTAAACAATTGTCCCACCCACACTCCACTATGCCCAGCTAATTTTTGTTTCTGTTTGTTTGTAGAGACAGGGCCTCCCTTTGTAGCCCAAGCTTTTCTTGCACTCCTGGGCTCAAGCAATCCTCCCACCTTGGCCTCCTAAAGTGCTGGGATTACAGGCATGAGCCACCACATATAACCCCTGCATAAAATGTTGTTAATGAGGCAGATGACTCTGGAGGAAACATTTTTTAAAGCCATCCAGCAGAATGCCTCCTCAAACCTGGAGGACTCACTTCCTGGTCACTCAAGGCTTCTGATGTGTTTCTTAGCCAAAAAAATAAAATTTACTATACAGTAACTTTTTAATCAGAACACAGCATTGTAGATAGAGACTAGGGGCCTGCTGTTGCTTGTTGTTGCTGTTGTTTAACAACTGATGCAGGTATTCTGGTGACTCCACTGTGCTGCTTAGTTACCTTGAACACACTAGTTCTTCACTGTATTTATGGCATGGTCTGTTTTTCACTGTTAAGTATTTGTGTGTCAAAAAGTGCAAGAAAATGATTGCCTATCAATAGCATATATATTCAGAGTCAGGAATGATAGTGATGCCAAACAACCACAGAGTGTCCACATGGGTGGACACTTTGGTTTTCTGGTGGTTCAATGTAAATAAGCTTGGTTTCATGCAAAAAAAACCAATATTTAAAATGTTTTATATAATTACCTTCTGGCTATGTTTTAAGGTATATAAAAACTGTAAATGAGTTTTCTGTTTAGACTTGGGCCCCATTACCTTATTATGTATATGCAAATATTCCAAAATCTGAAAAAATATGAAATTCAAAATACTTCTGGTCCCGAGCATTTTGGATAAAATGAAACAGACACTCCACCAAGGAAGATATAAGGGTTTTTCAACCTATATCCCATGTATAGATGTGGTATTCAAAAGTCAAAGAGAAAGGACAGGAGCTAGAAGTAGTGGAGCTCAGATTTTAATCTAGAGTTGTCTGACTTACTCCAAGTCGCAGATCTTTCGGCATTTCCCTAAGAGAACTTGGAAATGCCATTTCCCAAAGCACAATTCTACAATTGGAATTCCATAATTAAACACACAATTGGAAAGGAAACCTAGGTAGGTTTTTAAAGTTTCTGGCCGGGCTCAGTGGCTCATGCCTGTAATCCCAGCACTTTGGGAGGCCGGGATGGGCAGATCACCTGAGGTCAGGAGATTGAGACCATCCTGGCCAACATGTGAAACCCCTCTCTAATAAAATACATAAAATTAGCTGGGCATGGTGGCAGGCGCCTGTAGTCCCAGCTACTCAGGAGGCTGAGGCAGGAGAATCGCTTGAACCCAGGAGGCAGAGGTTGCAGTGAGCTGAGACCATGCCATTGCACTCAGGCCTGGCAACAGAGGAAGACTTCGTCTCCAAAAAAAAAAAAGTTTATGTCAGAAGTGACAGATGCCACTTCCTCGCATGTGTCATTCACCAAAGCAAGTCACATGACCACACCTAACTGCCAGGTGTTCAGAAAAAGGAGGGATGGAAAGAGGTGGCTGGCAACACTAATGCTTGGGGTGTTTAGTCTGGAAGTTGTGTCTGTGGGTTATGAGGCTCCTGAAGCCAGTTTGTACTTAATGTTGAAGGACTCTGAACTCCATGCTCTAGGACATCAGGAATCATTGAAGGTTTTGAGTCAGAATATACCATAATTAGTTGAGCCACGGTCTGAACTCACTAAACAGACATGGACTGCTAGACTCCCAGACTTATTCCTTGATCAGTGTTGCAAACCAACACCATTCATGCTTTTTCTCACTTCCCAAAGCAGAACCTGCTGCACGCTTCCTCAAGCCAGCTTCTCACTCCTAAGAACTCAGGCAGAAGGATATGCTTTTTTAAGACTAAAAAGAGAAGCTATTATCTGGCACTGGGTGAAGAGTCCTGCTGACACCACTTCAGGTGAATTGTAGTTGTATCTAGCAGGAAGGAGATCGAAGGCTCTCCAGAGGAGAGCAGCCTGCCCCAGGGAACAGCTACAATCACACAACAGTGTAATTGAACTTGTTCCTTTTATTTAGTGGCAAAACTTTAGAAGCGCCCTGTCTAAAAAAGAAAATACATACAGACACACATAGAGACAAACAAAAAAAAAAAATGGAAGTCTTTACTACAACTTAACTAGTTATTTTCAGGGCAAACTCCAAGATTTATGTTTATCACTGCAAAATGCAGTTGTGTCCATTTCCTTGAGTAGCCATGTGGCTGCCACTTTATGTACTTGACAGGAACATTATTTAGAAACTGGCTGTACACACAGTTCTTATATAATGTCTAAACACCATGTCAAATGAGACGCTTAAGACTATGAGACTATATATATACATATATACACATATATATCTTCCAAAGGATTTGTATGTAGAATATAGAGTCTTACAAGAAAAAAAAATTAATACAATAAAAACGGAAAAAACAAAACTGAAACAGACACTCCACCAAGGAAGATATATGAATAGCCAATAAGCATATATACATATATATTTATATATATAAATATTTATATATTTTTATATATACATATATATTTATATTTATTTTTTTTTTGAGACAGAGTCTTGTTCTTGTTGCCCAGACTGGAGTGCAATGGCACGATCTCAGGTCACTGCAACCCCTGCCTCCTGGGTTCAAGTGATTCCCCTGCCTCAGCCTCCAGAGTAGCTGGGATTACAAGTACCCACCACCACACCTGGCTAATTTTTGTATTTTTAGTAGAGACAGGGTTTCACCCTGTTGATCAGGCTGGCTCAAACTCCTGACCTCGTGATCCGCCCACCTCGGCCTCCCAAAGTGCTGAGATTACAGGTGTGAGCCACCGCGCCTGGTCACCAATAAGTATATTTTTAAAATGCTCAATATCACTAGTAATCAGGGAAATGTAAATTAAAATTACAATGATATTCAGGCATACCCTGAATATCATTATTATATGATATTCATATAGAACAGATTATAAGAGTGGCAGTGTCAATTGTTGTCAAGGATGTGTAGCAACTAGAATTCTCATCCACTGCTGGTGGGAGTACATAATTGTACAATTGCTCGGAACTTTTGGCAGTTTTTTATAAATTTATATACAGCCACCCTATCATCAAGATATTCCATTCTTAAGTAAGTACACTAGACAAATTAAAACAAATATCTGTAAAAAGACATACACAAGAACGTTCTACTGGAATCATTCAAAATAGCCCCAACTGGAAACAACCCAAATGTCCACGTATTAGTCAGTTTCCACGCTGCTAATAAAGTCATACCTGAGACTGGGAAATTTACAAAAGAAAGAGGTCTATTGGACTTACGATTCCACATGGCTGGGGAGGCCTCACAATCATGGTGGAAGGCAAGGAGAAGCAAGTCACATCTTACGTGGATGGCAGCAGGCAAAGAGAGAGCTTGCGCAGTGAACTCCCGCTTTTAAAACCATCGGATCTCGTAAGACCCGATCACTATCACGTAGAACAGCACGGAAAAGACCCGCCCCCAAGATTCAGACATCTCCCACCAGGTCCCTCCCACAACACGTGGGAATTATGGGAACTACAATATGAGATTTGGGTGGGACACAGAGCCAAATCATATTAGTCCATCAAGAGGTGAATGAATAAACAAATAATGGTATATTTAAACAATGGAAAACTACTCAGCAAAGTAAAAGAACAAACGGTAGCTTTTCTCAACAGCCTGGACGAATCTGAACTCAGAAACTTTCATACTGTATGATTCTATTTATACAAAGCCCTAAAGAAGGCAGAGTTACTCTCTGTTGATAGAACTCCGAATGCTTACCTACAGAGGAGATGAGTGCATATTAACTGGAGGCAGTGTAAGTGAATTTTCTGGGGTAATGGAAAGGTTCAATATCTTAATCAGTAAGTCAGTTACACAGGAAATATGCAAATGCAAAATTCATTGCACTCTACACTTAATAATATGTACATGTCACTGTATAAATGTTCTTCAAAATATTAAAAATAGATGTTTAATAAAGGTGTCTGAATAATGACAGCTGGGATTTCTAAGAAAAGCAGAAACCTTGATACAACTGCTGTACTTAGACTTGGTTATTTTGGAAATTTCCAACACACAATGTGGTATAGTGCAGGAATCACAAATTCGAAAACTGCAGTAGCCAATAAGCTAATATAAATCAGTGAAATGGCCTGGATACATGACAGGAAGGAGTGGCAGGGCCTCTGGTGAACTGCAGAGGAATGCCACATCTTGTAAAAGCCGTCAGATATTGCTCCAGTGATTTTTGCTTCCTGGAGAAGCTGACCCGAAGTAGCCAGATTTCCTGGTTTTTAAAAATAAATCAGAAATGTATAAATGCATGTAAAATACTTGATATTTATATTTTAGCAATTAATTTTTCTACTGTAAATGCTGAGCCAGCCAAGTAGTGTTATATAATTTTAAGATAACTTAAAGTGACACTGGTTTCCTTAGCCCTACCTAGACTGCAGCTATCTCACTGTGCATTGCTTTCCAAGAGCAAGGGGTACGTGGGGAAATAATCATCAATCAGAAACTAAATGGCAGGGCACATTGTCAGGCACGTTTCCTTAACCCAGTTAATCCCAGGCCCTTTCTGGTTGGGAGGGAGGGAGAATATCAGTACAAAAACAATGCCTGGATCTCATTTCCAACTTTTACTATTCAACATTTTTTCTTCATCTTGCTAATTGCTCCTGCCACCTCCCCATGTCAGGCCAAGAAGGCACTGATTTCCATTGAAATCTCCAGCCATGTTTTCTCTCTCTCTCTCTCTCATACACACACACACACACACACACACACACACACACACACACACACACACACAGAGCTGAGGCCAGGCTGAAATCCTTGAACCGGGCCTCACTAAAGAATGTGAAGAAAAAAGCATATACGGAAGGACAATCTCGTGCTTGAGATTCAGTTAACTGAATCTATTCCATTATCTTTGGCTTATGATGTCCTACAGACCACTGCATCTTTGACTAGATCTAACACTCTCTCCCCAGGTGAAAAGTAGGATGACCTGATATCCAGGTTTTCTTGGGATAGTCCTAGTGTATGCCAGATTTCTTGGCATAATTATTAATGGCTTCACCTTTCACTCTCATAATTGCCCTAGTTTGAAAGATAAATTTTATGGTCACCCTAGTCAAAGGTATCCTTTTGCTTAAAGCATGGAATTACTATCAAATCGAGACTGGAAGCCTATAACTAAGAGTGAAGCAAAATCTTTTCTCTACTGTCCAAGGCTCATCTTTTAAGTCCCACTTTACTATCCAAAAAATTTTCAGAAAGCAATTCCACTTCGTTTCCGAAATGATTTAAAAATTCATAATAAAGTAGTGTCAAAAGTCAATGGACATGTGCTTTTTCAAAGCTAGGCAAAGCTTGAGTGCCCAAATCCTTGATTTTAATATGAATAAAGTATGTACAATCAATACTATAAATAATAAATTTGGGAAGAAGACTTGATATTGTAAAAGCAAGTTTTCTGACACAAAATGAAATGGAGTTGATAAAATGAAGCAGAAGGGCCAGGGAGATGAAAGCATTGTGGTGTTTTTGAGAAAAGACATCATGTTCCACCTACAAAGTCACAGTCCTGGGTGAAGTTTGTCTAAGGTTAATCTATGTAAACATTACATAGGTTTAGGGAAATACCAGATCAGAAAGTGCCAGTGCCTCATATCTCAGGGGATAGCCACTGGAGAGCTACAGGCCTCAGAGAGAAACCTTGTATATCCACTATTGTATCAGAGCTGTGGAGTATCAAAGGCTAAGTGAGGGTCCAGGTAGGCTGGTGTGAGCAAACTTCAAAGTCTGAGGCAACCCAGGTAAAGTGCATAGAACATCAGCAAACCTCCAGGACCCCACAAGAGAGGCTCACATATGGCTGAGAGATGGCTAGTGAACCAGCAACACCTCATGAGTGGCTCAAAGAAGAAACAGATGGTCTGACATGACCAGAGGCCATGGCTATGGAGTCATCATGGTGGATATCAGTCATAGACAGAGGACAATGAGTAAATGACCAGCCAAGATGAGACATTCCTCTGTGGATACCAGCAGGGCACAGAGGACAATCATGAGCCAGGTGCCCTCTTTTCTCAACACTGTGAGGCACTAAAGTCCCAGGAGCTTAGCTGCTATGCTGGGGAATAGGAGTGGGAGTGTAAGAACCCTGATTTTGAGCATCTTTCTCTGAAAAAGTATGCAAAATAAAGTTCACAGTTTGTCTTAAATCAGCAAAACCAAGTTTTCTGCTTTCAGCCAAAAAGAGGTATGAAATAGATGCTAAATTTCATTTTTTTTCACATCTGAGTCTGTGGCCTGTGAAATTCGTACCCACTACATTTTATTTCCCAAGATGTTCTAAAGGCTGTTTGCTGTTGCTTTCTGTCTAATAACATAAAAAGCATAAAGATCTTAAAGAAAAGCAGTTTAGCAACTAGATTTCGCTGAAAAAAAAAAAGTATTTCAATTCCATAGAACACCTAAAGAAGCCATAAATCTGGGCTATGTGTAGCATTTCAAGTAGCTGACTCATTATCAATAACAATGCTCCCACTACCAGGAAATCAAATTTTTGGCATTTTTTTCTAACTCTGCCCCCACCAAAACTTTAACCTGAACTACCAAGAGTAACAAAATTGACAGATTTGTGATTCAATCCTCCATTTCCCTTTCCTGTTTGTTTGATGGATGTGCAGATTAGCAGTGAAATGGCCCAAGACTAGCAAGAAAATAGGGGAAAAAATCTGGTTGTAGTCTCATAACAGAACTTTGACACTATACCTTGCCAGTCTCCTCCATCTTTATCTTTGCTTTAAACACACATTTGCACAGGCACACACACATACACACACACATGCCCACCCTCTATAGAAAGAATCTGTCATGCTATCTAACATTTTTAAAACAATTCCACTTCAAAATAGGAATAAATGATTTGTAGTTTTCATTTTATTTACATCCACCCACTTGTTGTCTTTTTTTTTTCATCTCAGGAAGATTCATCTAAAAAAGAATTGTCTTTGGCCTCCAAAACTCTTTCGACCCTGTGTCCACACTGTTCTCTTAAAGGCAACATACAGAATCACTTATGAGCCCTTTACCTTCATGCAACAACTTCGCTAACCCTGTATACATCTTCCACCAAATCAGTCATTTTTTTTCTTTCCAAGCACCCACATCAAGTAATAGCCTCACACCTTTGCCATTGCCCTTTGCATGTCATGGTGGATCCAGGAATGCAAAGGCCTCCCATGGCTCAATTCTAATCCATTTTCACAGATCAGATGCTCACATAACCAGACCTTGGTCACCATACCCCATGGACACTGCTCCCTACAAGGCCTCCACTATTGGACACTCCTTTTCTCTGACTGTCAGGCCTCTGAGCCCAAGCCAAGCCATCGCTTCCCCTGTGACTTGCACGTATATGCCCAGATGGCCTGAAGTAACTGAAGAATCACAAAAGAAGTGAATATGCCCTGCCCCGCCTTAACTGGTGATATTCCACCACAAAAGAAGTGTAAATGGCCGGTCCTTGCCTTAAGTGATGACATTACCTTGTGAAAGTCCTTTTCCTGGCTCATCCTGGCTCAAAAAGCTCCCCTACTGAGCACCTTGTGACCCCCCACTCCTGCCTGCCAGAGAACAAACTCCCTTTGACTGTAATTTTCCTTTACCTACCCAAATCCTATAAAACGGCCCCACCCCAATTTCCCTTTGCTGACTCTCTTTTCAGACTCAGCCCACCTGCCCCCAGGTGAAATAAACAGCCATGTTGCTCACACAAAGCATGGTTGGTGGTCTCCTCACACAGACGCACACGAAATTTGGTGCCGTGACTCGGATCGGGGGACCTCCCTTGGGAGATCAATCCCCTGTCCTCTTGTTCTTTGCTTCATGAGAAAGATCCACCTACCACCTCAGGTCCTCAGACCGACCAGCCCAAGAAACATCTCACCAATTTCAAATCCGTTAAGTGGCCTCTTTTTACTCTCTTCTCCAGCCTCCCTCACTATCCCTCAACCTCTTTCTCCTTTCAATCTTGGTGCTACACTTCAATCTCTCCCTTCTCTTAATTTCAATTCCTTTCATTTTCTGGTAGAGACAAAAGAGACGCGTTTTATCTGTGGACCCAAAACTCCGGCGCCGGTCACAGACTGGGAAGGCAGCCTTCCCTTCGTGTTTAATCATTGCAGGGAGACCTGTCTGATTATACACCCACGTTTCAAGGGTGTTAGACCATGCAGGGACACCTGCCTTGGTCCTTCACCCTTAGCGGCAAAAGTCCTGCTTTTCTGGGGAAGGGGCAAGTACCCCAACCCCTTCTCTCCTTGTCTCTACCCCTTCTCTGCTTTTCTGGGAGAGGGGCAAGTACCCCTCAACCCCTTCTCCTTCACCCTTAGCAGCAAGTCCCGCTTTTCTACGGGGCAAGAACCCCCAATCCCTTATTTCTGTGCCCCAACCTCTTATCTCTGTGCCCCAATCCCTTATTTCTGCGCCCTGACCTCTTATCTGTGCCCCAACCCCTTTTCCCACTTTTCTGGAAAGTAAGAACCCCCGAACGCCTTCCCTCCGTTTCTCTACTCTCTCTTTTCTCTAGGCTTACTTCCTTCACTATGGGAACCTTCCACCCTCCATTCCTCCTTCTACTCCCTTGGCCTGTGTTCTCAAAAACTTAAAACCTCTTCAACTCTCACCTGACCTAAAACCTAAGTGCCTTATTTTCTTCTGCAATGCCGCTTGACCCCAATACAAACTCGACAGTAGTTCCAAATAGCCAGAAAATGGCACTTTGAATTTTTCCATCCTGCAAGATCTAAATAATTCTTGCCGTAAAATAGGCAAACGGTCTGAGGTGCCTGACGTCCAGGCATTCTTTTACACATCAGTTCCTTTGCCCAGTGCAACTCATCCCAAATCTTCCTTCTTTCCCTCCCACCTGTCCCCTCAGTCCCAACCCCAAGCGTCGCTGAGTCTTTCTAATCTTCCTTTTCTACAGACCCATCTGACCTCTCCCCTCCTTGCCAGCCCAAGCTAGGTCCCAATTCTTCCTCAGCCTCCGCTTCTCCACTCTGTAATCTTTTTATCGCCTCCCCTCCTCACACCTGGTCTGGCTTACAGATTCCTTCTGTGACTAGCCCTCTCCAACCCGCCCAGCAATTTACTCTTAAAAAGGTGGCTGGAGCAAAAGGCATAGTCAAGGTTAATGCTCCTTTTTCTTTATCCCAAGTCAGATAGCGTTTAGGCTCTTTTTCATCAAGTATAAAAACCCAGCCCAGTTCATGGCTCGTTCGGCAGCAACCCTGAGACGCTTTACAGCCCTAGATCCTAAAAGGTCAAAAGGCCATCTTATTCTCAATATACATTTTATTACCCAATCTGCTCCCAACATTAAATAAAACTCCAAAAATTAAATTCCGGCCCTCAAACCCCACAACAGGATTTAATTAACCTCGCCTTCAAGGTGTACAATAACAGAAAAAAGTTGCAATTCCTTGCCTCCACTGTGAGACAAACCCCAGCCACATCTCCAGCACACAAGAACTTCCAAACGCCTGAACCGCAGCAGCCAAGCATTCCTCCAGAACCTCCTCCCCCAGGAGCTTGCTACAAGTGCCAGAAATCTGGCCACCAGGCCAAGGAATGCCTGCAGCCCAGGATTCCTCCTAAGCCATGTCCCATCTCTGTGACCCCACTGGAAATCGGACTGTTCAGCTCACCTGGCAGCCACTCCCAGAGCCCCTGGAACTCTGGCCCAAGGCTCTCTGACTGACTCCTTCTTGGCTTAGCGGCTGAAGACTGATGCTGCCCAATCGCCTCGGAAGCCCCGTAGACCATCATGGACGCTGAGCTTTGGGTAACTCTCACAGTGGAAGGTAAGTCCGTCCCCTTCTTAATCAATATGGAGGCTACCCACTCCACATTACCTTCTTTTCAAGGGCCTGTTTCCCTTGCCTCCATAACTGTTGTGGGTATTGACAGCCAGGCTTCTAAACCTCTTAAAACTCCCCAACTCTGCTGCCAACTTAGACAATACTCTTTTAAGCATTCCTTTTTAATTATCCCCACCTGCCCAGTTCCCTTATGAGGCTGAGACACTTTAACTAAATTGTCTGCTTCCCTGACTATTCCTGGACGACAGCTATATCTCATTGCCGCCCTTCTTCCCAATGCAAAGCCTCCTTTGCGTCCTCCTCTTGTATCCCCCCACCTTAACCCACAAGTATATGATACCTCTACTCCCTCCTTGGTGACCAATCATGCACCCCTTACCATCTCATTAAAACCTAATCACCCTTACCCCACTCAACGCCAACATCCCATCCCGCAGCAAGCTTTAAAAAGATTAAAGCCTGTTATCACTCGCCTGCTACAGCATGGCCTTTTAAAGCCTATAAACTCTCCTTACAGTTCCCCCATTTTACCTGTCCTAAAACCAGACAAGCCTTACAAGTTAGTTCAGGATCTGCGCCTTATCAACCAAATTGTTTTGCCTATCCACCCCGTGGTGCCAAACCCATATACTCTCCTATCCTCAATACCTGCCTCTACAACCCATTATTCTGTTCTAGATGTCAAACATGCTTTCTTTACTATTCTTTTGCACCCTTAATCCCAGCCTCTCTTCGCTTTCACTTGGACTGACCCTGACACCCATCAAGCTCAGCAAATTACCTAGGCTGTACTGCCGCAAAGCTTCACAGACAGCCCCCATTACTTCAATCAAGCCCAAATTTCTTCCTCATCTGTTACCTATCTCGGCATAATTCTCATAAAAACACACGTGCTGTCCCTGCCAATCGTGTCTGACTGATCTCTGAAACCCAAGCACCTTCTACAAAACAACAACTCCTTTCCTTCCTAGGCATGGTTAGCACGGTCGGAATTCTTACACAAGAGCCAGGACCATAGCCCGTAGCGTTTCTGTCCAAACAACTTGACCTTACTGTTTTAGCCTAGCCCTCATGTCTGCGTGCAGCGGCTGCCACTGCTTTAATACTTTTAGAGGCCCTCAAAATCACAAACTATGCTCAACTCACTCTCTACAGTTCTCATAACTTCCAAAATCTATTTTCTTCCTCATACCTGACGCATATGCTTTCTGCTTCCCGGCTCCTTCAGCTATACTCACTGTTTGTTGAGTCTCCCACAATTACCGTTGTTCCTGGCCCAGACTTCAATCCGGCCTCCCACATTATTCCTGATACCGCACCTGACCCCCTGACTGTATCTCTCTGATCCACCTGACATTCACCCTATTTCCCCAAATTTCCTTATTTCCTGTTCCTCACCCTGCTCACACTTGATTTATTGATGGCGGTTCCACCAGGCCTAATCGCCACACACCAGCAAAGGCAGGTTATGCTATAGTACAAGCCACTAGCCCACCTCTTAGAACCTCTCATTTCCTTTCCATCGTGGAAATCTATCCTCAAGGAAATAACTTCTCTGCGTTCCATTTGCTATTCTACTACTCCTCAGGGATTATTCAGGCCCCCTCCCTTCCCTACACATCAAGCTCGAGGATTTGCCCCACCCAGGACTGGCAAATTAGCTTTACTCAACATGCCCTGAGTCAGATAACTAAAATACCTCTTAGTCTAGGTACTTTCACTGGATAGGTAGAGGCCTTTCCTACAGGGTCTGAGAAGGCCACTGCAGTCATTTCTTCCGTTCTGTCAGACATAATTCCTCAGTTTAGCCTTCCCACCTCAATACAGTCTGATAACAGATGAGCCTTTATTAGTCAAATCAGCCAAGCAGTTTTTCAGGCTCTTAGTATTCAGTGAAACCTTTATATCCCTTACGGTCCTCCGCCTTCAAGAAAAGTAGAATGGACTAAAGGTCTTTTAAAAATACACCTCACCAAGCTCAGCCACCAACTTAAAAAGGACTGGACAATACTTTTACCAGTTTCCCTTCTCAGAATTCAGGCCTGTCCTCGGAATGCTACAGGGTACAGCCCATTTGAGCTCCTGTATAGATGCTCCTTTTTATTAAGCCCCAGTCTCATTCCAGACACCAGACCAACTTAGACTGTGCCCCAAAAAACTTGTCATCCCTACTATCTTCTGTCTAGTCATATTCCTATTCACCATTCTCAACTACTCATACATGCCCTGCTCTTGTTTACACTGCCGGTTTACACTGTTTTTCCAAGCTATCACAGCTGATATCTCCAGGTGCTATCCCCAAACTGCCACTCTTAACTCTTGAAGTAAATAAATAATCTTTGTTGGCAGGACTATGCTGAATCTTCTTAGGCACTCTCTAATCAGATATCCTGAGTCGTCCCAATTCTTAGACCTTTTATACCGGTTTTTCTCCTTCTGTTACCATTTAGTTTCTCAATTCATCCAAAACCGTATCCAGGCCATCACCAATCATTCTATACGACAAATGTTTCTTCTAACATTCCCACAATATCACCCCTTACCACAAGACCTCCCTTCAGCTTAATCTCTCCCACTCTAGGTTCCCACGCCACCCCTAATCCCGCTTGAAGCAGCCCTGAGAAACATCACCCATTCTCTCTCCATACCACCCCCCAAAAATTTTCGCCACCCCAACACTTCAACACTATTTTGTTTTATTTTTCTTATTAATATAAGAAGTCAGGAATGTCAGGCCTCTGAGCCCAAGCCAAGCCATCGCATCCCCTGTGACTTGCACGTATATGCCCAGATGGCCTGAAGTAACTGAAGAATCACAAAAGAAGTGAATATGCCCTGCCCCGCCTTAACTGGTGATATTCCACCACAAAAGAAGTGTAAATGGCCGGTCCTTGCCTTAAGTGATGACATTACCTTGTGAAAGTCCTTTTCCTGGCTCATCCTGGCTCAAAAAGCTCCCCCACTGAGCACCTCGTGACCCCCACTCCTGCCTGCCAGAGAACAAACCCCCTTTGACTGTAATTTTCCTTTACCTACCCAAATCCTATAAAACGGCCCCACCCCTATTTCCCTTTGCTGACTCTTTTCGGACTCAGCCCGCCTGCACCCAGGTGAAATAAACAGCCATGTTGCTCGCACAAAGCCTGTTTGGTGGTCTCTTCACACGGACGCGCATGAAACTGACCATAGCTCCTTCCCTTCCATTTTGCTAATTCCTGCACTTCCAATAAAGGATGCTGTTTTTTGTGATCATCATGACCTCTAGGTCTTTGAACTCTGCCATCTCTCCTAGGGGCCATCCTCTGGACTCACTTGACTCTCTGATTGACCTCGAACCAAAGGCCGGTCATTTTTCCAATCCAATCATCACTATAATAAAATAATCCCTTCCTCTTCTGATATTCTATTGCCTTACCTTCAAAGACACCCCAATATTTTGCTTCCCCTCAAGATACAGCCTCACTACCTGCTGACAAGCATTTTATGAAATGCACTTCTACAAATGGAACTTGATTAACCTGAAGTGAGTTCTCAAAGCTGCCTGAAGATCCCTTTGTCCACTGTTGGATATTTCACATACTCCTTGGGCAGGGATTTTAAAATTTCTTTATTCTCCTAAACACACACATCCAACCCCATCAGAGACCCCTCAATTTCACCTTACCAAGATTAATTCAATCGAATAGGAGCTTCTTCAACATCCCTTTACTTGGTCTCAAAATATTTCTCTATTATGCTGCTTAATTCCATCCCCTCCTGTTTTTCTTAAGAACTTTTTTCCCTCTCTGTATCTCATTTTCAACCTCTCTCCCAAAGCTCTTTGACATAGTTTAGTATTATGCTCAATTTTTCCACATCCTAAAACACTTTTCTCCACTCCAGTCAGACTAAGATTATCGTTTCTTGTCTTGATTTTTACTTTCTCTTTAATTTCACCTTCTTTTTTTAACCCTTTCTTCTCTTTCTCTTTGCCTTCTCTTTTTAATTATACACAGTGTGAACCCAGAAAATCTGAGACAGGTCTCAATTAATTTAGAAAGTTTATTTTGCCAAGGTTGAGGATGCACCCATAACACAGCCTCAGGAAGTCCTGGCCACATGTGCCCAAGATGGTCGGGGCACAGCTTGGTTTTGCACATTTTAGGGAGACATGAGACATCAATCAATATATGTAAGACGTACATTGGTTGGGTCTGGAAAGGCAGGACAACTTGAAGCAAAGGCCGGAAGACTGGAAGCCAGAGGGAGCTTCCAGGTCACACATGGGTGAGACACAAACAGTTGCATTCTTTTGAGTCTCTGATTAGTCTTTCTGAAGGAAGCAATCAGATATGCATCTATCTCAGTGAGCAGAAGCGTGACTTCTGATAGAATGGGAGGCAGGTTCGCTTTAAGCAGTTTCCAGCTTGAGTTTTCCTTAGTGATTTTGGGGGGCCCAAGATAGTTTCCTTTCACAATAAATTATTGAACAAGTATTTTAGTTGCTGCCCTGCCTTCCCACTCACTCCTGAACTCTTACAATCTGGCATCAGCCTTCTCTTTCAATGAGCTAATCTCACCTCATGCCATCTATCCCTTCTCTGTAGTGTCTGACATTGTTGACCCCAGCCTCATTGAAACCTCTCTTTTCACCACTGAAACTGGCTCTCCTCCTACCTTTCTGCTCAATCTCTGTCCCGTTTTTAAGTTTACTTTCTCCTTCTGCTCCCTCAAGTGCAGGCAGCTTCATGACTCTGTTCTCACCTCAGGACTTCCCTCTTTACAGCCTTTTCCTGTGTGATTGCATCACTCCTAACAGTCTCAATAACCTCCTAGACATCTTCATTTGAACATTCCATTTACACCTCAAAATCAGTAGTTGCAAAGTTGAACACATTTGCTTTGCTCCATACATCCTCTTTCCCAGATTTTTCCATTTTGTTAATATCTTTACCACCTTCCAAGCTAAGCAAAGATAAACCTCAAAGGAGTTGTCAAGCCATATATCATCCTTTGCTTCCAGGTCCAGGCTTCATCTAACAGCCAGTGTCTTCCAAATTCTATGGCTCTGTCTGAAGTGACACTTGCAATCACTCCTTTCCATTTTAGTTCAAACTTACTCTCTATCTCTTGGAATTGCTATATTGCCCCCCCTCTCATTTCATCCCTCACCAAGTCATCCCAGATACTTTTGTTGGATGACTCATGCTAAAGCATAGTTCTAACAATGCAACTTCTCCTACTCAAAACATTCAGTGGTATCCCAATGTCTACCTCATTACATGCAAACTCTCCCTTCGGCACTCAAGGACTCCTAAAATACGGCCCAGCCTGTTGTCCAGCCATCTGCTCTACTTATCCCCATGCTCTAGTCATCTAAAGAAACTGGAAGGAAAAAAGTGAGATGAGTTAAAACTGAAAAATACCTTTCTCTCTTTCTGTATTCCTCTTTTATAAAGGTTACTTTGCCACTTAAAGTTACCTACATAAAATGTCTATCTACTCTAACAGATTGTTTTATATTTCAATCTCCTCTTCTGTGGGAGGAGGACACATAAACACATTTCTCAAGAAGTCAATACACTCAGTTCCTAAATAGTATTAGAGCAAAATTGTGTTACAAAAAAAAACTTAATTGCATTAAAATTAATTGTGTTAAAATTATAAGACAACACCAGCTCTAAATAAATGGTAATTATTATTATGGCTATTATTTAATCTAACCTTTTTGTCCTCAAGGAGTCCCATGCTTTGCCTTTTAGTGGGTTGCCATCTTGTTGGGGTTCAAAGACTGGCACATGAATTAATTACAACCAGTTGTATTTTTCTTTTTTTTTTTTGTAGACCCTACATATTTTATAACTGAAAGAATTTCCCTCCTTGCTTTGTCTACTAGGAAATGCAGCCAAATTTATGGCTCAACTCAGTAACTGTATAAGACCCCATGTATTATATATTTGTTTTTATCTATATATTTATCACTTCCTTGGCCTTATTTTTTTACTTGATTCTTTCAATAATTTATTTAATCCTCTTATTTTATAAGTTGCTTCTAATTCTTTGGATGTAAGTATTACTAAATACTGGTAAACCAATCTATGAATAATCAAATTATAGTAGAGAGTTTGGCATTAAAGAACAGTATCAGATAAAACAAATTCAGACTCAGGTAAGTAGAGATTTCATTTAAAAAGACTATTGCAATGGGAAGAGGGAAACTATTATGATGAAGTGGTGGAGGCAATATTACAATAAGGAGAATGCTTCTATAGGAAGATGGGCAAGCAACTCAAAGGTTACAAGGAAAAGCCTTTCCTTATATTGGGAGGAATGAACAGGCTGGAAAGAATCAGGTGTGGGGGACTGAGCTGAGCAGGTGGCATTATCAGCTAGTTGATAAGAGAGTATTTTTTTCCTGAGGACAATAGGAAGTAATAGCTCTGGAGAGCTGTTAAGGAGAGGTGGTTCTGTGTCCCATGCTCAGGAATAAAGCAAAGTTGAGGGGCCCAGGACAAAGAATGGCACCTACTCAAAGTTTGGTCAAGTCGTATTAGCATTTTGTCCAGGTTGGTCAATGGGGACAAACAGTTCAGCTAATCATTTATGAGACAAAGAACAGGGATTTTAAGAGCCTGTCTGGCCTTGTCATGAGTAGACAAGGGGCTCATCTGCAAGTATTATCCAAGTCATATGGGGAAGGGTGGTTCTTTGCAGTAAGTTATTTCCTGGAACACAAAAGATTAGGGAAATCTTTTAACCACTGCTATTTTCCAAGAGCACAGGGCTCAGGTAAAGTTCAGCACTGTCAACAGATTGAAAGTAAAATAGGAATGCAGAAAAAAGGGAGACTGGTGATGGAATCTTGGAAGAAATATTATCAGGGGCTTTTGCTTAAAGGGCTATTATGATTTCAGTGGTTGAAACTATAGCTTAAGAAAACTCAGGCTAGAGGGAGCACAGGCTAAAGCACAGAGAAAATGAACATGTGTGTAGAGAGGTAGGCACTTCAGGACAGAGTGACCAAAGCAGAGGTCTGGTTGAGGAGGACAGGGTAGAGTTCACTTAGCAAGTGGATTCAGCATCAGGATTCCTGAGAGAGTACAGTGGTGTAGCTGCATGAGGTGTGTCCCATTATGTCCAAATTTAAGAATCATAACTATATTAATCAAAGCATAACTGGATATCCTTTCAGTGGAATGTCAGAATACTCCAGGGATTATCTAAACATACAGGGTAATGTGCCTTTGTTTTTGACTAGGCTCTTCATAGTTCTGTTGAGATTAAGTTTAACTTTTAGAAACTAATAACAATGCAAACAATTCTTATCTATAGACATGCAAATTAATTTAAATCTCCTCACTTCAGTTTTAAATGAATTTGCAAATTCATTTCAATATTCCTGGTCTATAAATGCATCTGTTCTCTGGATTTTCCTTTGAACTAGTCTTAACATCTTATTAGTTCCCTCATTTGATTAATGACTTAAAATCTTTGAGATGTGTTCATCTTTTATAGGAATGCTTTTTCCTCTCTTTTGAAAAGCATTCTTTTGTTAAAAGAATGTAATTTCAATACTCATACCACAACTACCACCAAAGAAAAAAGGTTTCAAATCTGCCTGCCACCAACAGAGAACATTGGCAGTCACTCTGAAATTATAGAGATAAAGCCTACCGTCACTACTTAGCCTTCTGGCCCCCATCACGTTTGCAAGTAAAGGAGCTCCTGCACTCCCCTCTTTCCTTGGGAGTTATGGTAGGGTTACATCAAGTTACCCTGGGAGTAAATACAATTTAGGAGGGACTCTAGCAATACCCAAAGGCTATATCAATGTCCCAGGAATTGGCACACGGTGTTCCTGAAGCCTCCAAAATGTGTGAAAGGAATGACTTATACTCTGGGAAGAATCTGGCTCAATGTAAGGAAAGATTTTACAGATAAGGAGGACTGAATTGCAAAAATAAAAATAGTGATTCTTGCCAACACTAAAAAGCAAGTCAGTGTGAGAAATGAAGTGGTATAGGTTTGTGGCTAGGGAGGCCCAGCAAGAGGTGTGCAGGCCACATGCTCCACCTGAGCCATCCCATAGTCTTACTGAAGCTAGCAAAGATCAGAAACACTCACATGGGGAATCCACCGGTCTTTCCAAAAATAGAAATCTGTTGGGAAGAGCTTCTGCTGCAGCTGAGCAAAAAAAATAAGAAATACTGTTCCACCAAGCCTGAGCAAAGGCTGATCTAGATGTAAGTGCTTCCCATTCACCAGTCAATCCATTATCACTTCCATCCCTACCCGCAGAAGCTGGGGGACAGGAAGTAGGTCTGCATTTGTCCCCTGTATGTCTCCAGCATTTTCTAAACATTTGGCCACAAATAGGATGAAGAGAGTGCTGTGCACTGGCCACTTAAGTGCCTTAATCTTTACCCTATCAGGATGACAGTGCTCTGGGTACAGCTCACACACATGCCCTCTTCTAGACTGGAAAGCTGCTATTAGGATGCTATCAGCAAGTCCAATATTAGAAGTTACCCCAGAATGATAAAATTCTACTCTTCTTTCATTGCATGTCTCTCAGTCACTTAATTTCCCCCTTTTCCTATTAATTCACATTATAAAAACATGGTTTTAGTTTAGGTGGAATTTTTTTTCTGCTTCATTACACTTGCCTTTTTTTTTTCTTGGACTTCCCTCCCTGATATCTGCAATGAGTACACACCACCTCCCTTGCAGCCTCTCTGCTTTTAGCAATAATTTGCACATAATGGAACAGCCAGAGGGGGTTTGATCAATGACCTCTGTCTCAGAGATGCTGTTCCTAGGGAAACACATCTGCCAACATAAAGTATTGGAGCAATCACAGCTCAGTGAACGCCGTAATAAGCAACTGTTACTCTGGCGCCATCAGTCATGTTCAGTTACAGACCTGAAAGGAAATGGCACCTCAGGGAGCAATGTCCTTCCATAAATTTGGGCAACAATGAAGAATGATTTGCAATCAAGTAATAAAAGGCCCCAAAAAGGTCCACCATGCATACTAACATCCAGTACAGCTGACAAAGGAAATAAAAAACCTTGGCATTGTTTGCTCGTTATGTAAACTACACAGCTGTCCAAGCAATTAAGATATGATTTTGGGAATTCTCTCATAAAAATTTGCTAACAGTGCTTCCACTTGTGAAAGTGACATTCTTCTTTATCAGTAAAGTGCATTTCATTAAGGTAATGCAATTTCATCAAGCTTAATAGTAGAAATTGCTTAACCTTATGGCAAGAGTATATAAACAATATAAAATTAATGTCGCTCCTCGTGTGGGAGATAGATTTGCATTAGTGACAGTGCTGATCAAGTAATAAAGAAAGCCTATATAGATTGTTCAGGTCCAGGGGCAAATAGCTGCTCTCCAACTTACATGTTGGGAAGCTGTGCTGGCAATAAAACAGTTAAACATTAACTTCCATGAAAAGCATTGGGCTATAAGGAAAAAGACAGATCTAATTACTGAAGATATGTTAGAAAAGTGCTTTACTTTAGGACAAAACAAGGCACCTCCCTTACTGAGAAGGAGCATGGGCTTGCTTAGCAAGCAAAAGAAAAGGAAAGTTAACTCTTAACCCACGCTCAAAACTGCACTGGCCCAAGACAAGTGGCCCCGTTAACTACTCAACACCCCATAACCATTATCTTTTATACCCGAGATCTCTGGAAATAGGGTTGTGGCTGGCAGAAGGAAGTGCTCTCTAAGCAGAATTTCATTTGACCTCTTTTTCTTTCCACCATTTCAAGCCAAGCCAAATTTTTCCTCACTAAAGCAAATGCTATTGTGGAGTTCTCATAGAAGAGTTAGTGTTTGAAAGCCACTGTCAGTGGAAGAAAGAACACTTCAACTTCTATCTCGACTCCAAAAACATCGTTTATCCTTGAAAAGTTTTAGCCTTCTCAATATATGCTTTCATCAGAATTGTTCATGATAAATACAATTGGTCTATTTCAAATGCCCTCCTCTAATCTTGCATCTATAGCAAAGGAGTGGGTCAGGACAGCAAAACCACATAGTTTAGATTATCCCAGATTGAATTATTAACCTCCAAACAATCGCATATTCATCTTGCAAGCAAGCCCATTCATCAGTTGAGCACACAGTCATTGCGGACTGATTCTGCAATGTTGGACTCTCTTTCTGAGTAAGATGGAAGCCCTGCCCTCAGGGAGCAACAGGCTGATAAAGAAGACAAGCATGCAAATAAGAGGAGAGAAAGTAAAGTGAAATAAGCAATGGTTCAGCATTTAATGTGATATCAAGAGCAGTGAGGAAGGCGAGTTTAATTTTGACCTTAAGGTGGGGTCATGAGTCTATGTGAACAAGGCAGCATGTGTTGTCCTTGAATGGTGAGAAGGACCATGAGTAGATCCTTTCAAAATATTTCTCCATCATGAGGTCCTCTGAAGAGAGGGTGGAGATTGTGAATGAGATTCACTGACAGATGTGGCTAGATTAAGAGTATAGAACCATGTCATGGAGAGTCTTGAATGACACAGGGGCCTTAGAGAGCCAGGTAACACATTCAAATGAAATAGTCAAGGGAAGTTTAATAAAGAAATATTTTACAAAGTTGTGGGCAGGATTAAGGGAAATTAACAAGGGATAGAGTACTGTAGGGCTAGCAACAACAGGGAACTTTATCATCCTGAAGATTGGGGATGGAGAGGCTCAGAAACCTTGAGAAAAAATGGTAGCTATGGCTTTAGGATTGGGCCACCAATATGAGATGTGGCCTTAGGTGGAGGGATACAGTCTATACCAAGAAGGATAGAGCCTAGCAAGGAGGGAGGCAAAGGAAAAAATGCTTTGATATCTCCTTCCCAAAGAGCAAACCTACCAGAAGGCAAGGGAACTCCTTGATCCAGTAGTACATGTCAGCCCCAAGGGCACAAAACTGGGGAGAGTGGGGAGGGGTAGAGGAAAGAATGGATGTCAAGGAGCAAACAGAAAATATCCAGCAAGGCTAAATCACCATGATAAGACGTTTAGACACGAGTTAACTTCTTTGGTTATAAACCTGGTAATAATTCTACAGAGTAGGACTGTAAGATTCCCCATTTAGATTATGAACTACTTGAAAGCAAGGACTGGGTCTTTATCATTCTATTGTGCCTTACCTATGCTACATATATCCCTTGTATCTAGCATAGATGAGGCAAAGTAGCAACGTGAGAATTTAAGGGTCTAGCAGTTAAACAAGGTTGATGTAGTTAGGCCTCAAATGTCATAAAAAAGTTTAGATTACGGTCTTTGGAAACCCACAACTGTCCCTTCAACAAGAATATCAGGAGATGGATGTCAAAGTGCATGATATGCTAGTCTTGAGATCAATACAATTTTAGGTCAGCCCTGAGTATATGGACCAAATCTTGAATGAGGGTAGAGTTTCGCCACAGCCATAAGGCATCTAATTGCAAAAAGAAACCTCAAAATGTGTCACTGGGGCTCAAGGGCCACTGAAATTTTAAAATCTATTCTGTGGTGTGCTGGGCGTAGGTTGTGTTCACCAAGAAAGGATAAAGCACACCATGCTGGCTTCCTCAGCCTGTAGACAGCTGGATACTGGAGCAGATTTTTCAGGGGCACTTTACCCTGGGGATGAAAAGGAAAGAATTAGGGTGGCAGCTGTGTAAGAAGACAAGCCTTGGGCTTGGCATGTGCAGACCTGGGTTTGAGGCCCTGACACACTACACATGGCCGCTGTGACTGGCGACAAGTCTGTGAACCTCAGTGAGCCTGAGCTGTCCATGGGCTGGGGGGAGAGAATGTTTACACCTCAGGATTATCATAGGTGTAAATGAAATACTGTATGAAGAAGTGGTTTATAAACGGCAACACATACAAACATAAGGTGTTATTCTGGCTGCTACTTCCTGGCATTCAACAGTTCTTCAGCCCGCAAGCACACAGTAGCCTCTTCGAAAGTGAGCCCTGTACAATTCTCCTTTCCCTATAAGAAATAAAAGGGTAAATTTGAGCAGTTTGAGGGATGAACAAGTTATTTTATGACACATTTTTCATGAATTTTACAGCGCATAGGGAAGAGTAACCAACTTTTTGAAAGTAAATTTAATTTTTAAATCTATAGTAAAGCCAGGAAGAGCTTTTATTTGTTTATTTGCTTATTGTTTGCTTTATTCAAGTTACTATGTCAGCTTTGCAAAAATTTTTTCATCAAATGCACACCATCACTGAATAATCATCTCCTTTTAGTTGTCATGTATCTCTACAGAATGTGTGACATTAACATCCTATACTAGCCTTCTCAGAATGTTGGAGGTAGGCCATAAAGATTTAGCGGTGGGAGATAATTACACTGTAGAAATTTCATCAGGTATGCTGAATGATGAGGTGCACTAGAATGTTAAAGCTTTGGTAGTTCTTTGTCAGGAGTCTTCAATCAACTGTTTTAAATTCTCTCCCCTTCATAAACTTCTATCTCCACCATGGTGATAGCAGTCAACCTTTGATAATGGCCAGATCCATTGGACTCTCTTTCTTCTTGGCATCTGTCTATGAGAGGCAGCATAATGTAGTTTTAATAACATGCTCCCTGGACAAGGATGGCCTAGGTTCAAATCCTAGCTCTGCCATTACAAGCGATATAACCTAAGGGAAAAGTTACTTAACTTCTTTATGCTGTGGCTTTCTGAGGTGTAAAATGGAATAATGAGTACCAACTTCATAGGGTGTTACAATGCCAGGCACATGACTTTATACTTTTTTTAATTAAAAAATTAATGGTGATTTCAGAAAATAAACAAGCCTTCTCTTTAACAGTGTTCTTGACCTCTATGAACAATTCCTTTTTTTCCAAATAAGAACTTGGAAACCATGCCTTTTCTTTTTAAATCAGTGGTTTAATGCATAGTTCTCTAGATAATGTTGCTTTCAAGTTCTAAGATTGCTTCTAAATCTGTCTGCAGATTTTAATAATTATCATAAAAGATTATTTCACCAAACCTACAAACTACTCTATCAAAAGATCTAGACTTGAGTGCCAAGATGTCTGTAACAGGAAATTGGGCCACTAGCCATTTGGAATATATGAGAAATTCGCTTAGCTTCCTTACGTTTGAATGTCCCTAATGGAACCGCAAGAGGACATGCTGGGATTTGGGAACACAACTCCAGTGTTTTAAGGGATTAAGACATGCATAAATGTGTCCAGGGAAGCCAATGGGATTGTGGAATTCCTTCATACACATTCAAGAAGACATTCCTGCATTGCCTAAACCTGCTAGGTAGAATCAGTAGTTCAGCCTTATGCCAAGGAACTCAAAAAGGAGTGAATAACAGAGGGCTAAGAAAATGGCCTGAAGAGCAATTTTATTTCACGGTCCTCAGATTCTCAGCAAGCAATGAGAAATTATTCACTATGAAATAAATATCATGACATCCCTCTCTGGAGATCTCTACACATTAAAAGGATGGAGAAGATCCCAAGAACACTGTAACTGCTTTCAATGATGAAAGCACTAATGTGGAAGGATGCACATGCCCAAAGCTGAGAATTAACAAACAGATAGATATCTTCAGCTTTGAGCTTTAGCATCTATCCACATTAGCACTTAAGACACCTCTCACCATAGACTCTTCTTTCTGGGCAGCTCCAGTCCACTTAACAAGCAATCATGATTTAAGAGAAAGGACACTGGGCCAAGACTCAGAAGACCTGGATTAGAGGCCAGTTTCATAAATTCACATAGTGGAAAAAGTATTTGTTAGAAAATTGAACTGTAAAGAGTATGAATAGATAGACTCAGATGTGAAGGTTATGCAGCTGCTTATCTCACAAATATGCCTGAGGATCTGTGATCCTTGCTGGCTCAGTTTATTCAGAGGAATCCGTGGTATTACTAGCCCCACTCTTAATAAAAAATGAGAGAAGGAGACACAGAGGTGGGACAAACTACAAGCTCCCTATCACTGAAACCGTGGCAGAGAGGTAAGAGACACTCATGGACTTCTTGTGGCAAGTGGGATTCAGGTCCTTGGTTTTAAGGAGGCTTTGTGAATAAATGTTTTGCATCAAATAGGCCCTCCCTCTGGACAGAGGACTTAGATCTGTGCCTGCAGGTAGATTAGACATCTTGAAGTTGCCCACACAGTGGATACCCAGTTGTGTTAGTTTCCTATTGCTACTGTAACCAACTACAATGAACACATTAATTTAAAACAAAACAAGTGCACTCTCTAAGTTCTGGAGGTCAGAAGTCTAGGATCAAGGTGCTGGCAGGGCTGTGCTCCTTTTGGAGGCTTCACACAAGGAAGCAAGGCCTTGCCTGTTCCAAGAGGCTTCCTGCCTGCCTTGACTCATAGTCTCTTTTTCCATCTTCCAAGCACTTCACTCCAACTACTAGCCTCACCACCCATCACATTTCCTTTCTGACTTAAACCCTCTTGCCTTTCTCTTACAGAGACCTTTGTGATTACACTGAGCATACCTGGATAAACCAGGATAACTTAGCAATCTCAAGAGCCTTAATTTAATCACATTTGTAAATGTCCCTTTGCCATGGAAGTTATCATATTCTCATGTTCTGAGGATTAGGATGTGAACACCCTTGGGGGACCATTATTCTATCATACCCATGGTGCTTTAGGGAGAAGGGGTCTCTCTCACAGAAAGTGTAAGAGCATCCCCAGTGGGGTTCTCCCTGCAAGTTAGGCTACCAGCAGGAAATGACTCTCCTGCACAGAGATCCACCAAGTGGCTCTCACATTCCCAGTCAGGACTCCCAGAACCCTACTCCTGGCAAGGAATCCCAATAATTCCTAACAGGAGGATTCAGAGAGATCAATATCCTGAAGGTGATAAATCGGGCCACTAGCCTTACGGGCACATATTGAGTTAGGTCCATAGAAACTGATTAACTTAAATGATACCTCCTAGGAAATGACACTAAACAAGATAATTGAGGAAGATAATCTAGTCCATAATGGACTAGATTAAAGACTATTCCCTTGGCCTTGTGGTGTCATTGTTAACACCTGTTTTCTTATTCAACAGAAACTATCAAGTGATATCAAATCAATGATATCCTGTAGGGTCAACACAGAACAAGAACTCAATACTCAGCATTTAATAGATTTTCAACAAGCATGCAAAAGATGCTGAGTCAATGAATGAATGAATGAGTGAATGGTGTTCTAGAACCTTTTCTCTCATAATTACCCGAACAATGATAATATTTTATTTTGTATAATATTTTTAAACTTCCAAAAGTGGAAACTTGATTTAAAATGGAGATCAGTGGCCATCTGATAAAATATATGCTATATACCAATGAAGTTATATGTTCACATCATGGGATAATGTATACATTTATGTGGGATGTGTGTGTGTATACACTTTTGGTATGTTATGGTATTATTATCAGGAACTGGGGAATGCCTAATTTCTGCTCTGCTCTATAATAAGTGACAACTACATCTGCATATAGACCAGGAGTTTAAAATCACACACCTACAGAAGGCAGACAAGCAACAAATGCAGGAATCAGGTAAAATGGAAAGTCAAATTGCAAAGTGGTAATTTCACAACCAGGACCAAGCTGGTCTCAATACTACTCACTTCACAGGCTTGTGGAAAGGACATGCAACCATTTAAAATGCTCTGGTAGCCAACTAAAATAGCCAACAGAACATTTCTATGGACTCTATCATAAACAACATTGCACTGTTTCCTTTATCCAGGTCAGGAGAGAGTTGATGTCTGGATCACATTCTGTGATTCTAAAAAGTAAAGAATTCTCTCCATGTGGAAGCCAGCAGTTACAAGAGAAGCTATAAGACAGGTGATTAATTCTTTTAAAAGCAGTACACCGACAAATCTAGGAGAAAACAATCCAATCTGTATTGCCTAATGGCCCACCGCTAAAATGGTAGTGATCTATTATATGGGAGTGGAAGTGGAAGATAATGAAACTTGTTTTAATTATGACAATACAATTTCTACAAGGTAATAAAGACCATCGGATAAAACAATTATCAAGGCATGTGTGCACACACATTCAGTGTCATTAATTTATATAATGATGCAACCCTAAGAATTATACTTTTTTTGAGGAAAGAGATTTTGTTTTTTTTCCTATACTTTTGCAGTTCAGGATATTTACATTGTAGGTTCTGAGGTTAAGGTTTTAAATCATGATCAATGCTACTGTAAATATTTCTAGGCCATATAAATCATAAAGTCATATATTGAGTAGTTTTGTAAAATATGCAACTAGAGACCAAAATGTCCCGGGTCTGTGTGTCTAAATGAAGGAAGATAGCTAAAGGGCGGTGGAGCAAGGATTACTGAAAATTTGCCCTCAAATTATTCATTCACTGACACTTAATTTTGAGCTCCTACTCTGCTTAAAGTATTGAATTTAACCAAAAGGTTGAAAGGCTTTCTCCCCACAGTATGACCAATTTTCCTACACTATGTCTTTTTATTAGAGACAAATTAGACTATAGAAAAAGAGAATCCACTTTTACTTAAATATTTGATTCTTCAACAATGCAGATGAGTTTCTAGAAGCCTCTCCTTTGGGTACAATGCAGCATTTTCAACCAATTGGGCATCGACGTAAATTGTGAGACTGTTGGCTGTTTTCCCTGTGACAAAATAGCAAAACTTGAAATAGGAAAGTTCTTTTGCTAAGACCCCATTTCACATTGTAGTGCCCACCACTCCAAGGCCTTGTCCTATGAGTTCCTCTCCTCCAAACTCAAAGCTATAGTCAAAGTACAGCATTTTTAAAATGTTTTAAATTATTATTTATATGTTTTTCACCAATAACCACTTATGACCTGCCTTACCCATAAGAAAGGGCTTATCCTGAAAGTAAACAAAAGCAAAAATTAAAACAAAATCAAAAAAAAAGAGTGGTGTGTTAGAAGAGGCAGTTTCAAACACAAATCTTAAACACACACACACACACACACACACACACACACACACACAAAAGAAAACAATTAATACATCAGAGAATTCTGCCAGGCTTTTGTAGCATTACAGGGCTTCTCAGCTATAAAGAAACATATTGAATGTTTAGAGCACAGCCCCTTCCTCGCTGCTTCAGTTGTTTCCTTTTGTTTACAAGTCCCTGCCATCCTTCTTTGTGAATTGAATGCTAAACTATCTCTGGAGAGATGTTATATTGCTTACAGAATGCTTCAGCAGATGGTGTTTCCTGTTGGAACAGAAGGCTGTGATTATACCTGAACTCTTCAAGAACTCTAACACTGAAAAACAAGATAAATGAAAGTCTTCAAAAGTTTTATTTCTTCCCTTACCAGCCATCTAGATGCTCAGCCACCCACTGGCCCCGCTCTGTCACTACAGCCAATAGAGGTGGATCTCCCCACTCTATCCTATCTCCTCCCCACCAAGGACATTTTTTTTTAATGGCTTACGCATCCCATCAGCAGAGTTTGTTTAAGAATTATTGAGAGTATTGCTCATTCGGATGCCTGGTCACTGTGCATTCAGATATTCGAAAGCCCCATTATAAACAATAAAGAAAAGAGAATATATCTTCATCAGGAAGTGTCTATAAAAACAAATTGAAATACAGAGCAGGCCACCTGGTGCCAAAAGTTCAGGGTTATAGAGAAATTTATCTCCACACATTTTGAGATAAATTGTCCTTCTCAAAAGACCCTCCCACACAGCACTGCGGTCATATTTGAAGCTGAACAGCACTTCTTGGAGAGTGTCAAGCACTTGCCACTTTATCCTTGGAGCTCTTTTCTATTTTTCGTTTCCTAAATGTCTTTCCTGCATTTCCTGCCATGATCTGTTTAGTTCACTGTCCAAAGCAAAGGGTAATTCCTCGTTTGTCTTATTTTCTCTCTGCCTACCAGGGAAACATATCATGGTATAACAGAAGAGAGGCCACAAAAAAAAAAAAAAAAAAAAAAAAAGAAACACATACATACATAGTTACTTCATAAATATAAATGGGAAAATAGGCAAGGTTCCTCTTTACAGACCCAGCATCACACATGGCATCATGAAGCTTTAAGCCCTTACTTTCTGTGATCCCCAAATCTGGCCCTCCAATATCCCAGTGATTATGCAGAGAGCCAAGACCTCTGCCCTGTTTTAATACTCTCATCATATAACTATATAACGTATAATACTCTCAGTCCTCTCATCATATAACAATGGGTGATAAAGCCTCAAGCAGTTAGTAGCCAAAGTGATATATGACTCTCAACCCTCTGATGAAATCCACAGCAGGGAATTTCAGAACCAGACTATTCAAACAACCCTCTAGTTCAAGTCCCTCATTTTTCTAGATAAAACTAAACTCAAAACTGTCCTTGATCTGCTTAAAACCATTGAGCCAAGAGAGCCCTAGAACTTAAGTCTAGTCGTTAAACATATTATCAGCTCTGTTGTTAAATATGCAAATCTTAATAAGTAAAACACTAAAAACTTCATTTAGTCTCTGGATTTGATCTCGGTTGGTTGCATCATGATGTCTAGCCACAATATAGCACACAGGTGCTTAGAAAATCAACCAACGGCAGGTATTTACTAAGTGCTTTACGACCTGCCCTGCGTCCATGGTCACCGTCAAGTTTAGGCACAGGGGATACAGTGATAATCAATTTAGATACTTCCATTGTCCTCATGTGGCTTATATTCTAGTAGGAGAAAGAGAAAATAAACTGGCAAGCAAGCAAGGTAATTTCTCATAATTGTAAATGCACCAAAAAATGAAATTGTGAAAGAGAGTGACTGAGAAGTGGGCAGCATTGAGCTGGGGTTATATAGGGAAGTTTCTATGAAAAGATGACCTTGAGCAGAGAAAAGAATGACAAGATAGAGACTCCCATACAAAGATCCAGAAATGAAACAGGCCAAAGAGTCGCTCAGACCATTATTAGATTGCACTTTTCTTTTTAAACCCACGAGAAACTGTGTGTGTCATTTAAGAGGAGCAAAAATGAAATTACTCCGTCATCCTTCCTCCAGAGAAATCAATTCCTGCATCGAACATGCAAACCAGCCCACCCAAACCCTCAGCTCTTTCTTAACATTTTATCTATATAAATAACATTTTCTATATTTATATATGCATAAATAACAGTATATATAGAACATATATATAGATATAAACCATGTGATAGACGTCAACTTTCAACTTTCAGAACTATCTCCACCAGCATTGCTCAAGAGAAAGAAAATGTGAGCTATACATGTAATTTAAAATATTTGAGTAGCCACATTAAAAACTCAGAGAAATCAGGTGAAGCTAATATTAATAATATATTTTATTTCATCCAGTATATCCAGAATATTAATATTTCAACATGTAACAATATGAAAAATAATTGAGATATTTTACCTTTTCTTAACTAAACCTTCAAAATCTAGTGTGATTTTTTTTAACAGAAAATCTCAGTTCAAAGTAGCTATCTTTCAAGGACGAAATAGTCGCATTTGACTAGTGACTACTGCGTTGGACAGTTCAGGTCTATAGTTTGAATAGCATATTGCCTAAAAGTTACAGCGTTTCCTTATAATACGTTTCCTAGTTAACAACAAAATAGCCAAATATTTTTCTCATGCCTTTTCTTTTTTCTTTGCTTCTCTCAATATGTCCTGGCCTTATTCCACTTCAGGTTTTAATACGATATTGAGAATATTTGGAAATTAAATCATTTATTATTTCTTGATAGAAAAATGTTGCCCCCTCCTTATCATTTTTATCATCTCAATAAAGTGAAAGGCTTTACATTTCTAATACTATGCATTTGACACCTTCTATCCCCTACAAATATAGAGGCCAAGTGTGCCTGTGTTGTCTAGCAGATTCTGTGCCATTACAGACAGAGCCAATAAAAAGGAAGTTTATTAAGAACAAAAGGCAACATGGTAGGTAGATAGTAGAGTCTGGGTTCATCCAACTTGGAAACTAAAAACCACAAGGAATGTCCTATGGGGCATATTGGAAAAATGTCTCCAAACTATACAAGTGGACTTCCTTCCGTTCCGTGGTCTACCTGTGCTGCTGACTGGATGAAAAAACTCTAGAGTTGTGCATTAGTGAGGAAGAGTTAAGCTAAACCATCTGCACTCATCCAAACTGCAGCATTCTAGAACAAGATGCTGGTAAGTATTTGTGTAGTGGAGAGGGAGCAAGGGGGGTGAAAAATACAACAAAGAGAAAGGGGGTGAGTAGGAGAAAAAGAAGGAGAAGGGGAGAGAAAAAGAGGAAAGAAAAGAAAAAGAAGAGATACAGAAGGAATTATGAGTCACAAAGCAGATACAACTCTAACTTAACCTAGAAAAAAAATTCTCTTTCTAGTACTGCCACCAGTCAAGCGGGGGGCTTGCCCTAAGCCCTGATGTTTAGAGGCCCTGATCTGTCACTTCTCCAAGCATGACATCCCTACAGGGTAAAAAGTCTGAGGGTCCAAAAGGGCAGCCCACCCCACATGAAGCCTGTGCCCTCCTTTCCCCTACAGAGCATGCTATGGATACTTGGGCCCCTAGAATTAATTCTCTGCCATTAGGATGCTCGCTGGCCTGCTAGGCTTGTGAGGACCTCTTTTCCTGTCCATACTTATGATAATATGCTGAGCCACCTGAAGAGTGTCCAAAGAGCAGCTGACTGGAGTGGGGGAATGTAAAGGGAGGTTGGCAATTGCAGGCTCTCATGTCCATCAGCATGCATTCAATGCCCCTCAAGCTTTGGGAGAAAGTCAAAAGTGGGAAAAGAAGGGGGATTGGACAGAGAGCCTCCTTGCACCTTCTTGTTCTGGGCTCCACAAATGTTAGGGTCTAGTGGACTTTCTCATGGAAGGCAGTCAGTTCAGTCACAATGACTATTCTACAGTTGACAATGGGCACCAACATGTCGGATTAGGACACCTGGTAACATCCTCCATGGAAGGGTCATTCTGTCATTATGGCACTTTATAATTAGTGGTTGCCTAATTCATTGGGATTGCTAGTTTTAACTTCAATACACTATAGGAATAGTGGGCACCAACTTCCCTGCTTCTCTAGTCATTGTTAGTGCTAGAGTTTATGCAGAAAGCGGGAGCTGAGCCAGGAAGCATTTCTGGCTTCAGAACCTGAAATCATAATCAAAGAGCTACCTGAAGTCCAGACGAGTCCAATCACAGTAGTCAACACACCACAAGCCTCCTTCAGAATGGAGCTGGAGGGGAGTGAAAGTCAGAAGTCTGTGAGGCGAATCTGGAGAAATCACTTAAGAGATTCAAAAACACTATAGGAATTAGACTGAGAAAACTTAAAGACCCTTTTCACTTGGTGAGTTACTTTGACTTTTGGATACAAAGGTAATCAGAAAAAGAAGAAGCCTTGGTGTTTTAAGCATAGGAAGTCCTGAGACATATATCCATTTTAGGTTTCTTTTTTTCCCTGTATTTTTTTGGAAAATGTATCCTAGCAATTGCTTGCTTGATGGAGGCATGAATTATGCTTGCTGAATACTGATGAGTACATTTAAAAGGGTTCAGGGCTGAATGCATGAATCCTCAGACAGTCGGCTGCTTCTTCCTAACTCATAATTCCAGCTTTCCCAAACATTAAAATCAAATGAGTAGGCTTGAAAGAATAGGAATGCATAAAACAGAGTCAAGACTTCATTCCAATTTGGCTTAGGCCAGGTATTCTCAGAGTAGCATCATAAAACAAAAGATCAAGGCAAAAGAGAATCTCAAAACTATCTCAGGTTAACCAAGTTAAGATCACTGGTTAATTTTTTTTTAATAGGGCTGTTAATCCCTAAGAAATAGCAGATAATTTCATCTACAAACTACTTTGTATGAAACAACTAAAACTGTTCTGTGACATTTTCACTCAGTTACTTTTTTTTCTCCTCTAAGTTTCATATGAATTAAAGAAAAACAGAGGTCAAAGGGAGTGAGAGATATCAATCTCTTTAAATGCCAACTTGAGATTTTTAATCCAATTGACATTCAGTCCAAATTGTCCTTATCTACAAAAGAAAATGAGTTTATCCCTTATTGGCAGTGTAAGAAAGAAGACAAAATTTTGAATGCCATTTGTCGTCTGTCTCCTTTATTTTCTGGCAACATATGCTTGTGTGTGTGTGCACGCGTGTGTGCGTGCATGTGTTTTGTACATGTATCTCTCCAACCACTTTTGTGTTTCCTTAAAGTCTCCAAGAAGGCAGGTATGCATCACTGCAACCAGAGAGCATTATAAATTCTACTTTTTAAAAAATTTTTAGTAGAGATGGGGTTTCACCATATTGGCCAGGCTGGTTTTGAACTCCTGACCTTAAGTGATCCACCTGCCTTGGCCTCCCAAACTGCTAGGATTACAGATGTGAGCCACCACGGCTGGCCAAATTCTACTTCTTATCTTTAGACTAATATAAAGGTTTTTTCCGTTAATTACTAAGTGCCCCAACAACCTAACTGAACTCAAGTTCCATCTATACTAACTCCAGGCAACTAAATGTGGACAAATGGGTATTATTGTATGTGCTTAATGACTGACTCAGGTCAGACAGGAAAGAGAAGTACTTGATTTAGAGAATAGGGACAGAATTAAGTAGGCATTACACACTTCATGGAGTTTATTTGGTTTCATTATACATATCTACAGTTAGTCACCCAGGGAGAAAGGAATAAAAGAGGAGTGTGAGTTAGGTGTTTAAATTTGTTCAAGTATTACAGTAATGAGTTCCACAATTTACCCAAAAAAAGTACAGTAAGGCACTGCTCTAATAGCACAGCAAGCCCCATTAGTCACTGTGAGGAAAGCAAAGTGTTTTAATTCCTTCCCAACTGTCAAGAAGACAGGGAAGAATTCAGCAGTTGAAAGTGCCTTTGTCAAGGGTGTGATTTTTAATCCACCTAGTAATAAAGGTGGCATTGGCTGGAGGGACATGAAAAAAGAATCTTTTCTTTTGTACATCATATCACCACCCCCGACGCAGGCACACTTTGGGACATTATCCAGAAAGTCCTCACTTACCATCATCCATAGGTTATTAGAAGCTGCAAATTTAGGCAAAACATATATGGCAGGTCCCCCAAATCCTTTGTTGTTTAGATATAACATTGTTTAGATATAACATTGATAAGAAAGAGAAATGGTTTTGTAATACATTGTTTTGGTTGAAGTTGTAGTTTCCAGGAACCCATCCATGATGTTAAGTGAGGACTTACTATATTAGTTTGCTACTGCTGCTGTGACAAAGTAGCACAAGCCTTAAAACCACACACTTTTATTTTCTTACAGTTCTGAGGCCAGAAATGTGTAATGGGTCTTACAGGGCTAAAACCAAGTTGTTCCGAGGGCTCCCTTCAGAGACTCTAGGGAAGCATCCATTCCTTTCTCCTTGCACCTTGTAGGCACTGCAGGTTTTCCGTGGGTGGCCACCTCACTCCCATCTCTGTCCCCTTTTCTCTTCTCTGTCAGTGAGTGTGTGTGTACATGCATGCATGTGTGTGTGTGTGTGTGTGTATAACAAATCTCCCTCTAACTCTGTCTTATATGCACTTGTGTGATTGCATTTAGGGCCTACCTGGATAATACAGGATAATCTCCAATCTCAAGATCCTTAACTGAATCATATCTGCAAAGAGCCTTTATTTACCATATAATGTTTGATTCATAGGATCCAGAGGTTAGAATGTGGATATCCTTTTTCTAGGGGGAGGGGGTGTATTTTCAGCCTACGCAGACATGATTACAATGCATCAAAAATATCTCCTTTTAAAGACTAGTTTATATCAATCATCATCAAAGTATTAAAGATAAATGGAAAACAATTACTTATCACTGAACCACAATAATCTTACTGAAAGGATGACACAGGAAAGGGCAAAAACCCAAGTCCTTGCTCACTCTGTCCTACCCTGCTTGGCCCAATGTGGTATCAACCCCATCTAGAACTGTCTCATGTTGCCCTATAGGGTTTCGAACACGTTCAGATTTTCCTCAACTTATAAAACCACCTCTTGCAATGATGCTCCTTCATACCACCACCTTATTTCAATCCTCATTTTCAGGGTCTGTGTTTTGCCATCACCCACACCTCCTGATTCTCTAAGCATGTCTCCCCCTTGCCTTCATCCCTGTACTGAAATGGTTCCTTCTGTGCCTATGTCCATGAAGAGTGGCAGCTCTTCTCCTTCTCCTCTTTGCACAGCCCTGGCCCCTCTTCATTTCCAAATGCCGCTCTTCCCTTTTCCCACACTCCTCTCTGGCTCACCTCTCCAGTGTGAGTTGAGATCTCAAAATTCTTTTGTGCTACTGTTTTCCCTCTGACAATCCAACATTTGTGGCTCTTGAATTGACATCTCTGACTGCTGACTCTAAAGTTCTTACCCAGCAGTTTTTAAATAGTGACCCACAGCTAGGCGTGGTGGTTGGTACCTGTAATCCCAGCTACCCAGGGGGCTGAGGCTGGAGTATCACTTGAGCCCAGGAGTTCAAGGCTGCTGTGACCCTATCTCTGAAAACAAAACAAAACAAATAGTGACCCACGAGTATCAACTGGAAAGCATATTAAAATGCAGATTCCTAGGTCTCTCTTGGAATTTCTGGCTCAAGTGATTCTGATGCATGTGGTTCCAGAAATGCCGCTCTGGAACCATGTTACCAGTTGCCTTATGAAGCTGTTGAGATGTTTCACCACCACCAAAAACTAAACTTGCACAAATTCAAACACAGCCTTGCCAGACTTGGACTTTTCCATTTCCCTTGATGGCATTACCATACTTCCAGCTATCTATGAGGACTCTTTGACGCCTCCTACCCCACTGTGTCCAGGTTCCAATCCACATCTAAATTATCTCATTGAACACCCTCTAGGACAACTCTTGTGAACCAAAGAGTGAGGATTCTGGAGAAGAAAAAAATCTAAGAAGGAATCTAGCCCATAACCAGTCCTTTCAATCCTTAAAAAAATTGAAGACCTAGATACTTCTGGGAGCTGTTGGGAGGAGGTTGGTGAGAGGTTCCTAAAACGGATTACAGTTCAACGGTTCCAAACAAGCAGGGACTATGGAGCCAGGCCCCTTGGGTTTAAATCCTTCACTCTGCCACCATAAGGCTGTATGACCTTAGAAAAGTAAACTAACCTTTCTGTGCCACCATTGTAAAATAAGGATAATAGTAGTTCCTACTTCCAGACAATGGTTTGTAATAAAAATTAAGGAGTCAACATATGGAAAATGCATAGTAATACTATTTAAGTGTTGACTCTAGTAGTAATAATAATAATAATATAAAAGCCACCAAGAGTATCCCCTAGATTCAAGCATGACTTCTGTCCCTGATAGCCATCTGCTAAGTCACATGTATACTGTCTTTAGCTCTAAAGGATATCATTTGACTCCAAAAGTCTCCAGATTCCCAGGCATCACAAGTTTTATAGAAATGAAAAGCCACAGGTGTGAAAAACTGGGATGTATTTCCACCATTTGCCTGAAAATAAAGTTTATCTATGACACATACCAGATAGCTGGCATGCAGCTATTATTATAAAATATTTATTGGCCACTACAAAGTGCCGTAGGCATTGCACAAAATATAGAAGAACAGTCTCTCCAGGCCCTAATTGATTATGGGTCATATATTTTTAAGGGAAGATGCTACTGAGTTACTTAACACAGAATGAAAGATTCCAGGCTTTTAGGCAAGGAAAAAAATTATATAGTTTTAAGGGACGGTAATGATTTATGATGTGTTTAGGTGTTCTGTCTGTGTTTCTTCTTCAGCAGTGCCACATCTGAATTTTCCACAGCATTTATACAAAGCACATGTGGTGCTGGTCTTTATGCTGACCCAAGCATATCTTCCAATAGGAGGATTATTGCATAAAGATCTCTCTTATTTGAGAGCAGTCACAGACGTATGAGATGATGTTGTATGTTATAAATATCAGACCACAGTCATGGAGATCATAAAAGTTTCAATTATGTTAGCACGATATGGATTGGAGAAGAAGAAAATTTGCAGTGGAAATGAAATGAAGTGTTTGAAAAGAGCTATCATTTTTGGAATTTTAAAAGTCAAATAGTTTTACACATTGCATCATTAATATCAGGTATAATGGAATAACTCCCTTTGTTTTCTCCAAACAGGGGAAATGCCCTTAGGATGAAATTTTGTTTAAAGAATTCAATAAGACTCAGGGCAAGACATTCAAGGCTTAATTTTTAAAAGATAAAATCTTACATCTATCAGACTTCCGAACACATGCAAAGAGAGCTTCTTTTAGCTATCCTGAAATGATAGTAATCCCCCAAATGACAGAAAAATTCTTATCTGGACAACACAGTCATTCAATAATGCATATATATGCTGTGTTCTATAATCTTAAAATAGCTGATACAAAAAGAAAATAAATGAGGGGAGAAATGCTCAACATAAAATGGTGTCAGCAGACTAAAATATTCTCACCTTTCTTCTCTCTTCCTTTTTTATTCTTTCATTCAGTAGAAGTTCACACAGTGACACCTAGTGCAGCTGGCAAGGCTATGACAACCTGGAAGAGTGAGTGAGATCAGCTGCCTGGCAAATTCCAGTTTTAATTTCAGTTAAAATAAGCCAATTCAGTAAAGCTGAAAGGCTCACATTTTGTCTCAGACCCCAATGTGCATGCATAACCTAATTATCATTTGAATCTATTTAAAAATGTATAATGCTTATAGACCATAATTCCAGCTCAGTTCATTTCCTAACAGTTAGAAATACTGGATCATTAATATCCTTAATGAAGTAGAACTGCAATTAAGAGACTCAGTGAAATATCTGCCCCCTCCTTGCCAAGAGGCTTCCAGGATGGGTTCAGCAGTCTTGGAGCTATCCTTTCTAAACATTTCTCTGATGTTTCTACCTCTAATGTGACATCTAAAAGACTTCCTCTAGATTTTGTTACAAGAAACCTCCAGAGACTTGCAGAAACTGCACATTACTTTCTGTAAAGCATCCTTCTTAAGATATTCTAGTCAAATGATCTCCAACTCACATGACTTCCTATTACAAAATGGTTCAGAAATTCCTTCAGCTAGATTAGATGCTCTTTAAGAACCAAGCGCATGCTTCCTAACCTTGGTGCTTCCCAAATAGCCACATACAGTTCCTCACACAGAGCAGCTGCTCAATAAGTTTTGTTGAGTGAATTTTGTTTTGTTCTTTTTCTGTTAAGAGCTGCCTCTTTAACTTTTAATGTCTCCCTTTCCCATATGTCAATCTCATCCACAGTTTTCTAAAAATACTGCTTGGAGACTTGATAAGAACTAAGAGAGAATCCAATGGCGAAGGTGTAGCCCCTTCAGAGACATATGTTCACACCTGCATGCTGAAATTCTGTTGTTAGGCAGGAGCATTATTCAAGGTTGCAACATTCCTATGGGTCCAAGATGAGGCAGTCTTTCCGATTCCTACTTGGAGTTTAGCAGGGAATACGGATTGGCTGAGGAAGATTTATTTTAAAAATATCACCACCCACAGCTCACCAGCACCAGTCTCACAAGAGTTAGCCTGCTCTGGAAGATGAAAAGGGCCAAGCTTTGGAAGTTGGAGTATTAAAATCCAGTGGGAGTCACTCAGCCTTAAAAAACCAAAACACAGGACTGTTCTAGAAAGGGAAAGCCATGGGAAAACTGAGGACACTGACCAAGATGTCACTAAGAGCCAACACCTCAGCAAGAAAGGAGAGTAAATGGAAAACAGTAATGGAACTAAAACCAGTTCACGTTTACATTTCCCAAAACTAAGATGCTTCTGTAAACCAGTGACATTTATGAAAAACTTTCAAAGATATTGAAAATACTTATATTTATCAAAGCATAAAACATTAAGTGAAAAAAAAATATTATACAGATAGATGGATAGACAGATGATAGAAAGATAGACAAGGGAGGAAATATACAACGTTAACCAAAGTTGTCTCCGAGTGGTGGAATTCCTGGTGATTTTATTTTCTTCTCTATAATTCTCTGATGTCTATACATTTAAGGCAAGAATATATAACTCCTGAAATTAAAACAAGATGCTGTTTTTAAAAGATCAAAAAGCAAATAAAATAAATGCCAAGCTATGTTCTAATTTTAAAAATATAAACATCAGCCCCTCCTCCTCACCCCACTTGCAAACTGGTCCCACTCAGGATGATGACTGACAAGCAGATGGCAACACCCCTGAAGAACCTCTCATCCTCTGTCTCTCTGCTTAAAACATCAGAAAAATAAAATTCTCACAGGGACTGCCCTTCTATCACTCAATGATATGCATTAAATTAAATGTTAAAAATAATAATAGCATCAGAGGAAAATTTCTTAAGCTTATATTGCATTTTATTAATCATGTTTTGTTAATAATGCAGCCAGTCCTGTGAGGGAGGAAGGAATTAGATAGCAGGCCATTTGGGAAAGGCGTCCTTTGAATAAGATGTTTCAAACCAATGTGTTCCAAAGACACATTCTCCCTGTGTTTCTGAGAAAGCTTGGGGACCTTGAATCCCTCAATCCTAGATACAACAGAGGCAGAACAGCACAGTGGTTAGTACAGACACAGCTCTGGAGTCAGTTCAGCCTGGGTTCTAATTCAAGCTGTTAAATCCTGGTTGTGTAACTTGAGGTCAATTGCCTAATGTCTCTGTGCCTCAGTTTCCCCATCTATAAGATGGAACTAATAATGATGCTGTCTGCTCAGATTTGTCCTGTGGTTGAAATGAGTCAACATGTTCTTGGAAGAGTGTCTGACACTGAGTCACCACTACAAATGATCTTCATGGGACTAATTGAACAAAGGACTCCTGACTAATAAAAGACAGTGTATTAGTCTGTTCTCATACTGCTAATAAAGACGCACCCAAGACTGGATAATTTATAAAGGAAAGAGGTTTAATTGACTCACAGTTCCACATGGCTGGGGAGGTCTCACAATCATGGCGGAAAGTGAATGAGAAGCAAAGTCATGTCTTACATGGCAGCAGGCAAAAGAGTATATGTAGGGGAACTCCCCTTTCTAAAACCACCAGATCTCAGGAGACTTATTCACTATCATGAGAACAGAACAGGAAAAAGCCTGATCCCATGATTCAATTACCTCCCATTGTGTGGGACCCATGCACAACAAGTAGGAATTATGGGAGCTACAATTCAAGATGAGATTTCGGTAAGGACACAACCAAACCATATCATTCTGCCCCTGGCCCCTCCAGAATCTCATGCCCTCACATTTCAAAACATGATCATGCCTTCCCAACAGTCCCCCAAAGTCTTAACTCATTCCAGAACTAACCCAGAAGTCCAAGTCCAAAGTCTCATCTGAGACTAGGAAAATCCCTTCCACCTATGAACTGGTAAAATCAAAAACAAGTTAGTTACTTCCTAGATACAATGAGGGTACAGGCATTGGGTAAATACACATGTTCCAAATGCAACAAATTGGCCAAAACAAAGGGGCTACAGGCCCCGTGCAAGTCCAAAATCCAGTAAGGCAGTCATTAAACCGTAAAATTCCAATATGATCTCCTTTGACCCAATGTCTCCCATCCAGGGCATGCTGATGCAAGAGGTAGGTTTGCATGGTCTTGGGCAGCTCCACCCCTGTGGCTTTGTAGGGTACAGCCCCCATCCCGGCTGCTTTCACAGGCTGGCGTTGAGTATCTGCACTTTTTCCAGGCACACGGGGCAAGCTGTCAGCACATCTACCATTCTGGGGTCTGGAGGACAGTGGCCCTCCTCTCATTGCTCCATGAGGCAGCGCCCCAGTGGGGACTCTGTATGGGCACTTCCACCCACATTTCCCTTTACACATTGCACTAGTAGAGGTTCTCCATGAGGGCTTTACTCCTACAGTGTACCTCTGCCTGGACATACAGACACTTCCATACATCCTCTGAAATCTAGGCAGAGGTTCTCAAACCTCAATTCTCGACTTCTGTGCACCCATAGGCTCAACACCATGTGGAAGCTGCCAAGGCTTGGGGCTTGCACCCTGTGAAGCAAAGGCCTGAGCTGTACCTTGCTCCCTTTTGGCCATGGCTGGAGCAGCTGGGATGCAGGGCACCAAGTCCCTAGGCCACACACAGCAAGTAGGCCCTGGACCTGGCCCACAAAACCATTTTTTCCTCCTAGCCCTCCGGACCTGTGATGGGCAGGGCTGCTGTGATGAACTCTGACATGCCCCAGAGACATTTTACCCATTTTCTTGGTGATTAACATTTGGCTCCTCATTACTTATGCAACTTTCTGCAGCCAGCTTGAATTTCTCCTCAGAAAAGTGTTTTTCTTTTCCACCGCATCATCAGGCTGCAAATTTTCTGAACTTTGATGCTCTGCTTCCCTTTTAAACATAAGTTCTCTTTCTAAACCATATCTTTGTGAATACATAAAGCTGAATGTTTTTAACAACACCCAAGTAACCTCTTGAACGCTTTGCTGCTTAGAAATTTCTTCCACCAGATGCTTTATATCATGTCTCTCAAGTTCAAACTTCCACAAATCTCTAGGGCAGGGGCAAAATGCCACCAGTCTCTTTGCTAAAGCATAGCAAGAATCACCTTTGCTTCAGTTCCCAATAGGTTCCTCATCTTCATCCAAGACCACCTCAGCCTGGACTTTATTGTCCAGATCACTATCAGCATTTTGGTCAAAACCATTCAACAAATCTCCAGGAAGTTCCAATCTTCCCCACATTTTCCTGTCTTCTGAGCCCTCCAAACTGTTCCAGCCTCTGCCTGTTACCCAGTTCAAAAGTTCTCAGGTGTCTTTACAGGAGCACCCCACTCTACCAGTATCAATTTACTGTATTAGTCCATTCTTGTGTCACTAATAAAGACATACCCATGACTGGTGGAAAATGTGGAGCACCACATTTTCAGGTGTCTTTACAGGAGCACCCCACTCTACCAGTATCAATTTACTGTATTAGTCCGTTCTCATGCTGCTAATAAAGACATACCCAAGACTGGGTAATTTATAAAGAAAAGAAGTTTAATTGACTCACAGTTCTACATGGCTGGGGAGGCCTCACACTCATGGTGGAAGACAAAGGAAGAGCAAAGGGACGTCTTACATGGTGGCAGGCAAGAGAGCATCTGTAGGGGAACTGCCCTTTATAAAACCATCAGCTCTTGTGAGACTTATTCACTATCATGAGAATAGCACAGGAAAAACCTGCCCCCATGATTCAATTACCTCCCACCAGGTCCCTCCCATGACAAGTGGGAATTATGGGAGCTACAATTCAAGATGAGATTTGAGTGGGGACACAGCCAAACCATATCAGACAGTTTCCCTTTATTTAGGCATGTATCATTCAAATAATGAACTTTCCCAGTTATTCACTTTAGGGAAGTTCAGTGACTTTAGCACATTTATCAGAGAGAAGAAATTCAGAAGTCATGGGTTCTAGTGCCATACAGTGATTACTGTCATTGTCATACAAGTGAGAGAGTCACCACTTAACTGTGCCTCAGTTTCCTCATCTCAAAAGAGTGAAGAGAATATAGTCACATGCCCCCACCCAGTCTCATAAGGTTGTCAACAGTAGCAAATAAGAAACGCTTTGAAAAAGTACAAAGCACTATATGATACAAATAATTTGAAGTAGACCAATAATTATGAGGATAAAACTCAAATTTTTCCTTCCTACTCTTGGGAAATAACCCTACAAAGTGTTAAACTCTAAATTGTATCTGGATTTCATTACTCCATGCTCTCCTAGGCCACTTTTGCTATTGATAACGCAAGATGAATACACCTGCTTCAATGAAAGAAAGATATGAGATATAAAATGTCTCATTAAAAAGTTTTATATAGGCTCCATGTTGATTTTTTATGTTGATTGCATTTTGAATTGATTACATGTTGGATATATTGAGTTAAGTCAAATATATGATTTAAATTAATTTGATGTGTTTCTTTTTACTTAAGGAATTATTAATTTTATATGCTTCTTTTTTAACAAAACTAATAGAAAATTTCAGATTATATGCTTCAATGCCTTAGACCTGTGCTGTCCAGTATGGTAGCCACTAGAAACACGTGGCCACTGAGCATTTGAAATATGACCGGTCCAAATTGAGATGTGCTGTATGTGTAAAACACACACCAGACTTTGAAAACAGTATGAACGAAAGATATTGTCTCATTAAAAGGTTTTATATAGGCTATGTGTTGGTTTTTTTATGTTGATTGCATGTTGTATTGATTATATGTTGGAAATATTGGGTTAAATCAAATTTATGATTTAAATTAATTTGATGTGCTTCTTTTTACTTAAGTACCTATTAACTTGATGTTTCTTTCTTAACATGTTAATAGAAAATTTTAAATTACATATTTGTCTCACAGTATATATCAGGCATTGCTGCTTTAGACCATAATAAATCCACTTTTAAGAAGGACTTGGAAACACCATCTCTCTAAATGAAGTACCTGGAGGTATGTGAGATAGGAAACAGTAGGTTCCTTGCACTTATATTTTTCTACATGTTCCCTATATTACAAGTCGCCTCAGCCAACATTAAAGCAGACCAGTAAGGTAAATAAAAATTCTGGCCGACCAAAAAGAAACATTACATTATATGACCTTTTTATACAAAGAGTTGCTGGGAAAGAACCACAACGGGAAAAATGAGAGTATACTTGTGGTTCTAGTTTACTTTCAGTGGGAGCCTAAATAAGACAGCAAAAAGCCCCCAGATGAGTCCAATTTTTGCCTCAACTGCTGAAAAGCCTGCTTGAACAAACACAGGAGGTTATTTGAACCAGACATTCATAGGCTACAAAAATCACCAGCCCCTGTGGCACCTTTCATAGACAGCATTGCCTGAGAGATGTCTGCTTCACACAATAGAATAAGAAAAATACATGCCATGTTTCAGTACTAAAAGAATACTTTGGAAAGAGGAGATAGAGAGTGGCAGGAGAGTCCTTTTCTTACCTTACTCTCTACCTGCACCATCATTTCTGAGGTTTCAAACCACAAGTAAACAGAAAATAAAAATAAATTGGCATTAGTCAACCAAGATCCTATAGCCAAATAGCCAGCCATTTCTCAATTTACGGTTACAGTTTGTGTTTTGTGCTGGGCCACCTGAGTTCAAGGCATGGCCAATAAATAAACTGGGGAGGCCTTGGCTGTTTGCAGTGGATGCATTTGATGCCATCTGCATGATACATTGATGAGAAGAAGAGAAAATGTTTCATTACAATATGAACCTGTTTTATAGTATTTAATGTTCTGTTGGTTTCCATAAAAGCAGCGGGGGGAACTAGAATTAGTAATGAATGTTGATTTTTGAACATTGGAGTTTCGAAGGGAAGAATTTAACAATTAAATGAGAAGGAAATATCACTTTTTACTCCAGCATAGACCTAGTCTGAACAGAAAAAATAATGTACACAGAGCAATTATAAATATAAATTCAGTATATTTGAATTTCAGTGTGTTTTAAATGTTCACTCTTGACAGCCACTTTTTAAATATTTATCAAGGCAACATCTTTCTTGCTCATAATGAAACAGGCAGTAAAATTTGAATAGAATTTAATTATACCTTCAAATATTTAGAATGCAAACAAAAATAAGTAACTGTTGAGAAATATATCTGGCCTCAAAACACTGAGGATAAAAGTTTTAAGAATATCTTTAGAAGAAAATCCAAATGAAGTTTCTTTCAGTACTCTTCTACTTTAAATTCTTAGGTTTCCATGAAAAGCAGATGAAAATAAATTGCAAATACTACAGTACACAGGATGCCAATATGTAGAACTGGTGAGGAGATCATTAAGAAGGGAAAAAGGCTATGGGAAAATTATTCGAATTTGATAAGCTCTTCAGCAAGTTGAGCCAGTCTGTTTGTGAGTTTGCCACAATTTTTCTGAGAGTTTGCCTGCTCATGATGCGTGCAGGAACAGTAAATAGATTTCTTCACAGAGGCTGTCTAAAGCTCTGTGTTGAGAAGGACTCTGAGGTCATGTCTGAGCTCAGGCTCAGCAGGGAGGTGCCATTGACTAGTGATGTCTGCCTACGAGTGGGAATGGCTATCATTGTGCATGTCTTTGCTCTCCCCATGATGGAAAGTGTAGCTGTGGAAACACTCTTTCCTATCATTCTGCTCAGGGGTCAGTTCATTCAAAAGATGTCATCTCACAAGTTATCAATTGCAGTCAGACTGCTGTACTCAGAATAGTGTAGCAGATGTTACTTCCTGGGCTCACCCTTCTCTATACCTCGAACCATCTCTTCTTCACATTTGGGGTACTTGTAATTGCTCTTTATTATCCTTTTTTAAGGGTATATTAACCCCTTCCTTCCACCTCCAACACAAAGGTTTCCTTCTCCAACATGTGAAAATTTCTCTGCTGTGCCTAAACTATGAATGACAGAAATTCTGCTAAAGCAAAGATCTTCTGCATAAGAAAACAAAAAGTCTCATTTACCAGGAAAAGGAGCCCTATAATGTTCTCTCCTCAAATTATTCAGGATTAATTTTTTTGGACTTAATTAATGCCAACCCTGCCCTTTAGCTCACTGCCATCTGCCACAAGTCATCTCCCAGGCAGAAAGGTCATGATGCTGAGCTTCATGAAGGCACCAGGGAACAAGCTAAACCCAGGATTCCCTCCTTGATGTCGTTCACCTCTCTTGCACCAGCACCAGCCAGCATCAACTATCGCTGTCAATGTCAGACAGTCGCATATCATCAATTAGAGATGGCAAAAGCTCAACAACTTCTGAGCTTGGCTTACAAAGTAAAGCATCCAGATGCTTGTGCCCATTTGGCAAAAACTTCCTAAAATCTCTATGAAGGAAAGCACATTTTTTTGCAATTAAAATGGTATCTGTTAATGCAGAGAGCAAAATAATAAGTTGAAAGATCATTAATTATCAGCAATTCCATATGGTTTGAACTACCAGAGTTTAGACGTTCATCTGCACCAGAACTGATATTTTCTTAACTAGGACATGAACTATGAGTTTGAAACCTGAGACATGTGTACCAAGATAACTGAATATCTCAGAAACATTTCAAACTCAATTTCCTTATGAAAGGAAATATATGTGTAAATCATATATTTCTATTCTTGTATTGCCTTTTGGCATCCATTTATTGAATACCTATATCAAAGTCTGCCATGGGAGTTCCATGTAACCCATATTCTGGTAAAACATACAGACTTGCAATGAGGGCTATAAGAGAGGGAAACTGGGTTCATGGGTAACAACATATCAGAGGTCTGCCCAGCTAGACTGGAGGGGTTCAGGAAGACTTTTGGATGAGATGGCATCTTGGATGTGTAGAGACAGCCAGACAGAAGTTCAAGGGTCTGTGGAATGAGGGGAGAGCGTGGTGAAGACAGAATCAACTTCTAGGTAGTCCTGGTTCCAAAAATGTTTGGCATAAAAAATTTCCATGTGCACCATCCCTGGCATGTTCCTGCTATTCTGATTTATTGTAACGCTGTTTTCTTCAACATTAACTAAGGCCAGTGGTTGCAATGAATAATTTGCAATATTAAAATACCATTGGGAAAGATTCATCATTTTTAGGTTCTAATTGAGGAGGGAAAACATCTTAAAGCTTCATAGATGTTTCTATTTAGTCTTGGGACAAATGTCATATTAATTGATTAAATACATCTTGAGGGGCTCAATCTTAACTCCTTATAGTTTCAGGCACATTTTCCCCAATCTCTGGTCACTTAGAACAGTATAAAACAGATCTAAAATCCACCTTAAGAAAGAAAAAGATATGCAAGTAATGAGGTTCAATCCTGCAATAGCCTTCTTGTTGGGGAGATTGCCATTTAAGATTGCCCGAGGTGGCATTTGACTCTCACGGCATGCAAAGTCCACTCTCTTGCTAATTTAGGTGCAGGCTCAGCCCTCATTCTGCCTTACAACAGCATTAAAGGAGTTGTCTTCTCTGACTGAGAAAGACCACTGGAGTCTGAGTAAGAAAACCCAAGGGTGTCCTCCTCAAAGAACACACCAAATGCTTAGATCTTTCATGTTGAATTACACTTGTTGCCCTGAGATGTGTGTTGCTGACATTAACCACCTAACCTGCCAGAATCCACAGTGAGCACTGACCTGCTGCAACCCAGGAAGAACATCAAATACTTTTTCTACATCTCATTATCAGAGCAAAAGCTAAACAGTAACTGCCCAATTCAGCTTATATATTCAATTCAGTAAGCTATATTCCATGATTTTTTTAAAAAAAAATGCACACATACATACAAAGAAGGGTGCAAATTGTAAGTGCACAGTGAACTAGTCCTGTGGAACCAGCACCTAGAACCAGAAACAGAACATTACCCTAGAATGTTCTGTCGTGGCTCCTAACGCCAGGGATTTGTTTTAACTCAAATTAGGATACCTTTAAAAGTCCCAGTCGTTACGCTGGGAAAACACGCCTACAGCAAAACTTTGTGGCAAACCCAGATCTATGCTACCCTACATATTAGTCACTTTCATCTGTTTCCCAAGACACTTCACGCTAACCCCCATTCCGACACTTACCACGTTCTGCATAGTTGTTAAATTTGCAACAAACTGCCTGCTACTAGAGGTCAGTGTCAAGTCTGAGTCTTCATGCTTTTCTCCCAGTAACGTAGGGTAACTGTCTTAGGCTGCCAGGGGCTAGATGAAGGATCCAATGATCCTATTGGCCAACATTTATGTTTGCGAATTTCACGTCCCTCATTTTCAGGCTGGGCAGAGAGTGCACCCCCTAGTCTCTATCCTAGCTTGATGATGAGATTCTCTGGAGGAAGTTTTTGCCTAAGGAAAGTCTCCCAGCAGCCAAGAGTCTGTGCGGCCCCTTCCCACAGTCAAATCATCACATGACCTGCAGCTTTCAGCCAGTCCTGCTAGTTCTCATGCACGTTTCCCCCACCCTCCTGGTTCTGTGCAGGGAGGGAGGCACATGTGCATACATGTATGTTTTATTCTGCTTCATTTTGCTGCCAATGGTCTGTGTTAAAACAAAAGTATTCCTTCCCACCCCCACCCCCTCCATTCCTTGTACCCACCATTTGACCCGCAGGCAAATGAAGCCATTCAAATATTTATTCATCATGTCATCTGTTCCCATCTGACCTTGCAATTCCTGTCATGCCCCGCATGTCAGTTTAAAGCATAACGTCATTAATACCTCCAGTGCACTAATGGATGCTTCACACATGAACGCATTAATGAAATGTGTTATTGTTTTCCCTCACAGGACATTAACAATCTACCTCACGCTGTGTCTCCGAAGCCCCGTGGAGCTGCTGAAAACCACTAGCTATCAAATGAACCCTCAGTTCCGCCTCAGTAACTTTAAGTTCAAGTTTATCACTGAAGCGTCACTCATGTGAGAAGATACAAGCCTCTGAGGGCTTTGGGGCCCAGCTTCAATTACCATAAAGAGTAACAGGAGGCAAGAGCTGCAGGAAGGGGGAGAGGGAGAGTGCAACATAGAAACAAAACCCTGTCAAGATGAAATAGGAAAGATCTGGGTGTCACCAGGATGATTTGTTTCTTGTTTCTCCCTTTGTCTATGGGCTGATGGTTTGAATAATGAAGACGGTATTGGTTTTCTTCTCGAGTACACCAGCACAGGAGGTCTGCTTGTCTGATGGCACAGCTGACATATTAAGAGGGATTTAAGTTTCTGTACACAGGCAATGTTTAAATTACCTTCCTTAAGCCCCAAAGAAATCTTTCCAGCTGATTTGCAAAATGAACCCCGGCACGGCCTTGCAGCCACCCTGCACAGGTTGCCTAAACAGAGCCGTGGTTCTCTGTTTGGCCAGCTGTTTTGCAAAATCAGAAAAAAAGGGAAAGGTAATTCCTTTTCAACGTTGCCTCAGCCAGTATTTCGTCTGTAATTAAAATTGAAAGCTTTCCCCAACAGGTTCTCAGAGGCTCTCCCGGAGAAACAGATTTCTCCTTTCCTGAGTAATTAAGCACAAATTGTAAGGTGCTTGGCTTTACAGCAGAGGAGCAATGAATGGTCAAAGGTGTTCCATCCAAGGCTTGGGGAGGCTTTTGTGTTTGGTTAGCTGTTAGGAAATGCTAATTGCTTTTTCTCTTGCCATTAGGCACTAATCCCCACTGCGATGAAAATTTTTCACAGGTTGGGGCCAGAAAGGTGAAGGGAGATGTACAACAGAAATGCCGCAACAAAATCACCTGTACCAGTGAATTGTAGCATGGCCAGAAAGGTGATTGTTTGCTCAGCATTTGTGCCAAGAATACACCCCACAATTCCTTTTATTCATGTCTTGGAGAGCAGGCTTACAAGTAGCTACTAATGTGTTCCTGAATGTTTCAGGTCACTAAGCCTATACCCTAAACATAAGCTTCCAATCACAGTTAAGCATCTAATCAAAAACTCCTGGCTTGGGGACAAAAGTCAGAGCTTAACTCTATCCTTGGCTGCTGATGGCAAGAAGACCTTTGCTGCCTGCCTGTAGAAGCCATGGGCCCCAAATCTGCTCCTCTAAAGAGGACAAAACCCATTGCAATTTCCCCAACCTCTGTGACACAGCCTTCCTAAACAGCTCAGTGAGGCTGCTCCTTAAACGGTGGCATTACACTTCTCACAAACACAAGGAAACCAAATGGGGCTGGAGATACATTGCCCTTGAACCCCTCTGCCTGGGCAAGTTTCATCCCAGAAATGTCCCTTACTTTGGAAAAAAACAGGTGGCTGGAATTGTAACCACAAATGATAATTATTCTTCCATTTTCTTTTTGCCCTGTGGCAGAGAAACCCTAGGGTGGCCCAGTGATTCTTGCCCCACTGGTGTTCACAGCCTGTATAATCCTCCCCTCCCTTGGGGTGTGATAGGACCTATGACTTTTTCTAAACAATCAAGCATGGCAAAGGTGAAGGGGTTTTGCAGGTGTAAGTCCCAAAGCAGTTGATTTTGAGTAAATCAAAATGGAGATCATACTGGATGGCCCTGGCTTAGTCAAGTGAGAGCCCTGAAAAGAAGGACTGAGCCCTGTATGGTCAGAGATTCTCCCGGCTGACTGCATGAGGAGCAGCCATGTGGAAAAGGCCACGTGGCGAGGAGCTGAGGTGGCCTCCGACTGACAGCCAGCAGAAAGCTGGGGCCCTTGGTCATGCAGAGGCAAAGAAATGAATCTGCCAACAACCTGAATGAACTTGGAAGCAGATTCTTCCCCAGCTCAGTGTCCTGATGAAAATGCTGTCTGCTGACTTGTTTATTGGAGCCTGGTGAGACCCTGAGTAGGGGACCCGGTTAAGCCATCCCTGGACTCCTGAACCGTGGAACCTGTGCGATAACAACAACCTGGGTTGTTGTATGCCACTATGTCTGCAATAATTTGTTACACAGCAGTAAGTTATACAATCCCTAAGCATTCAGGTCCTCTATTTTGAAGCTAATGGTGATTCAGTTATGTTGCAGCCATGATCCTCACCAATGATATCTTTGAATCATCAACCAAATGAATCTGGCCCATCAGTGCATTGCCCTTGGAGTCCATGGTGAACATTTTTCTAGACAACTGGCCGAGATGTTCTGTCAACCATTTTATGTTTCTTCTCAACCTTGTCTTTTTTGTCACTGTGGCAGCCCTTGTAACAAAGAAAGATGTTAAAGTGACTAGAAAGCTACACTAAACAGCTGTAAGTTCTACGCTCAACATTCATGTTAGAAAGGTATATTCTTTTTTCATCATGCTAAGTGTTGCTTAAAAATGCATGTAAAGCCAGGCAAGATGGCTCACGCCTGTAATCCCAGGACCTTGGGAGGCCACAGCGGGTGGATCATCAGAGGTCAGGTGTTCGAGACCAGCCTGGCCAACATGGTGAAACCCTGTCTCTACTATAAATACAAACATTAGTTGGGCAGGGTGGTGCACGTATGTAGTCCCAGCTACTTGGCAGGCTGAGACAGGAGAATCACTTAAACCCAGGAGGCGGATGTTGCAGTGAGCCGAGATTATGCCATTGCACTCCAGCCTGGGTGACAGACAAGACTCTGTCTTAAAAAAAAAAAAAAAATGCATGCAGAAATAAAGAGAAAATAGTATTTCATTCCTGTTTGTCTCAAGCTTCAGTCTCATGCAGTCTTCAGGTTAGAAACTTCCAGAAAACTTTCAAAGTTCTCAAGAAATATGTCTTGCATTTCAGCTCCTTTTAGAAAGCAACTGCCATACACCAACAGGATTTTGGAGGTTTTGTTTTTCCCCCACTGAATTTGACAAACTGCATCTAAAATGTTTATGGAAGAGCAGGCCAAGAAAGGCCAGGATACTTTTGAAGACTTCAAACAGCAAATATCAAGAATTGTTATAAAGTTACACTAATTCAGACAGTGTGATATTAGCACACTGATTAAAAAAATAGTAAACCAACAGAATAAAAAGGGATGCCCAACGCAGGCCCACTCCTATACTGAAATATGTTATACAGAAGGCGTGACATTACACATCAGAGGAAAACCATGTTCTTTGCATTAAATGGTGCCCCACAAGAGCTTCCCAGTGTGTTTTCTTGGGAAGGGTCAGGTAATTAAATTCCCAAATGAAGCTTTCTTTAGTTTTATTTAACTAAAAATGAAAGAAGAGAAAAACAGAGGTAAATATAGATATAAGCCAGTATTCTTAAATTATAATAAAATATAGTTACATAAATCGTGTGACTTGATTGTATTTTGCAATTTTTTTTTTTTTTTTTTTTTTTTGAGACAGAGTCTCTCACTGTCGCCCAGGCTGGAGTGCAGTGATGCGATCTCGGCTCACTGTAAGCTCCACCTCCCGGGTTCAAGCCATTCTCCTGCCTCAGCCTCCCGGATAGCTGAGACTACAGGTGCCCACCACCACGCCCAGCTAATTTTTTTGTATTTTTAGTAGAGATGGGGTTTCACCGTGTTAGCCAGGATGGTCTCGATCTCCTGACCTTGTGATCCGCTGCCTCGGCCTCCCAAAGTACTGGGATTACAGGCATGAGCCACCGTGCCCAGATCTGCAATCATTTTGTCATTTTTAAATATAGCCAAATAGGGCTGACTGATTTTTTTAAAAAACATATTAAATACTGCCAATGATTTAGCTCTTGTACATCTATTCTTAATTTGTGATTGAGAGAGGTCGTTCATTACAAAATTATTTTAACAAGCTTTTAAATAACAAAAGCCAAATGTAAGAAGTTATGGTGTTTGGGATGTATTTCAAAGTAATAAGAGTGGAGAGATTGAATTGAGGTATGAAGGACACACAATTGATCACGAATTGACAAGTGTTGAATCAAGATAATAGATATTTAGGGGGTTACTATACCATTCTCTCTGCTTTGGTATTTGTTTGAAACTTACCATAATAAATTAGCCGGGCATGGTTGCACCTGTAATCCCAGCTACTCTGGAGGCTGAGGCAGGAGAATTAGGAGAATTGCTCGAATCCGGGAGGAGGAGGTTGCAGTGAGCTGAGATCACGCCATTGCACTTCAGCCTGGGTGACAAGAGTGAAACACCATCTCAAAAAAAAAAAAAGTTTGTTTTTTCTTTTCATGGAAAATATAGCTAAGCTTTTGATAAACTACAATGTTTGGTTCAAATGTCTCTTCAAGCATCTCAAGTAAGAAAGCAGTTATACAAAACTCGTGTGCTGTTATTTTCAAAAAACATACATACATGCATGCATATATATTTATGCATACATTATATAGGTATGCACTTTATATATGCATATATAAAAAACATATTTACAGCAGACAAATCTGTACCCCCACACCTTCATGTTATAGCTGGGGAGTCTGATTTCTCATTGATAGTTATCCTGTTTCTCTCTCCTGGCCCACTCTCCATCCCTCTGGTGACCTGCATGGATGCAGTCTACTGTGGTCTGGACAATAGAGAGCACCAGAGAGGAGATTTAAAGGAGAAAAGAGGAGAGTGGGGTCATGACATTTGTTTTCTGGTTCTCTCTCTGCAACACAGCCTCAACAAGGGCCTGCCATGTCCCTCCACTAGAAAGCCACTGTGCCTCTCACGGAGGCCAATTTTATAAGACATTCTTCTTCCGGGTTTCAGAAATTGATTGCTCTGTTTCCCTTCAGACACAGAAGTTGTGTCAGCTCAGCTGCTACTATCCCCAGATTCCTATACAATCCCTTGTGTGGAGGCTGTACTCACACCTTTGTAAATAGTTTTGAGTGCCATCTACTTTCTGTTAGGATTCTAATTCACCACCCTCTTCATTAAACAATAAATGACACATAGTTATTAGAAATAGCTATAAGGAGATTATTATACTGTCTCTGTACATATAAATACTTCTGATGCTGCAGTTCCATCTGAGGTGAATTCTATACTTAACATAGCATATATAGGCGGAAAAGACAAGAGAGATATGGAATTGGGGTTATCAGTTGGCTAGTGGTCCACAAACCAGCTCCCCTTTGCTAATAGACATGGAGGAAGCTTAGAGAACAGTACTTTCTCTGAAAGGCCTAAATTTTGAGAGTAGCTCAGTTCTGCACATCCAAAGCTAGACTCAGTGCTATATCACTATTATATAGCATATCAAACATTGCATTACAATTACCTGAGTACATGTACTTGTCTCTTCCTCCAGGCTATGAGCAATTCAAGAAAAGAGCTCTGTTTTATTCAACCTTATATCTCTACTGTCTAGCGTATGGGTTGTCACATACCAGTGACACAAGAAATGCAGTTGAATTAATAAATGCCTGCTTGAATAAACAAATGCCAGTGGGTCCAGTATGTTCTATAGCAGGGGCTCTAAACCGAGAGCCTATCACCTTCTAGTTACCATCTGGCTTCCAAAAGCAGCGCTGAATCCAAATATGACCTCGGTACCCTAGAAAAAGAGTCTTTCTCATCTGAATCACTCCCGTCTGCCTGGCTACAACCAACATAAGGTCTTGAAGCTGAGACACACCTTCATTTGTTAAGGGGGGAATGGGGGAGCAGATGGTAAATTAAGGTACTAATGCTCATTAATTCCTAATGGAGGCTTCCTCATGGATGTAATTAGAATGAAAAGAAGGAAGAGCCAAAGGAGGAGTGTTTGGGCAATAAAGTAGGCAGCTGGAAGAGGTTTATGAAAGGTATAAACCCTCAGGGAGCTTTCCATTAGAGGATAATAACATCCGCACTTCACAATTGCATCTTTCTTTACAATCAGCAAAACATTTCTACACACAGTATTCCAGTGGAGCCTCAGAAAATAATTGTGATACGTGGAGGAGAGGTCTTTTTTTTTTTTTTTTCATTTTTGCAATGATATAATCACTACATGACTGTAGTTGGAGAGGGTGACCTTCAGACCAGTTGTAAAAATCAAGTGCCAGTCCACCTGGGTGAACTATCCCACACCACATTGTCCTTTCTGCTATTCCCATTACAAATCACTTAAAGTCCCTCCCAATGGCCTTCTATTCCTGATTGGCAAGTGGGGCATAGAGGTTCTTATGAGACTAGGGTTTTTATTTCGTTATGTCCTCATGGAAAAAGTGTGAGCTGGAAAGAAGGGAACTCTTCCCATAAGGCGTGGTTAATGTCATTCTATTTCTTTCCACTGTTCTCAACACAAAATAAATGTATTCACATATATAGTTCCATAGAAATTGAGAATTAAGTACTATACTTTGATCTTCTAAGAAGTGTGCAGCATAAATCTGAGATATCAGCATTAAATGTGGAGACTTCATTATTAAGGACTTGCTAGTAAGCCTGGGTATTCATATGCAATGTCGGTCTATCCAAAAAGAAGTAAATTACTTGAAAAGTGACTGCATTAAAGTAAACTTACTCCTTGAAGCCTTCCTCCTCTCTCAAAGGCATATAGCTGACCTAGTTCAGAAGTGAGTGGAAAAAGAATAAAGAGGATGTTCTGTTTAACCAGCATCAATTGCTTGTAGCTATCTACTTCTCAATATCTTTTTCCCCCCCAAGGAAGCATTCAGCTAACATTTTTATTGGACTGATGCCCAGATGTGCTCCATTAATTCATGCAACTACCTCTGTTGGAATGCTCCAGGCATTATCATCCATGAATCCATAGAGCACAAATATATTTCTAGAAATATTGTCATTTGCATTATATATGATCCTAAAGTACCTTCATAAATAATACCTTCAAAGTGAACCAGAGAGTATTGGATGTCTCTTGCTATTTTAGTCCTCTTAATTTCACCATATGCATCGTCTTTTATTTACATAGGTAATGTGACAAAATTGATCGTAGCAAACTGAGTTTTTCGGTTTCATCAACATCATCATAGGACATTTCTGATGATGTGTGATCTTTAAATCTGTATTGAGTGTCTTTCCAATCTGTGAGTTTCATTGTTTCAAATTTGTCTTCCAACTGTGCCTTCTGAGATGTATTATGGCTATGATGGAGGCTTTTGGACTGCAGTTTGTTTCTGGTAAGAGCAAAAAAAAAAAAAAAAAAAAAACTAATTCTAAATGTAGCATGAAATCTGTTCATTTTTAGATGTTTGGTATAGAAATATAGACTACTTAATTATCAAATTAGTTACCTTTTCCTTAAAAAATTATCAGTACCCCAGCATGATAAGAAGAAAATTATTTCTTAAAATATTATTTGATTTCAAACCAATTATAAAGTGAGCACTGCTTTCTACACAAAGTTTCCAGGAAGTCTTCTAGTAGAAATACATGTTTCAGAGGAGGCGTTTGAATGAATGAAGAATTATTCATAGAAAGAAAAGAAATACTTTGATCTACTGCACTATTTTCAAAAGGAAAATAGAACCATAATGCATATATTATGATATCCTGGACTGAAGATGGTCTGGGACACAGAAAATCACTATTATCTGTGAAACCATGAGCAAGACTCCTTTCTCTGTTGCCTGCAGACAGAAAGCAACAATGTTATTCAACTATTAATATTTACTTATGGCCCAGATACTGGAACTGATTCCTGCTTTCTGTGAAGGAAAGGTGATCCATGAATAAATATCACTGTGGTCATTATCATCGGCACACACAGATATCAGGTGGCTTCCAATGAAATAGTGTAAGAAGCAATATGGATCTGTAGAAAGAAAATTTGTCTTAAAGCAAGATTAGGGGTAGAAGATTTACCATGGATAAATATTCCTGTAGCGTTGAAAAAATTGCTCAGTCGTAAGATGAGGAAAACTCTTGCAAATAAATATGAAGCTTTCCATGAGACTTCTAGAACCTTCAAACCTCAGAATGTATTTGGGCCATCCTCTTCTCTTCAAAGGTTAGACTGACACAATCTTGGAAACAGAAGCGTGAAGCCTACTCTTAGAGATTTTCAGAGAAGAGGAATTTCAGTTTCCTAGGTTAATCATGTTACTTCTATCTAATTTATTTTGCATGGCCACATTTATCACGCTGAAAATTCAGCCCATGTCCACCTGTTTTTTCTTTTAGCAACAGTGCATTTATTCATTCAATAATTATTTATTCAGTGCCTCTTATACGCCAGGCACTGGCTTGGGAGCTGGGATTTAACAAAGAACAAGAGGCAAAAATTCCTCCACTCATGGTGGAGAAATTCTAGCAACAAACTGTTTATTATTATTCTAGCAATAAACTGTTCAATCCTTAGTAACATCCTTATTTCTCATAAAAAATGGGTCACTTATTTGATCAAAGCTGGTTTTGTTTAAATTTACTTCCTTTTACAAAAAAAAAAAATCAGCTACATGAAAATCAATGTTAGGTTTATTCTCACAATTTGACAGCATTATTGGCCAGTTCTTTTATACCATTTTTCATTCCCATGTTCCCTGGAAATGTGCCTTAAACTGAGGAACAGTTTTTCTCCATCCTGAGAGGATACCCTGTTCAACCGCATATGCATCCTTGGAGGGGCACACCTGGAGTATGGAGGAAGAAGGGGACCTAGCTAGCCATATTGCCCAATCAACCCTGGAAAACAACAGAATTGTCCTTACATCATGTTTCCTAGGAAGGAAGTAGAGATCAGTCCTGCTAATTTGTTGTGGTTGTTGTTGAGATGGAGTCTCCCTCCATTGCTCAGGCTGGAGTGCAGTGGCACGATCTCGGCTCACTGCAACCTCCACCACCCGGGTTCAAGCATTTCTCCTGCCACAGCTCCCAAGTAGCTGGGATTACAGGCATGCACCACCATGACCGGCTAGTTTTTTATTTTTAGTAGAGATAGGGTTTCTCCGTGTTGGCCAGGCTGGTCTCGAACTCCTGACCTCAGGTGATCCACCCGCCTCAGCCTCCCAAAGTGCCAGGATTACAGGCGTGAACCACCACGCCCGGCCAGTCCTGCTAATTTTTAACCACTGCCACCACCACCACTGTGCTTTGGCTTCATAGTCTTTAGACCATTTAGTCTTCACAGCAGTCCCGTGGGGAACAGATGAGTAAGCTGAAGCTGAAAAGGAGTAAGAGGCTTGTCTACACTAACAGCTCTAGCAAATGGTGATGCAGGAATTCACATTTGGGTCTGATTCCAGCTGTCATCTTCTTACGAAAAACATATAATCTTATTTATCTAATGAAATCATAGAAAGGAATTATTAAACATAAGCCTCATTATTTCATATACCACAGAATGGCATAATCTAAGATGAAGAGCATATAGATTTTGAATATCACCTGGGCATTTTTGGTTCCTTCTCTGAGTCTTACCTTTTGTAATAAAAGCATTGCTTTTGTCCTCAAATATACACTCCTGTAAGAGGCAGACCTTCCCATTCATGCCTGTATTAATTAAAAGTTAAAAGAAAGAAATATTCAGTGCAAGTATCTAGTTACACACTTTGGAGAAAGGAGCTTCAGCTGCTTCCACTTCTGAAGACAGAGAAATAGCAAAGAAAGAAGTTCACTTCAGTTTGTTCTAGGAAGAACAAAGACTCATATCTCTTGAGAGCGAAGAAAGAATCAGACCTTTTCAGTCTATTTAATTTTAATTAACTATGAAAGTGTGTTCGCAATGCAACGATGTAAAACTAGCTAGTAGTAACTGAGCTAAAGAAGGTCAAAACAATGATTACAATCAAGATATGACCGTTATTGCACATATTTTTGGTTTGTGGGAGCGATTTTTTTTCTTCATGTTCTTTTTCTTATTAAATTTAGAATTTGATGATTCTTCAGTGTAAGTTTGGTAAAAGAACAGGTTAATTTAACATTATTTGGATAATAAAGCATATTCTTTGTAAAAATGTAAATTCCTGGAGCCTTAGTCTTCCAATTTCCCTTCGCCCATCCTAGTACAAAGCTGCCTCTGTCTAGTACTGATCCCTAGAAATACTGCCTTGCTCCATAGAACAAAATGAAGCACAAATCATCTAGTGGCAGCAATTTGAATGAGGACCTTGACTAGGGGACAAAAAAACACCATTTAAAAAAATTTTATATATATATATTTTTTATTATACTTTAAGTTCTAGGGTACACGTGCACAATGTGCAGGTTTGTTACATATGTATACATGTGTCATGTTGGTGTGCTTCACACTTAACTTGTCATTTACATTAGGTATATCTCCTAATGCTATCCCTCCCCCCTCTTCCCACCCCACAACAGGCCCCGGTGTGTGATGTTCCCCTTCCTGCATCCAAGTGTTCTCATTGTTCAATTCGCACCTCTGAGTGAGAACATGCAGTGTTTGGTTTTTTGTCCTTGCATTACTGGGTTTATACCCAAAGGACTATAAATCATGCTGCTATAAAGACACATGCACACGTAGGTTTATTGTGGCACTATTCACAATAGCAAAGACTTGGAACCAACCCAAATGTCCATCAATGATAGACTGGATTAAGAAAATGTGGCGCATATACACCATGGAATACTATGCAGCCATAAAAAAGGGTGAGTTCATGACCTTTGTAGGGACATGGATGAGGCTGGAAACCATCATTCTCAGCAAAAAAATACCGTTTAACTCCACAATGATAGGACCTCATGCTCTAAACCACTCATTCAATACCATCAATCCCTGAGTAATATTGTCTTTTCATATAAAGTTCCATAAAAACTTCCTGAACATTTCCATGTGCAAAGCACTTGTACTAGATATTGAAGAACAAGAAAGTGAATAGATAACCAGGATTTCTTCTCTGTAATCTGTCACAAAAGAAAAAAATACATGCAAATAATCCTGACATAAAGTAGTAAATTCTGGGATAGAGAGAAAAATAGTACATTGTGAAGAGTAATCCTAACTGGATATTATTATCTTTTATACTTTCTGCTTTTCATTGTAAACTCTTGGAAACCAGATATTTATCTATTATCCAGAATCTTTGCATGTAATGAGTGTTGTAGTCAGTCATCTTTTTTTAGTAAGGGGCAGAAATTCAACTTCCATTAGGTTAAAAAATATTGTCTTGTATATTCTTAAGCCTAGGAGTAGCCTGATATCAGCTTCAGGCAAGTTGAATCAGGTTCTCTAAGGAAGACAGAAGAATTTCTCTCTCCATCCCGTCTCTGGTTTTCTCTGTATTCTCCCAAGGTTCTCTTACAGCAGGATTAAAGGTGGCCCCAGAAATATTACACTTGGATAGTAACACCAGCAGATAAGGAGCTCGTCTTCTCCATAATGTTAGCAAAACATCATGAATTTATTCTTAATGGCCTATCATAGGTTGTGTGATCAGCTGATTTACTATATCCGGTCCACTGGAAAATGAGTCACTGGGGCCAGAGGAAGAATGGGACACAATGAGTGGCTGGTCTAATTCATGTGCCCACCAGTGGAGCAGATGGGGACCAACTTATCTTTTGTTGAAATAAGTAAACAAAAAGGAGCTGCTCTGGATTGTCTGCAAGGTTTGCGAAGAATTAGCTGAGTCAATGATCAGTAAACAATGCCAGGAGCTTGCTCTGGTAAGGTCTGCATTCTTTAAAAATGGTGTCATAGATATCAGAAAGTGAACATGGTTAACCATTTGTAATCATCAGAAAACAAGAAAGGAAAATAAATAAAATAAAATAGAAATTGTAAAAATCAGCACTTGAATCACAACACTTACAGTTATGAAAACTAGACTAATAACACATATCAATCAGAAATTCTTGTATTACAGTTTTAAGAACTTCCCTGAAAAGCCACAGGGAAAAGGCAACTCTTATTTGAACTGTGGAATGATCTTTATTGCCAACAATATACGTATCCTTCAAATGAAAATAAATTACTCCTATGAAAACAATGTCTATGAAAACATGCTTAAACTTCATACATTATACGTTAATACATTATATTTTCAAGGTGTAGGAACCTATAAAAATGTGCCAATATGGTTTTTCTCAAGTGCCGTAATTTACATTACCTTATTTATTTAAGCAATTTTAATCAACTCCTTAAAAGCTTTGAGTGGTTCTTACTTCACCAAACCAGAGGACAAGCATAAGTTTCAAGAAGCCAGCAACTGACAAGCCTCCAGGAAGAGCTGCACCACAGCATCACAGGTGGCTGTCCTCACATGTCTATCTTGGCATCTCACAATTCACATCACTTGCCCAACTCTTGGCAAAAGTCTATTTTTACATGGAAACGAATCTCTATTTGCTCCTGATCACAGGATTAAATAAGCTGGTCATTCCCAAATAATTCTGAAAATGTTTCCTCAAAAAGGTTATGCTTTCCTAATTTTTACTCTTAGGAATTTCCTAATTGTACCAAAAGCAAAGATGGTGTTTTCTATTTTAAAAAGTTGCTACAGACCAATCATTTTCAGCTGAGTTACTATATCCAGTACGAAACTAGGGAAACTACTTTGTGCCATAACATTGCCAGAACCTAAACATTTTTCCCACTATGATGAGCGATAGCACTGAAATGAACGTCATCATGAACAAACACAAAAAGATTGAATGGGAACAGTTTGTATAAAAGCATACACTGGACATTTCCAATCTAGTCATATAGATTAAGATGTCCATCGATGTAAATCAATTCAAAGGTTGAATCTGACTTTCTCCTCCCTCGAGGAATGATTTGCAGATATTGGCTGGCCTTTTTTTTTAGTTTGACTACTACTTCACATTGTACTTGTAATTTGTCTTATGAAACACTAAAACATATTTCTTTTCCAGTCAGGTTTATTGAGGTATAATTTATAGCCAGTAAAATTCACCCTTTCTAGTGTGCAGTCCTAGAAGTTTTCACAATTAGATACAGTCATGCAGCCACCACCAAAATCAAGATTAAGAATGGTTTCATCACACTGAAAAGTTTCCCAGGCTCCTTCAAAGTCAACCACTGGCCCCTGGCAACCATGAATACATTTTCTGTCCTGATAGTTTTACTTTGTCCAGAAAGTCATATAAACATAATTACAGAGTATGTAACATTTTGAGTTTGGCATCTTTCACTTTAAGATTCATCTATGTCGGCCGGGTGCTGGCCGGGCACAGTGGCTCACACCTGTAATCTCAGCACTTTGGGAGGCCAAGGTGTTTTGGATTGCTTGAGGTCAAGAGTTCAAGACCAGCCTGGTCAACATGGTGAAACCCCATCTCTACTAAAAATACAAAATTAGTCGGGTGTGGTGAGAGGCGCCTGCAATCCCAGCTACTTGGGAGGCTGAGGCAGGAGAACTGCTTGAACCCGGGAGGCAGAGATTGCAGTGAGCCAAGACCATGCCACTGCACTCCAGCTGGGGCAACAAAGTGAGACTCCTCCCCACCCCCCTAAAAAAGATTTATCTATGTCCTTATATTATCAGTCATTCAAGAAGTGTGGATTAAGATATTTTCCTTTAGAGTCTCCCTTGTTTCCTAAAGCCAAAGTCAATATGAAAAACCTGAATCTGGCCATTTATAGTGTTGTCTATAGTTATGAATAAAAGGATGTAAGTATGGCTAGTTTCCCTGGCATGCCAGGGTAAGTAAGGATAAACACTCTTAGGGCGTAATCATAATCTGTGGTTATCGCAGGCACTAAATCTTATGCTCATAAGATCTAAGCCTTGGTTAGACAAATGATTAGGCACTAAAATTAATCAGGAGACACCAGACAGAGGTTGAGTATGGTTTCCATTACTTTTTCTTTATTGTGATGATACTGTCATATATATTGATAACTTCAGAGTATAACACGTTAGATTTCTTATCTGACCTGCCTTTCACAAAATGAATTACTGTTGAAGCAAAGGAATCAGCAGACAGACCTCTTAACAGGAGTAGGAGACAATGGATAGAGGCCCCTGTTTCCCAAATGTGAGTCATTCAAGTGCCACCTTCATGATTTGGGTTCTACCCACATATCAAATCAAATGACCATTATTTAGCATTTTATATTATACATTTCACAGTTTTACTATAATAAATGTCTTTTTAGAAGGACTTTTCCTCCTACTATGGTTAATAGAAAGCCATTGTCAAATATATAAGGTAACTATGAAAAATACAACAATTTAAGAGCTCTACCTATGTGAGTCCATGTATCACCCCATATGCCGCTGAGTTCTTGAGTATGAGTAGGGGAGTGCATACATACACAGAGATATGGTTTTAGAAACACTGCAATTACAATAGATGTTTTTGGCTGAGCAAGGCAAAGGCCAGTGAGATTCAGCAACATTCTCCCTCCATTAGCTTATAGTTGGCATGTGGTCCGTAGCTCCTTACCTTAGACTAAAACATGAAATAAAACTATGGCCCCAAAAGACTTAAAGGATTTATTCACCAAAGGACATATTCATATTTCATGCTAGTATAATCTTCTTATATATCTGAGAGTTATTATAGAAATCTGTGCAGAGAAGCATCATATTTTCTAAGAAAATGCATCATTGGAATCTCTTCTGATGCGTGGTCACTGTGCCCTTTGACAACTAACCTTCACAATGTTAATCATCTCACCTGTTTGAAAGGGACTAAAATGCTTGTTCCATTTACTGTTTAATAACGCTATCAAAAGGATTAATGAGAGAAAACCTCTAGAATACTTTAAACTCTCTCCAAAAAGGCAGCAGTAAAACAGCAGGTGTCTCTTGTGAACACACATTTGTCTTCTTCCCATAAACTCATCCTGAAGGACATCAGGCTTCCAGCTTATATTTAATTGGCTGATTATGTTGTCACTCTTGAAGCTCCTTGCCAAGTTACAGGGAAGAGTTTTCTTGGAAACCGTAGTTTCCAAACTTTCTCCAGCTATGCAGTTTAATTACATCAAGCAAAATGACAACAGAGCTCGTAATTAGCCTGGAGATTAATTACAGCTGAATCAGTCCAAACATCACAGCTACCAAATTCAACACAGGTGCTTAGGCAAAGAGAAAAGAGTTTTCTCAATACCCAGCAGAAGATGGACATGGAAGATGTGCTTTATGACTCTCTTCCCATGAGCTTAAACACACAACCTGTGCAAAATGCCTTGTGTCTTCATAGCCAGGATGTCCCTAAGTATTTTAAAAAGAACCAGATCCAAAAACATTCCAAACAGTGATACCATCAATAATGTAATGTACAATGACTGAAACAAATCTTTTTTTCTATGTGAATTTCTGAAACCTAGAGCTCTCTTTCCCCTTCTCATTTCGTATCTGATTATTGAAGAGTCTAAAAATCCTACATCATTCTTCTACTCCTTTCAGAATTACAAATGAAAGAGCAATAGGGAGATGTGGTTCAATTGGCATAAAATTTCAGTTATGCAAGATGAGTAAGTTCTAGCGATCTGCTATACAACATAGTGCCTGTAGTTAACAATACTAAATTGTGCATGTTACAATTTAAGAGGGTGGATCTCATGTCAAATGTTCTTACCACTAAAAAAAAGGACACAAGGAAATTTTTGGAAGTGATGAACGTATCTGTTACTTTGACGGTGGCAATGGTTTCATGGGTGTATGCATATGTCCAAATTCATCAAATTGTGTACAATAAATATATGCAAGTTTTTTGTTTTTTTTTTTGAGACAGAGTCTCACACTGTCGCCCAGGCTGGAGTGCAGTGGCACGATCTCGACTCACTGCAACCTCCACCTACCGGGTTCAAGCGATTCTCCTTCCTCAGCCCCCCAAGTAGCTGGGATTACAGGCGCATGACAACATGCCCAGCTATTTTTTTATATATTTTTAGTAGAGATGGGGTTTCACTATGTTGGCCAGGCTGGTCTCAAACTCCTGACCTCGTGATCCCCCCGCCTTGGCCTCCCAAAGGCAGTTTTTTAATATATCAATCATACCTCAATACAGCTGTTTAAAAAAATTAAGAGAAAAGCAAGTGAAAAACCTGTACCTTGTGTTCATCCTGTGACTCCTGAAAGTGAGTAAGCCCTGGAGTGTCACCATGCTCCCACACAGTGTTGAAGCAATGCCAGATCAAACACTCTCAAGCCAACAACCACCCACCTGGAACCTCCTATTACCTCTCTGAGAACTACTGCAAGAGGAAAAGGTTGAGTTAGGAAGACAGAAAAAAGGAAGCTGGTCTTATTTACAAATGCTGTCCTTTCTTATTTCCTTTTACCTTCAAGTCATTTGAGATACCTTTAAATATATGCAAATCTAGGATCCAACAAAGACAAATTATATCCCCTAGTGATTTTAAGGTGCAACTAGAGTTGATAACGACTGGTCTGGAGGAGTCTCAAAGAGATTGGCCACATTATATAATTGCATTCGATTCAGGGGAACCGGCAGCTATGCAGTGGAGAAGTAGGGAGGAAGAACAAGGCCAGAATATAGGAAACAGAGAGAATGAAGAGACACAAATCAGGATCCCAGAAGCTTGTACACAAAAGAAATTAAAGGTGTGTAGTAATACACAAATACGTGATTCTTAAACCATGTAAGAAACAAGAAAACTTGTCTCTGAATCAGAAGCTGATGAGGATTGCAAAGAAGCATTTTTAATGGGTTTATTGGATACATGAGTTTGTTGGTTTGATTTTCTGTTTGCTTATTTATTTGTGCATTCAGAGGAGTGGGGATTTCTTTGTTATTTTTAAAAAACAAATATTAACTAAAAAGAATAAACTGTGTTCAGACATCCCAAAGGGAAACCCATGGAAAGAAAAGAGGAAATGAAATTTGGAGCAGGCCTTGTGGAATGATTTAAATAAATGAAATGTCTGCAAATGCATAGGTAGGCCTAATGCTTGTATCCTAGCCTACTCCGAGACGTGAGGGAAGCTGCTGCAAAGCCATTTGCTTGCACAAGACTGGAGGAGAGAGTACATGGCTGCCAGGAGAGGAATGTTGTCAGAGCGACTTCAAATGAGCACAGCCAAACTCTTCAGCGCTGAGAGGCCGACCACTGTGCAACCAGCCGCACTGCCATCTGCCCAGGCTGCCTTCTCGGTGCTGGGCCAAGCCAAGAGCGGCTCCCCCACCCCACTTTGGAGGATCCAGGGCACGTAATGCTCTAGAACACAATTCTGCTAAAGGAGGGCAGGGGTGGGAGGCCCCAGTGAAAAAGACCTCCTGCGATAGCCCTGGTGTGTGCAGGCACACATCCCCACATCCATGTGTGTCCTTGCTATGTTAGGGAACAGTGCTCAGTTAGGATGTTCCTCCTGTCCCCGTCATACTCAGAACTCTGGATCTCCAGGTGGGATGGCTCAGGTCGGCTTGGTGTAGCAGTGATGTGAAATCTGAAGCTGTGCATTCAAAACTCAACTCTACATCTTACTTACTGGCTGATCATTGGTAAATCATTTCATTTTTATGAGATCCAGTTTCCTCACTTGTAGATTATTAGAGGCTTCCTTGTCTATCCATTTTACAGCTAAAGATATTGAGAACCTCACAGCAAAAGAAACTACCATCAGAGTGAACAAGCAACCTACAGAATGGGAGAAAATTTTTGCAATCTACTCATCTGACAAAGGGCTAATATCCAGAACCTACAAAGAACTCAAACAAATTTACAAGAAAAAAAAAAAAAAAACCCATCAACAAGTGGGCAAAGGATATGAACAGACACTTCTCAAAAGAAGGCATTTATGCAGCCAACAGACACATGAAAAAATGCTCATCATCACTGGCCATCAGAGAAATGCAAATCAAAACCACGGTGAGATACAATCTCATACCAGTTAGAATGGCGATCATTAAAAAGTTAGGAAACCACAGGTGCTGGAGAGGATGTGGAGAAATAGGAACACTTTTACACAGTTGGTGGGACTGTAAACTAGTTCAACCATTGTGGAAGACAGTGTGGCGATTCCTCAGGGATCTAGAACTAGAAATACAATTTGACCCAGCCATCCCATTACTGGGTATATACCCAAAAGATTACAAATCATGCTGCTATAAAGACACATGAACACGTATGTTTATTGCGGCACTATTCACAATAGCAAAGACTTGGAACCAACCCAAATGTCCATCAATGATAGACTGGATTAAGAAAATGTGGCACATATACACCATGGAATACTATGCAGCCATAAAAAGGATGAGTTCATGTCCTTTGCAGGGACATGGTTGAAGATGGAGACCATCATTCTCAGCAAACTATTGCAAGGACAAAAAACCAAATACTGTGTGTTCTCACTCATAGGTGGGAATTGAACAATGAGAACACATGGACACAGGAAGGGGAACATCACACACAGGAGCCTGTTGTGGGGTGGGGGGAGGGGGAACAGATAGCGTTAGGAGAAATACCTAATGTAAATGACAAGTTAATGGGTGAAGCACACCAACATGGCACATGTGTACATATGTAACAAACCTGCACGTTGTGCATATGTACCCTAGAACTTAAAGTATAATAAAAAATATATATATATAAATTTTTAAAAATCACTGTAAAAAAATTAGATGAAGAATAAAAAAAAAAAGAAAGAAATTGAGAACCAGAGAATACAAAGTGAATTCCCAATTTCACCCAGCTAACTGTCTGTTATGCAGAATCAACACCCAAATTTCCTGTCTTGAGTCATTTTCTTCCCCATCTGTACTCCTCTGCTCGAATATCTCTTCCAACTCCTTTTTAAGAGATGATCTTAGGAGATAGTGAGAGCTTATGGTTCAAGATAGTGGACTGACTACACACATCATCTCCACTGCCTCCCAAAAGCCTATCGGATTCATGGAAAATATTTTTTAAGAGGAGAAAGAGGATGGGAAGGGGGGAAAAGTCACCAGCTATAAACCATAAAGTTTGAACAAAATGTGAAAGGTAGAAGGAACATTGAGATTGGATTGATGGAGAAAAATTTTCAAAAGCAAAAAAATTAAAAAATTAGTTTAAGTTAAAAGGGGTACCCTCATTAATAAGAACTTTATTGAATATATATTGTATATAGATTATGCAATAAATAAGGTATATAATATTACATTTTAATATTAAATGTATTAAATACATATAATTTGTACATAATATGTTATATTACATATATTACAGTTTATAGATATGATAGACTACTGTGAAGCCTTTGTAATACATAGTGGTGAAAATCTTTATATACCGGCATGAAGGGATGTCAATATAATGTCAAAAGGAGAAACTCAACATTAAAACCGTGTGAATAGCCGGGCGCAGTGGCTCACCCCTGTAATCCCAGCACTTTGGGAGGCCGAGGTGGGCAGATCACGAGGTCAGGAGATCGAGACCATCCTGGCTAACACGGTGAAACCCCGTCCCTACTAAAAATACAGAAAATTAGCCAGGTGTTCTGGCACCCGCCTGTGGTCCCAGCTACTCAGGAGGCTGAGGCAGGAGAATCGCTTGAACCCGGGAGGCAGAGGTTGCAGTGAGCCGAGATCGCGCCACTGCATTCCAGCCTGGGCGACAGAGCGAGACTCTGTCTCAAAAAAAAAAAAAACAAAAAAAAAAAACTGTGTGAATTACACAAATCTACTTGATGTGTGCATGTAATACACATTTGTGTAGTAAAAATGCAAGCACTTACACAGTGCTTGCTATGTAAATGCCTATAACACTGCCATTAGCACCATTATAAACAGAAGGAAACTGAGACACAGAGAGGTTAAGCAATTTGCCCAAGGTCACAGAGCTACAATAAATAAGTGGAAGGTCTAGGGCACAAATCAAGGCCATCTGCTCCTGAGTCAGTGTCTCACAGTTGATGCTCAGCTTGTCAGCAGAACACAGAGAGCTCTGAAAGAGTACCCACCCAAGCCTGACTTCCCAGAGAGGTGATGGATGAAGCATTTCCATTTTACTTTTATATTTCCCTATTGTTTAAATAGCCTTCCATAAGAATGCATTTTTTTCATTTTGTTTTTAAAATTATTATACCATGAAACATGGCTGTATGAATTATTACACATGTATGGATTTATGTGACCACCAGCACAATCAGGATACAAGATGGATTCACTTTGCCCAAAAAACTCCCTCTTGCTCTCCTTTGTAGTCACACACTCCCCTCATCCTGAACCCCTGGCAAACGCATGACTTCTTGAGAAGATTATGCCGTATGTAGTCTTTTGAGATTGGCTTCTTTCACTCAGCATAATGCCTTTTACTTGAAAATTTCTCCAAGTAGTTACATGAACTCATCATTTGTTTCTTTTTATTACTCAGTAGTATTCCATCGTATGGATGTACCAGTTTGTTCATCCATTCACCAGCTGAAGGACATCTGGGCCGTTTCTAGTTTTGAGTGATTATGAATAGAGCTACTATAAGCATTGGTGTACAGGTTTTTGTAGGAACACATATTTTCATTTCTCTTGGGTAAATACCTAAGAATGTGCTTGCAAGGTTTATGATAAGTGAATATTTAACTTTATGCAAAACTGCCAAACTGTTTTCCAGAGTTGCTGTAGCATTTTGCATATCCACCAGCAATGGATGAGAGTTCCAGTTGTCCTACATCTTCATCAGCCCTTGGGATCTTCAGCGTTTTTTTCATTATAGTCATTCATGTAGGCGTGTAGGAAGAATGTATGCCTTATTGTTTTCTGTTTTTTGTTTTTTTTTTTTGAGACGGAGTCTCACTTTGTCGCCCAGGCTGGAGTGCAGTGGTGCGATCTTGGCTCACTGCAAGCTCCGCCTCCTGGGTTCACGCCATTCTCCTGCCTCAGCCTCCCGAGTAGCTGGGACTACAGGCACCCGCCACCACGCCCGGCTAATTTTTTTGGATTTTTAGTAGAGACGGGGTTTCACCGTGTTAGCCAGGATGGTCTCGATCTCCTGACCTCGTGATCCGCCTGCCTTGGCCTCCCAAAGTTCTGGGATTACAGGCGTGAACCACTGTGCCCAGCCCTGAATGTATGCCTTTTTAAATTAAAAAGAAATGTAAAAGAATTATACACCATTGGCAAATGTAAGGCAAATAGTTTATATCCTAAGCCGCTAGTAGATGAAAATATAAATAAGAATTATATTAAATATTTCATTAGTTTATTAAATATTTTAAGCATCTAATATGTACCTGCTGTGCTCCTCATATGCATTAATTTCAAAGCCTTAGGGATGTTCATGTGCTTTATAATTTTTCTTTTTATTTTGTCATTCCTATTTTCTATGTATTTACAATGTTCTCAGTTTGTTTTTGTAATCCAACACTAAAATGTAATAAAAAAGAATAGAGAACAGAAAACGTAATATATTTAATTCTAAATAATTATTATTTATGTTAATAATTTGTTATTCAGGAAAACATTTTCCTCTACGGATATACAAGTCAAGATAAGAAGAAGCTCACATAGAGCATACTTAGTTATAGAATTTCAGCTATTTGCTCCACCTTGAACCCTTCTTTGTTTTGTCATATATCAAAAGCATTGTAACAGGCAGAAGAGTTAGTTTACTTCCTACAAATGTATTGTGAATGCTTGACAATGAGAAATTAATTAGAAAAGATATAAAGGCCAATTGATTTTCTGGCTGCCAATTGTCCACTTCGCAGATTATTTATGGAGCCAGAAAGAAAATAGAAAAAAAGGTAAAGAAGTGTGCCTGGGCTAGAAGACAGCAAAGGGGCTGCCCAGGAAATCAAATACAGTCATCCCTGATGGTTCAGGATTTCCACTGAGTCTTTGCCATGTCCTCCTTGCCAAACCTGAGCCACATACACGAAGCGACTATAAGTGGAATGCATCAGCATCAAGGACCTCTTTCTCCTAATTCTGTGTAGATTTCCAAGAACATCTTCAATGATATAGAGAGCAGAAGCAGGAAATCACCTTTGCAAATCAAAACCCATATTACAAACAGGCTAACCAACATGGCCCCAGTCTGAAGAAAAACAGGAATTACTCTCAGAAATTACATTCAATTAAGGAAAGTACTATATTCAAGGAAAGACTTGCACTTCTACCCTAGGGCAGTCTCATGATGGTTCCTGACCCCAGTTCTTCTAAACCACTTGAAATTAAACTAACTAGTTAGAAATGCTTTTCATCATTCTTTTGTGCAGGGTCCTAATTGTTAAGGAGTAGAATTTTAAGTTTGGTCGGATATATGATTTTATATTTTAGTCTAGATTTCACAGATAAGATACTGAGGGCTAAGGAAGGGAAATGGACTTGCTTTAAGACAAAACAATGTCAGAGAAGAATCATGATAAGACAGAAAAGCTTTCACATAACCAGTCCACTGCATGGATCAAATTTATTTATTTTGCATATTTATTATGCTTCCTGAAGGAAAGCTATTAAAATGCATTGCTTTGGGAGATTACTGTCATCATCTATGACAAATTGCATTTATTAATGACGTTTCCTTGCAGAAATACCACTCAAGAAAGAAAAAGTGAGAAGAAGAGGGCAAGGAGGAGATCAAGGAGAAGGAAGAAAAGGAGGAACAAGAGGAGATAGAGGAAGAAAATCCTCAGAATACACATTAAAAAGTACTGCAAAGTGATTGGGTCAAACCACTTTTTGATTAAAGTTGTTTTTAAGAATAAGCTCTCATTCTTAATGAGTTCCAGCTGATCCTAAAAGTCTTACAGTTTCACCATATCTTAATTGTATTCTAGTATACTTGTCATATGAAACAAGATGCATTATACAACTTCAAATTAATTTCAATTCCTCAATCAAATTTTAAAGAATGAAATTCAGCCACTCTGCTTTAGCTATTACTATTTATCCAGGAACAACTACTGTGGACTTGGCCTTCAAAGTGAGTGAGAATAAAAAAGGATCCAAGAAAATGGCTGAGATTTCTGGAAGCAAAGATAAGTGATAGATTTTCTATTTCCAAAGAATTCATTTCTTGGCTCTATGAAAATATATTTAAGTTCATTTATAACTACTCAAATCCTATCTAAGACCCGTAGTTAAGGTATCCCTAAAAATAATACATCCTGATGTGATCTGTCCTCTCTGGGTAACAGCAGAGTGACCTCAAACGCTGGTTAAATTGTCCTGGTTTAGCTACCTCTCCTTAAAATATCTAAATGGATACTTTTAGTTTAGGATTTCATAAATAATAATCATAACTAGTATTACTAAGCCTTAACTTTGTGTCATGCACTCTTTTAAGTGAATAATGTGTGCTAGTTTATTTGATCCTTGAACCCTATAAGGTAAGTACTACTGTTAACCCCATTTTACAGCTAAAGAAACTGAAGCAAAGGAGGCTAAGATACAGATGGTAAAAGTCTCCCAGCATATACAAGTGGAGCAGGCAAATGAGCCTGTGCTTGTGAAGAAAAAAAACCCATTTATGGGTGAATTATGTAGAGTTTATTAAAGAGTTAATTTAAAGACATACATGAATAGATAAGGATTTTCAGTAAATTACAAAGTGTTAGCATGGCTAAGCATAGTCTGGGTTTATTGTTAACTTCACCTCACTGGGCTTTTGTTAGAGCTATTAGCAAAAAGTGATTAGAAGCAGATCTTTATCCTGGGTGACACTCCTGTCTTCTTGCCTGGTGCTAATTCTATCTCTCCTGCTTCTAGTAACTCAACATCTGATACTCATTCATGTCACCATTGTTTGGACAACTCTTTCATAACCAGTATATCTATTGTGAAGCATTTTAACTCCTTTCTATTATTGCACAAATTTCAACTTTTAAAAGAGAGAGCTTTGTTGTCTTAAATCTAAAAATTTCATGTGAATTTCTATTGCACTAGCTATAGGTTGGTGCAAAAGTTATTGCGTTTTTTGCCATTACTTTCAATTTGCACTAACCTAACACATACCTCTGTCTTCACCAGCATTACATGTATAATTCCTTTAACTGCCATGCCCTCTGCAAATGCTTGCTGAGAAACTGTGGATTTCTTCTGGGTTTTATGGGTCTCCCTGGCTTTGGATACTCCCTGAGTATCACTTAGTTTAAGGGCCTTACATATACCAGAGCCTCTTAAACTCTGGCATTTCTATATCTCACCTGTGGATTTCGTTGAACTGCAGATTCTGGAGCCTGGGATTCTGAATTTCTAACAAGCTCCCAGGGGAAGCTTATGCTACTTCACAGACCATACTTTGAATGGCAATGACCTAAGAGATTTTTCATTCCTTCCTTACCAATTTCTTGTATCCTCCTCCCATTTCCTGCCCCAGCAGAAATACCCAGGTTATATTATTTTCACATGCAACCAATGTTTTCTCACCAGGTTTTTGGAGTTTTTTTCCTCCATTTCTATGGTCACTAACATGTATGTTTCTATGTTCTCCTGAGGACCAGATAATCTAGAAATTTTCTCAAGGTAGTAATTCAGGGTAAGGTATAAGAATAAAAAACCCACCTCTGTTGCCCTTAGAAATATTTAATCCATAAATAGACAGGCCGTGAAGTTGCTCTCACCTTGTTTTGTATTTATCCTCCTCTAGCAGCTGAAAGTAGAACTCAGAGGAAATGGAAAATAGATGAGGGGAGGGCTTTGCCTGAGACAGCTTTCATCAGTAAAGTACTAAAGTAATTACTGCACCTGACAAATTTCTACTCCTTGTTTTAGCCTAGTTTTAATAAAAGAAAGATTCAACAATGGTTTATATTACCTGGCATTGCCTTTAATTTTATCAAGCTCCAGTATGAAGACTCACCACATTTACACTAAAACTGCTTTTTCTCCTGAAGTTCATTTGTGAAGGCAGCCACTGGGGCTTTAATCATCTTTTCTTCCATCTTTCATTTCTAACACACTGTGATTGATAATGGCTCTCCCAGGACCCCCTGTGAACCAGGCAAATTCTCCATCATGTCAGACCCAGGTAGTCAGTGGTAGAGAAAGCATTCACTAATTAAGAACAGAAAGGCCATTTCAAATACTCTGGCTATAAAGAGTTAGCATTTCACATTCACGGTGGGCTGCATTCAAAGGTAAAGTCCTCTGACCCGATGGACCTGGCTATATTTCACTAAGCTTGGGAACAGTAGGCAAACCCTTGGCATTTCAAAAGTTCTGTTGAAATCTAAGGTAATGAAATGCTGCTCGTGTCTGAGAGCTCAAAGCCCTTAGAATAACCTTGTCAGTATTAAGCAGATCACAGGAGTTCAAATCTCAATCACTAAGGTGCCATTGTCTCAAGGAGCACTTAGGAAAACCTTGAAAATGTTTTATGCCTCCAGGATAACTCTTTTAGCATTGATGCTTCTTAAAAAGTTCATTTCCTATTATTTTCTCTAAAAACCTATGGCTTATCATTTTTTGGATGATTTTAAAGGAGTCTGGAAACTCAGTCTAATTTGTGGGCAAGATGTTTCAAAATCTATATTGCAGAAGTATGAGTCAGTCATTGAATTGTATTTGAAATGTGACTTCTAGGATGTATATGGCATAAAAATACTCAAATGCACCTCATTATAAAATGCTAGGACATAGTAGAACTGTACCTAATATGTTCTTATAGTGCTGCTTTAAGAATTGTGGCTGATGGCTGATGTAAATCTTCTAAACCAGGAACTGGCCAGACCCTAAGGCAATGCCTCAGACCTCTGCTCTAAAAGTATTGGGTTCAGAACTTTGCACACTAAGGATAGAAATGACCCCCACTAAATGCTCACCTCCAACCAGGCAAAAAATAATCTCCCTATTCCTGAGGTCTGATAACAAGTGTTTTAGTGAAATACCAAAGAATGAGATAGGAGCTAGACACATCATCTCTAAAACTCCTGCCCAGCAAGAAGAGCATGAGCGTGGGATGGCCACAAACTGGAGAATCACCAGAACAAAGAACTGTAAGGATGTTAAGACAGAAGAGGCAACAAGGAGTTGCTTTCATGGGACTGATGACCATCCTTTAAACACTCATTGGAGAACTATTTGGATAAGGCCAAGAAACTCAACAGTTGGTATTCAACATATATACCTGACCAAATACATCTGTCCATTTATGAGTGCCTTGAATTGCCTTTGGTTTCTGCTTGTGAGCATAAATAAAAACATATTGGTAAGCAAAAATTTGCTGATTTATTATAGCTCTGTCTTTTTGGAGCACTTTAGTCTCTCTATCTACACACACACTAAATCTTCCCGGTACTTTCTTGGAACCCTCAGAGATGTCTTGCCTGGGTTTCAAACACAGGTTTCATTTGTTCTTCCACTTTGGCAGCCCCTGGAATATCAGGTGTCAGCAAAGCTGTCTGAGGATGACTCTGCAACCCAAAAGCTGCTATTGTGCCCTCCTTGAAGAGAGCCACCTCCACTAGCTCTTAGTCTTCCAGGAAACCAAGAGTGGTTCATGCCCTGAAGATGACAGGACAGTACTGCATACCCTTTACTCTTGTTTGAGCCATGTTCCATGCAGAAATGCAGAGGTTCTCTCTCTTTCCTTAGGACACAAAGCTAGTGTCAGGGGCTGAGCTGAGGAGCCAAACCTTCTTGCCACCTCCACCTCTGTCTCTCTGCATCCAGGTATTTGAAGCAAAATCATTCCAGAATCCAAGCGCATTTGTGAAATGCATATATGTAGTGTTGAGCTTGAGATTAAGAAAGTGGATTAAAATTGTCTTCTTAGAGCTTAAATTTTGGGAGAGATTACCAGAATGGAAACTCATATAGAGATCAATGGACATGTTTTCAAGGTTAGTGGACAGTCTAACATAAAAAAAACTAGTCTTCAGACAATGTAAAAATAAAATAAATTGAGTGCCATGGAACAAGGAGTACAGTAAGGCTTATCAGGGCCACATGCACAACAAACAAGAAGAACATATATGCTTTTGAATCTTATTTTCTTTCTTTTATAATAATGTAGAAAAATTTGCAAAAGAATGTAAATTTTGAAGTGTTCCTTGAGGCAAATGTACTGTACATTTTCATATTTGAATATTAAATGTATTCTATACTTAAATTCTTTCCTAGGTAACTGAACACAAGTCCATACCCATGCAAAATGACAGTTGAGAGTAGCTCTCCCAAGACAGACACTAACTCTGGAGAGTGCCAGCACCCAGTCTTCACCTGGGATTGCCATGTACTGACTGGCAGGATATTTAGGAGTGAGCAGACAGTGAAGGATGCTGAGGAAGGAGGTGAGAGTTCTCCCTACTGCCCATGACAGAGAGGGCTCATCAATATGTGGGCTTTTCTACAACAAAAACACCTACCTATTTTCTAAAAGGTACTTAGTGACTGAGACAAAACCTAAACATTTCTTCTGACCTAATTATACATATTCATAAACAAATCCCCAAGAAAAAACAGGACCCTCTGTAAAGCAAATTCTCTCTCCCCTCTCCCCCAGCAAATTTTCTTATCTTCACTTGAAGTGAATGTGGTATTAACAGTTGTATTGTTGTATTGAGAATCTGAGCATAAAGAGACCACAAAAATAAACAAAGTATAGTCCATTAATTCTCAAGAATGGACACCATGAGACTATTGGCCTCTTGGCAGCTTGAATCATTATTTGCAATTATTATACATAATATAATTCTATGTATCCATGCCTTTTGCCATGTGACTTAGAATTCTTGCCCTGCTGCGGTTGTGTTGAGCTTGGCCATGCAATTTGCCAATGGGTTGTGGGTGAGAGATAGTGAGAGAGTTCAGGGCTGAGGCCTCTGGTGGTGCTATTTGTTTCCATTTGCTCTCTTGCACTCCTGCCATTTGTCATATGAAGGGTAGGCTCTGGAGAGTTGCTGGTCCAAGGAGGATGAGAAACTCATGGAGCTGACCCAAACCCAACATGTGCCACAGCCTGGGGCCTGGAGCCTGGATCCCAAAGTCTAGCCTCACCCAGTCAAAGTGCACAAGACCCATAGACACGTGAGCAAATTTTAAGGTTGCTCAAAATGCAACACTGTTGCAGAAATAGCTGAGCAATACACTCCACATGCCTGCTCCTGGTATGGACGTATGTACATACACAAGGTTCTTCACTACAAGTGGTTGAGTTCATAGAGTATAATTGCAATCTATTGATGATCTACCTAAAACAGTCTAGAAGCATCTTTCTAAATTTATGCAGCAGTGGGCAACATCTAGCTTCTTTAATTCTATAGCACAAACTTGCAAAGTAGTACAGAAATTTCCCACATAATTGTCTGTTTCCACTTTGTGCCAGGATACAAATTTTCTTCATCTCTCTCTTACTAGCTGATCATGAGATTACATGATCACTTAGCACATCAATTCTTCAAAGGGGGCAATTTCAATTACATGGAAGCCTCCCAACATTGTCATTAAGAAGGAAACGTAGTAGGCGGCAAAATCCCAGGCTAGACACGCATATGGGAGAACTAATGATTACCTTCAAAGTCCACATTTCCTTAATTATAGCATCATGTTCAGTAAAGTTAAGGCTTTGTCAGTCGTTTGCTAGAATCTCTGCGCTTGAAAGGTTTATGCATTTATGGGGGATGGGAATCTGTATTATTTGAAATTGATATGTTGTACAAGGGGAGGTTACCATCAAAATAGAATGAAATAGATTACACTGCAGTCTCCTTTTTTCAAATAACACATTCTTTTGAAAGAGAGAAAATAAATAGAAGAGCAAATCATCTCTTTCATTACACATTTCTAAATCCTGCACTCTTATGGTACCCAAGCGGAATTCACTCTACAAAGTGTACATTCAAACATGAAGCAGCTTGATTGCTAACCCTGACAATTGCATAGATTAGTAACAACTCTCCACCAAAAAAAAAAAAAAAAAAATGATCAAACTCAATGATGTTCCAAAACAATGTCTAATTTTTTTCAGGGCCCAGATAAGATAAAATAAATAATTTCAGCAAGTGTTTCTTGAGCTAGATGTGACAAGCTATGCCCTTAAATGGAAAGACAGACTCTTCTGTGATTATTTTTTTTTTCTCTGAAGGATAAAAGAAATATAATCTAATCTTTTACAAACTACTGTATTAAGCTGGGTTCAGTAGCTCTATAACAGAAAGGACTGATGCCTGGGACTGAGGGATGGGAGGAGAGTGGGGGTGAAAAAAGAGAGGAAATACATCCTACCGAGAATGATGGACATGAAAAAATTATTCAGTCTTTTTTTGTTGGTTCCAGGTGACCCTGTCACTCAAGTGGTCTATATTTTCCTTCTATGTTTGTGAACAGACTAGGAAATGGGAGAAATATTTGCCAGGGAAACGATTCTAGCTAAAGCAATATTGGACAGTGCAGTTCAATGGAAAAGGATATCAGACTGGGGCAGAGACATCTTGGTTCTCATCCTAGTTTCACCCTTAATTTTCCCTGGAGCTTTGGATATGTCAGAACTTTTAGAGTGACCGAGGTTATTAGAATGACAAAGGTTCAAACCAGCTTCTGGGTCTCCATTTTATCACCTGTGAAATGAATAACACCTAAACTACCTACTTCCACTGGGTATAGATAACCAGTACTAAAAAGACATGTAAGACAATGCTATGTAAACAATATTATTCTTTCCACATCTCCATTTGTATTTATGATTTGATCATATATTTTATTAATATGGCAGGTAATACTGGCCACGAGGTGAATGAGTTACTCTAAATGGCTCTAACTAATGCTTACCAGAAACCATTTTTCAAAAACAGATGCCAAACGAGTTTTACAATCTGCCTCAATTTAGCTTTCTGGAGTCATTCTCCCAAACCATGGTAACAAATGGTTGTCATACCTCAACTATTTACTTTCTATATTGATTCATGCTAGTTTCCCTGCCTAAATCCCTTCCCCATCATAGTCCCTGACAAAAGGTCTTTGGAGGGTATCCTCTCTCATGACACGCACTTCTTGAATGCTTCCTCATGTTTTATGTTCCCGTTGCTCCCCAAATCCTCTCTCAGCTTCTCCTGCAGTGTCCTCTTTAAGTCTTCCCTATGAATGTCACCAACTGTCTATCAGGACACACCAAACTAACCCCCACCCTGCCACCCACCCACCCACAGAATGACAGAGGTTCAGACCAGCTCATTCCATGTCCCCTATACACGAGTGCCTTTGGCTTCACCTGGTACCAATGAAGGCTTCTGTAGACTCAGTCTGGGGAGAAAGAGTGGATTCTACTTGGGAGGAAGAGTGCGATTTAATTCCACTCACCTCCCTCCAACAGCTTTACTAGAAGGGGTGAAGGGGTGGGTGCGGGTGGTGGCAGTTCTTTCTAAGAAACCCAGAGGCAAACATAGCTGGTCTCCATCCTAAGTCATCTTCTGGAGACCACTTGGCCTGGTGTATCTGAGGACTGGTCTCCCTACCCACACCCAATCCAGGGAGCAATTCACAGGACTGATCTTGTAAACCCAACTTCAACCCAACACCCGATGACAACTCCTCCTGACCATATTATTCTGAAGGTTCACTTGCTGTCTTTCTGGGTCGGCTTTTATTTGACAGGAATCAGTATGAAATCCTGGAGACAGCTAAGATGATGACTGGTGCAAAGTTTATGCCATCTCTCCGATTACCAGCTTTCTGCCCTGGTTGAGGGAGTGGGGGATTCATTTCATCCCACCAACAAGGAATCATTTTACCACAAAGGGGTGTGTTTCATAGGAAGCACAAGACCACAATGAATTGCACATATAAATAAAGTTTCCCAAAGAAAGAGGAAAGAAAGAGGAAAAATACCTGCTTGTGAATTCTAACAAGAGCACTTGATGAATTGAGAGTCCCAGTAGGTTCATCAAGGGTGTGAGTGTCTCAGAAGAGTCTGTATAATGTGATTCACCTTATCTGACTCTTTCCCATCGAATTAATGGAGGATTTAATTTAGATTGTGAATATGTAATCGAAATATTCTTATTCACAGAATGATCCAATAAAAATAAATTCATTGCTACATCATTCAAATCTGAGATAGACAACTCTAAACCTTTTTATAGACCTTGCGCCCATCATCACAGGAACAAAGAAGGCAAAAAGAGAATTTCTGTATCTTTCTCAGAGAATGGAAACGGATGGTTTACGCACAGGCATTTCATAAATACTACCGTCATCTCAGATATGTAAATGTAGGCTCAATGGTGAAGGGGTTAATTATCTCTTTACTATCCCTGTTACATACTTACTTTGCCTTTCTAACTTTGTCATTTTGTCTTTCTTTTTTTTCTACTACAAAAATTCAATCTTTGGATTCCCAAAATACAAGAATCTGTGAGGCACCGGCAAGTGTCCTGGACTTTCAGGACTTGTTTTTAATGCTTTAGGATAGAATCCATCTGAGATAAAACGCTCCAATCCGGACTTGATTGTTAACCACTTCCAACATGTGACCCTGGGCACATCACTTACCCTCTTGCTGCTGTGTTTCTTCATCTGGAAAATGAAGGCACCATAATAAGGGCTCCTCGCCTCGTAGGGCTGTAAGGAAAGGTCATGATTAATTCATTTCTCAGATGCAAAACCAGAATTACACAGCACAGTAATAAAATAGAAGCAATGAAAACACAGATATTTTAGGATTCTTAAACTGCTGAGATTTATTTATTTAGCTTTCAAGTGCAATGGAAGACATATTTCAAAACTTGGGTATTACTAAACTTTAAACTGGAAGGCAGATACTCATGGAGAGAGCATAGGGTTCAGCATCCTATAAGTCTTGACCTCACTATTGCCTTCTCCTCACCAGTTGACTGCATGAGCTTGGGAAAGACATTAACCCCGCCAGTCTTTCATTTTCCCCATGCTCAAAATGATGAGATGGATTTGCTGTCTCCAAGTTCCCTGCCATGCCAGCAGCTCACAAATTTCTATTGTGGTGAAATGTCTTCTCCTTTCTTCCATAAACATCAGTAGACATTACTTCATTTTACCTTATAGCTTATATTTCAGTGGCCATGTATGGAATGATAGACCAGAATTATTTCTCTGTTTACCAACTTGGGACCCTTTTTGAAATAAAATATTTTGTTTTTCACATTATACAATAAACTCCAAAATAAAATTATATGAAAATATTTTTAGAAAGGGGGCAGTAACCCATTATTTTACTTCTCTTTTTTGACAAAAATTTGGTAGTTTCCTTCATAGTTTTATGAGAATACAAATTAATATATATTATTTTACCAATGCAATGTGAAATGAGCACATCATGGGGAATGGGGCCTTCATCCCCTCAAGCATTTATCCTTTGGGTTACAAACAATCCGATTACAGTATATATACTGTATTAGTCTGTTCTCATGCTCCTAATAAAGATATACTTGAGACTGGATAATTTATAAAGGAAAGAGGTTTAATTGACTCACAGTTCCACATTGCTGTGGAGGCCTCACATTCACGGTGGAAGGCGAAGGAGGAGCAAAGTCACATCTTACATGGTGACAGGCAAGACAGCATGTGCTGGGGAACTGCCCTTTATAAAACTATCCGATCTTGTGAGACCCATTCGCCATCAAGAGAACACCACAGGCAAGAAACGCCTCCATGATTCAATCACCTCCCACCGGCATCCCTCCCACAACATGTGGAAATCATGGAGCTACAATTCAAGATGAGATTTGGGTGGGGACACAGCTAAACCATATCACATACCTATTATGAGACTGTCTTTGTTTTTAGAAATCCTTCTCGGCCAGCAAGCACAGATCTATTTTATTCATTTTTAGCAGCTGTATTATATTCCACTATGAGCCTCTACCATAATATGGGCATCCTTTTGATACATTTTTGTGTCTAATTTTTCTCAATCAAAAATGTTCTGTTCAGGGCCGGGTGCGGTGGCTAACGCCTGTAATCCCAGCACTTTGGGAGGCCGAGGCGGGCGGATCACCTGAGGTCAGGAGTTTGAGACTAGCCTGACCAACATGGTGAAACCCAATCTCTACTAAAAATACAAAAATTAGCCTGGCGTATTGGTGCATGCCTGTAGTCCCAGCTACTCAGGAGGCTGAGGCAGGAGAATCACTTGAACCCAGGAGGCAGAGGTTACAGTGAGCCGAGATCGCACCACTGCATTCCAGCCTGGGTGACGGAGCGACACTCTGTCTCAAAAAAAAAAAAAAAAAGTTTCATTTAGATCATGGACATAGCGGGTAGAAGGGTGGTTACCAGAGGCTGGGAAGGGTAGTGGGGATCTGGAGAAGAGGTGGGGATGGCTAATGGATACAATAAAATAGTTAGAAAGAATGAATAAGACCTACTATTTGATCACATAACAGGGTGACTATAGTCAATAATAATTACACATTTTGAAATAAAGAGTGTAATCGGATTGTATGTAACCCAAAGGATAAATGCTTGAGGGGATGAAGGCCCCATTCCCCATGATGTGCTCATTTCATATTGCATGCCTCATGCAATGTATGCCATAAATTATCTCATGTACCCCATAAATATATACACCTACTAAGTACCCACAAAATTTTTTTTAATTAAAAAATCATTAAAAAAAATTATTGGCTGGGCACAGTGGCTCACGCCTGTAATCTCAGCACTTTGGGAGCCCGAGGCGGACGGATCACGAGGTCAGGAGATCGAGACCATCCTGGCTAACACAGTGAAACCCCATCTCTACTAAAAAAATACAAAAATTAGCTGGGCCTGGTGACAGGTACCTGTAGTCCCAGCTACTTGGGAGGCTGAAGCAGGAGAATCACTTGAACCCAGGAGGCAGAGCTTGCCAAGATCGCGCCACTGCAGTCCAGCCTGGGTGACAGAAGCGAGACTCCGTCTCACAAAAAAAAAAAAAAAAAATTTTATCTGTTTAGAATATGCTTATACCTACATCTTTACACATGTAAATGACCATTGCAGAATAATTAACTCAAAATAGTAGCTTGAAATCATATTTTGGGATGTGTTTCAGTTTTTAATAAGCCTACATGTCAGTATACACAACTTATTCAAATATGGCCCAACACCCCATCCTATAAGGCAAATGAAGAATGTACAAAACATAAGTTATTGTAGATGATAAAAACTTAATTAGCCATTTGCCTCAAAACGATTATATCTTTTTAAAAATGTCTGCCTCCTTTGTTTGCTATAAATATTCATTCAAATACATAAAATATACTAAGCAGCATTTTGTCTGCATCCCATCAAGCAAATTCATTGAGGCGTAAGGGCTATATAAGCAGTGGAGCGGAAGACCATGCTATTACATGGATAAATGCTCCAGAGTTACTGAAGCAAGACAGAAACAATTGCAGGAACATGGGGTTCAGAATACGCTGAGGCAACCATGTTTGTGGGCAGGGGAAAAGGAAGGGGATTGCTCATAAATAGGAAAACCAGGGATCCCGTGATATTCCATAAAATTAAGTTCAAGTGTTCAGTTTGATTCAGATAAATCATTCCTGTTATGCCATCTGCCTATCAGATATTTTATATTCATCAGGAAGCCATGACCATTTAACAGACGTATATAATGGAAAGCTTTATAGGATGATTTTCTTTTAATCACCCAAAGGTCTAATAGGGTGGTTGGCCTGCTTCCCTAATAAAATTTAAATAGCTTTTGCCTCAGGTCAAAGTGAAGTCGTCTGTCCTAAGAGGAGTTCATCTGTGACATGCATAATAGCTGCCCAGTCTCAAGAGGCCATTTGAGATTACTGCTTCTGTCGGGAAAATAAATAATCACAACACCCCCCCCCCCAAAACACACACACACACCCCACAGGCATTGCAAGCAGCAGTTCACTAACCAAAACAAATTGCAGCCTGTAGTCTTGTCTTTGCCCTACTAAGGCCCCAGAGAGCAACACAACCTCCTTGTATGTCCCCCTGGCTTGGCACACCTGATTCTTCCATTTCCCACTACAGAGGCAGACTTGCCCTGTGGATGAGACCCCAGCCAGACTCCAGCATCTCAGGGACTCTGCAGGCTCCATTCTTAGCTCTCAAGCCCTCAGGCTGTGGCCTTAAATCTCTAGTGTGGTTCTGTGGCTTCCCTCCCATTTTCTACCACTCTGCAGCTTCATCCAATCTTCTGTTGTATTTTCTGTTTGGCTTTTAGTGGTGGCTTCGACCTTAAATTCTGACTTGGGAATCACCCCTCAGGCCCATTCTCCAATGCTGAGCCCAGATCCCAGGTCCCAAGGCCCTTATCTGGAAGGAAATTGGGCCTACCAGGTGATGAGCATCTAACTGGCTAATCACATAATAGAAGTGTGTATACACACATACACACAAGTTAATACATGTTTCCAACTATTTATGGTTGAGCCTCCCCAGTTACTTTTACAAGTAAAGCTCAAAAGATTTCCCCTGGACTTGCCTCCTCTGCCTCCACATCTTGGATCCATTTTCTCATCGTGAGTATCTTTCTATCCTTGTGGCATTAAAGTTTAATGGCTAAAGCTACTCTAGTATGTTTGAGTTCAAGTCCGGCATGAAAAAGTCTCTGTGTCTGTTCCTAAATTCCAAGGAACATATTTGATTGTATTTTACTGTCTTTAAATCTATCTCATGACATAATCTGAACCAAATGTTGTGGGCAGAAAATTTTTAAACATTGATACCTCCAAATTTCACCTGAAGCACATAGATTTTAAGGATTGGAGAGAATCTCCAAGGAAACTCTAGATGTGTTGCTGGAAGAAGAGAGAATAACTGATAAATTGCTTTATATTTTTGTGCCAGTTATTTAGATTAAGAAGTAGTTTCGATCCAACAGTTCCTAAACCCTCACAAAATCAGATAGTGAGAAGCCTTAGCAATCATCTAGCTCCTGGCTATTCAAAATGTTCCTCATGGACTAGCCACAATATCATCACCAGGAAGCTTGTTAGAACTGCAGCATCTCAGAAACCCTGGACCTATTGAATCAGAATCTGCATTTTACCAAGGTATCCAATTTATACAGTAAAGTTGAAAGTTAATGATCCAGACTTAAATCTCAACATACAGCTCTGGAAACTGGGGTGAAGCTAATGAACAGTCTTGCTCAAAGTCATACAACTATTAAGTGGTAGAACTGGCACCAGAAATAGAATCCAGGTCTCTTGTCCTTTAGAGGTGGTTTCACTTCAAGTTGACATTACTTTGCATGGTGAACTCTTTTTCTTTCAATTATAATGTTTTTAATTATGTTTTTGTTATCAAGACATGCAAATCAGGGTATAAATCATTATGCATTTTGCATAGTGGTTCAGAAATACAATCAAAGAGGCCTGAATTTGGGTCTCAGCTCTAGCATTTGCTACCTCACAAATGTGGGAATGTTATTTGACCTCTGAAAATACAGTTCCCTCATGCACCTGCCTCAAAGATTACTCTAAGAATTGAAAGAGACAAGGCATCTATGCATATTACATATGTTTGAAACTTCATTAGCATCGGAGCCCATAAAGTTCAAAAACATTATTCTATTATTTTCCATAGGATAACATTTTTCATCATTTCATTTTTCTTCATCCATATCTTTTTAGGGGTCAGCAATACAAAATAGGTAAAACTGATTACCTCCCATCAAGGAGAGTATACTCTGTCAGAGGAGATAGAGGAGCTACAAATCGAGCTGTGACAAACCCAAAGCCAACAGCATGAACATAGCACCTCCAAAGCACAGAGAGGAAGCAATTAATTTTGTCTAGAAAAGGAGAATAAGACTTCACAGGAAAAATTACAAGAGCCTGCCCCTTGATGTGAGCCTGGGAGTTCTTCAAGGTATTCCATTAAATTTAGTTTTTGAGAAATTAACAAGCCATTTGGTATTAACAGTTGGGAGCATTAAAAAGTTAATAAGATTGTCTCTCCATCAGGATCATAGAATCCTAAAATGCGGAGCTGAAAGTGATTTATGATGGAGGCTGAGATGTCTGCCTAATATTTCCCCACTCCCTTGCAGTGAAGTGGGGAACTGTCAGTAGTTGTCACTGATGAGCTGGGGGCAGAAGTGATGTGTATGGATTCCAGAACAAAGTCCAGAAGAGAAGGCCAAGAACCCTTATTCCAGGTGGTGCACTTCAGTGACAGTGTGAAGCAGAGTCACCCACGGCCCAAGTCAGACAGGCTGTACAAATGAGAAATACATTTTGGTGGTGTTAGGTCATCAGATTTGGGGCTCACTTGTTGCCATAGCATGATGCAGATAATCCTGACTTAACATCTGATGTTAATGTTCATGGAAAGTGACTCTTCATTGTACAGTAGAGGGAAGGATGGCTTAGAAGAAGGGGCGGGGAAAGGGACTGGCCTCAGATGAGGTGGAGGACCCGGGTTGTTGCTAAACTTATCTAAATTTTTACTAAGCAGCAACTTATAATAATATTTTACCTACTTACAAGACAATATTTTTAGAATGTAATCTTGAAATCGTCATAAGGACATGTTGTGGGAGGGATGCCGGTGGGAGGTGATTGCATCATGGAGGCGTTTCTTGCCTGTGGTGCTCTCGCGATGGCAAATGGGTCTCACAAGATCGGATAGTTTTATAAAGGGCAGTTCCCCAGCACATGCTGTCTTGCCTGTCACTATGTAAGATGTGGCTTTGCTCCTCCTTCGCCTTCCACCGTGAATGTGAGGCCTCCGCAGCAATGTGGAACTGTGAGTCAATTAAACCTCTTTCCTTTATAAATTATCCAGTCTCAAGTATATCTTTATTAGGAGCATGAGAACAGACTAATACAGTATATATACTGTAATCGGATTGTTTGTAACCCAAAGGATAAATGCTTGAGGGGATGAAGGCCCCATTCCCCAAGTTTATGTGGCCCATAAAACCTCAGCATGTCATTGGGTCATAATGCATTTCAGTATTACAAAAACAGTTATGAATTGCCTTAAGCAAAACAGACCCATCTGTGTGTCTTTGCATGCTACTTCAAAGCCACCCAACCATCTAAAACCAAATTTCTCAGGAATAAATAGGCAACAAGGTTGAGTCCCAGAGAGTGTCATTTTTAACCTCCAGCAAATTTTTGCAGCTGAGTGGTAAACTCCTCCCAAACATTTCTAATGGGAGGCTGACAGACTTCTAACAAAAGCAGTTCCAATGTGCCACTGTAATAACCTACTTCTTTTGATTGCATTTATTTTTAATGATTATTTTCCCTGTATGCCAATCCAACCTGTGCTGCCAACCCAGAGAGAGGGGGAGGGGAGGAAGCCAAGGACCCAGTACGTTGTCTTGGGCTGCACTGCCACCTAGAGGTACTAGGATAACCAACCTGCTGCTGTCAGGGCAACGGCAGCTGTGGAGATAATAGGGGACCTTTCTTCCACTGCATGGGGCTGGGCAAAAGAACCTACATTGTTCCCTCAGTTTCACTTAAACAAAGCCGATTATGAAATCAAAAAGCATGACCATGGGTATGGTTGTGAAAATTATTATTGGCCTGAAAGTGGGAGGTCCTTTAAGGAATGGTTCTGAGGGACAATTGGAAAACGGTTTTCTCTGCAGTTCTTTTCATTACAGAGGTTAGCTTTGATTTGCAGCTTGAACTGAATTGGCAGAAAATCATTTGGAAATGGAATGTTACAAAAGTCTGAATAGGTCCATATGGTCAGAACTGCAATTCGATTGCAAAAATGGAATTTATTGGAAAGTTACTAGGATCAATTCAGAGGACAAGAAGTATTGTGGGGACAGAAAAATGGACAAAGCCAATGACAACTTGTTGCATACTTAAGTTCTGCAAATGACAGAATTGGACAGATATATTCCTGATAACTGTCACTATCTTGTGGGCAAATTCAAAAGGCTTCTTGTTGATAAGGTCTTTATTTGGCTTTCTCCTCAGGCGATGTCAATTTGTGCACGAATGCAAACCATTTTAAATAAACATGAGAAATTTGTATTTCATGAAGAAATTATTTCAATAGTATTCATACAAACACAAGTTCAGGGAAAAGATAATTTTGGCAGGCTTTTGCAAAGATAATGATTTAGTCAACATTATTAATGATACTTGCAATAGGAAACAGGTAAAAAATTGAAACAAATCATTCCTGACCCCAGGGATTTTCAGCTGCAACCTCTTCATGACATTTTAAGCCAGTAATAATGGCTCCTCCTTGAACTTAAGGAGCACATGTACATCAGTAACGCATTCCAGGGACTACAGACCATGTGGCTGCCTTTGTTTGCATAAATTCTGTGAGAGCAAAAAATGATGTGGAAAGGACAACAAAGCAAATCCACAGAACAGGAAAAAAAGTATTTGGCAGTGCAAAAATTTCAAAGCACAAAATTCAAAACTAGGCAAATTAACAATCCCACTCCTTGGAAGACATGGTCATTTTCAGAAGGGCAAAACTTGCCACAGTTAACTGTCTGTATTTTTGAGGACTCACTAGGGTTCTGGTGCCAGCTCAGTTCTTTACTCATTTTGTCCTGAAACAAGCACATATGATGAATCCTATCATATTTCCATCTTACAGATGAGGATTGGGAGGCACAGAGAGGCTAAGCAAACTTGGAGGTAAAGCCTGGATCCAGACCCAGGTAGGTAGTGTGTCTCCAGAGTCCTTATTTGTTTGTTTGTTTGTTTTGTTATAGAGAAAGGTCTTGCTTTGTCAGCCAGGCTGGAGTGCATTGGCATGATTATAGCTCATTGCAGCCTCAAACTCCTGTTTGGCTCAAGTGATCCTCCCACCTCAGCCTCCTAAGTTGCTAGGATTACAGATGGATGCCACTATGCCTGGCTATTTTTTTTTTAATGTTTTGTTGAGATGAAGTCTCACTATATTGCCTAGGCTGGTCTCCAACTCCTGGCCTCAAGAAATCCTCCCACCTTGGCGTCTCAAAATGCTGATATTACAAGTGTGACCACCAAGCCCAGCCTCAAGTCTGTACTCTGAAATACTAAATTTAACACTGTCTCCTTGAAAAATATTTTCTATAGGACAAGTCAAGAGACTGTAATGCTTTTTTCTGTGCAGTCGTTCAAGATGGTGTCTCAGAAAGGTGATTTTGTGAAGGTCATTGCTTGTATCTGCTGCCACTCTAAAGACTTTCTTTACTTCTTGGATTCCAGTTCAGGTCAGATCATCTAGCTGGTAACAAGGGCCGTAAACCCTTATCATTGTTCTTAGACCCAATGTTTGTTTCTCCTGGATCCTTCTCTGCTTGGACCTGAACTAACCTATTTTTCAGTCAACCCATAAGGAATTTCCTTTTTCCACCCAGCATTCCTGTATACTTCCTCCTCCTAGTCTTGGGCAAAGGTGACTTTTCTGAGGTCAATTAGGGTACCAGGTCTGAGGTAGGTGTTCGATAAATATTTGAATAGAATCAATGGAGGCGTTTCCAAAGCTTAATCAAGCCAGAGGCATTTTTCAATATTGATGGGGTCCCTGGCAGTACTTCTAACCTCATCCTAGGTCCCAGGTGGTTGAAGACAGAAAGTGGTCAATTGGCCAAAGGCATTCATTGTTCCTACCAAGGTGCCCTCTGAGAGAATTGAAACCCTGAAAATACTCAATAATAAGAATTACTGATTCAAAAAAAAAATCAGCCAAGGGAAATAAGGCTCATCTGCAAATGTCATTAAACTGAATGCCTCTTTGTTGTACCTTGTAGATCCTTCTAGCTAGTGAGGGTGAAAGGGAGGTCCTATCAATCCTCACAGCTGCCACTGTTCATACAACATATTGAGTTGGCAATACCTTTAATTATTGTCTCATGCTATCAGGATATATTAAAATCTAAATTATCCATTGGGTTGGAGAAAAGGAAAATGGAGGAATATGAAATTTGGAGGTATACTCTTAATACTAATCCCTTGGGACTGTAGCTTTTGTTCCTCTCATTCAGAAGTATTGACTGAATGACTGAAAAAAGAACCAACAGATCAACCAATGAGGAAACAAGTAAATGAAGAAACCAAGATGTCCCCGACCAATCAAAGGTAAAATGTTGCCATAGGCAGCTCTGCTTGTACCTCTATGCAATGGACAAACAAGTAGACCATTTTCTCCTTGTACATAGGCAGTGTCTGGAGCCAGGATGTATATGCTAACTAGTGACCTAGCTGGCCTGATCAGGAGTGGGCAGCTCCAGCAAGCCTAACTCCACAGAGCCAGAGAGCATTCATAACCTCGTGTCCAGGAGAGCGTGCCAGCCGATAGAAGCCAGAGGTGTGCTTCTGCAATGAATCGTCAGGATAAAGGAGGTTGGTGGTAGGTACTGGAAATCAAGAGAAAGAGCCAAGGTGAAGATCCAAGAGGTTAGAGAGCCACAGAAGGTTAGCCAAGCAGATTAGATAGGTGGGCAGGAGGACAGCCTGTGCCAGCACCGGAGACCACAAGTATTTTGCATGGCTGGGCTTTCTTTTGGCTTTGTGTTTATTTTTTTAAATGGGTAATACATATACATGGAGCCAATCTCAGAAGGTTCCAAAAGGGATACCAAGCAGTAATCTCATTGTCACTCTTGTCTTCCAATTCCCCAGTTCTCCTCTCCTGAATTTCTTCTGTATCCTTCTATAGATAGCCCATGCATAAGTAAGCATATGTGTATCCACATCCTTTATACCACAAACCATATCATAGTATACATATCAGTCTGTAGCTTTCTTTTTCACTTGACAGTACATCTTAGACATGGTTCCAGAGCAGTATATGTAAAGCTGGTTCATTCTTCCCTGAGGCCTTATAATACTCCATTGTATAGATGTACCATAATATATTTAACTCATTTTTAAATGAATATGTAGGGTGTGTTCCAATAACGCTGCAATGATAAGGCATTTTGGATATGTGTAGACATATCTGTGAAAGTGAAGCTGCTGGGTTACAGAATATGTGCACCTTAAATTGTGATAGATATTGCCAAATCACCCCCTGAATGGGTGATATCAGTTAATACTCCAAACTATGCATGTGCCTGTTTCCCCCAAATATTTCCCAACAAAATTTACTATCAAACTTTTTGCAATTGCCAAGTTAATCAGTAGGAAAAGTGATATATCATTATGGTTTTAATATGCATTTTTCTTATAATGTATGATATTGACAAACTTCTTATGATAAAAATTGACACAGATGTAAATTTATTAGGACCCATTTGAGAGGCCTCCAATCAAAGGGGCCAATCAATATTCTGGGAACCAACCAAGAGACCTGGGTTTGAAGTTTGAGATACGGTCTCACTGATGAAGCACCTACAATGTGCAGATATATTTGCTCCTCAGGTAGAATTTGGTGTTCCACAATGCTGTTATTTATCAGAAACAAACCTGATTAAATGATTTTTCTAAAGCTACCTTTCTGATAAGGGGAAGAGCTATATCCATGTCCCAGTCAATTGGACTCCACACCCTGTGCTTTTTCCGAGTCCTAGTTTTACTAACTGCTACCTTGGAACCAAAAGCCCAGTAGATCTGGGATCAGAAAACCTGGGTATGTACATCAGTCTGCTACTCACAGGCCATATGACCTTGAGTAAATAACTTAACCTCTTTGGTGGGGTCTCAGTTTTCTCAACTAATTTATCAAAAAAAACTGTAGTTGTTACCTCAAAGTCCTTTCAGGTCTCAGACTTTTAAGACTTTGTAATATGGCAAAAATTCTGATGTCTAATGGGTAAAAGAAAAGCAAGCGTCCTGGATTATCCAAATGCATCATCTCCCCATCTCCTAGAAATTGAGAGCTGATATATTTAAACACCTCATTTAGAAAATGACTACCACCTTAAGCTCCTTCCTAGACACCACCAGCACTGTGAAGGAAGCGCTTTTCTGCTTTTGTTCATCTCTTTAGAACTGTTCCTCAATCACTCTTTTTTCTTTTCTCTTTTTTTGCTTTTTCCCATTACCCATGTACAGAGTCACCTTAGGCTAAGGAAACACAACTGAAGAGAAACTAATTTTCTTCTAGACTACAGTTCATCTGAGTGTCGTTTCTTTGTTTTTAACATTTTGAAGCGGTCTGCAGCCTCCTCTCCAAAGTAAGGACAGGTTGGTGAGAGGAAGCGGAGACAGAGCTTCCTAATGGCCCAAGGATCCCAGGTGAGCAAATCCCTTTAGAGAATAAAGTTGTCATGCTCTTTAATGGTGAGATTCTTTAAGAAGAAAAAACAAATCTCTGCAAATTGTTGCTCACATTTGTATCACTCCTTGACCTAACTAGCACATACTTCACTTCATTTGGTGTTCATTTAGTGTTCTATGCAGAGAATGGGGAAAACAGCCTGGCAAATAACTAGAAAGAACATCCACTCTGATCATTGGCCAGGTGTCAAGCAATGTGCAAAGCACTTAACTTTCTTTACTTTTTAATCTAAATAGTCTTTAATATAGATAAGATAGATATGGAAACTAAAACTCAAGATATGTTTGTAAGTTGCCCAGGGTCACAGAATTAGGAAGTGGCAGAAGTGGAATTCAAGGCCAGGTCTGTTAGATTCCTAAGCCCATCTGTATACAATATTGGGTACGATGACCTCTGTTCCAACTCAGCAATTCCTAGGTCTTAAAAGTCATCTAGACATGAATTCTCAAGGGGGGGGGGGGTGATATTGTCCCCAAGAGGGGAGAATTGTTTCTCGGGGGGGGAGGGTGAGAGGAACCTTACTTTTTAAATGTATAAAACACAGCTATGTGCACAGTTCATAAACATATATGTAATATATCTGTGGCATTAACATTTCCTGGGCAGAGGACAATTAGGAAAATATGCCTAAAAAGGCTTTTTTGTGGGAAAAAGTTTTAAAACTTGAGAAACACTGATCTAGACATATCCCTGATGCAGCTCTTGGGTGCCTCGTGCTGTGTCACGTTGCCTCCTGTTTGTCTACTTGTCTCTTTCCATCAGACATATAAACCTCTTCAGAATTGAGGACTGCTAAATTTGACATTACCAATCGGTGGGCAGCTACTTTTAATATTGCAGCCACCCCTAGTTATTTTACAAAGAAGAGGTTGGAAAGCATTCAGATTGGGCTCTATCAAGGTGTGAGCCCACCTCCAAGTGTCCACTAGGCTGAAGCGGGCTGGCCACCACCATCTGATTGGGTTCCAACCATCTCCTCATCCTGCTCTTGCTGCTCCTTGCTCTTCCGCTCTCCCCAGACTTCCACTCTCCTTACTCCATCTTCTTTTTCATCTCCTCTAAAGTTCATAAAGGAAATGGTCTGACCTTGAATTTAGAGGATGAGATCCACCTGAGTATGTTCACTGGCACAAAAGGTGAGGCCACTGTGGTTCCCCACCTCCCTTCACCAGCTCAGCTCTCCTGTGTAAAATAAGATCTGGGGAAATGACTACACCTTAATTCAAAGCAACCTGAATATGTAAAGTACATGAAAGAAGCCGGGAAGTGTGGATGCTGAAGAAATAGCCTATGATCCAGGGCTCTAAGGAGCTTATGCTCTCTGCATCCCGTTTTTCCCTAAACGTACGTTCAGACAGAACTTTCTTACCTTTTCCTGATTTCTTCAGTTTTCTTCATCTCGGTTAAAGATCCCAAAGCAACTCAAAACAGAACCCTAAATATTTTCGTAATTCCTTAAATAATTAAAAAAAGTGGCCTTCAGTTCTCTGATGCCAATCTCAATTTCTACCTACTGTAAACTCTAAAGATTTTTAACATTTCCTTTCCCTGCAGTTTTTCCTGCAATCAGTTTCCTCATTGAAAGTGTAACAGGTGTATATAGCCATGGAGGCCACCTGCCCTTGACTGCTGTTCTGAAAGTGGAGACACCTGTGGGTAAAGTGGAGCGATCACAGAGGCTCTTAACGTTACTGCTAGACTGTGAGATCCTAGAGGGCAGCAGCTGTGTCTTGTTCATCTGTTTGGTCCTCTCCTCCTTACTACACACACACACACACACACACACACACACTCACTTGAAGCAACAGAAATTGATCCTCTCCCAGTTCTGTAAATCAGAAGTTTAAAATCAAGGTGTTGGCAGGGCCAGGCTTCCCTGAAGGCTCCAGGGGAGAATCCGTTCGATCCCTTTCTCTTGGCTGTTGGTGTTACTGGCAGCCCTTGGCATTCCTTGTCTTGAAGACACATCACTCCAGTCTGTCACATGGTGTCCTCCCTGTGTGTGCCTCTACATGTTTTTCCCTCTTCATGTATGGACACCAGTCACATAGTGTTAGGGCCCACCCTAGTCAAATACGACCTCATTGTATTTTGAGGACATCTTCAAAACCCTTGCTTCCAAATTAGGTCATATTCACTGCTACTGGAATTTAGGTTTTGGCATATATTTTAGGAAATATAATTCAATTTGCAACGTGCCTTAATGAAAAAATTAGTAAATAAGTACATACTTCACAGAAGAAAGGAGGAAAACAGGGAAGGAGGGAGGGAAGGAGGGAAAGAAGGAAGAAGGGAGGGAGGGAGGGAGGGAAGGAAGGAAGGCAATTTTTCATAATATTTAAAATATTCTATAAAGAAAAAAATAGCCATCTCAGCTAAGTTTCCTGAGTTTATGTTCTGATGAGTCATTATGTGATTTGTATGCCTTTGTAAAACTGTCTCACATGAACAAGTCTTTGCCCCTAAGTCTAGTGATTAATTTCCTATCTTTATGCATATTAGGGTTCTTTTTAAAAAGAAAATTAGCTGATAGTCAGTGCTGTGCATTAAATGCCATTAGGAGCTTAGGTTAGGATCTTGTTTACTTGTTTGTTAATGAGGGAAATAATTTTATTTCTATGCTTAAGAGAATCACTAGTAATCAAGTCATATGCATCTAGTTCTTCGTCCCTTCTCTGACTTGAAGCTTAGCCCTATGTCCCTCTGTACCCACCAAAAAGAAAGAAAAAAATACAAAGAAGGAAGGATGGAAGAATGGAAGGAAGGAAAAAGAGGGAAAAAAAACAAAAAAAGAAAGGGTGGAGGAAAGCAACCCCACACTGTCGGTTCTTGTTGCTGCAAAGCAAGAGCAAGTGTGGCGTCTTGAACTATCAGTCTGAAGACAGGAGGCCTGGGTCCTGGGTCCAGTTCTGAAACCACAATGACAACCACAGGCTACCCCTGATTACCAGCTACTTCACCAATTAAAACAAGTGTGTGCGTAATCTCCAAACTCATTCTCAGCACTAGTGCTTGATAACTCTATCCTGAGAGTCTGCTCATGGACTGAATCTATGGAGATGACAAAGTTTCTCCCCGTCTCTGCTCCCACCACTGCCCACTAAATTAGGAAATCAAGAATTAGTTCTTAGAACTGCAGAACTTCCAATAGCCAAGACTAATGGGGAAAAAGACCCTATAGAAACTATAGTCTTTCTAAAACAAGAACGGCAAGAGTCCTGATACAGCCCAAGGAAAAGACCATTGAGACGGTCACCTTGAATTTGAAACATAACATTAGCCACCTTACAGTGTCATCCCCTCCTTCCAAGCGCTTCAGCCTGGTGAGTTCAGACAGTAGAAAGGGAGGATGTTTCCCGGGTTTTTTTAAAAAACACACATTATAATCATTAAGTCATGAGGTATTTTCTGCTCCAAGAGCATTATGACTTAAAAGTCTGGGTGATCTATTTTTTGTTTATCTTTTATTTTTATTTATTTTTTAAATTTTATTTTAAGTTCCGGGATACTGTGCAGGATATGCAAGTTTGTTACATAGGTAACTGTGTGCCATGGTGGTTTGCTGCAACTATCAACCCATCACCTAGGTATTAAGCACTGCATGCATTAGCTATTTATCCTAATGCTCTCCCCGCAACTCCACCACCTCCCAACAGGCCTGGTCGTGTGTTTTTTCCCTCCCTGTGTCCATGTGTTCTCATTGTTCAGCTCCCACTTATGACTGAGAGCATGCAGTGTTTGGTTTTCTGTTCTTGTGTTAGTTTGCTGAGGATGATGGCTTCCAGCTTCATCCATGGCCCTGCAAAGGACATGATCTCATTCTTTTTCATGGCTGGGTGATCTTTAAGACATGCATTGGCTGAGGCAGGGTACTGTAGTGCAAAGATTCTACCAGACCTAGGTTTGAGTCCCAGCTCTGTCATGTTGGCCCTTAATTAACTTTGCTAAGCCACTCGACCCGGCTAAGCCTGTTTCTTTATCTGTTAAAACAGGAGTTATTGCAAGCATAACATGAGAAAACATGTCAAAAGCTTATAGGACACAGTCAACACTTAGGAAATACTAGCTTTCCTGTCTACAATAAGAAATGGATATCTTATCTGTGCCTTCCAGAATATGAGCTAAGCACAAGTCTGATTGATACTCTATGGGTGGATTTCTAGCATCATTTACGATAGACCATCAGCACACAGTCAGTTGTATTATGCCTCCATGTATGTTAATAATTCCTCTGTGTGCTTGATCAGTACTCCCATTGACATTTCATTGAGTCTAAAATCTCAGGAATTATAAACTTCTCCAAAGGCCGTATATGTTTATAGCCATTTGAACACTTCTAAAACAATAAGAAGTACAAAGACAAACCAGTGTCTGGTGGGGAAATCCTATGGGAACCCACATTCTCCCGCTGCTAAACAGCTGGAATTTACTACTGCTTCCATTTTCTCCAGTTGATGAGAAGATAGCCTTTTCTATGATCTTGTGAACTAACCAATAAGTTCTTCAAGAATAAGAAGTATACCTTCTTTGTTTTATTTTCTCTCCAGCAGTTCAAAGACTTCTCTTCCTAATCATTGCTGTATAAATGTTTAGTTGGCCAAGTCAAGTTGTGGTCATTTACATAAATTTAATGTTTGAAATGACAAGTTGCTCACTTACTGCTCTCAAAGGACATTTAGGAATTTTTAAAAATCACCAACACACCTCATTAGACGGTTAAAAAGAAAAATATTAAAGAATAAAACTTTCTTCCTTTAAAAAATTTATGTCACCCAGTAACATGAAAATTGTGAAAATAAAAAGATAATCATATATAATTATTACAGATGTTGCAATAAACAGAATAATGGATCCCCATAGTACAAGTCCACAGAAACTCTGAATATGTTACCTTACTGTCAAAAGGAATGTTGCAAATGTAATTTAGGATCTTGAGATGGAAAGACTCTCCTGGATTATTCAAGTAATCTCAATTCAGTCACAAAGTCCTTGTAAGGGAAAGAAGGAGGCAGGAGTGTCAGAGTCTGAAGAGATGTGAGGACAGAAGCTGAAACGGGAATGATGCCATGGCTGGAAGGGGCCATAAGCCAAGGATAGCAGGTGGCCTCTAGCAGCTGGAAAAGACAAGGAAGGGATTCTCCCCTAGAGCCTCTAGAAGGAAGGCCATTCTGCTGACACCTTGATTTTAGCTCATAAGAACCATTTTTGTATGTCTGGCCTTAAGAACTTGCATTGTTTTAGGTCATGAAGTTTGTAAGGACTCATTAGAGCAACAATAGGAAAGTAATACAGATCAAGTAGAAAAACAAGACCTATATAACAGACAAATTTTTTGGCTTTTTGATAAATTCATGGATGAATTGTATATATATATATATACACACACACACACACACACACACACACTATATATACTATATAGTATACTATATATACTATATAGTATACTATATATACTATATAGTATACTATATATACTATATAGTATACTATATAGTATACTATATAGTATACTATATAGTATACTATATAGTATACTATATATACTATATAGTATACTATATATACTATATAGTATACTATATAGTATACTATATAATATATAGTATACTATATAGTATATATAGTATACTATATATACTATATATACTATATAGTATACTATATATACTATATAGTATATATAGTATACTATATAGTATACTATATAATATATAGTATACTATATAGTATATATAGTATACTATATATACTATATATACTATATAGTATACTATATATACTATATAGTATACTATATAGTATATATAGTATACTATATAGTATATATAGTATACTATATATACTATATAGTATATATAGTATACTATATATACTATATAGTATACTATATATACTATATATACTATATAGTATACCATATATACTATAGAGTATACCATATATAGAGTATACTATATATACTATATAGAGTATACTATATATACTATATAGAGTATACTATATATACTATATAGCATACTATATATACTATATAGCATACTATATATACTATATAGAGTATACTATATATACTATATAGAGTATACTATATATACTATATAGTATACTATATATACTATATAGAGTATACTATATATACTATATAGCATACTATATATACTATATAGAGTATACTATATAGTATACTATATAGCATACTATATATACTATATAGTATACTATATAGCATACTATATATACTATATAGCATACTATATATACTATATAGCATACTATATATACTATATAGTATATATACACACACTATATATATAGTATATATATACTATTTTGTGTATATATATACACACACACACTATATATATATATACACACTATATATATATTTTGAAGCCAGAGTCTCACTCTGTCACCCAGGCTGGAGTGCTGTGGTATGATCTGGGCTCACTGCAACCTCTGCCTCCCTGGTTCAAGAGATTCTCTCACCTCAGCCTCCCAAGTAGGTGGAATTGCAGGTGTCCACCACCATGTCTGGCTAATTTTTGTATTTTTTGTAGAGACGAGGTTTCACCATGTTGGCCAGGCTGGTCTCGAACTCCTAACCTCAGGTGATCCGCCCACCTCGGCCTCCCAAAGTGCTGAGATTACAGGCGTGAGCCACCACGTTCAGCCTATATCTTTGAACCTTAGCAAAACGGTCTCATCCAAAGGCCATTGGACAACTCACAGAATTGATAGGAAGCTTTGACAGAACCCCGTGCAGATTACAGACAATAAGCTTCAGAATCCCAGGGAGTATGGCTAACACCACGCCCCAGAGAGTCTGGAGTCTAGTCAGGATGTTCCCTGTGCTGGCCTGCCATTACAGCACCGTGATGTGAGTGATTTAATACCTGCCCTTCAAGTTTGCATTGCTCCTTTAGAGCTGGGTGCTGGGCTCAAGCATGGTCTGTGCTAAGTCTAGGTTACACACCTAAACCCCAGGTTCAGGAGATAGGGAGAGGCAATGTTCTTTCCTTTCAGCTTCTCTAGTGATATGTAGAGTTCTGCTTCCCACTAATATGCACAGAGTGAGAGACTCCCCTTAAAGAAAAGGGTGTCCAGATGCCAGTTAAAAAAAAAAAAAAAAAGAAGTGGCAAATGTCTACCACAGGGTCTGATCATCTGAGTCATCTAATTTCTTGATTATTAATCAATAAATTTAAAATATGGTGAAGACTCATTTGCTTGTAGTTATTAAAAACACAGGCAAGTGACGTAAAAGTGTTTTAATAAAATGCAAATATATGTTAGAGAAAGTTTTCTTTTTTTGTTTGTTTTTGAGACAGAGTCTCACTCTGTCACCCAGTCTGAAGTGCAATGGTGTGATCTTGACTCACTGCAAGGTTCCACTCACTGCAAGCTTCAAGCGATTTTCCTGCCTCAGCCTCCCAAGTAGCTGTTTACAGGCATCCACCACCATGCCTGGCTAATTTTTTGTATTTTTCGTAGAGACAGGGTTTCACCATGTTGGCCAGGCTGGTCTTGAACTCCTGACCTCAGGTGATCCACCTGCCTCTGCCTCCCAAAGTGCTGGGATTGCAGGTGTGAGCCACCACGCCCGGCCGAGAAAGTTTACAAATTGCATTCCATAGAACATTAGTCTTCCTCTTTCCTTGCTCCCTTCTTTTCTTCTTTACTTCTTTCACTCTTTTCCTCATTTTTTCCTTTATTTCCTGAGAACAAGCTTGATTTTAGCTGCCTAAGAGTTTGTAAGAGACCCTCTGGGTGTATCAGTTGAAAATTGATGGGTTCGTTTTTGGAAACAGGGCGCACCAGAGATGGGCAACCTGGGAAGATGAGTGTGAGCTGAGGACTGGACATCCAGCAGCAACATAGGCAGGGAGAGTTTGCCACTTTGTGATTCTTTTATTCCTTTCTTTTCTTTCCCTTCTTCTCCTCCTCCCTTCCCTTCTTCCTCCCTCCCTTCCCTCCTTCGCTCCTTTCCCTCTTCCTTCCTTCCCTTCCAATTCTCTTTTCTCTTTCTTTCTCTCCATGGCCAAACACTTTCTCTTGGGACAGATAAAACCAGAATGCAGCATCATGTAAAAAAGATCGCATTGGCATACTTAAATTCCCAGGACCCTCGGTTCTTTAGGGATGCCTAATGGCTGGTATCACTGCTTACCAAAGTCTTGAACTTGATGGAACTTTTGTTGAGAACTAAAGTTTCTATTTTTAATTTTTATCTTTCAATTCTATTTTTCCACAAACTTTTTTTTTTTGAGATGGAGTTTCGCTCTTTGTTGCCCAGGCTGGAGAGCAGTGGCGTGATCTCAGCCCACTGCAACCTGCGCCTCCCGGGTTCAAGCGATTCTCCTGTCTCAGCCTCCCAAGGAGCTGGGGTTACAGGCACCCGCTATCATGCCTGGCTAATTTTTGTATTTTTAGTAGAGACGGGGGTTTCACCATATTGGTCAGGTTGGTCTCGAACTCCTGACCTCAGGTGATCCGCCCACTTTGGTCTCCCAAGTTCTGGGATTACAGGTGTGAGCCACTGCGCCTGGCCTCCACAAACTTTTTGAAGTTCTCCCATACAGTGTAGGAGAGATCAGGTTTTTTGAGACTTTAAATATCTTGAAAATGTCATTATTATTCACATTTTATTAATATTTTGGCCGGGTGTAGAATTACAGGTTAGAAACAATTTTCCTTCAGAAATTGGAAGGCATTGCTTCACTGTCTTCTTGCTTTCTGTGTTTCTGTTGAGATCTATACAACCGTTCTAATTCCTGTTTTCTAATTTGTTTTCTTTTTTTTCTGGAAACTTGGAGAATATTTTTCTCCAGACATAGGGCTCTACTGACAGTATACTCTATTTCCATCCATTCTCCTGGGTTCTAGGTAGGCTGTTTCAATGTAACAACTCACACTCTTTAGTTCGGGATATTTTGTCTTGAATAATTTATGATTATGCCATCCTATTTTCTCCATTTTATCCTTCTGGAACAACTGTTTTTGGACATTGGACATCCTTCCTCTCCTGTCTTCTCTTTGTGCTCTTCTTTCAGCAAGGCGCCCCAAATTTATCTTCCAAAGTTTTAGTTGTTGTTGTTGTAACTTCTCTCATGTTTTTAATTTCTAAAAGCTTATTTTTGTTCTATGAATGTCCTTATTGATAATACCTTGTTCTTGTTTCCTGGCTGCAATAGTTACATCTATCTCTCTGAATACATTGATAGATTTTTTTTTCCTCTCTGCATACGTTCTGTTTCCCTGTGCTGATATTTTTCTGTTTTGTTTGTTTGTTTGTTTTGGTCTGCATTTTCCATGTTAAGAGGCTTTCCACAAATACCCAGTGATCCTTGGATTGCTCAGGGGAGCTAAAAACCTGATTTAAAGTTCTGAATGTGGGGAAGAACTTGTCAACTTTGAACCTTACTGTAGGGTGATCAGGGGAGCCATTTGTTGTAAACATACCTGATGTCAGTATCTTTAGGGCTTTCCTCTTGTTAGGTCAGACCTTCGGAGAAAAGTCTCTCAATCTCTGGAGGATAAAGGATCAGTGTTACGAAAGCTGAGTGAGGAGTATTAGCATTTAGCATTCGGCACTCAGAATAGATGATGTCATCAGTTCCGCCAAATTTTGAACAGCACCAACACATTTGACTGCACCCAGTGGCATTCCTCACTCTAGAAGCCCTCTGTTTTTCTCACTCAAGAAAACACATCACCAGACTCTGCACAGGGTAATAATGGTGTAGCATGGGAGAATGGTGTAGCATGGGAGAAGCAGCAGGACAGAGCTGCTTCTCAGACTGCATTCACACCACTTTGCCTCACAGCACCATTTGAGGTACCTACTTCTATCACTTCCTGAGTCTTCTGAGAAATCCAGGATGTATATCTGAATTGTTCACAACTCTTCCCCCAGGACTGACCTAGGATTCAGCTTTCTTAGGTGTGTTAACTTGGAACTCAATTATCTCAATAGTCAATTATCCATCTGCTTTCCAGCTTCACAATTTTGATGGTATTGTCTTCTGTTCTTGTGGATAGATTTAAAAGTCCCTTTGACTCTATTATTAATGGGATTTTAGGAAGGAGAGAAATGACATGCTATGTCACCCTAGAAAGCATTCAATATTTCTGATTCTTAACCAAATTACCCTCAATCTTATGCACAGTTTGCTAATCTGTGGATGTTTTGCTGTTGGATTTGTATGTTTTAGTTTTGCTTTTACCTTTTCTTGCTTCCTCAGTGTCTATGGCTCTAAAAGTGCTAATTAAATGAGAGTGGTTTCAAGGCAGTAACAAGGCAGGAGGTGGGCTGAAACATACTCCTGCAAGGGCCATATTTTACTTGACCTTCAATACTCCTGGCAGGCAAGAGTTTTGGCCACATGCATTCTTTTTCTTCTGTGACATTTATCTCCCATGGTGTTAGCACCATACTCCCCTTGCTTGGAGCCTCGAGGGAAGTCTATCAGTAAACAGAGATTGGGGTGGAGTGAGGAGGACAAAGCAGGAAGGCCCAGCCTCCCTTCCCACAGCGAGCTTCCAGGCTGAAGCAGACCCGAGCTGGAGGAGGGAGAAGACTTGGCACCACCAAGTTGGGCTTGGCATTTTGATTACTACATGGGAATTCTCATCTGAATATATGTTTGCAACTTAAACATAGTATATGTTTTTAACCCAGAGCAAGGATCCTGACCATGAACCAGCTCATTGGGTCTGTAGATAGAAATCCCTATTTTAATCTTGAATAATACAAAAAAATTACATGTTTATTTTCACTAAACTCTAACTTAAACTTAACATTTCATTTAATATGAAAGGCTGGCAACTAAACTTTGGTAGTATTATCAGCACCTGTGAGTGTCACCAAGAGAAATCACAGATATTTATAGCTCACCGAAGTCTTGCAGATGTCTTGAAATACTGTTTACCTTCATCCCTAAGTCAAAATCATGGTGGTTTTAAGACCTATCACCAGATCTTGTAGTTTCATGTGCCATTAAAGCAGCAGTAATCCTGCTAGTATCACAAATTTCAAAAAGTATTTTGGAAACAGTTTTTCAATATCATTGGTTTTCTTTAAAATACTTATTCATTCAAAAACATGATTCTGAGAGGTTCCTGGGCTTCAAAGAGGTCCGTGGCACAGTAATCTTAAAACCCTGATCTAGAGGAATCAGAAAAGTCATGAGCCTGCTGAAGCGTGCATCCATGGAGGAGAAAGTTTACCCCCCACTCAATAAAGTGTAAAAGGAGGCTGGAATCACTGGACATGCCAGGCACACAAGGGAAGTGATCATGACAACCCAGTCTAATAAAGTGCTGTGATGGGCACTGGGGCAGATATGCACAGAGGAGAGGATCTGGCTCAGACTTTGGGGTTGGACACAGCTGCTGGAAGTGATCTCTGAATTGAGGTGTGCAGGATGTACAGAAGTTGGGTAGGGAAACTTGAGGGGACAATGGTATTCCAAGCAGAAAGCAAAGCCTAAGTAAACAGCTGGAGGTGAGAGAGCATGGAGTGTATAAGGAACAGTTTCCTGTGCCCCAGTGTAGACTTCAGGATGGAGAAATGTGGGAGGAGGCAGAATGTGGATCTTCCTTTTGTTTACGAGTTTGATGTCGACCCCCAACAGAATGTAATCTCTTTGACAGTCTGTCTTATCCACTGTGTATCCCCACTGTCTAGAATAGCACTCAGGACACAGTGGGGCTCCGTAAATATTAACTGACTTGGTGAGTGAACAGGCAGGAACCAGATCACAGAGAGCCTTCGACATCATGTTAAGAAGATTTTAGATTTTATCTAAAGGGTAAAACATCCATTTCTAAAATGAGCAAGAAGAGATTTGTGGCAAATTAAATAACATAAATTTTACCCCTAAAATCAAACAGGAACTACTCATAAGACTCTCTTTGAAAAGGTAATTATCCAGCTCTCAAGTTCTACTCCATTGCCCAGCAATGGGAAAACGTGCAGGAAAACTTGGACTTAAAGATATTCAGAAAGCCAACATCCCAAGGATAATGAGGAACTCTGTAAATCTTAAGTCAAATGCTGTGAAATGTGGCTCATGAACTACCAGCCAGACAGATCACAAGTTAAAGGGCCTTACAACTAAATTCCCACCTCTACAAAAAATTAGTATAAACTCACAAATAAACCTTACATGTGGATGCAAAAAAAATTGCAGAGAAAAATTAAGAAAATGGTTATTCCTAGAATTTTGCATATGAAAATTTATCTTACCCTGTAATATCAAGTTGAAGTATTTTTATCTTTTTCTCCATTTTCAGCTATGGAGACATATTTTAATGCTGATATCTGGAAAGAAAAGTTGTTCTTTTTATTTGAAATCTTGCAAAATGATATGCTTTCTTGGGGATTCATTCCCATCGTGTGGATTTGGGGATGTATCTATGGGCAATCTTTCTTTTTCAACAAGCTATTAGTCATATTATAAAGTTTGGTTTCCATTTAGTTAGAGAATTCCATTATCCCACTACCACTTTTGCTATCATTTAGATTCAAAATCCCAGTCAGACTCCAATATATTCCTCATTCCTTCCACTACTTGATCCTAGCAGCCATTAGTAAATGGAGATCCTACCCTAATCATGATTCCATTCACACTTTTCCATTCTAACTTTCAGACCCTTATTTCTCTCTCAATTGTTTCCTCCTCTGTTAATCCACCCTACACAATAACCTATCCTATATGATACCCCAACTTTGTGTCCATTGAAACACCAAGAAAGTACGTGAAAGGTAGTCAATGAACTTATGTCAAAGAGAATCCTCTAAAATGTTCTATCCCCCATGTGACGTGGCATACTCTTGGAGTTCTGTTATTCATTGGTGGCCGTACCCAGGGTTTTGAACAAGACCGATGCAGCCAATGGTGTTGCAAAATGTTTTGTTTTTTTAATTGAGGGCAATCAAAGTGTCAGGCATGATTCAAGCCCTTTACATACATTAACTCATTTAGTTCTCAGAACAACTCCACAAGAAAGGTACTGTTACCATTCTTATTTTACAAATAAAGAAGCTGGGATACACAGAGGTTAAGTCCCTTGTTCATAGTTACCCTACTACATCTGAGTCCAGGTTCAAACCAGGCAGGCTGGCCTCAGAGCTCATACCCATTGACATTATACTGCCTCGTACTTATATTGTCCACCATCATCATGTATGTGTGTCTGTGTGTGGTGGTGGTGGTGGCGGGTGTTGGCAGACACTCTTTGCAAAGCCTACCTTATTTAACCAGTTAATTCCTTGACCATCCATTCAACAATTAGGACAATTAAAGTATCAAGCACTGCATACAATAGAAGGGAGGTGGCAGTAGACAAAGTGGCTAAGGGCATGGGGCATCTGTCTACGTAATAAGTAAAAGGACAAGAAGGATGCTGACACATTTTAAAAGGTACTACAGGAGTGAGGGCGGGTAGCCTCAGCCTATTGGGGTGCATGGGAATGTGGGGGTAGAAAGAAAGGGGTGAGAATCAGAGAAAAGGTCTAACTCCTCAGAGGACGTGCGGATGGCCAGAACACTGACATTCTTCTACAGAGGCCTCACTATTCCTGGCTGTCCTGCCCCAAGCTGGTCTACCTGCTGCCCTGTTGGCCAGGATGACTTGTCTGTGCCACAGCACTGAATACCAGGCGTGCATTCTTCTCTCCCAACACTTGGCTTGCCATGGCCAGAAAAGACAAGTGTTTTAGAGGTATGGTTTCAGGCAGACACATCCTAGAATTAAAATTACTTCAGGGATATCTGCAGTAAAGCTGAAGGAAACACTCAAAAGGCCAAAGGAAGCAAGCTTTATTGAATTTACAATGTAGAAAATATTCGTAGTTCCTTAGACATTTGCATTGCTATAAAAATTACACTTTATGGTATAATTATTAAGGTTTGAAGAGAAATAAACAGCATAAATGAAATATGGCCCACACAATGAAAATGTAAACCATATAAATCAAAATCACAAAACAATTATCCAATACTCAGAGGCCTACTTAATATATACATATGAAATTTCTTACACACACACAATAAATGCCCACAAAAACCATCACTGAAGCCGATCACTGTACAAATATGAAAATAAATCTTTATCTTTAACCTCAATTTTATCTTCAGCAGGAGGGTTGTGCAACTTGGGTTTATGCAGATGACATCAAGTATTAAATAATCAAATGTCACATATGTCATATAAAGCAGCAAGTGAAAAAAATAAATTATGAAAATGCATGGGCTAAAAGTTAACAGTGAAAAATATCTCCTTATCCAACATTATTTTCCACAATGAAATTAAAATATTTTACAATGTATCAGGATACATTTAAAAAAGGACTGTAGTATAACTATGATTTTAAAATATCTTAAAGAGAAACAGGGACAAGGTGAATAACTTCCATAGTAATATGCAAATGTATCAAGTTAAGTCTAAGATAAAAACATTAAATATTTTTGTTCTTACTGAAAATGTGCTTTAAATTTGAGAACACCTTCATGAAATCAAAACGTTGGTAATAATCATGAATCTCCCAGCACTGCAGCATACAGAGCTTTAAGAAGCTTCTCTTTAAACATGATTGCTAACCAGAGCTCTAAGTCTCTAATTTGGATTATGTTACCAAAATATTTATCAGGGCTCAAATACTTAAAGATGATTGGTTGACCATCAAAGGCACTGGTGTAATCTCATCAACGTGGGTATACTGACAGGACAATCCAGAGGTAAAGACTATGAAAATACTTCTGTATTATGGTATACTCTTTTACAGATTGTAAAACAAATATAAAGAGACACTTTGGAGAGAATAAATAAAGGCAACACAGTAACATATAAACTAACAGTTTTGTGCAACTGCACCAAAACCTAAACATGTGTCCATATATCAGCATCTACATATATCTGATCCAATCTCATCAAAAGATGCCACTAAGACAAACAGCCATGGCAAAAGTTTTGCCATGCCACATAAATAATACCCCCCTTATTTTGAAAAATTTCCCATATGCAAGACATTCTTTATGATCAGAAATGTAATCTTTTCTTTTTCTGGAACCAGGAAACAGGAATTCATGGCAGAGTTACTGAGGATAGATCCAACTTTCCAGCAAAAATATCAGATGTCTTCAATAGAGAGAAGGCATGTTTATAAAAGTTAAATGATGTTGTAGCTATTTATAATCTTTGCCTGTAACTATCCGGTCAATTCCCATTTTTTCAAAAAACTGATGCTTGCGGAATTTAAGGTTCTATCACAAACACCGTGAACAGAAAAAAGATTGCTACGTGGAATTGTTTCGATTCAACAAAAATAAATGTTTTTAGCTTATATAATACAATAAATAACAGCTATTTTTAAGTTCCTTCAGCAAGCTACTTGGACCTAGATGAAGCAAGGTAAATTAGAATCTTTTGTTGTAGCCCCACCCTAGGCTCAGGTGTTGACTCCTTTGGCTCTTAGAGGCATCTCAGTGGGGAGGTCTGGGAAGCAATGCAGGTTCTGGAAGGAGAGTAGGCCCAACCAGGTCACTGGTGATGATGAGCCACTAGTCACATTAAACAAAGGACCCTGACTCACCTTTCCTAATGGTGATTCCTCTTTTAAGGACATTATTTCATAACCATGCATAGAATTTATTTCATTGATTATTACTTAAGGAAGTTAATGTTAGCAACCAGGGAGTTAGGGGACTTGCATTACATTACAGGTTATGCTTCTAAACCATGGGAAGGTTTGAAATCAGCAGGGATACGAAAGTGAAAATTTTGCAAAATGTTACATCACTCTAAGTACTAGCATTTTTTTTAGTGAGATAATTCACAACCATAAAATTCACCCTTTCAAAGTATACAATTCAGTGGTTCCTAGTATATTCAAACAGTTATACAACTATCACCACTATTCCAATTCCAGAACATTCTCACCATCGCCCAAAGAAACTACATACCTATTAGCAGTCACTCCCCATCCTCCCTTTCTCAGCCCCTGGCAACCACTCCCTTAAGTGAAGAGTGACAACTTTCCTGGGCATTGTGCTTTCAGTAGTATGTGGCTTTACATGTTTTCATTAGAATTTTTAACACCAAATTCAAGCAGTGAGCTTTGTAACTATTCTGAGATTATGAAATATCCTTTTATATACAACTATTTTTGTCTCAAACATGTTTCTTTATACATAAAAAATAGATATTTGTTTCCATTTTTTAATCAAATTCTGTCCTTATTTCAGAAGTGAGAAAAATCAATACTCCAATATTAAAAAGCAGGAATAACCATAGTTCTATTATTAACTGTGGACCACCACACTCTCTGTCCTACTGCTTCCCACAGAATCTGAGGTGCCAAGGGCTGCAAGGCCTTTGAGGGCAAGCTGCACATTTTACAGATGAAGAAACAGATCCGACATGGGCTTGTGACATGTCCAAGGTCACAAGGCCAGTTAACAGCAAATCTAGGATGAGAATCCCTTCTTACTAGAACTTTAGTATCAAATATTTAAATGCTGACTTTGTGGGTAACCTAATTCAGCTACCACATGAATCTAATTATGTCAGTTTCCTCTACAGCTTTGATCTGAGCATGTGATTTCTTTTCTTTTTTTTTTTTTTTTTTTTACCATTTTAAAAACATTTACATGTTATCTTTTAAGACCTGTAAGGACATGACTAGTCTATTTAGCCAGAGGGCCCAAATCACTCACTGAGACAAAACAAAGAAGAGCCAAAGTTCCAGAGGGACCTGAGAGCAGGGTTCAGGTTTCCTGCACTGTAACTCTCCATAGGACAGTGTCAGTAGGATGTGCCACTCTGTTAAGAGCCAAATAAGTCACACAAATTCAGTATTCTGGAAATGAAGACTTCACAGGCCAAGGATGTTTGGGATTTAGCCATTGCAACAATTCTTCATCTGTGGTGACTTTTTGGAATTGGTCCTGGTTAGATTGGTAATGGATCTGCTGTCATCCTTGTCAGTTCTCTTTTTCACTTCTCTGAGAGAGAGATAGAGAGAGACAGAGAGAGAGAGAGAGAGAGAGAGAGAGAGAGAGAGAGAGAGAGAGAGAGAGAGGATTACTGAGGTATAAAAACTAAGCCACAGATGGTTCTGTAGAAATAAAAATAGCCATGCTGAGTGTCTGCATGGCCTTATAGACATTGTTTTAATGCTTTATAGGTCTTGACTTAATCTTCATAAGAACCATATAAATTTGCTGTGCCCCATTTTGTATGTGAGGAAATGAGGGCAAAAAGAGGTTAAGACAGTTCCCTTAGGTCACATGACTACAGAAGTGGGATTAAAACCACACATGCTGGCTCCAGCACCTGTTTTCTGAGTACCAGGCCACACACACACACACACACACACACACACACACACACACACACACACCCTTCTCCCCTCACTCTCTCCTGAGGTTTCAGGATGCTGCAGAACCTGCGATACACACAGCTTGCTCCTTAACACTCTGGAACCAGGTTTCCAGCTTCATGTAATGGTTGCTGAGCTTAACAAAAGCAATGGTGATTTTATAACCATTCTTTAATTATACATGATCATGGAGGTAACAATGGATTTACCACCATCCCTTTCTGTCATCGTAAGCTTCTTCCAGTATTAACTGCTAGAGGCAAGACTCACGAAAAAATGTCTTACTCTCCAAGATCTTATGAAAACCCCCTAAGGAAGTATCCTTCCAGGTGTAGCCACTGGGGATGCTTGTGAAATATGAAGACCAGAAGTCTCACCTTAGACAAGCTGAACGGCTATTTCTGCCGGCGAGATGAGTGCCTCCCTAAGATGGCCCCAAATAATTCTGCCCTTCCTTGTCAGTGCCTGATGCCTCTCCCATCAAGAGGTGAAGGTTTGATTCCCTACCCTCTTGGTCAGAGCTGGTTCTCCACCTGCTTTGACCAATAGAATATGGAGGAAATGGTATTCTGTGGCTTCTAAACCCAAGTGTTTATAATGCGGGGCTGCAGCAATCTCTACCCCCTTTGAAGTCCAGGGTTCAAGGAGTCCAGGGTTCCTCAATGGAGAGAGGCCACCAGAGTGGCCCTGGGGACTGAAATGCCACGTGGAGTGAAGCCACGAGAAGCACCCTGGTGGCTGACATCCAGCCCGAGCCACAGCCCCGGTGGCCATCTGACTGCAAACATAGGAGATACTCATGCAAAAGCAGTCAAGAAACTTTCCGGCTGACATCCAGCCACCTCTGCCAATTGTGAGAAATAAAAATTGGTTGTTGTTTTGGGCAACCAAGTTTTGGGATGGTTTATGATGAAGCACTTAACTGAAACTAGTGGGAATCTGTGTGTCTCCAGCAGAGCCACACTGCTCAACAGAAATACAATGGGATCCATACATGTCAGTTTGAATTATTTAGTAGCCAGATTTTTAAAAGGTAAAAATAAATAGGTAAAATTAATTTTATTAATATATTTTATTTAGCCCAGTATAGCAAAAATATTGTCATTTCGGCATGTGGTCAATAAAAACACTATTAATGAGATAATGTGTAGAAGGCCTTCAAAATCCAGTCTATATTGAATGCATACAGCACATCTGAACTGGATTAGCCACATTGTGAGTGGCTAGTGGCTACCAAACTGGCCAGCTTAGCTGCAGAAGGTGCTGATAAATCCTACCTTTCGAAATCCACTGCACTGTGAATTGGAAAGAAGACATCTCAGCAGGGAAAAAAATAAACTGATTCTAGCTATAGGACAGCTGGTAAATGCAATATACATGTTTTTCATATTTGATATATACCCCAAACACACACACCCGACAGGAGATAGGTGAGTAGTACTATCCTCACCTCACAGATGAGGCAACAGAGACTCAGGAGAAGAAAGAGGAGACACAATTCAAACCCTAACACCCGGGAAGACTCATTTCAGGTTTCTGACCTCCAAAATTGTCAGATAATAAATTTGCATTATTTAAGCCTCTACATCTGTGGGAGTTCGTTACAAGGACAACGGAAGAGTAACACAACTTCCAAATGCAAAATCTTGGTCGTTCTGTCATTGAATAAATGCCCAACTTATGCCAGGCTCTGGGACCTTCAGCTAGTGAGCTTTAAGGGAGAGTCAGATGTCTAAATAAATAATTTCATGGTCCTGAGACAGCAGCTACCACAGATGCACTCTGTGCCCACAGATGTGTTGTGGGCTTCACGGAAATGGGGCTTCATAGAGACTTTTGACATTGGAGAGACCTTTTGAAAGAACAGAAAAGGAGATTCCAGATGCAGGGAACGGCATGCAGAAAGGCAGAGGCATAAGAGCTTGGCCTGATTGGATGAAGTTTGCTGTGTCTACAGATTATCATTCATTTGGGAAAAAGAGATAGAAATTCAACCAGAAAGGTCAGGCTGTGTATTAGTTCGTTTTCACGCTGCTGATAAAAACACCCAAAAGTGGGAACGAAAAGAGGTTTAATTGGACTTAGAGTTCCACATAGCTGGGGAGGCCTCAGAATCATGGGGGGAGGCAAAAGACACTTCTTACATGGTGGCAGCAAGAGAAAAACGAGAGAGAAGCAAAAGTGGAAACCGCTGATAATCCCATCAGATCTCGTGAGACTTATTCACTATCACGAGAATAGCAGAGGAAAGATCAGCCCCCATGATTCAATTACCTCCCCCGGGGTCCTTCCCACAACACATGGGAATTCTGAGAGATACAATTCAAGTTGAGATTTGGGTGGGGACACAGCCAAACCATATCAGGCTGTGATGGGCTATCAGCCACATGCTAAGGAGCTGGGACTCTGTGTTGTCAGTAAGACACCAATGTGGGGTTGGAACGCAAGAAAGTAAATATTAACTGGATCTTTATTTATAAAGATTACCTGATTCCACAGTAGAGGATGAACTGATATTGGAGAAACTCTGAGGCAGAAATTCTTGCACTAGCCCAGGTAGGGAATTTTGAGGCCTGAACCAAAGCAGAAAAAGGGAGAAAGCGAGAAAAATGCATGGATTCAAAAGAGACTGAAAGATGACCTTCAGAAGCCACTGGAGGCAAGGGGTGAAGCAAGAGAGAAAAGGAATCAAGACTGACTCCAGGTGACTATTGTTTAATTATAATTTTGGTAGATTCCAGAGAAAGGGAATACAGACTGAGGAACAAGCTTAAAGCCACATGAACACACCAGGATTTGGATATGCAGAGTCACCATGGCTATGGCGTTTCCGGTGGGGGTTCACTCTATGCTTATGGAATTTTAAAAAGACGTGAGGGGTTAAAAACACAAAAACTGGAAGTTACCAGGTAGAGATGGTTCCAGAAGCTGTGTGGATGGAAGACGTTAGGCAGACAGAGAGTGAAAAGAAAGAGAGGACAGTCAGAGACCCTGAGATTACCAACATTTAAGCAGCAAGCCAGTGATCCAGGTTGGTGGTGAAGAGTCCTCACATTGCCACTTACTAGCTGTGTCACTGAGCAAGCAGATTAAGTATTCTAATTTCCAATTTCCTCTTCTGTAAAATGGGTACAATAACCATAGCATCTTCACTGAACAATTCACATCTCTCTCTTCTTGTAGATCCAATGGCCTCTATCAGCTACGTACCATATGGCTGCCTGGTCATATATTGTCATGTTCTTTTCTGTAATGTTAAATTACAAGGCCAGTCTTTAAATCCCTTGATGTCTCTATTGAACATAGCATGGGGCTATGCACATGTTAAGTGCCCATAATGCAGACATTATTGAACCTGAAAGCAAATATTAAGGGGGAAAGTATATACCCACATTTTCATCTGGCCTTCAGCCAAAAATGCAGGCATGCTCCACTTTAAGGAAATTATAAAGATACAATTCCAAACATCTAAAACAGATTTAAGGCTGGGAAAATTAGGGCTCACCAAAATCTACCATACGCTTAACAACTGCAGTTTAAATGACTCAGTCTTATGGACAGATTTACACCCAATGGGCTCAGCTCTGATGCTGAACTGATACATCAGCCTAAGTTTTTTGTGTTTTTCTCCAATTTCAGGCAGTTGATAATTAAATGCCTCTTGAACTTGAATCTACTGCAAAATGTTTAAAGCCTGTGGTTCTGGTGATGGAAAATTTACTTACTAATGGGACAATGGTTATGAACGATGACCTATCAGCACTATATGGAAATTGCATTCCTAGGAGAAACTCTTCCTGGGATTGAAAGATTTTCTAAGAAAATGCAGAGTAGTTCAGGTTGTTAACCAAATATTTATGGCCTCCCTTTAAAAATAAATTGTTTCAGACAGTGCAAACCCATACCTTCTCCTAGTTTTATGACATTATATGATCTCACCCTATGAAATCTAAATTGAGAACATATATGTTTTGCATTATACATAAATTTCCCAAGGTTGTAAAACTTCAACAAATGGTAATTTTACCTGTGGAGACTATAACATTTCCATTTAAGGGTTGAGTACTTTGAAAAGCCAATCTGAAGGCTAAGTATAAAGCAATTAAGGTCTTCATATGTTTGCTTTATTTATAATTTTTATATTTAACACATCACTAACATCACTAGAAGCCCAAAGCCAGGCCATAATGCAATAACAATAAAACAAAAACCTCTATGATAAATGATTCGCAAGAAGCTTATCTTATTTCTTTACTTGTCTAAAGCTTTTTAAAATAACTATAACCTATCCATTATGCAGCTGAAATAACCTAGTTATCAAAATGCTTTTGCAAACCAGGTGTTTTAAGTAAACACACACAAGCTAGTGTCGAAGCTTCATTGTAAGCAGGGCCAACACGTGGCTGACCCAACATGCCACACAGGAGCAGATGGGGAGAAAGGCACAGGAAACTTACAGCCTCTCCCATCTTTATGACATAATAAAGAGAATCGACTCTTCACCGGGGCACTTTGGAGCCATTTAACTTTAATATGACCCCATAAGACAACTGAGCATTAAACAATGATTAAGATATTCAGTGGAGTACAGACTGTCATATACAGAGTCACAGGCTCTTAGAATTAGAAAGGACCTTTGAGATCATTTCCTTTAGGCCCCTCCCTCATTTTACAGATTAGAGTTGCCAAAAGAAATACAGGGACTTGTTCAAGACCTCATAGCTATTTAGAAATAGATTTAAGAATGGACTTTGAGCCTCCTGACACCATAATCCTCCAATATGCTGGGGAGCAGCTAGTAACCACATGCAAGGCTTGACCTGCTGCATCTGTTACTGCTGCGTGGGAGCAGCAATGCAGTGTTCCGCTGACCAAGGCTAAGGCATCCCAGGGATGCTCCAAAGACCTGCAGATCCTTCCCCACTGCCATCTGTGCCAGCAACTATATCACTTCCATCCAGCTGTTCCCAGCAACTTATGAATGAAACACCAACACAACCATTTGAAAAGTAAAAACCTGACAATCCAACAGTTATTTGATCTTTCGTGAAGTCAAATTCTGCATTTTACTGAACTCCCCCCTCTTTACTGAATGTAGCTTGTTGAGCCAAAATAGCTGGTGTTCCCTGTGCACCCATAAGTGCGTGGAATCTGTTATTCAACCCGACAGATAAAAGTTTTACTCTGACTCTTTTTGCACAAATGTGATATTAGTCCATGATTCTCCTACTATTCACAGCCAAAAACAAACAAACATACAAAAAAACACAAAAAAAAACCCATCTAATTTAGTTGAATGTATATGTGTTCAAATATTCACTTTTTTTTTCTTTTAAAAGATGAAATGGTTTGGATGTTTGTCCCCTCCAAATCTCATGTGGAAATCTGACCTTCGGTGTTAGAGGTGGGGCCTCGTGGGAGGTATTGAATCAAGCGGGTGGCTCTCTCATGAATGGCATAGCTCCATCCCTTGGTGATGAGTGAGTTCTCGCTCTGAGTTCACAGGAGATCTGGTTGTTTAAAAGAGAGTAGCCCCTCCCCTCTCCTTGCTCCCTCGTCATGTGACACGCTGGCTCCCCTTCACCTTCCACCAGGAGTAAACGCTCCCTGAGATCTCACCAGAGGCCAAGCAGATGCCAGTGCTAAGTTTCCTGTAAAGACTGCAGAACCATGAGCCAATTGAACCTATTTTCTTTATAAATTGCAGTCTCGGGTATTCCTTTATAGAGATGCACAAAACAGCCTAATGCAAAAGGAAAAAATGTGCTAGGTCACATTCAAGGTTAGCACTGTTTTTGCTTTAAAGAAAAATGATTTCCAGTGTTGTAGGGGGAGGTGACTCTCTCTCCTGGACTGATGTCAAAGAGGGAAATGTTCAAAGACTCTTGAGTGTTGAATACAGGGCATCTGCCAACCCTGCCACAAACTAATGCCAAGCAGGACTCCCAAAGTCCATTTCCTGATTCTCTTAAGTGAGGGCAACAGTTTATCCTGTGGCCCTAGTCCAAACATTCTATTAATAGAACTCTATTTTATTAAGCACTACAAATGCCAAGTCATTAATGTATACATGTGTATGTATGTGTGCATATGTGTGTGTGTGTGTATATCTTTTTTTAAATAGATACAAGGTCTATGTTGCCCAGGCTAGTTTCAAACTCCTGGGTTCAAGTGATCCTCCTGCCTTGCCTCTCATAAAAATGATAAAAATAATCACTCAGGAATTAATGTCCATCAAGAATCTGTTTCCTCTTGGCCAGCAACTAACACATCCTCCTTCCTGCTAACTTTTCCTTCCTGGATCCAGCAGCCTCCATGTTGCTGAAACCAATGGGATCTGCTGGAATTACAGGTGTGGGCCACTGCACCCGGCCCTAAGTCATTAATTGAAAAACAGCATTAAAGATATTGCAAAGTATTTTAACTATCAATGTTTACTAGCAGAAAAGGCCAATTATCATACTAAAATTAAGATTCTTATAAAACCTTACAAATAATCAGAAAAAGAATGACATGCCTAAAGTTGTATTTTAACTTTGTCTGCAATTAAAGATGATTGCTCTGAAATTTGTAATGCACATTTTGATTTTTTTCCTTTTTTTGATATTTAATCCCTTTAGGCCAGTAAAGAATAATCTTTTCATTTATAGCAGAAAACCAGGTAGGAGGGAAAAATCTAACGTAGAATGTTATTTCCTAAGAATTACTTCAAGGATTAAAACACATACATTTATATCCAAGTTCTGTAATGATGCCATTTTCATTCTATTGTACATCTAAAATGTTATTTATTATTAACACTATTGCCCTGGCTTAATAATTACCTGGGTAATAATTCTGACAAAGTGTTTCTAACTGGCATGACATACAATTTGCTTTGTTTCTTTTTCCCCTTTTGCCCAGGAAAATATCATAATAGACAGTTGTATTCATAATAGTCCCTTATGTATAAAAGCTGCTTCCTGGAAATGATTCATACACGTCAACTATTAGCTTTGTGGTGACATTTTTCAGAAATGTCAATGACACCTCAGATGCACCTCTTCTGTTTGGTAGTAAAGATATTTTGCCAGTGTTGACAGCAACGTTGCCAGTTTTTATAATATCCACATATTTATTTCTCCCACCATGACTGACAGATAAGAAAGTGTTTTCCCGCATATATTCTATCTGCACATTATGGACAAGAAATGTGACATATTCAACAAGCGAAAATTCAATCCTACATCCATTTTCCCAAACTTTACCGAGCAAGGTGCAGAACAGCTTCCACTATGTTAGAACCATCTTTGGCACTTGTTTCACAGAATAATGCCCCATACGTCTGTAAAAAAGAAATACACACAATTAAATGAAGCCCTTCATTGAGTTTCCTGAAATTTTACCTTTAAAATCAGTAAAATAAAAATATGTTCCTACTGAGCATGCTAAGAGTAACTAATAGCTAAGAAACTGAATTCAGAGTTCCAGTACTTACAAAGAAAATGGTTTAAGCATAGTTACTCCAGGAAAAGTTCCTAGTTGGAGGACTTTTACTTTACATTTAAAAAATAGAATATTTCATGTTTTAAGGTTTTTATTTCCAACAGTCAAAACACATGCTACCAAATGTTCTTTACCAAATATTCCGAGACAGATAAAAATGAGTTCAAGGTAACCACTCAGGAATTAAATGTCCATCAAGAGTCTGTTTCCCTTTGGCCAGCAGCTAACACACCCTCCTTCCCGCTAACTTTTCCTTTCTGGATCCAGCAGCCTCCACGTTTGCTGAAACCAATGGACACGTTCTAGTTCTCTATTATTCAACCTCCCAGCCACAGTGCATATGATATCATGTCACTCTCCTGCTTCAAACCTTTCAATGCCTCCTGTTTGTCTTTAGGTAATGTGAAAATGCTTTTCCATGGCCAATGAGGCCCAGCTTCACATGGCCCCAGGCAAGCTCTGAGCTTCACCTCCCACCTCACTCATCCCCCCTCACTCACAGAGCTGCAGTTTCCCTGGCCTTCCTCTAATTCTCCAGTGTCCGCAAAGCCTTCCCACCTTGGGACCTTTGCACCTACTCTCCTCATCACCTAGGTTCCCTCCACCCTCCACCAGTCTGCCACCTACCTACTTTTGGGATTTTTAGGTAATCCTTCCTTGTAGTTAAGATTCAGTCATTCCTAACCCTGAAAAGTTTGTATTAGGACTTCCCATCATAAACTTTCATAGCACTCTGCGATCCTCATGCACAGCAATTGCCACAATTATAATTGCTCAAGTTATTTTTGTGTGCCTGTCTGACTAGCTGGAGACATTTTCTCTTAATAAAGGAGAACTAAGTGTTGTGGGCCTAGGTGTGGGTTAAACAGTCCTGTGTGGGACAAGGGAAGGAGGTGACACTTGCTCTAGAACAGGGAGAATGAGAAAAGCCAGGAAATGGGGAAAAATGCCACAATGGGACCTTTACTCGTAAGCCCACAAATCCACAGAAAATCTGCAAACACCATAAAGTAAATGCATTTCTGGTAGAAACCATCAGTGCTGGTGTTGACTTCTACATCCAGGATGATATGGGGTGAAACAGAGACTGCCTTTGAGGATGCAGGACTGTGGAGGTCAAGAGATGCATAAGGAAGCAAACTTTGGGAACTCTGCGAAATCATGGAGAGGGAATAAAGCTGGCAGGCAGCCAAGAATAACTAGATTTCAAAGTATCTGTGTGAGACCGTGTCTAGCATGTGGATTTCATGAGTTTAACATCTGTCTCCCTCAGACAGTAAACAATACGAGGGCAAGGACTGTTTGCTTTGTTCTCTGCTCTTGGCCCAGCACACAATGAAGTGTTTGTTACATGGTGGATACCAATAAATATGGGTTGAGTGAATCTCTTCTGCATTTCATTGCCTAGTTTTGACATTTATCACATTTGGTTTGCAGTTCTAAATTTTAAAACAAGAACGATTATTCCAGCTTAAAATATTAAAACTGAAACTTCTTTTTGAAGTTCACATACGTATGCTACAGAGTAGTCCTTTCCTGGTGCTGACGACAGACAACACTATCAACATCAAATCAGACTGCTGCAATATTAATTTATTTGACCCAAAGTGCATCTGACTACTTGTATGGGTAAGACAGGTCGTAACAGAGCCAGGTAGCATTCTGACATGATGACAGATGACACTGATGGGAGAATAAACACTGCCCATGACAACAATCTGAATAGGAATGAGTTTATTCTATATACAAATGCATACCCCAAAATGCATACGCATTTGTATATGGGAATGATTTTTTATATCAACTAAACACAAATCTTAGAGAAGAAAAGAAGTCATCCAATTCCCTTCCACACAGGTGAGACACTGTACCTTCTTCTGCCTTTGGCATTATAACCCTCTGAAACCAATGCCATCTTTTCAAAATAGGACACTATTTTCTTCCTTTACTTGGATTCCAGGACTAGAGAAGGTTTCTAGGAACTAGGCGAGAGGGAGGAGGAAGATGATGGGATTATTTGGGTTCCTTTCTGTCAATGATACTCAATGGGAGAAAATGATTATGTGATTGTTTTATTTTCCCAAGGGACTTAATCCTTGGCATAAAAGAGGTGGGAGTCATGGCAGTTTTGCCTGTGTTAAGGACAGATGCCTCAGACGGGGGAGGTTTGTCAAAGGACCTCTCAAGCAAAGGTAGACAAAAGTGAAAGGCCACCGACTTCAAAGCCATTAAACCCCATGTTCTCTTCCAATTCTGAGGCATCCTCACTCTTACCATGGCCAGTTTCTCTCCAAAGTGCCCTGGGACACATTTTTGTCCCTCTGTAGCAGCAGTGTCACGAATGTCAGCCTTGTTTCCTACCAGCATGATGGGAACAGTCTCATGGGCTGCATCCTACCAGGAAGAAAAAAAAAATGGGGCACACATCAAACACTGGACACATTACGATGACCACAGAACAACAGCAACAGCAATTACCATTTTCCCTTTGCCTCCTTAGTGCCAAATCCTATATAGAGGATATCTTTAAACCTCAAAGTATCTCTAAAAACAGCCATACATTTTCCCATTCACAGAAGAGAAAACTGAAATTCAGAGAGGTTAAATAAGAAGGTATAAGGGTCAGGGCCTGGGTCCAAACTAACTCCATAACCCTTGCCTCTATATAATGCCCCATCCTTAGGTTAATGAAAAGACTAAAAGGCACTGGGATTAATCAGTTTTATGGCAAAGGAAACACGTATCTGTTAATTTCTTATCTCCAGCACACAGAGCACTACAAGCCAATATAAACTCAAAAGGCATGACCACAGAATCATATTTGGCTGTGCTGCCCACATAATTTTCTACAACTGTTATTTTAAACAATAGTGATCACAAGCCAAGTTCATTATTACAGTTATAAAACACACAGTAATTTTTCAACTATAATGAAACAAAAAGGGAGTTTGGAAGTTCCACACTCACTGCTCTCTGGTTTACAACAAAAGCAAAATATAAAAGTCCTGAAGGTCAACATTTTTCTAAGAAAGAGTCAAGTACCAATCTTTCAAAGTAATGGATTCTAAGATAAGCCTCCCATGTCAGCCTATGCAATTGTCACAGGGTCCCACAGTCACAGTGAAGTTCACAGAATGTGAGATGAGTGTGGCAGAGTCAAGTCTGAGACCCAGCCCTCCACCAGCTGGACCCACTGGCTGTGTGAGGTCAGGCAAGTCTCTGCAGCTTTCCGCTCCAGTCTCCTTGTCTGTAAAATGAAGGACTGAATGAAGGCATATCCCACCTCAGCAGGCTATGATGAGAATACAAGAAGACAACCTGACTAGCACAGAAACACAAGTTTCTGGTTCCTAAATAGGAGAAGTGGCAGCCCTGATGAAAACATGTGGAAATTACTCTTTGCAGTGACTAAAGATACCTGCATACTCATTGGGTTTGGGGCTATTCCTGATACAGGATCAAAAAACGTGCCTCAACATGAAATCATCATTGACTTCCTTTCTCTTCAGGCAACTTTCCTTGGACTGAAGGCTCCAGAGTGTAATAAAATCAAAGGAAAGGGAATGAATGGCCCTCTCCAAAATTAGCTGTTTCGCTCATTAATGCGCTCGTTAATTGTGTTCTTTGATGATCTCAGGATGCAAGGGCCATCACTTGAAAGTTATTAGTCAAATATTCATTTCAGTAAGCCCAAGAATCCAGGCATCTAAATGACTTCTCAAAGCCACAGAGGTAAAGGGCACCTCCTTCAAGTCTTGACTTAAATATGTCCTTCCCAGCGAGGCTACCTTGAAGAAAACCACAGCCCACTTCCTTATCGTCAGGCCTTTTAACCTGCTCTCGTTTTGTTTCTATAACATTATCACCTTCTACCATATCATTTCATTTATTGATCTATGTTTGCTGCTTTTCATCTGTCTCCCCCACTGGAACACAAGCTCCATAAGGACAGGGCTCTGTTTTCTTAACAGATATATCCCGAGAACCTAGACTACTACACAGGAACCGGGCAGATACTCAAAAAATAGTTTTGAATGTGTTAAAACTGGGAAGAGATATTACATCTCAAGTATCTCCATTCAGCTTTTACCCAAATATTCGATCAATAAACTATTCATGACAGATAAACAAATGGCTATAATTTTACTTTATCCATAATTCTATTACAAGATTTTTTAACTCAGCAGTTTTCCATTGAAGTATATCAATTATTAATTCAGAGGGTCTGTTCACCGCTGACAGTCTACAGCTTCTCAATCCTCTGGCTTACCCCAGTGATCACACCATTCATTTCCGCCCATATTTACAGTGGCCATATAAACTGTCCCTGTAGGATTTCCTCAAATTAGAAACAGTAAGCCATGGAGAAACTTCACTGTGCTCATTCTTTTTCTAAGGTGAAAGTCAAATGCCATTAGTAGTATGTAATTTTTCATCCATAACAAACTTAAGAATTCATCTCTTCTATAGTTTTCTTCCTTTTCAGACCATATGAAAACGTGATACCAATGGCGGAAAAGATGACAACGTGTGAAGTTGCTTTGCAAATTATGGCAGTGGGCCACTCTACATAAGGGTTATTTCACTGTGGCTGATCTTGCCTTTTGTGCCACCTTTTCTTGAGCATAACCCAAAGATTTTAAATAAAGACTAATCCAAAATGTCAACAATAAAACAGTTTTGCTGTGGATTTTAAACACTAGTATGGATGAGTTAGGGTTATCTGTTATTCTCTGGACTTATTGCTCCATCCCAGGGATCTCCAATTGTTCACTTGAGTAGCCACTGCTCCTCTATGCACTAATTATACCTTGGGATTCCTTTTTATTTGAGATGGGGGTCTCGCTCTGTCACTCAGGCTGGAGTGCAGTAGCACAATCACGGCTTACTTCAGCCTCGACCTCCTAGGGCTCAGGTGATCCTCCCACCTCAGCCTCCCAAGCAGCTGGGACTAGAGGTCCATACTAACATGCCTGGGTAATTTTTGTATTTTTTGTACAGATGGGGTCTCACTATGTTGCCCAGACTGATCTCAAACTCCTGGGCTCAAACCATCTGCCTGCCTTGACTACCCAAAGCGCTGGAATTATAGTCCTTGGGATTCCTTCTTGATATCAGAGGCTTCTTCAAGTAATCTTCTGTTCACACTGGTGCTTTATCAAAACAGCAACCACTGTTCAATCAGGAGGTTCGGTTTGAGCCCCTATTCTATTCCTAACCACTAAATAACTCTAAGCAAGTGCTACCTATGCTTTCTATGCCTCAAGTTTCTCATAAAAACTTAGGATAATATGTTTCTTATTTCATTTCTCAGATGCTAGAGATGACTATAACATGGGAAATTTTGTGAAGTAAAAATGTTACATAAATGTAAACACACTTTCACTGTGTTTACAATCACTTTAAGCCATGATAAGTTGGTAGAACAGAGTGCATATTTATTTATCACTGTCAAAGTCTTACTGCCAATTGCAATCAGTCATTTCTCACACTACTTCTTTAGTTAGAAAGAGAACAATAATGCCAGAAGCTAAATTGAGATCAGACAGCAACCAGTCCTCTGTTCAGCCACTACTGCAATTTAATGCCTTCTTAAATTACAGGTAATATACTTAGTTGAAAAGTTGTATTAATATACTTAGTTGAAAAGTTTATTTTTCAAGAGAGCATGCTGAACCATAGCTGGAACTGTAGTGTTATGTTAGTAACTGTTGGCAGCATGCTAAATGGGGTCAAAATCATTTACTTTTAAAAATTATTTACCATGAAACCAGAGGACAGGAATGTTCCTTAGGTGAAAGACATCATCTTATTTAACCACAGAAAGCACAGAAGCTATGCCCATGTTTAAAATATCAACTGGTATTTCGGTAGTACCTTGAGACATCTAAAGATCCCAAATCACTACCAGAATAAGGTTGAGAAGAGAAGAGAGCTCCCATACAATTTGAAACTTGACGCACACTCATATCCAGGTGGTGTTTCACCTGTACTTCCCATGCCCGTGGATGCCCCCACATGCCCCCAACTACACTACACAACCAACCACACTATCTCCTTGTTTGTAATAGCTTCTTCCTAGGCTACCTGGATTTTTACTTGCTTATGATGGGATTCTGATTTTATCTATAAGAAAACCTAGAAGTTTTATTCCCCAAAGCTCCCTTCATTAGTGTCCTTGGCTTCAGGGAAATGTGCCCAAATCCTGAGGAAGAGATGAATGCTGCCAGTTCTGCCTGTAGCATCCAATTCTTCCTGATGGCTTGGATCAATGGTTCCTAATCAAGTTCATTCTGACAAAGAAGAGAGACAGCATTTTCCAAGATGGCCTAAAACTTCCTCGTGTAATTTTCTGTTTCTCCATTATGATTTCTTACCTCAATCATATCTACCCATTCTCGTATGTTAAGAAAGCTTTTCTCACATGTAACATCATACAGCAGCAAAACACCATCTGCCTTTCTGAAGTAAGACTTGGCAATACTTCTGAATCTGAGAAAGAGAAAACCACATCATCAGTCAGTTTGTGTTGCCTCATTCTTCTTCTCTTTTATGCTCATTTTTTTCTCCTCTTCTAAAATCAACACCAGTTGAGAAGACTCTAACTGCAATATATGACTGAGACATAGGCATTTCAAAGGTCTCGAATGACCCAATGAAAGGTAACATGATGAGAATCTGGGTGACCGACTTAGAAAATCCAATCCTTCTCTCTACCAAACAACCCCAAGAATGTCTACAATCCCCAGAGCACAACCAGGGCAAGGTTGAGAGCACAGTTTCCAAAAATTTCAACCTCAGCAACAAGCTACCAGAACCCACAGGTGGGACACAGAGGAGGCTGGAAGGAGATACGAACTAGAGAATACTTATTTTTGGTGGTGGTGGTGGTTAGGGAGTATTGTGGGTGGGTGGAGGAACTACCAGTGTGGAACGCTGTAACATACCAGGACTTTACATACATGGGGGTCAGGGGATTCACCGTGGGAAGAGAACACCTCAACACACATGCCCTAACTCGAAACCCAGTGCAATATTTTATAAGTATTTTAAATACAGTCATGTCAACCACAAATATTTTTTATATGTTGAAATTCCCAATCTGCTAGAGAATATGAGCACCATGGGGGCAGGTATTTGTGCCTGTCTGTTCACCACTGAATCTTAGCATGCTGAATAATGCCTGGTACAGAGGCAGGCACCCCATACTTATGGGTTGAACAATTGAATGGATTTTGTTCCCAAGGAGTTAAACAAGATTAAAATCTGTGCTTAATGCTCTGCTTATCGGTAATGAATGCAAGGTAAGGTGCCATCACCAGATGCAAGTCTGCTATGCGGTTTGTGCCTCTGCCCTTAATCAAGGGGAGCTGACTGGTTCTCTTCTCCATCATTTATTGTTCTACAGCCAGGGAGTTCCTCAGGCTGTCACTGCACTCAAAAATGCTGCCTCTCATGTTAGCAAAGGGCACTCTCTGTCTCAACTGAACATCGGCTCAAAAGAAGCTTAAAGATCCTCTTCTCACAGGAGTCATAGGTAAATGAAGGAGATGTGCGAGAATATAAGCATTTTAAAGTTATAATACACTTTATAATTATACATGTAATTATGCATATAATTATAAAGTATGTTATAATTATAGAATTTTGAGTATGAAGAACATCAAGTGGCCTGCAAGGCTTGTTAATGCAAACCCAGGATAGCCCATAGCGCTGCGGAATGCACTTGCCTCTCCTGACCAGCTGTATCCCAGAGCTGCAGAACTGTTCGTTCTCCATCCACAATGAGGGTTTTCATTTGGAAATCAACTCCTGAAAAGGAAGGTGAGAGTGGAGAGCAGGATGTAAATAATTCCATTGGCTTTTTACTTTCAAGCCTTCTTTAGATGAAGCAAAAGCCAATAATACACAGCTCAGCCAGGGAGGGAGGAATGAACATGACCTTTAAGGAGAGTGACCTTCAAATAGGAATGACAAGTCAGACCACACGTGTGTGCAGAGGCACCATCTGCAGGTTGGCTGACTTGGGGAATGATTTAATTTATGAGCCAAGGGAAAAATCTGTTTTATTTTCCCTGATGACTGGATGAACTCAGTCATATTTGTGTGTGTGTGTGTGGGTGTGTGTACACGTGTGTATGAGTGGGCATGCATGAATGTGCAGGTGTATACGTGTGTGTATGTATGTGTGTAGGTGCAGATACGTGTTTTGTGTATATGCATGTAATATGTATATGTAGGTATATATGTATAAATGTATGTATATCTAAACATGTATACATATGCGTGTGTATATATACACACGTTAGTGCACACACACATTTACATGCATCATGATCTCTGACAACTGAACCAAATACTGTATGTAGTCTTTTTATGAATCAAATTGAAGTAAACTTTCAGCTTTGTTAATGTTGAAGAGTGTATCAGAGAACCATAAATTTACAAAGACACTCACTGTGAAGAGGACAATCAGTCTGTTCTAACATTTCGGGTGATCAAAATAAGAACTCTTTAGATGAAGAAGAAAAATAAATGATAATTTGCATATCTTCAACTCCTTTTACTGATTATTATGCAAATTTGGGAAATCAGGATACTACTTGTTCTATTGTTCTGTTGTGAAGGTGGGGAACGGATCATATATCTGGCTATGATTTTGACCATAATGACAAAGTGGCAATCCATATTGTCACTTTGTCAACATCAAATACTTCAGCAGAAAGGGTTTTCCTGGCCACCCTGTGTAAAACCGCACCTCTCCCTAAACTTCTTTTTTGTACCTTTTCCCTCCACTGGGATGTAAGTGCAGTGGAGGCTGGGATTGTCAGCCTTCTTCATGGTGTATCGTTTGTACCTACAACAGCATCTTGTTTTTAGTGGGACTCAGGAAATACATGCTGAATAAATGAATCTGATATCTCAGGATCTAAATTTGATTCAATTCATCTGATTGGCTAAGCAGATATCTCTCTTTTTTTTTTTTTTTTTTTTTTTTTTTGTGGCAGGGTCTCACTCTATCACCCAGGCTGAAGTGCAGTGGTGTGATCTCGGCTCACTGCAACCTCCGCCTCCCAGGTTCAAGCGACTCTCCAGCCTCAGCCTCCCGAGTTGCTGGGACAACCAGCACCCACCAGCATGCCCAACTAATTTTTGTATTTTTGGTAGAGATGGGGTTTCGCCATGTTGGCCAGGCTGGTCTTGAACTCCTGACCTCAAGTGATCTCCCTGGCTCGGCCTCCCAAAGTGCTGGGATTACAGGCATGAATCACTGCACCCAGCCAGATATCTCTGTCATTTTAATCTTCCTTTCCTAAAAGCAGGCCTTGGCCAAAACAAGAAGGACCTTTCCATAGACTAGGAGACACACACACACACACACACACACACACACACACACACACACACATTTATATATGTGTGCATACACAGAGAAGGAGAAAACTGTTTAACTGAGCATCTGTGTATGTAATCCCTGAAGAAGAGAAAATCAAGCTAAGGAAGGTCATTTTCCCATTATCAACCGAAATACGAGCCATACCCAGGGTGGCGCTTATATTTTCTCGAAATTCATTCTTGCAAAGTCTCATGAGGAAACTAGACTTCCCCACTGCAGCATCCCCAGCAAGTACAATCTTGTAAGCCTTCTGTGAGCTAAAAGATTTAGCGTTGTCATCTACCAGGTCTGTCTGGGGGGAAAAGCCACAGTGAATGATAACGGTATTGCCAGTTTTCATCCTAATAAGTAACACTGCACAGAAAATAAGCAGTGTTCATGAATAGGAGTGTCTCGGAGACCACCTACCTGGGGCGAGAGTGCTGAGATGGGCTTTCTTGATGAACTAACAATGCTGCCTTCACTAACAGACCCTTGGGGCTTCCAGTCTAAGACGGAAGCCACATCTTCTAAACCAAATGTCTCTTCATCCCTTATGTCAGGAACCTATTTTTTAAAAAATGTCAGCAGTTAAATTAAAAAATGTCAGCAGTTAAAATACAAAGTCTAAAATGTATACATTATGGATTAAAAAGAAGAAAACTATGCAGCTAAATCAACAGTCAATGCTATTAATATTAGGGAATAGAGTGACACTGAATGGCAATCTATGAGAATTTCTCCCTAACTCTGTGGAGGAAAAAGCATTTTACTAACTATGCTTTACATCTATGACCTTTAAAACAGATTTCCATGACAGATAGAAGGCAAATAAGGTGACAGATTTCAATCACGTAGAAGGCCTAGGAGAGCAGTGGTTTCTGGGGCTTACATCTGTGTCTGAAGCATCACCTCCAAAGCTCTCCTGCACCCCGTGTGACCTCTGAAATCCCCTCTGGTGCTTGTATTCCACTTCTGAGTCATACTCATTGGGATCTCTCAAGGTAGACAAGCCGCTGTCGAAGCAGCTTTCAGGCAGGCTGTCAACTTCACAATTTGTCCTCTGCAGAGGATCACAGAGGGCCAGGGAGTCACAGTCCTCATCCACATAGGAAGAGCGGGATGACCTGGTAATACAGAGGAAGACCAATTTACCTGAGGGCTGGAAATGCTCAAGAACATACAGGCAATAGACCACATGCCATTAGATGGAATCAAGTAGGCCGACTGTGGCTAAGAGCCGCAGTGTTATTTCATGATTAGGCATTAGGGGAAATAAAATGCTTAAAGCACCATCAGTTCATTCTATGCAGCAATCAGTTAAGATAAAGAACCTTACGTCAAACACTTAACAAACAAAGCCATTAAAAAAATCATGTTCTTTATTTCCTGATACAAAAAGAATTAGAGTACCTAAGACATAAACACAATCGCAAGTTGTATTCATAAAAATGTATGCAGAATATATGAGCTTTTTTACTCTAAGGTGGTCAGACCATATTCTGAACATTGTGTCCATTTCTGGATAACATCTCTACTTAAAAGGGCTGCTGAGAGCCCAAACAGAAAAGGCAACCACAATGTCAGACTCAAGACCCTCAGAGCTGAAAAATAAGATTCAGTGTACTCAACTTAACTCTTAATGGTTTCTCTCTTCAAATACTTGAAGAGCTGATACATGAAGAAGACCACATCCTCTCAGGTTGCACAAGACAAAATAAGATAAGCTTTTCTGGGTGTCATATTTCTAATCAACATGGCAAAAAATGATAGGCAATTAGAAACATCTGATAAAAATAAGCAATTAGAAACATGACTGGAATGTATGATTTGACACGTAAGTTTTCTGCCACTAAATGTTGACACACCGTCTGGAAACACCCCTCTGGGAGATGTTTCATAGGGAGGGAGGTGCCTCAGATAAAGGCTGGAACTCCTGACTTCTATAGATCTTACCATTAGTGAAACTCTGAAGATTTTATAAGTGAGGGAGAAATTCACATCAAATAAGAGAATCATAAGAAACTGTATACATTCCTGTTTACTTTAGCTTTTCCATTTGATTTCCATAAGAATCTAAGTTTACCAATTATGGTTATGACTTATTTACCAGCCACTACACCCTGGGCACCATCCTACCAATTTGCTTACACGAATCATTGGAAAGGGAGAATGGGCACGATACATAGGTCTTCAGATATGAGAAACAAGAAGTGGATATGCTTAGATGAGAGAAGGTAAGCTTAATATAATTAAGTATGAGCCATGTAAATCTGAGAAGTCAAAAGTATTTTTATGCCATTAGCAAATGTTTAAAATTAATTAAAAAGATGATGTAACTAACTTTCTCTCTCTCAATACTGCTCAATTACAAAGTCTTTATTCTGAGCCAAGAATTTTATATCATAACTCAATCTATATAGCTAGCTACGTGTGTGCATGTGTGCGTGTGTGTGTTAATATACCGTTAATAACAATAACAATAAAATATATTGTTAATATATTTTAATATTAATTTATTTATTGTTAATATATACTATTAATAACAATAACAATGAAAATATATTGCCAATATATTATTGCATTATTTATAAAACTCTCCTTCTGAAACTGATTTTAGGTCCATCTATAAAGCATATAAGAAAACCATTCTAATTATAATATACTACAAACTACTTCAGTTCCATGTCTTCATTACTGGTTATGATTTATTTTAAGCCTACTTGTATTTTGACAAGGAGCAAAGAAAACATGAAGTTCTGAATTAAAAATTCACCTGAATAAACATCTAGACTCTAAATTGAAAATATAGGCACACTCAGCATTATGCAATATACTTATGTAACAAATCTGTGCATGTACCCCCTGAATCTTAAATAAAAGTTGAAAATTTTTAAAAGTAAAAATAAAAACATAGGTACAGGTCAAACTTTCTCAAACTCAATTGAACTGCATATCCTTTTCAAAGTCAACCATCTTGCCAACACTCAATAATTTCATTATAATTAACTATGTAAAAGTACAAAACAAATTAAATCTTTGTTAGAGTTCTTGCAAAGAACAAAGCCAAAATAAATTTTAAAGTTAAAACCAAATAAAGCTATAAAAACAATACAATTTTATTGTACATCTAATCTGATGTACAACATGCTTTTATTACATTTTTATATTAGCATCAAAAAGAAAATAAAATGTTATCTTCTTATGTCAAAATAATCACCCCCCCCACACACACACCCAGAAGGGGCATGGTGTTGAGGCTACGGTGGCCTCTCATTACAGCTCAAGGAGGTAGGCACATGAGTGCTACGTCACTCAAACATGCTGGGGACGTGATGACTTTGTCCCCTGGAATCTTTCGTTGATGAGCTCTACTCCAGTTCTTATGAGGCTTTCATGGTGTCTAATCTTTCCAAAATGAATCATGGTGAAATTTCTGAAATACTTTTCAGTTGTATACCTTTCCCCCCAATTTGCTTAGAATCAGTTTTAAATATTAGTCAAAAATGACATCACACCTACACATTTTTAAAAATCGATTATTTCTCAATAACAGAATAGTCAGCCATCTATAAATCAAGCCATTAAATTTTTTTATTGAGCTAATCAGTGAACAGTAGAAACCACTTAAACCTGATAGAATTTTCTTAGAAATGATCACCAATAAGCCTTCGTAACAGGTCTTCCTAAATGGCAACCTGACCATTTCTAACACCAGGATGTTAAGTACATTATTCTTTTTACCAAAAGTACCCAAATGAAAAGGGGATGAACGTGAATCTGAAAGTCACAAAGAAATAGAGAGTCGGAAACTTTTTGTTTATGCTTTCACTTCTAATTTCAAATTTTTGACATATTACAAAATTAACTAGCAACACTGGACATATGTGTATAAACATACACATACACTCATGTAATCTCTAAGTGATTACTAGGTCTCAAGTAATAAAAGGCCTAATATTTCAGTTCATTTGATTAAACACAAGGCTAAATTCTAACTTTTGGCAAGCCTCTGTGACTCCTTCAATACAGTAGCTATTTTACAAGGATCTACTAGCGATATTTATATTTGCTTTGAGAGTTTCCCTTTTCTGCAACATAGCTCATATAATATTATGCTGAGCTATTAAATATTTACAGATCATGCCAATAGTTTCAACATTATATACCAGAAACACTGCAGCATCATATACTATAATTCTGCTGGTTTCCCTGAAACATCTCTTATTGAGTCTGCTTCTAAGAAACAAGACATGATTAGAGATGAGGTAATGATGAGCATATATAAAACTAACTCATAACATCTTCAGGAAATAACTTTGCCCTCTCTGAAACACTTTTAATTTTTACACGATTCATGTTTCAGAACTTTTAACATCATAGAAAATATAAATTAGTGACCAAAGTATATTCTATTATTTTAATCCACCTCCAAGGAAATTTACTTTCCTTTTAACTGTGATTCTGAACTTGAACAGAAAGTTAGGACGAGTTAACATACCTGTCATAGCCTAGAGGTTGAGGGGAATGACCAAGGAATTTGGGACTGCTTCTAGAAATTGTATTCCCTGGTGAGATATTATTTATATGCTGTAATATAGAAGTAATCATTTGTTAGTTCATGTAATTTTCATGTAAACATTTTATATACACGTAGGTACACACAAACCCATTTTTTAAAACTGTAGCACACTACTCAAACTTCTAATGTAACTAAAAGTTTGTTACACTACCTGAGCAAATGTGAGCAAAAAATCAAGGGAAACATTGCAACGAAGATGACTGCCATAGTACGCTCTCCTCCTCATCCTATCTTACGTCCAAACCCTACTGCATATTCCATAAAGGAGTACTATGGTTCCCCACTTTGCCAGGATCCTGCAACTCAACTTCCTTGAATGTGTCTCTTCTTGAACCATAATTTGGCTTAGTGACTGACTCCTCCATATCCCAATACGACCCTGGAATCTTACACATGAAGCTGACTTCCAAAAGTGGGATAAGAGGTCTTATGACAAATGCAGTCTGGGAGAGGTCCTTAAAGTTCCAAATGAGCTAAGCTGATTTCTGTAGGAGGGTTTGAAATCCAAGGCTCCCATTCTGAGCATCTCACTGGCATAAAGAATACTCACAAGTCTAAACTCTTTCAGGCCAAAGATCCCATCTTACACACCTATCTCTAGATTCCTAGAACATCTATAAAAAGAGTTGGTTAACATTGAGACACTTATTTCTTCAGAGGAGTAGCATATTTTTTAATTTGGAAAAATGCTGCCTCGTTTTATTTTATGGAAAGATCTTCTCATTATTATAAGGACTTACTTGCTCTCCTTTAAGAAATTACATTATTTTCATCAACACCAAAATACTCCACCACTAGAAAGAATGAAATACATGGTAAAACTATGTGGCATACCAAAGATCTGTTGAACTTGCTATAACTGTTTTCAAGGGCACTTCGAAGGCCATCATTACTGTCATGTAGCTTCCGGTTAGCTGTTCTGCAGGGTAAAGAAACAAGCAGAAAGAGAGACAAGGAAAGTATCATTGGGGGTCACTGTCATCACTTTCTTTTCTAGCTTTAACATTCAGAATGTGGAATAGCTTATCATCTTCTGCAACTTTCCACCACTTCCCTTCAAACCTCAAAAACTGAGATAATTCATTACTTAAAGTACAAGAACTAAATCGATTACTCCTCTCTCTTTAAAGGTCTCAGGGCCTTGCAGGAATCAACTGTCTATGCTGTGGAACTCACTCTTCCTTAAGGTAGCCCCGCTGATTGAACAGATTTCATGCAGGTCTTTCAAAGCTCCCTAAATGCCTGAACCTGGCCAGCCAGTTCCCACATTTCAGAGGTCAGGGATGAACGCAGTGTGTTATATCAGGCTTCATGCTCCTGGCAGCTCCTGCATTCTATGCACAGCCTGGCACTGTTCCACCAGGTACCGTCGTGTAGCAGGTAAACACTTGGGTGATGATCTCAGTCAGGTCTGGGTTCAAATCCTAACTCTTATTTCCATATGACTTAACAGAAGTCATTCAAGCTGTCAGAGCTTCAGCGCCCTCTTGTACAGCAAAGCTATGATTCCACAGCTCCTACACCACAGAGTGGCTAACCTTCCCCAGCTTAAGGCTGGTTCACCCTTCGCATCTTAGCTCAATCCTCACTTCCTCCAGAACACTTCCTTGACCTTCTTTGATAGGCCAAAGCTCCCCTTAGGGGACATGTACCTTTCTTTTGCTGCATCTCTCTTGTTTGGCCTTTTATATTTATTTCTATGATTATTGATCCATTTCTGTCTTCTTCCCCTAAACTAGCCCCATAAGGGGAAAGAGATTTTTCACCCACTTCCCACTCTATCCTTTGCTCCTGGCATACCTGGCCTGTAAGAGGTGCTGACAAATCTGTTGAATGAATGAATAAATAAAATAACTTGAAGGATTACTGAAATACATGAACTCTACAACTGCCACAGGTGAGACTTAATAAGCATTCAAAAATGGTGAAAAAAAAAAAGGTCAAACCTGACCTGACTTCATTGAGGGGAACTGAAATCAGAAGACAATGCAGCATGGGTGGAAAAGAAAGGGGAAGGAGAGGGGTAGGTTTTGTGGGGAAGACCCTCAGAGGATGGAACTGCTATAACCTAGTCACAAAGCTGACAGAGTGGGTATATTTCTACTTGGGGAGAGGGAAGAAAACCTAAGAAAAATATACTTCTAAGTAAACAAAACAAACTGAGAAAGAATTGTGGAGGCAGAACCCTGTGGCCCCACTAACAAGAGAAGCCTCAAAAACTCGTGGTACGGGCCGGGCGCGGTGGCTCATGCCTGTAATCCCAGCACTTTGGGAGGCCGAGGCGGGCGGATCACGAAGTCAGGAGATCGAGACCATCCTGGCTAACAAGGTAAAACGCCGTCTCTACTAAAAAAATACAAAAATTAGCTGGGCCTGGTGGCGGGTGCCTGTAGTCCCAGCTACTCGGGAGGCTGAGGCAGAAGAATGGCATGAACCCAGGAGGCGGAGCTTGCAGTGAGCCGAGATTGCACCACTGCACTTCAGCCTGGGCGACAAAGCAAGACTCCGTCTCAAAACAAAAAACAAAAAACAAAAACAAACAAACAAAAAAACTCATGGTACAGAACTCGGAGAAAGCTGAGTGCTCAGGGCCATTTTTCTTTATAGAGGCATAATAAAGACACACTGGACATATCCCCTGACTTCTCAAGATGTTTAGAGATTTATACTCTATTCCCACATCTGAATAATTTATTTAGGATTATAAGCATCAGAAAGCTAAGAGGAGATGCCAAGTGCACACCCTGAGAAGAAACACCCACTGACCCGCGAACCCAGTGTTCAGAACATGGCAACTCACGTTCTATGTGTTATGTCTTTTATTAACAAAAAAATAAGTGAAATGTAAATGTAATGAGCATTTGATCTGAGGACTTACTGGAGTATTTCAATTTGCCTCTCAAGACTATTTCGATCTTCTGTGTATTCTCGGATTATTTCCAGATCCCTGTAAAATTGTATTTTATGTTTGAGTGAGAATTAGGTGTCAAGTCCTGCCTCACGTATACCTACCCTCCCAGACCCTTTCCCACCTTTTTCAAAGACGAGTGTCCTTGGCCACAGTTTTCTACCTTTCCCGTGCTCCTGCTCTGGGCCTCTGTGGCCTCAGCAGCCTCCTCTCCTTCTGCAACTCCACAAACACACTCACATCCTGTGCTTTCTCCTGTGAGTCTCTGCCCCGCCTCCGACATCACAAGCCTAGAGCTTCTCCTCCTCAGCCCATCTCAGCACCCACCAGCTCTTCCATCCCCATGCTCACTGACCCAGCTCTGTTCTCCATGAGGGCTGAACCTCCTGAGTCCCTTCTAAGGGCGTCTCAGAAACTGTGCCTTCAATCCTCTGAACCTTCCCTGCTCATCTAAAGCCTTCTATAATCCCAACTCCATCTATTTTCTCCTTTCCTGTGATTCCTTCCTCTTTCCATCTCACACTACTCCTGCTCTCCCTCCTCTCCTTACCTAAACCACAGAGATCCCCAAAGAACCAGGCTTGCTAAGCTCGTGAGACACTCATTCTGTGGCAATCCCTCTGTTGCTTTATGATGGAAGCTCTGGCTTCTTCCCCAAACTGCTCAGAACACTGGCCCTCTCCTCCAGCCCCTATCCCCCTGAGCATACAAACCTCATCACTAGCTTCCCAAAATGCCCAGGCTATCAAGTTTGGTTCACAATAACCTGTCCATCTGCTACCCTGGATGATAAAAGTACACATTTCCTAATTGTCTATAGGAATTTAAGTTCCTTAAACCAAAATTCGGGGGCCTTCTATGATAACCTTAAACTAGCTTTTAAACTTTTTAATTTTTTTTTAAACTTTTGCTTTTCTATTCAAAATGTCTCTTTCTGCCCTGTGGTCTGACCACCTTTCCCCAAGCCGTATCCTTCCCTATGTTCTGGTCCCTGCTTTGGTTACTGCCTTACCTGGAACATCTCTGAGACTCTCTTTTCCCATCTGTAAAATGGACACAATGAAGGTCCCTGTCTCACCAGATGTTCTGTGGACTGGATCAGTTAATGCTTGTGAAGGAACAGGACAGTGCCTGGCAGGCAGCAGTGCCACTAGCTCTGAGTTGCTGATGTTGCCATCCTGGCTGCCTCTCTCCCCTTTCCCAGCACAGAGCTATCTTTCTACCTAGACTCACCTCCAGCATCACCTCTTCAATACAGTTCTTCACCTCTTCTGAACTAAAACAAAACCTTTTCTGTGATCACACAGCAATTAACCCAAACCATGACTACGTTAGTGGCACTACTTCTGATATTTTTTAGCTCTTCTGTTGTTAAACCCTATAATCTTTTTGCTTTTTTTCCCAACTAAATTTGAAGTTCTCATCATATATATATACACATATATATATACATATATATATATATATGTGTATATATATATGATGTGGGCTCTGTGTTTTGAGATTTTATATATATATATATTCTCCACTCATAACTCCTTATCTAGTTCAGAGACTTGTATGTAGTAAACGATAATATTTCACTGTTTTCTCTTGTAAGACCTTAATTCTGATTAAAGTTTGCAAACAAACCCAAAAAAAGATATTTTTCCCAAGTGTACATGTCCTAGGGGATACACATATATACACATATCTATGCATTTTATATTTACCATCCATATAAAAATATACATGTCTATGTTCCTTATATATAAATACGTGTCTGTGAATGTATGTATGTGTATTAGGTTTTATGGTATTAACACCATACTGCAAAACTAACACACACGAAAATAGACTTGCCTACTTTTCCCTTTCTTATGTTTTATGGCCAGGATTCCTGACTTCAAAACACTTTAATAAGTACTAACCCTTGACACTGTGGTATATTCTTTTAGCTCCCAGTTAATTCAAACATTTATTAAGCCCGGCACTAGCCAAAACAGACAATAATTATTCTATTTGCTTAAAAAAATTAAAAACATAAAAAACGCTAGGAAACCTGATACTGAAAATAAAATCATTAGAAAGTAAAGAAGATATTAGCAAAGTTACTAACTCTTCATTATTCCATAGCTGAGCTTCTTTTGCCTGAGTGATCATCTCAATATTCTACTCAAACTAACAAATAAAATGCAAAGTTCATACCTTTCAGTATTCAGACTCTGATCAGCATAATCACTTTTCAAAGCATCTAACTCACTCTGAAGAAAGGCTATGTTTGTCTGTGCTTCTAAAAGGTCTTTCTTAACTTTCTGGTTTTCCTGGATAAAAGGAAAAGTGGGGGTCATTCGATTCAGATTTTCCTCTGCCTGGGAGAAATGAAGTAAAGTGTCGTGTCACCCTCCCACACCACTCTCACCCTTCCACAACTCTTCAAAATCTCAGTGTTCAAACAACTATTTGTCAATTCAAGGTAATTTGAAATCAATATAAATTAATAAAGTGTCAAAAATCAAAACCCTCAAAGTCATTCTTCATTTTTTTATGCTTGATATTTGACACCAAACTACAACAGTCAAGGGTTTATCATGATGTATTTCAACACATTATTGGCAAATTAACTGACACCAACCATTCGAATGCTTGCTTTATTTAATGAGCGCTTTAAAATTATTGATAAACATTTTGTGGAATCAACAGTACCCATTACCAGGTACACTGGCTACTTTTTACAAATAAATTCTATCACTTAATATTTTAAGTTTTACACTTAAAAATAAACCAGTGTGATTTGAAAATTTCTGTATTTTCTTAAAATAATATTGGAGACATTCGTTCAAGATGGTGGATGGAGCACATGAATTTGTCTTTTTCCCCTTCAAAACCTCACTAAAATGAAATGCCAAAGGAAATGAACCAATAACAGTTAAAAGAATGGAAGAGCATCCCAGAGCATTCAAGTGACTTAAATGCACTTCTAGAAAGTGGAAATTGATGGAAATGTGTTGCCAAAGGGAACAGAGTGGGGAAATGGAAGATTAGAGGAAGTGTGTTCAAGGTTTTGACACAGAATCCAGAAGGAGACAAGTGACCGGGCCGAACCCCAGAAAGACAGAACCAGATATGGGGTTGGAAAGAGAGATTAAAACTGTATAGTAAGCCACCCTTCCCACCAAGCCCATTCCCTATCTTACCCTAGCAAGTAATAGCAGAGAGCCAGAGTGGATTCTGAAGACAAGGCAGAGATTATCTTTTTAAAACTAAGTGGCTCCTGTAAAAAAAGCTAAGGCTTCTCTCTGAATATCCCTGCCCCACTCACACTGGTAACTGGGGTCCCCTGCCAGCTTCACACACAGAGCTCCTAGGAAGACACTCTCTCGGGAGAAAGGCCTTCAGGTGAGCATATCTGTTCACACCGTCCCACAGGATCCTACACCAGCTACCTTAAGTGACCAAGCTAGTCCTTCATTTTAAAATATGAACAGATCACCAACAACTGCCAGGTAGTTGAAGAAAAATGGTACCTAGAAATAATTAAATTAATAAATCCCAGAGGAGTCCCAAAAAAGCCTATTTATCTAAACAAACTTAATAAATTGTGAGGGGGAATGTAGACATTCTCAAATATTCAAAAACAGAAAATTTCTCTCTCACATGTTCTTTCTGAAGAAGTTTCTTGAGGATGTGCTATGCCGAAATGAGGATGAAACCCTCTCCTCCCAAAAAATTGTAATATGCAAAATGCTGCAATTCAGTGAAAGGCCTAGTGAAAAGAAATTGCAGAACATATGGGTAGCAAGTTTAAAAAACAATCAGTCCAATAAGAACTGAAATTTTGCCAGGTGCGGTGGCTCACGCCTATAATCCCAGCACTTTGGGAGGCCAAAGCAGGTGATCACGAGGTCAAGAGATTGAGACCATCCTGGCCAACATGGTGAAACCCTGTCTGTATTAAAATTCAAAAATTTAGCGGGGCGTGGTGGTGTGCATCTATAGTTCCAGCTACTTGGGAGGCTGAGGCAGGAGAATCACTTGAACCCAGGAGATGGAGGTTGCAGTGAGCCAAGATCGTGCCACTGTAGTCCAGCCTGGTGACAGAGCAAGACTCCATCTCAAAAAAAAAAAAAAAAAAAAAACTGAAATTTTATAGACTCCAAAATTAATATTTTCAAGGAGAAAAACTAAACAAATTTCATGCATTGGAAAGACTAAATAAGTCTTAAGGTATCAGTGATATCATGAAAATGGTAACGCTTTTTGCAAGAAGAAACCAAAAAATCAACCAGAAAATCCAAGAAAAACAAATAACTCTACAAGAATGTCATTATCCAAATACAAAGCCTACTAAGATGTGGAAAAATCTGGAACTAGGAATTCATTTGACCATGAAGCTGGGAACCTTCTAAGTGGATCAGAGATAATAAATGGAGAGAAAGAAATGCAAGCTTCACTCATTTCTTAGCTCTGCAGTGAAAATATTTAGAATCGTAAGAAAGAAAATGCTCTTTATCTGCTTTCAAATTTGAGAGTTAATCTAAAACCAAACTAAATAAAACTCATAACAGAAGATATGTAAATGTTACCAATTTTGTTAGTACTAAAAGTAGATGTGGCTGGCGTAAGATGGAAAAGCGACAGAAAAAAAAAACTTGGAAGAAGGGGCAAGGCACTAATATCCTCATCACTAAGCCAGGAATACAGACCAGAGCTGATGTTGCAAGAACACAGGGTTAACTGTGTTATATAAAATGTAAGCACTATGTCTTTACTACTTTGTATGAAAAATAAGTAAAAGCTTTCACAATAAGTGGCATATTATTGAGGGAAAAGCCTGCATAAATAATATCTTTGATCAAAGTTATTTTAAGGACTTTTTCTAACTACAGTATTAACTTCTCTTTAAGCTGCTCTTCCTGGAACACTGAAATAAGAGCATGAGGATGTGGTCTAACAGGAAGTGCATTTCTGTAAGTGAAAAGGTAATTCTTACCATTGATAAATCATAAATTTGTTTTTTCAAGGCAGCCACATCTTCCTTTTGACTTACGCGTTTTGATTGTTCTTCGAGCTGAAAGACCAAATAAAAGTTGTGTGCTTACAAACTCACTTTGAATTGCTTTGGTTAAGTTTAGGACTATCCTTGAATATACATATGAGAATTCTAGAAGTCACCAATTTTCAACATTATGCAACTTTATAAATCATTAAACTACATAAAATCCAAAAGGATTTGAAATTTTGTTCTAAATAATTTAAACATTTGAAAAAGGGGTTTTGTTGTGAAATGAACTTTTTTGGAAAGAGCTGAAAAGCCTTTTTTGGAAATCATTCAACTATTAAGCAATCCAGTTCTTGCTTTTTTCAGTTATGCTACATTAGAATCTGGATCTTTTTATTCTCCTTTGTATTATCTGCATTTAACACTTTCCATTCTGTATTACAATTATTTAGAAATGTCTTACCTTCCCTGCTACAGAGCAAGATTTTTTAAGAGCAGAATTAGTGTCAGATTCACCTATGTTTTCCTCATGGTGAGTTCAAGAAATGCTTATTAAATAACTAAAATCAATAAAATCTGAGTATAACAGGAAGCTAGAGACACAAACACACTTGATTATATATACCTACATTTAAGCTTTGCTTGATGATTAACTCATTTCTACATGAGCTTTGCTTGCTGGTTGACTCATTTCTATTGCAATTACAAACTCGTTACAAGTACCAGACTAAATTGGTTCCACACATTTATAACCTGGAGAACAACAACAACAACAACAAAATGCCTTTCCTACCAACAGCTTGCATCCTCTGGGAATGGTGGGGATCTGTTGGTATTCATTATTGGAATGTTTCTGCACTGATCAAAATGGATCCCACATTTCACCAAGTCTAAGTGCTTTGATTCTGGACCTTCTTCACCTTGCCAGATGCTATAAAGGGATAGTGTTTACATAACAACGTCATGACTGCCACGAGGCTGACTCTGACTGAGAAAAGCCATTGATTTAAACACGCATTTTGACTTCAGGGAAGAAAAACCATCGGGGAAAAATGAGTTTCTCAGAAACAAGGACACAGTTAGTGGCAATTGTAACAAATTTGTAAACTATAGCCCTTAATGTACTCTGAAATAAACATCTTGCTGTTTTGCCTAACAACCACATCAGGCATGCAGGAAGTCTGGTATAAGTGAGAAAGCACAAACTGTGTAGTAAGATGGCTTCATCAGTTATTAGCTGTGTGACTCTGAACAAGTTAGTTAACCTCCCTGGAACTCAGTCCTCATCTCTAAAAGTAGGATATTTATACCTTCCTCAGAGAAAGTTTAAGAATTTGATTTTTTAAATCATGAAAAAGAGCTTAGTGAACTGCAAAGTCAATAAAATATCAGTCATTATGGTTAGGAAAGACAGTTTATTAATAATTGCATTTTATATATCAGAAACTAAAAATCAGAAAAATGATGTGAACTATTCCAGGTGCTTCAGGGAAAAATGGGTACAGTTTTGACAAGGATTCAGGTCTCCTGACACATGGCCTTTCTTACTGTTCGGACCACTTGGGCCTCATCAGTCGCTGCATCTCTTCTTGTAGACATTCCTTTAAAGATTTGGGAAGCCACAGAAATAAGTCAGGGCAGTGACTCAGTGAATTTGTGGCTCTAGCATAAACAGAAGATTGTTCTATTCAATTCTGTAATATAAGCATAGTATGCATGGTCTAATAACTTTTGAAAATTAGATATAAGGTTCAAATTGATATTCATTTTCTAAGGAGGCTACTGGGGAGAATTCTTAATCATCCCAGAGGTTTAAATTGCAATAGTGTATAAAATACAAAATATAGCTAATTGCCACTTAATCTCATCACCACTTTCAGAGATGATTTTTTATTTTTTTTTAAGATAGTGACATAATCATGGCTCACTGCAGCCTTCCTTCTCCCAGCTTCAAGTGATCCTTCCACCCCAGCCTCCTGAGTCACTGGGACTACAGGCATGTGCTACCACATGCAGTTAATTTTTAAAATTTATTTATTTATTTATTTTTGCAGTGGTGGGATCTCAACTATGTCACCCAGGCTGGTCTTGACCTCCTGAGCACAAGCAATCCTCCTGCCTCAGCTTTCCAAAGTATTAGGATTACAGACATGAGCCACCATGCCCAGCAAGGATGATCCTTTTTTAATTATCCATTTTCATTTTAGCTAACACATCCCCATTAGTTATGGGAAAAATAAAAACAGATCCAAGAAATGTGTCTAGTACAGTGCCGGAGCCAGCCTGTACCAGCAGGTGAGAATCTGCTTTAAGCATCTCTTCTCAACCTTAAATTCAGTAATATCAACTTGGTAGCATGAAATCAGTAATGACAGGAGTATTTATACCACGGAAATCAACAAATGATACACATCCTTCCCCTCCCCTCCACCCACTATAGAGCCACCTGTTAAACAACTGCCAGAGTATTACTGAGTAAAACAGAACCTGCTCATTAGAAACCAAATAGAGGAAAAGCCAAAAACCAACCACATTAAACAAACAAACAAACAAACAAACTAATCACATCTTTGCTCACACTTCAACAAGTTCTGCTCTTCTTCAAAAACTAGTGACTCTTGGTGATCAGGGTACCCTAGATCTGAAATTTTCTACTTAGAAGAGCAATATTCATTTCATTTAATAAATATTCCCTGAATACTTACCATGCACTTTGCAATAAGCTAGGGGTAGGGACACAGGGATATTTGACATGACCAAGAAAAATAGTCATGAAGCATGCAGTCTACCAGACACAAGGGACTTGAGAGTACTAAGCTGGTGAAGACCAAGGAAAGCAAACTGAAGTTTTATGGACAATGGTTGAACGGATCAGAAAATAATTATTAAATCTATGCAAAAGACAGGTGGCCCCTGGAAACAGAAGAGGAACTCAGGGGCCCTTAAAAGGTCTTTCAGGCTGGGCACAGTGGCTCACGCCTGTAATCCCAACACTTTGGGAGGCTGAAGTGGGTGGATCACCTGAGGTCAGGAGTTTGAGACCAGCCTGGCCGACATGGTGAAACCCGCCTCTACTAAAAACACAAAAATTAGCTGGGCATGGTGGTGCATGCCTATAATCCCAGCTACTCAGGAGGCTGAGACAGGGGAATCATTTGAATCCAGGAGGCGGAGGTTGCAGTGAGCCAAGATCTTGCCACTGCACTCCAGCCTGGGTGACAGAGCAAGACTCAGTCTCAAAACAAATCTGAAATCTGATCTATCTGCCACTTCAATAGGATTCCGAATGTTTTTGGTTGTTAATGGCTTAGATACCCTGAGATGCTGAGGCTGTTCCTACAAGTCCAGCTGCCACATGCCTACCTTTCTTAACTTTTTAATGGTCACCTGCAGATCTCCTACTTCAGTTTCATACTGACGTCTGAGGTCACTGAGGGCTTCCTCAGCTTTGCGTTTTTCCTAAAAGAAAAAAAAAATATGTTGTTCATTTAAATAAGTTCACCCTCTTAACCTTCAAAACCCCACAGGTGAGAAACATTTTGTGTCAAATTAAGGCTGACTTCAGTTCTCCTACACAGGGAAGGTGAGAAAGGATATCAGAAGGAAACCAATTGACTTCAGATGTACCACAATTTTGGAACTGAAACCTACAAAACTGAAAGAAGAGCAGGATCCCACAACCTACATACACACCTCACCCGGGAGTGACACCTCTAAGACTATTACTCACATTGTGATAGAGACCATAGCACATCAATCAATTAAGTAATTATTGCTATAATTAGTTAAAAGACATGGCACAGTGACCGGAATCCTATCATGTCATCAGGACTCAAGAAGGCATCCTGGGTGCACCCTTTTCCCTAGAGATGATGTCTTATCTAAATCCCAATTACATCACTGCAAATTGCTATGCAAAGTGCCTCCCTGTGGCCTGGTACTTCTCGGGGGTGTCCCTTCAAGTTCTTCTGGAGCAGAGAATGGCAATAAGGCACCCCAGGTCAGGGGATTGCCATTCAGAAGCTCCCACTGGCTGAAACATCTCTAAATTTACTTTTCTTTTAATAAATGATACAATTTTATATTTTACCTTCAGTATTCAAATAGTTTTATGTTGATAGCCAGTAAAATTCAGTGTACAAATATTTGCTGATCACCTACCAATGGTTCTAAGGGACTGGGGACATGGGGACAGAGAGGGGGACAATAAAACTGATGTTCTCAGGCTTTCTAGCAGAGAAGACAGAAAAAGGCAATTTCAGGAAATAATACAAAAAAAGAAAAAACAGGGAGATGTGACAGGAAGTCAGTCTGCTAGAGAGTAAGGTAGGGCCTCTCTGCAGCATGCTCCCACATCTGAATACCTGCCAGAGGTAGCGTGTCTTACTGCCCACTCATTGGCTGTGGAGCTGGGCAAGTTGCTAAACTTATCCATGCCTCCATTTTCTTTTTAACTACTGTGAGGATTAAATTAATTAATCCATATAAATTAAATAATCCATGTGAAATGCTTGGCAGAAAAGCAACATCTTCCCTTAAGGTAACGTTTTTAAAAGGGGCTATCTTGACTTCATCCAGCTTTACAGGTGAGGCAACAATTTCTGCCTGCCTCACATGTGGATGAAGACACAGAGGCCTCACAATGAGGTGCTAATGAGGCAGCCTTCCTGGCCTCAAAATGGACTTGACTGCAAGTCCCTTCATTAGATCCACAGCCACAAAACCAAACATAAACATTTTAGGGTTTAGAAATACTTTATCCAGGCCAGGCATGGTGGCTCATGACTGTAATCCCAACACTCTGGGAGGCCGAGGCGGGTGGATCACGAGGTCAGGAGATTGAGACCATCCTGGCTAACATGGTGAAACCCCGTCTCTACTAAAAAAAAAAAAAAAGAAAGAAATTAGCCGGGTGTGGTGGCGGGCGCCTGTTGTCCCAGCTACTCGGGAGGCTGAGGCAGGAGAATGGCGTGAACCCGGGAGGCGGAGCCTGCAGTGAGCCGAGATTGCGCCACAGCACTCCAGCCTGGGCGACACAGCGAGACTCTGTCTCAAAAAAAAAAAAAAGAAGTACTTTATCCAGAGTTCAATAAAGGAAATGATCACTAGCCTATTTCATTCCCAACCTGCGACAGGTAGATGCTGAGAGATCAGATAAGAGATTGTTACAGTAATGCCGGTGAGAAATGGTAGTGGTTCAGATCAACTCTTCACAAACTTCCAGTAAACTGGAATGGAGGGAACATGTCCCAACTCATTCTATGAGACCAGAATTTGCCTGACGCCAAAATAAGACAAAAGCATTAAAAGTACAAACCAATATCTCTTCCACATATGAATGCAAAAATATTAAGTAAAATTTAGCAAACTGAATTCAACAATCTATAGAAAGGATAATACATCATAACTAATTAGGGCCTAGCTCAAGTGCAAGTTTGTTTTAATATTCAAAAATCAATCAATGTAATTTGCCACATTAACATTCTAAAAAAGAAAAAAACATGATCATGAGACAGAAAAAGTATTTGAGAAAATCCAACATCCATTCCTGACTAAAACAACAGCAAAAACAATAATACTCAGCAAACTAGGAACAGAAGGGACTCTACTGCATTTATAAAGGCATCTGTGAACACTACACTACTAACATCACATTCAATGTTCTCATCTCCTTTATTCTTCTTACCAGTGCAATAAGGCAAGAAAAATAAAAAGCTTCATTCAAATTGGAAAGAAAAATAAAATGTTTGTATTAATATATTTCATAATCATCATCCTAGAAAATCTGACAAAATCTACCAACAAAAAGGCACTGCATACAAACAATGTAAGCAATGCTACAGAATACGAGACCAATCTCAAAAATCAAATGTATTTCTATACATTCACAATGAACAATCAGAAATTGAAATTTTTAGAAATACTATTTACAGTATCATCAAACTATGACATACTGAGTATATCTAAGATGTACAAGATCTGTACAGTGAATAACACAAAACATTGCTGAAAGAAGACATAGAGAGAGAAATCATATTTTCAATACTGTTAAGATGTCAATTCTCTCCAAATTGATCTATAGACGCAATGAAGTTCAGTCAAACTCCCTGCAGACTTTTAGTTTTTGTTTGCTTTTTTTTTTAAAAGAAATTGAAAGGCTGATTCTTTGAAAACTAAAGCAATTAAAATAGGCAAAACAACTTTTAAAAAAGCACAAAGTTGAAGAAGAACTAAGACTAGTTGATTTCAAGACTTATTATAAACCAATAGGTATGAAGACATACTATAAACCAATAGGTATCAAGACTTATAAACCAATAGGTATCAAGACATTATAAACCAATAGGTATCAAGACAATGTAATATTAGCATAACAATAGACAAATCAATCAATGGAACAGAACAGAGAGCCCAGAAATAAACCTACACAAATAGAATAAACTGATTTTGGATAAAGTGCAGAGGCAATTCAGTGGAAAATGGTTAGTCTTGTTTAATAAAGGTGTGGGAACAATTGGATATCTACATGAAAAAAAAATATGAACATTGATCCATATCTTGGCACCAAATACAAAATGGATCCTAAATGTAACCTAAAACAATAAAGCTTATAGAAGAAAACACAGGGGAAAACACAGGGAAAATCTTGAGTTAAAGATTTTTAAAGATCACATGAAAAGTATGGTCCATGAAAAAAAGTATGGTCCATAAAAAATTAAAAATTTATACTCTTACTGTTAGGAGAATGAAAAGACAGGTCATGGTGTGGGTGAAAATATTTATAGATCAGGTATCTGATAAAAGACTTGCATTCAGAATATAAAAGAGCTCTCAAAACATAGTAATTTTTTAAAAAAAAACTGTATTTGTAATGAGCCAAAGATTTTTAATAAGATACTTCAGCAAAAAATATATATATATACACGGCAGATAAACCCACGAAAAGATCCTCCACACAACTAGTCATTAGAGAGATGCAAGTTAAAACCACAGTGAGATTCCTCTACACACCAATTAGAATGCTGAAAGAATGGGACTCTCATACACTGCTGATTGAATCATACAACTGTACAACCACTCTGGAAATCAGGTTTGCAGTATCTTACAAACATACACATTCATCTACATAGATGATCAACCCATTCCACTCCAGTAATTTACTCAAGAGGAATAAAAGTATATGCCTCTATAAAGACTTGTACATGCATATTCATAGCACCTTGATTTGCAATAGCCAAAAACTGGAAATAACTCAAATGTCCTTCTACAGATGAATGGCTAAACACTGTGGTACCCCTATGTAATAGAATACTACTTGGCAATGAAAAAGAACAAACTATTAATTACACAGATAAGTCTCAAAACAATTATGTTGAGTGGAAAACGCCAGACAAGAAATAGTATATACTGCATGATTCCACTTCTATACAGTTCTGAAAACTTCAAACTAATCTACAGCGACAGAAAATAGAACAATGATTATCTGGCAAAAAGGGGCAAAGAAAGGAGGAAGGAAGGCTTGTTATGCCTTCAAGGGGCATGAAGAAACTTCAAGGGTGGAGAGTTATGCCCACGATCTTGCCTGTGGGAATGGTTTCATGGTGCATACATATGTCCAAACTTCACATATACTGTACTTTATATGCAGTTTATTGCATGCCAATTATACTTTCATAAAGCTGTTACAGTTAAAAAAAAAAACTAACTGAAGTAATGCAATATATGCTATATATGCCATAGGAGTCAAGGACAGGAAGAGGTGAATGTGGTTACAGGAGCAGGGCAGGGCATCAAGAAGAAAGTGAGGGTTCCTCTGAGCTTTGCAGAATTTGGGAAGGAGGAAAGGAGTGAGGAGATAATCATCAAGGCAAAGAAAACAGCTGGAGCCAAAGCAGGGTCAGGCACAGTGAGGCCACTGGGCCAGGGCTGGGGGCGAAGAACCCAGGGGAGCCGAGGGGAGCCGTGTGGAATGGAAGGAAATGAGGGAAAAATCTTAGACTGGCCTGGGCACATTATTCCAGAGAAGCTGTGTTTAGAAAGGTGTGAGGCGGACACTAGGATGGACAGGCAAACAAGTTTCCTCACAGTGCCAAAGCTGCTCAGCTGGCAGTGACATCCTGGACTGGCGTGCTGAGGTGTGGAGACCACATGTATGTGGTGACTGATAGGCCACATGTGTCATTGCTGTGGAATAGAGAAATGATGCTGTGGATGCATGGGTTTGCCACCACCGGACTGAAGCCAAGGAAACTAAAGAAGATGCTGTAATTAACAAAATGTGAAGTTCTAAAAGGTGAGGGCCATGGTAATATCCCCATTACCAGCAACAAATTTGGGAGGCATTTATCTGGAAGAAGCAATGAGATATGATGACAGAATAACACATGTGCTTGATAAGTGTTTGATGAATGAATGTGTGCACAGAGTAAACAGAGCAGATGGAGAGAAAAAAAGGCAGAAAAATGATTTCACTATTTCCTTTTTACCAAAAGGAAAGTGCTAGCTGAAGAAGGGGTTATCCACTGCTCTGAAGCTGGACCATGAACCTTGAACCATTTATGTGGTTGAAAATGACATCCAGCTTCTTATTAAACTTTTTATAAGAAGATAGGACAACAAAGACACCCCAGGGCATATATGTGGTAAAGCCATTTAAGGTGAAGAATCTAAAAGGAATCAAGAATACACAGAGCCACAGGAAAGAGCAGGACAGTAACAACCAGGGTGCAGCCACTACATTGCAGGCACTGTGCCAGGCACTTTATACAGATCATCATGTTTAACCCCTGTGAAGGCAGGTAGGTTGCATTATCCCATTTTAGAGATGGAACAACAAAGGCTCAGAGGTTGGGTTATTTTCCCAATGCCACCTAGATATGATCTGGGCCAGGATGCAAACCAAGGTCTCCCAGATGCCAACGTTCAGGCCACTTGTACATTATTTTGCTGCCACTCAGTGTTAACAGGGCAAATTAATAAACAAAAGTGGAAGTTTTAACCTAGCATTGTCTATTTTCTGTTTTCAATAAACATTAATCACCCAAAAATATTTTATAAAAAAATTATTTCTTCAATGGAAATCACTGAAGGTAACATATCACTTTGAACTTTAAATGGTTCCTATAACGCTGAATAAAGGCAAACAATCAGCCCTTCATATCCACAAGTTCTGCATCTGCGAATTCAACCACTAAAGACCGAAAATATTTTAAGCAGTAAAAGTGATGCAGATAAAAATACAGTGTAACAGCTCTTTACAAAGCATTTACATTGTGTTAAATATTAGGTATTATAAGTAATCCAGAGATGATTTAAAGTATACTAGAGAATATGCATAGGTTGTATGTAAATATACACCATTTGCATAAAAACTTGAGCATGCAGATTTTGGTATGCGGGGTTGCAGGGGAGTCCTGGAACCAATCCCCTTGGGTACCAAGTGATGACTGTATTCCATTATAAAACACCAAAGTTTGAAGACAGAATTTTAATTTCACTCTAATCTAGATTTAAAGTGGGCAGCAGGTGTGGGCAGACACAGGTATGGAAAGTCAAGCCACCTTCTCTATGAAGGCTGCCTCTGCCTTCTCCCAAGGCCTCATCTCTGATGTTACCCCTTCAAAGAGGCCTCTTACCCCCAACCTAAGCAGCCTCCTCTCCCAGTCACTATCGCACATGTTATTTCTTTACTGCACTTGTCACTATCAGAACTTATTTGCTTTGCTTATTTGATTATTATTTCTACTTCTTCTTACCCCATCCCCAAAAACCACCACCAGTAAAAATTCCTTTGCTGGGAGACTCTGCAGAAACCTGGACTTGCTGTACCCCTGCATGACACCCAGAAGAGTGCCTGGGCCCTCTCCATAGAAAGCACCGCATAAAGATCTGCTGAATGAATGGCCAACCCAGAAACTCACGTCTTTCCGTGTCTTATGTTCTGCAGCCTGAATCCTCTGATCCATTTCCTCTTCCAACTCACTCAACTGCATAGCTGCCTTGTCCTGGGCTCTGAAATTCAAAAGGATGCACATCTTTTCATTATACTCTTGAACTTGAAACATGAAGAGAAACTTCAGATTCATCTACATTAAGCCCTATATATTACAGATGAAGAGAAACACCCCATTCAAAATGATTCCCCAATCCTTCTACATAATAAAATGAGATTGGCAATTCGACCATTTTGGTGTAAAATGATTTTAAAACTAGATACAGTTATGCATTCCTTAACAACTAGTATACATTCTGAGAAATGTGTCTTTAGGAGATTTTTGTCATTGTGTAAGCATCATAAAGAGTATTTACACCAACCCAGCTGGTAAAGCCTACTTCACACCTAGGCTATATGGAATAGCGTATTGCTCCTAGGCTGGAAACCTGAACAGCATGGGACTGTACTGAATACTGGAAGTAACTGTAACACAATGGTATTTGTGTATCTAAACACAGAATAGATACAGTAAAAGCATAGGATTATATTCTTATGGGACCACTGTCATTTAGGTAATCCTTTATTGACCAAAACATTGTGATGTGGTACCTGACTATATTAAATAAATGAATAAATTGGATAAAATGATATTAAACTAGATTGTGGCAAACAGTAAAGATATCTAGGTGCTGGGAGGCTCTCAATAAATTCTGAATTTTTTTTTGCTCTCATGACTGAGTTACAACCCTGGATTAAAAAAAGAACTGTGTGGCAAAGTGATGGTTAGATATAATTTTGAAATTTCACTATATAAAACTCACAATGTTATATGTTAAAGTGAGAAGGGAAAAAAAGATCTCAATCATTATTTCTTATTTGTCCCCTAAAGTTCTAGAATGTAGATAAGGTTACCTTTTAGAAAAATTCTGTTTCTGTTAGGAGTGCAATTATAAATCACATCTCTATGGAGACAGAGCACATTGATTTGCATCTAAACCATGAGCTTTAGAGGTGATTCATTCGGACAAATGACATGCTATTAATAAATGATAGGGCTTAAATATAAGATTTTCTGTCTTCTAGTTTGATGGGTCTCTGCTATAGCAACTTACCTGCTTTTGACTTATTTACTCCCTCACAACACAATTTATTCATGCATTGGTTCAACTTCCACATAAAACTCCAAGGAAGTATTATGGGAGGAAAATGACCCCAAAGTAAAATTTTCAGTAACATTATTATCTTCTGTTCCTATTTACTTCTTCCTCATCTTATAGCCTGTCCAAGGTTATGTTAACCAAGCTTGGGAAGTCAGTTCATTTCTGCTTATAAATACCTGCTATTTGAAGTCTAGAAATTGTGTATCTCCATAGCAATGTCTGGTGGTTTTTTGGTCAACTCTGGGACTGTAAATGGCTAAGGCACATATCCTTTCTCCCTCTGTTATGATCATTTCCCACCTACTTCTTCTAGCTATCCAATCCCAAGCATCTGGGACTGCTCCGTAATGGACTCTCTCTGCCCTTTTCACTTCTGAGCAACATTTTTCTTCTTTTGCAAATCAGGGTGATGCATAATCACAGAGTGCTTGCCCCAGCAATTTGTAATTTCTGGTGAAATGTCTGCCCACTGTGACCTAGTCCAGGGCTCCCACCAGGACACTGGGAACCCCTTCTTCAGGTGCAGTGCAGAGCAAAATGGCCAAAACCCTCCCCCAATTAAAAATAGCAGTGAGGATGGATGGCTAAGCATGCAAGGAATGGTTTACAAGTAGCCATTTAAACACTTCCTGAGGTCTTTGGTAGCTAAGAAAGGAGGCTTTAGGAGACTTCAGCTCAGCATAGAGGCTGGCTCTGGATCCCTCCAGCGGCACAGAAGGGAGTGGATGGGGACACCAACACAGCTCAAATTAATATGATGTACTCACTCCACCATGAAAAAGCAGCCTAGCTGGTAATGAGAACATCAAGCATGCCAGTCTGTTTTTTTCCCTCGTAGGTTTACATGGTATTATCTTTAGATGGGGGGCATGTGTATGCATGTGTACCCACATATCTCTGTGTGGGTCTGTGTATGTGTACCTATGTGTGTACCTATGAGTTTGTCTGTTTTAATACATATTGGATGCTCTGAAGAATCAATGTGTGTGTCTGCCTGTCACATCTCAAAGGAGACCAACTCTGGGACTCTGATCCACACTCCAGAATGCTCTACAGACTTTGGAGTTCTGAGGACCACCCTTCATCCTCCTGGAAGGCCCCTAGAAGGCTAATTTGAGAGAAAAATGGTCAGTCAAGTACTAAAAATGTTCATAAGAAATCCCTTGTGAATAGATCAACCTTGGCTTGACTCCAGGACTATAAGAAAGGTCCTATTTCATACCAAGAATTTAAAATATTTTCTTTTCTACATTGTAATGAACCAAAGGTTCAACTAGATAGTTTCAGCATCATGAGGATGGGAAGGATAAAGAGACAGCAGAATGGAAGACAAGTCACCCGCCCCTATGCAGACAGGGCAGCCTCCTATTAAAAGGGCTGCATCTATAAGCTCCAGGCAGAAACCAGCAGGGTGCACAGCGTCTTGGGAGCTCCTGGTGGAGCACACGACAGCAAGGAGCATCCGTGGGGCACAACACACAAGAACTGTGACAAGCACAATGCCCTCTCTTTCCCAATACATGCTAAAGGAATGCAGTTTTTCCAGGGGACAAAGAGGCTGACGTTTGGACTGCAACACATATAAATTGTTTTTTTTGCATGACATAGCTGTTAACACCAATAAGATATCCTATGTAAGCTAGCTATGGCTTAAATGAACTGTATTAGAGTAAGAGTTTAATAGTTCTTTGGCTTTCAGTTCAAAGGGGGAGGGCCAAGTGAGGAGGGCTAGAGAGTAGAGAGAGTCAAAGCAGCACTGCTGAGCACCCACCATGTGGTGGGCAGTGTGTGGGGCTCACCCATGACATCATCCACTAAGTCTTAACACCTGGAGGACGTGAAGATATTCATCCTCATTTTGCAGTTGCAGGAATTGAGACTCAGGGAAATTAAGTAACCTGCTCACAAAGTCTCATACATGTAGGTAACAAGGCCAGGCTTCAAATAGTGTTCCGTCTACTTCTCTAGATAAAAGTTTCCTGTGTGTTTTAAGCAGCTGGATGTAAGATAAATCTCTTAATTGTTCTGTATCAAGTCATCATTGACCCTGAAAAGTTTATATAATAGGATCATGATGATCTACTGATTGGTAGCTGACCTACTTCTCCATTGCTGGCTTAATTTTGAAAGCTCTAGACTCCTGAGGCTCAGGAAGTCCACCTATATCATAGTGTGACAATGCAGTTCAGTCCATTTGCCACCCAGGTCAGAGAGCAAGTTAAAGCACCCACAGGCCACTTATAAAGGAAGGACTTCAATACCTCTTCACCGCAATGGCCAAATTTTCCATTTCTGTGCTTTGAAGTCTGATCTCACGGATGAAGTTCTTTATAACATGTTCATATGGCTGAATTAATCTTGGCTCCAAAAGGTTGATGTTTTGGTACAAGGTACTAACTTGCTCTTCTCTGCCAAATAAATAAATAAAAATTAAACCAATTATAAAATTTTAAAGGCAACTCTGCAGGGGGCTTTTAAGAAAGAGAAACATAAATGAAGAACTAAGGAAAGAAAAACCGGCAACCACAGAATGAACGGAAGGAAGGGAAGACAGCAGTCAGGAGATATGGTTGGATTTTTCCCACAAAAGGAGATGGGGCCTGCGAGGACAGTGAAAATGCACAGCAAGGGACTAATAAGGAAGGATTTTGTTGTTGTTCCTGCTGTGTATTTTTTAATTTTAATAGAAAGATATATAAATTTACAGAAAAATTAGGTAACATTAAATCAGTTACTTAATTCCATGTTTCACCCACCCCTGATAAGACATGTTTCAGCCTTTATCGTCATAACAGTGGGTGTATTAGTCCATTTTCACACTGCTATAAAGAAATACCCAAGACTGGGTAATTTATACATAAAAGAGCTTTTAACTGACTCACAGTTCCACATGACTGGGAGGCCTCAGGAAACTTACAAACATGGCAGAAGGGGAAGCAAGGATCTTCTTCACATGGTGACAGGAGAGAGAAGAGTGAGGAGTGAAGGAGGAAGAGCTCCTCCTTAAACCATCAGATCTCCTGAGAACTCTTTCACTATCACGAGAACAGTACGGGGGAAACCGCCCACATGATCCAAGCACCTCCCAACAGCTCTCTCCCTAGACACATGGGGATTATGGGGATAACCATTCAAGATGAGATCTGAGTGGGGACACAGCCAAACCACAGCAATGAATATACCTATTATGTTACGGTCAGCTAAAAGTAACTTCATATAAATTCACATTTTTATATATATATTTGCATTGATGTCAGTCACAATTCTCCTGACACCAAATGTGTGGATTTTTTCCTCATACCAACCAATTCTCCAACATTTCAGATACCGAGTGTCCAACAATCCAATTTCATTCTGACACTACCCAGAGTTAGCACAGACCCCACAGGTTAAGGGATCAGTCCCACAAGACTGCTCCCCACTTAGATGCCAGTCACAAGTTCCAGGTTGCCACGTACACTTCTGACCAATCACCTATAAGTCAGGGGTTCCCGTGACCCCCTCTTCAGTTCCATACTTTGCTTAAACGGCTCACAGAACTCAGGAAAACACTTGACTTAGGTTTACCAGTTTATCATGAAGAATATAACTCAGGATGGCCAAATGGAAGAGATGCTTTGGGCAAGGTATGGAAGCAGAGTGTGGGTGCACAGAACAACACCCTCCCAGCTCCTCAGTATGTTCATCAACCCAGCAGTTCTCCAAACACTATTGTTTTGGGGGTTTTATGGTGATTGCACTGCACAGACATGAGAGATTACATCACTGGCCAATGGTGATTACCTCAATCTTCAGCTTCTCTCTCCTCCCCAGAGGTCAGGGATGGGGCTGAAAGTTCCAACCTTCTAATCACGTCAGTCTTTCTTAATCTTAATCATGTCCAGCCCCCATCCTGAAGGTCTAGGGGTCCCCAGCTACCAGCCTTCTCACTACCACACAAAAGACACTCATCACTCGAGATTCCAAAGGTTTTAGGAGCTGTATTCCAGGAAGATGGGACAAAGACCAACTACATATTTCTTATTGTATCACACTATTTATTTGTGACAGTCCTCATAGTTATTATTTAAAATCTTTTACTAAAAGATAAACATTTTCAGAGGTATTTCAAAAGAAAAATTAACCAGATTCAGTAGCTGATCTGAAAGAGGATAAAGGAGCTAGTTGGTGAGGCTGGTGGTGTCCGTGACTCACAGTTTAAGAGCTGATTCACTGACAGGAATCTAGCATGATGTATGAATAATATACCCTTTGTGTCTAGTTAATGAAGCCTGTGTAACTCGTCTGCTATGGATGGATGCTTATAGCCAGGTGTAGACTTAATAAGCACACTATTCCCCAGCGTATCCATGCTTCTCCAGATTGATGGGCTGCATATTGGCCTCCTTGGACAGCTTATATCAGAGACTGCAATCTGGCCTTCTTCTTCTGATCCTAGTGGATCCCTGCTTGCTAGTATTTAACAAAGGCTGTGACCGGGTTGTGACAGTAGCAACACTTTTTAAAGCAAAGAACATTTATACCAGTTGAAACAAGAAATACCAAAAATTTTGAGAACAGTCAATTCTTTGGGCATGAGATGATAACTTACCATAATACCAGCATCAAATAATTCTATCAATTCTCATTAAGTCCAGAAATGTTGGGGACAGCTAATAATTGCAGGAAAGCCAATCACTTTGACACACTGCCTGATTTAAAAATCACCTCCAACGTTTGGATAATTCTTATGTTTGGTGATCTGGTTCTGTGATTTTACAGTTTCTCCCCTGACAATGCACAACAACTTCTGTCTCCTGCCCCTGAAATGGAGAGATTACTCTTCTCCAGGTGCTTGTCTAGTTTTTGGGCAGGCCACTCCAGGAACCAAGAAGTCTGAGAGCATTTCACAGCCATCTATGGTGTGACACCAAAGCAACAGCCACAGAAGACCACTCAGAAATCCTGAGCACAAAATTCATACCCACCCACTTGATCAACATTCCTTGGGCTTTTGCCCTATTACTCTGTTGAAGGCAGCATTTTAAGATGCTATGAGGGCGCAAGAAAGATGACAATAATCCCAGGCCTCAGTAATTGAAAAGCCATGCAGACAGCCATCTCACAACTGGAAAAGAAGACAGTCAGAATACAATTTATAATTGTAGTAAAAATAGTTATATGTAGCGAGTAGTCACCATATTCCTGGTAATGTGTGAGGAAATGTACATGCATCCTCTCTTCAAATGCTCACCACAACATCATGAAGTACCTTTATTATCCCAGTACTTCAGAATGTGACTATATTTGGAAATGGGTCTTTAAAGAGGTAAATAAGTTAAAATGCGGTCATTAGAGTAGCTCCTAATCCAATCTTACCGGTCACCTTATAAAAAGAGATATGAACCCAGACATACACACAGAGAAGATCATGTAAAGACACAGGAAAAGACAGCCATCTGCAAGTCAAGGAGACAGGCCCCAGAAGAAACCAACCCTGCTGATACAGTCATCTCAGACTTCTAGCCTCCAGAACTGTGAGAAAATAAACTTGTGTTGTTTAAGCCACCCAGTTTGTGATGCTTGTTACCACAAATACCTAGGCAGCCCTAGCAAACAAATACCATATAGGGCCCATAGTAACATGGTGGTTAAGTGGCAGAATAGGGATTCAAACTCAGTCTCACGCTGCGGGCCACCTGATCAGCCATAAAATCATATTGCTTCCCTATGTGTTAAATAGCTAAACTCTGGCAGAAGAAATGGGATTCAAAATCAATCCACAGACCAAGGAAACACTGAAAAACGTAAGGTACACATTAACTCTGAAGCTTAGTTAAGCCTGGCCCCAAGGTGTGTCCATGTGGCTGTAAACTCTCCCAGACTTGCCTTTTTTTTTTTTTTTGAAACTGAGTCTCGCTCTGTCACCCAGGCTGGAGTGCAGTGGCGCGATCTTGGCTCACTGCAACCTCCGCCTCCCAGGTTCAAGAGATTCTCCTACCTCAGCCTCCTGAGTAGCTGAGATTACAGGCGCCCACCACCACACCAAACTAATTTTTTTTTTTTTTTTTTTGTATTTTTAGTAGGGACGGGGTTTCACCATGTCTCTGAGACCATGCTGGTCTCAAACTCCTGACCTCAGGTGATCCACCCACCTCGCCCTCCCAAAGTGCTGGGATTACAGGCGTGTGCCAACACGCCTGGCCCCAGGCTTGTTCTTATAAACAAACTGCTTGATCTGTACAGAGGCAAACTGCTTGATCTGTACAGAGGCCAATCATGATTCAAAAGAATTGCTCAAGGAAAATATTATTAATAAACCTGCAGTAGTAAGTCTCTTTATTTGGTGGTGTAAGACACAGAAAACTGCCATTATCTTTCCCATCAGAGCTGAGTACAAATTCTGGTTGCAATAGTAAGCCATATTTATTACGGGGCAGTGAAAGAAAAATCTCTACTCTTAGATTGTCTGACGTAATTTCAATGGATCATTAACTTCTTTGCCTTTGTCATTTACTGACTACCAGGAAGGTAAAAAGCATAAAAACCTGCTCTTTAATAGAATCCTGCCTGTCAGGGTGTCATTAAGATACTGTCACCAAGGGGGGGGATGTGGTGGCTCATGCCTGTAATCCCAGCACTTTGGTGGGTAGATCACCTGAGGTCAGGAGTTCGAGACCAGCCTGACCAATATGGTGAAACCCTATCTCTACTAAAAATACAGAAATTAGCCAGGCGTGGTGGTGGGCGCCTGTAATCCCAGCTACTCGGGAGGCTGAGACAGGAGAATTGCTTGAACCCAGGAGGCAGAGATTGCAGTGAGCCAAGATCATGTTACTGCACTCCAGCCTGGGTGACAGAGTGAGACTCCGTCACAAAAAAAAAAAAAAAAAAAAAGATACTGTCACCTAGAGTCCTTGTTTGCTGGCTATCTGTACAACATCAAAATGTTCAGAAGTATACATCTCAGTAGATTCCCTCACTTTCTGCAAATTTCTAAAATGAGAAAGTAACATAATGATTTGTAAATTCTTGGGTCATGTGTTGGTTCTGGAATTCATTACAGAGAATTTCAAAAATAGTTTACAGTGAAGCATACAAATAGAATAATTACAGGAAATGTCTGCCACTAACAGAAACTATGTCACATGGTTAACTGTTGTGCCAGGACTCCACCACGGAAACTCAACTATCTTGCTTTGCATTACAGGGCACACAGGGAGATCTGATTCCCCAGAACCCTTGGCTGGTAGGTTGGAGTCATGTGACTAGTTCTAGAAAACGGAGTGGGTACAGAAATGGTATGTGTTTGCCACCTCTAGGCTTGACCTCTAAAATCGCTTACAAAATCTTCAGCACATTTTCTTTCTTTTTTCTTTCTTTCTCACTTTCTCAATTTCTCTCTCTCTCCTTTCCACCTTCTCCTTCTTTCTCCCTTTTCCACCTTTCTCCCTCTTTTCACTCTCTCCCACTTTCTCCCTCATCCTCATCACCGAAGTGAAAAACTCTAATATGGCTAAGCCTCGTGATAGAATGTGCTTGGATCCCTGAATCACCACATGGTGGAAAACTGCTCAGGAGAGCTACCTGACCACCTTGATCTGTCAGATACATAAGAAAAAAATGTTTGCATTGCATGAAGCCAGTAAGACTTGTTCTTTGTTACAAAGCCAGTTCTTTGTTACAGTCAGCTTAAGCTTAGAAAGTTGGCATTATGGTTTCCTATTTGGGTATTTTATCATCTTCTTCCGTATTAACATACTTCCTTACCTCCTTACTTGATAGCTTCACATATTAAGTATGTAATAAAACATTTATGAGTGGGTAAGTCTTAACAATCACTACCCACTCTTTTTTAGAAGGGAACAAAAGGCTATCTTGAAGCATTCAGATACCAAAGTAGATATTTATTGATCACCTTATATATGTAGTCCAGGTGCTGATTTAAGCCTTTACATATATTATTCATTTAATTCTCATGACAACTCTATGAAGATGTTATCACTAGTATCCTATTTACTGAGGAGGAGACTTAGGCAAGTACGTCCCTTTAGCAGAGCTAGGATTCCCACTCAATCCACCTGGCTCCAGAGTTGGGCTCTCTAGGGAAGAACTAGCTCTTCACACCAAAAGTAAGTGCTAAGCCAGTTTTCAGGGGTCTTAAGTACATACCTCCATTTAGGAAAATGTAATATAACAAGATTTTTTAAAAATTACTTTGGAAGAGGACATGTTTTATTGCTACAAGGATTACCCACGTTATAAGAGGACTCCTTAAAAGAATGAAAGCATGAATAAGATAAAAATGAGATAACCTTCTACAATTTAGTTTACTTAAAGCTATCTGGGGGAAGGACTATTACATGCAGTGGGCACAGTCCCACCTTCCATCCCTGCCCCCATCTGCCTGTGTGCTTCGCTTGGTCTATACTGTGGAAATGATGCACCTTCTGGGGTATGCCAAGAGACTGTAACATAACACTCTTGGCAATTCTCACACCTGATAGGAAAAGGAAAAACACAACAAAACAAAAAATACTTCATCATAGCAAAAGATAGTACCTGGTCCCTCTACATAAGATTTATATTCTGTGCCTCGCCTGGGCAGCTAAATACCTGTGGATTTCTCAACTCAATAAACTTGGCACCATTACTTGGTGCCAAGATAATCTTTTGTTCCCTCACAAGAGTGTAGTAGTTACTGGCCTCTTCCCGTGTCCTACCTTCTGACGTCAAAGGTTAAACAAGCAGAAACGATACAAAGGCCACACACACAACTCTGTTTTCTTCTGGGCCTGACCCAGTTGGCACAAGTGAGTGCTGAGAAGGGTGACAAGTAGTGACAAGCCTTGAAAGCATTTTGAATTCATAAAGGACCCAGGGCCTCATCTAAAGCAATTACACTTGCACTCTCAAATACCATGCAGATCTGTTTACAGGTGTACTTGGCAAACACTAGGTAAAGAAAGATTAAGGATCAAGTCATAAGCATTAGTCAGTCAAGACAAAAGAAGTCTCTGCGTATGTGCTGAGAGAGCAACCAACACGAATATACCTAATCTGTGTCTGAAGATATCAAGTGAAATGCAATTAGAGAAAAATGTACCTTGAATTATCAATGTTTTAGATGTCATTTATCTTCTTGTTCAATAAATTATATGATGATTTGTATGAACGACAGTAGCAATGGCTAATTATTGATGAAAACTTCACAACTTAAAATTTTTAAATGATCCCTGGGAAATAAGAACCTTAAATAGCAAATATTCCCATTGAAGCTGAGAGGGAAATTATATGTACTTGAAGAGAAAACAGGTATACCTAAGATGTATAAAACTTTTTAAAGGTCACGCACGCATTTTCATAAGATTAACATTTTACTCAGAAGATCACATATATATTTATGTTTATATATCTGGAATGCAGTAGGGCTGGTATGTAGAATGCTTGGACACCACTGATCTCAGGACATCTCTGGGAACCAGTTAAGTACAGACAACTTCACTCCACATTAAGAAACACAGTGATCCAGTAGGGTGCTTAGGAAAACTGGCCTTTAGATCCCAAGTCATGCTGATTTAAGCATTAAAATAGGGAGCTAAATTACTCAAATTGTATGTTTTATGCATCTAGAACCCAGTTTTTGTAAACAAAAGCACACAGTAATAAATGCCAATGTCTTCATCATTCTATACTAAGGAATGCCACAAGAACACTGATGCTAAGATCCTAGCATCTGAACATGAGACATGAAAACATGCATGCAATCCAAGGGGCACCATGAGAGATCTTGAAAATGCTAGGAAGCCAACCGAATTCCTTCCTGCATAAAGCTCACACATGACTGAAAAGTTCTGTGAGGAATAAGTACAAGATGCACTGACAGCATAGAACAGGTGAACAATGACCAGTCCTTGGGGTATTCCCTGAAGCATGCATAGATGTCAACTAGGCAGAAAGGGGGTGCAATAGGGGGTGGTCTCTTACAGGCATCAATAGCCACAGGCTGTGCACAGTGTCAGGCAGGAGAGCTGGAGCTGGAGAAGTTAGCAGGAGCCCGATGAGCACATCCTCAAGGACCGAAAGCGCACTGAAGGGGGTCGGTGGGGATGTCCTGAAAGGATGGGAAGCCATGGCAAGATTTAAAGTAAGAGATGACACGATCGAGTTTGCATTTTCACAGTTTTGGCTGAAGCAAGGAATTAAACAAAGGATTTTGAAATAAATGTGCAGAGATAAAAATAAATCTAAGGCCATTATCATTTAATCCAGAAATGTAGAACTTCAGGAGTTGTCACCAGCTTTTACTCTAGAATAGGTAAATTATAGACAACTCAAATCTGATAGTATAATTATTTCTCTTTTTGGGTAAGAACAAGGAGTATGTTCTTACTAATGTAATACCAGTTAGCCTACTTCGTTCGATGCCCTGAACGAATCACACTTGTCTAGTCAGTAAGTGCAAAGGTTTATCCTTTTTCTCCCATATGAGTTAAATAAAAAGTACTCTTCTAAAAACGTATTTTTATTACATAGTATGCATGCTTCCAGAATAAACCCCAAATTAACTAGAAAATAAATTCTAAGGGCCAAATCCAGCTATGCTACTAGAACAGAAAAATATTAATTCCCTTTCTAAAGTTTAAGTCTTGCTTTCTAGACAGGATGACCTCTTCCCACTAATAGAGTTGCTTTCGACTGGCTGTGGTCTCAATCTGCATACAGAATGGCTATCCAGCTCTCCAATCTAGAGAAAACAAACAATGGTCTCCTCAACTTGGCCACAGCAACCAGCAGACTTGGAAAGACAACCTGGTCCAGGGGCTGAGGCTTCTCTGGCTTCAGTTTTGCTGTTGTCTGATCAGAGGAGTTTCTAATTTACATTTTAAACCAGAAATGCCTCACCCAGGGCCCCTTAACCACACACATCTCCTGCAGGTAAAATTCTTTCTGGGTTTGTGTCATCTTGAGAAATATTAATTACCTAAGTATCTATTTTTATAACATTCCCCAAAAGGTATTAAAACGGAAATTCCCTGGAAGATGAGAGAGTTAACTAGATCCATTCAATGTCTAGGAACAATCTAGATTACAAATTGCTTCCTATTTTCAATCACTGATATTTAGTTACTGGGAGTTCACCAATGGAGGCAGGAAGATAGAAACAGCAGGAAGCATCATGCTGAAGCTTTACTGCAGGCACAGCCTCAAAACAACTGGGGCTTCTGCAGTCATAAATGAATACAGCACAGGATAAGTGGAATGGCCTGGGTAGATTTAAATGCTTCCTCCACCACATCTGCTTTATGACTCAGAGCCAAACACTTCACCTCTCCAGCTTCAGCTTCTTCAACCATAAAGTATAACCTACCACCTAAGGGTAGCAAACGGTAGCTGTGAGGTACAGTGCATAGTACAATGTTGGTAATCAGTAAGTGCCAGCCATTGTTTCCATCCATTATTATTCTTAACTCCACTCCCCAACTGGGTTAAAAAGAAGTAGATGGTTCTCTCCTGTCCATGTCTGGGTGGTGTTGCAAAAAGGCTCAAAGGAAGAAAATCTTGTAGTATGGGAGCTCCATGGACAGAAATGTCTTACGCGTGGCAGTACTCTGGGAACTGAAAAGGGACAATTAAATTAGGTCATGTTCAAGGTCAGTCTGCAAAAGTTATAGTCCCTGGGTACATAATATCTTTTCTGTGAAGCACCAGGTAGAAAATACTTTTGGCTTTGCAGGACATACTATCTCTGCTGCAACTATTTAGCCCTATCACTGCAGTGTGAAAGCAGCCTAGACAATGCATAAATGAATAAGTTTGGCTGTGTTTCAATAAAACTTTATTTACACTAACAGGCAGAGGGATAGATGAGCCTTGCTGTGCTGACCCCTGTTACCATCTATTAACATAAGGCCCTGAGCATAGCAATGTGCATGGGGCAATGCAGACCTCACCCTTCCACACTCAGATGAACAGGCTTTTATTCACATCGTGCCCCAGGTCCAGATCAAACTTTTTCATATACAGAAGTTCATTCTGTTGACATTACAGTATGTATGTGCTATACGTGTGTACATGTATATGTAAGAATATGCAGCTCTTTATTTAAGAGCACTTGCCTTGCAGTGCACATTTGCTCTCCCCGTATTTCTCTTCTATCAACTTAACCTGAGTGAAGTTAAATGTAGGCATAATCTAGTAGTGTTAGTGCAAGTCGGTATATTATAGTTATTTTTCATGGAAAAAATATTTCTACTTTGGCAAAAAAAAGGAGCTGAGAAGCAAAAAAGGAATACAATATCAATTTTTATGTAAAATTTCTCTTTAGGTGACATCTGTCACCTTCCCATATTTAGGACAGTCCCAGTTTATGTTCATTGTCCTGTATCCTGTCCACATGAAGCATCTAACTAGAATTTCCCTTTCATTTTAATCAACAAGTTGCATTAACATGTACTACCTATTATTAAACTGTGTACCAACTGTACATTTAAACTTATTAACAGTTGCATTAAAATAATCCAGGGTGAATTTGTTGTATCTCCACTTTCACCTGTTAGTGAGACATCCATGCAGTGAAAAGATAGAATAATATGTGGCTAAATCAGAAGATAATCAGGAATAAACCCATCTCTCCTTTCCTGACCTTTTCCAGACACAATGTAACTAAAACTTTCCTTTCAGGGGCAGGAAGCAGAACACTCACATTCACTGATAAAACAAATTAAGCTTGGACAAGAGAAGCTGCAGACAGAAAACTCCTTCAGGACTCAGATGGCGGTGGAGAAAGATTGGAAGCAGCTGCCTCGGCCAACCACCTGGAAAGTCAGCCAGTTGTGCTCCTATCTGCAAGATGTGCAAAATGCTGCCAGGCAGCCGTGTGGTCAAGTCAGTGGGAAATTGGAAAATTACAAGCATAGTGCACATGAAATATGTACAGAAAACAGAAGTTGGATAGGCCTGCCTCAGAGCAATGGAGAGTACCTCGGATGCTCTTGCTACAGTGAGTTGACCTTTTTTATATGGTTTAAGTGTATATCTAGTTATTTTATTGTATGGCAATGCTTTTATATTTTGCAGTAAACTCTTCTGGCAGCAACAACCTCGAAAGTAGATAAATGCATAACTGCTCCAAATGGTTAACTGTCATAGCCAAAAGGAGCATAAGGAGACATGACAACAAAATGGAACGTGGTGTCCTAAATGGATGCTGGAACAACAACAAAAAAGGGACTTTAGGGAAAAACTGAGGAAATCCGAATATGGACTTTAGTTAATAATAGTGAATCAATAATTAGTTCATTAATTGTAACAATTGTACTGCACCAAAGCAGGATATTAATAAATAAGGAAAAGTGAGTACAGGTTACACGGGAACACTATACCATCTTCGTTTTTTTGTTTTTGTTTTTTTTTTTTAAAAAAGCTTCTCAGTATTATCCTCCACCATGGGGCACCATGGTGCCCCTAAAGTGATACCATGGTGCCCTACATACAGTGGTATCATTAGCCACATGAAAGCCAGAAAATATAAATCTCCTGAAGAGCAACAGGAACTATGTCTTTTAAGACAACCATATTCTTCAGAGTCTACAATTTTACTCATGCAGCTGCAGAAGGCTTACTTACATATCACCTGTGAAACATGACTTTTTTCTTAGGTCAAGAGACTTGTTCCAAATTAATTCTGCACAAATTTTTATTACAGATTATCTTGTACAAATGCAAAGAGTGAAATGAGAGCTGTGTATATTGCCTGCACTAGCAGAGGAAGAACTTCAAAAAGGTAAATGAGGCTAGTTTTGTATCAGTGCAATAAGATGCTTCAAAAAAAAATAAACAGTTGCATCAATTCCAGCACTGGTTTGTTTCTTCCCCATCCACTGAATGGAATCAACGTTCAGGAAGTTCATTCTGTCAAAGATAGAGCATACAATCTTATTATTATGAACGCTATTACAAATTCCATGAAAAATAAAAGAATAAAGCGTTGTAGTAAAAATTATATTTTTACCAAATTAGGAAATCTGTGAAGTAGAAACACACTGGAATTGGTGGCATATATAACTGAATCCAAATACACTTTAATATTCTGTAGACTGAAATGTTGTCAAAATTTCGAATATATTGACACACATAATTACATTATCTCAACATTTTTGCAACAGTCATTTTCTCTCATTGTGGCTTATCACCATTCAGATTTTGGAAATCTTTGAGCCTTTGAAGAACTACTTAGCAAATCATTGTAAATGTCCTATTTTTTTTTTTTTTGTAAACTAGTCTTCTAAGCTTTCATTACATTTTGTTCAAAATCAGTTGGAAAACCTTAATCAAATCACTCAACAGTAGGAACCATATAAAAGCTACCATCTATTTTTGAAGCTTTTTGCAGACTGAAATTAATTGAAAAGTAAGCCTGAAAACAGGAAGACACTAAGGAATTAAACAAATTCAATGATAAGAGTTCAAATGTACAAATGAAATTCTGTAATTATTATTTGGAATATCTGAACTCATGAGAAAGATCTTTTGAGGGTCTTCCTATCTTGATGAAATTTATATTCTGTAACAATAGGATGGAATTGAGAAGTCCTATAATTTTGATGTATCTAAGTATTGGAAAACATTTAAAAGAATCATAAACGAACACAACTTGGTAAGTCTTGTCTTATAAATGTTAATAAATTTGTCAAAGTATTTGTTAAAGAAAGTATTTTGAAAGGAGGTAAAGACATAGAACCTGTGACAATCATGGACTGAATTATTCACATATGTTAACATTTACATGTCAATATCAAGACAAAAAAGAATTTACGATATCCTCCACTTAGAATTTACTCTACAATTATAGTTCAACACTTGAGAGTGTTTTCTTAATTAAAAAATTATGATCTACACAGAAGAGTCAACTGCTGATGTCAACAATTTCAGATTTAATAGTCAAAAAATGAAACCATAACTCTAAAGATTATAAGCAATATTATAGAAAAAATTAAGAATACGACCACATTGAAAGAAGATGTATTCTTCACAAAAGTACCACTAATTCTGGCATTAGCGATAGATATAGAATTAACATTAAAATACATGAATATGTTCCAGTACTATTTTGCACATGCACTTTTTAACATTCACATAAGTGATAAGAAAATTTTTGCTTCAATGTACGTAAACCTTTTATATATTTTACAAATAACTTTATTTTTAAAATTTTTGACTAGAACTAGTATATAGGACCACTATATAATAAAAACAATTTGTCAGATAATAAAATAGTGTTTGGATAAAATTATATAATTTAAAGTATATTAGTTATCCTCATTTTATTCTCAAACAAGTCCTGGTTTAGGGAATCAATCTATGGCCACTCTAGTTTTCTGTCTCATTTTCTTCACTCTTTTTCCATCCTTAGGTGCTCAGTGTCCTCAAGTATTTTGTAGAGGGCTCAATACAAAATATGTAACTTTTCAACAAGGAGACAAAGTTCAGATGAAGCATGTTTTCTTGACTGATTTCACATCACTGTTCTGGTTTTTTTGTTTTGTTTTTTCAATTTTTGAGATTGCAAAAGTTGAGAAACAAATTCTTCCCTCCCTTTTCAAAGTATATTTTAATCTCAGTCTTTGATCAGAATCTAAGCCTTTCATATATGCTATCTAGAAGCCAAATGCTACAAATCAGTCAAGGCTTTCCCAAAAGTCACCTCTGAAAGTCGGCCCTGAATACTCCAGTCACAGGGAAATCCCTCCCCTCCTATCCCCTGCCACTCTTTATCTGAGTTCTGTGTATTGAGTTTTCTGTGGATGTTTTACCTTCCCAGTTACCCTATCAGTCTCATATCCCCTATAGCACCCGGCACCTATAGGTTTGACCTGCAGCAGCTTCTCCATTAATGAATGAAGGAAGGAGGCAGGAGGTCTGCAGAAGAAGGGCTCAACATGAACTGATGTGGAGAAGGTGGAGTTTTATACTGGATCTGCGACAGGCTCAGAACTCTGACTCAGAGAGGATAAAGAAGGCAACAGTGTGAAGGAGTGAGCAGCTAAGCCTTGCCTGCACAGGGTTAGGGAGAAGACTAACTATGGGAAATATGATTGCCAAGATAAAAAGGGTCTCTCCTGCTGAACACAGAGAGAAAGTAGGAGATTCTAGAAAGCACAGCAGATTCCATCTGAACTTTACACGCACCAGCATGCACCAATCTTCAGCATGCTGCTGCCTTCTTCACTACTTTTTCCCTTTTCTCCTTTCACATTGTTTTCAATGGGGATGCGCCCACTATTTACCATATAACAGATGCTAAGAAAGCTGAAAATAAGTCCAACTCAAGAAACTGTCTGTCTTGCTGGTATCTGGAACTATTTCTGACATGCAAAGTCCCCTTTATCTTGTTCCATGATATGGTTTGGCTGTGTCCCCAGCCAAATCTCATCTTAACTGTAGCTCCCATAATTCCCATGTGTCATGGGAGGTACCTGATGGAAGGTAATTGAATCACGGGGGCAGGTTTTTTGGTGCTGTTCTAGTGATAGTGAATAAGTCTCATGAGATCTGATGGTTTTATAAAGGGCAGTTCCCCTACACACACTCTCTTGCCTTCAGCCATGTAAGACGTTCCTTTGCTCCTCCCTCGCCTCCCAGCCATGTGGAACTGTGAGTCCCTTAAAACCTCTTTTTCTCTATAAATTACCCAGTCTCAGGTATTTCTTCAAAGCAGTATGAAAATGGATGAATACACTCCACCTCAGGTTTGTGTTTTTGTGGGCTGAGGTTGCTGCAATCTCAACATCAGCTGAATGGCTAAACCAATGTATCAAATCTTGAATATATTTTGAATATACTTCAATAATAAATGTGGGGGCATTTTTAACAAAATATTATTTATATTTGTTAATAACATATATGTGAGTTCCAAAAATAAATTAAATTACATGATTCTATGGCGATCAACAAAGACAATATATTGCATACATAGATAACTCACCATAGCTTCTACAAAAGATAAGGATTTGCTTGTCATTCTAAAATCTCCAAATGATTTATTAATATACTACAGAATCATGAATACCAGTAAAGAACAATTTCTCTTTCGAAATCAGTACATTCTGGAATATATAAGTGCATTCTACTTGTTCATTCAATAGTAAATATATTTCCTGAATTAGCACTGATTATATATTGAATACCTACCACTGATTATTAAATAGTTGGCATTTAATTCTGAATTATTATTGGTATCATGGAAAGATAACTGTTTGGTTCCTCATCACATTTTGTTTACAGTTAAATAAACCTTATGCTCAAATATACATAACACTGGCAAGAAAATTTGTTAGAATTCTACACAACCTGCTTTGGCCTTTTTATTTTATTTTATATATATATTTTTTGAGACAGAGTTTCACTCTTGTTGCCCAGGCTGGAGTGCAATGGCACGATCTCGGCTCACTGCAACCTCTGCCTCCTGGGTTCAAACGATTCTCCCGCCTCAGCCTCCCAAGTGGCTGGGATTACAGGCACGCGCCACCATGCCTGGCTAATTTTTTTGTATTTAGTAGAGATAGTTTCAACATGTTATTCAGGCTGGTCTTGAACTCCTGAGCTCAGGTGATCCACCTGCCTGGGCCTCCCAAAGTGCTGGGATTACAGGCATGCGCCACCGTGCCCGGTGCTCTGGCCTTTTTAAAAGCCTATTTCAAAGGTTACATTAGTTTGCTATGACAGTTAATGTAATTAAGCATGAAATTATTGTCTATGACATCTTTGAATTATGTTAAAACTATTTATATATGTGATATTATTTGTTTAGTGTCCCAAAAGACATGTCACCGAGTTTTATAATCTACTTTTAAGAATCACTGATTTTTACCTACCTACCTTGCTACCTAACCATCAAACACAAAGATAAATCAATAACAGTGTCCCAGTCTGTTTTATGAAAAGACACAAAAATAGATCAAAAGTATCAAACCAAGTAAAATTAGTTGTAGAGATTTTCTTATGAATTTCTTAAACACATTTCCCCTTTGAAATAAAATGTTGCTGACATCTCTAATTTGACATTTCAACAGTTAAGTAAGACCCTTTGAGAGGCTCCCGGTCTCACTCCATGGTGCTTGGGTACATTTTCCTCAAAGCAGAAGCCTCCTGAGACAGACCCCACTGCCCATCATCTGTCCACTCCACTGCTTTCCCAGCAACCTGCTGGAAAGTTAAATTATTTTTTCATTTGATTTTCTGCAGAACGGAAGGGTGATTTTCTGAAGTGTGTTTTTAAAAAAAGGTAGCCAAAAATCTCATTAAAATCCGACTTTGGCACATTATTCAAGGATCAGTTGTCCTGCCACTGGTCCACTTTTGTGTGCCCAAAGCCACAGTTCACTAAAAGAGCAAACAGCCTTCAGATCTGCAAACACCATCTGCCAACAGAGGCTGACCTCAACCCCCAAGAAAAGTCAAGAAAAGAAAAACCAGTCTTCCCTTAATTGAGTCATCATCTTAACTCACTGGTTCATCAGATAAGGAAAAGCAATTTCAGTAAGCTGTATATTTACATTTATCTCAGTTTATATTTTTTTATCCCAAACCTTTAACATTCCCTTGGTTTCCAGTTCTGTGGTCTGAGCTGCACTCCTCTCTCACCTGCTTGGATAATAACATACCCTCTGGGCAGCAAAACGAATACAAAAGCTACTAAAGAAAATAGGAATAAAAGTCCTAATTGTTGCTTTAAATGCAAGAACTATACAGAAAGTTGTCATAAAGTTATTACAATAATTTGCTTGAGTGGACAAGGAGAATCCACAAAGCAGTAGTATTTGTTTATCTTGGTGTGTAGTTTTTTAAGCATTCCCCTAAAACTCAAAAGAGAAAGGATTAAAAATAATTTCAGTGACCAACATATGAGGTGACTGACAGACTCCAGTGGATTCATTCAGCATGAACCATGCCCACTCCTGGCTGGGCACCTACTTCTTATTTGTATTCAAAATAATATAACTCCATGTTTTGTGCTTATCTCTCTAAGTGGCTGAATTTCTAAAAAGATAATTTAGAACTACAGCATCTACTTGAGGAATCTCCAAAATAAACAAAATTGAAAAAGGAGTTAATGTATGAATAAAAATGGAACAGGAGTAAAACTACAAATAATATTATAATTTCAAAATGATGGCAGCACTCCAGCTATCTGAAACTCAGGTATCTGACCAAGAAGAATCCAAAAGGAGGTTGGAAAGTCAGAAAAAAAAAAAAGAAAAACAGCCTCTGAGACACCCCTGCTTGGTATAGAAATAATCTACATTCAAACAGTGCTTTTAAAACACAATTCTAAGGTATCTGATAATTTGTTTTCCAAAACTTCAACAGACAAAAGACCCAGGAAGGAAGGAAGTACTGAGAATAGTAAAACGTCATTTGGCAGCCTGACGGCAAGGACAAACACTCCACACAGTAACTTAAAATGCTAAGCTGAACCACCATCTCCACAAATCCCTGGGGATATCATTCTACTACCTCCCGGGATAAAACTAGACTTCATATGATGACCCTGAGTTAGCACGGAAAGCTTCAGTGATTTTGCAAACAATTTTTCTGACCAATGTGTTGCCCGTGTCCATATGCTTACCAAAAGACTTGTGACAGATGATCACTGCAGTA